>NC_044322.1:187632426-188286404 GCF_007399415.2 Gopherus evgoodei
CTGTATCTGATATGCAAGTTACATATGCTAATGCTTGAAGAGGTTCTTTCCACATTGATACCTATTAATCTAAAGAGGTAAATGACTTTTTCCTTATTCCCTAATAAGGTTAGGCTGAGTTAATACCACTGACATTAGTGTAGTGCATGATCTAAAAATACCACCTAGAACTGACAAAAAAATGTGGTACCTGGTGGATCTTGGGCCTTAAGCAGCAAGAACCATCCAGACTTTGGCAGATGGAAGTGAAGAGAAGGATTGTTATTATGAATACAAGACCCAAATTCCAAAACATGTAAAGGGCTCAGAAGCATTTTGAAGAACATCACACTAAGGAGGCAAAGAGAATCTTATATTAAACTGTGGCCAGATCTTGGAATTACTTATTTAAGAACTGCTTGTAGAGTATTATCATGAGTTTTGTGCAACCTTTAATACAATATCAATATGGAAGATGGCTCTGTCAAGCAGTGGTGCACTCCTTGAAGCCAATCTCCACAATTACTTCACTATCAGCTCTAGATTTGCTGTCCTTTTGCTTTAGAGTACAAAAGAGTGGGATTGCACACAAACTTCACTAGAGTGACCAGATGTCCGATTTTCTAGGGGCAGTATTGATTTTTGGGTCTTTTTCTTATATAGGCTCCTATTACCGCACCATCACCTCTCCCGATTTTTTCACACTGCAGCCTGGTCACCCTAACCTGACATGGGGAAAAGGACAAATCTCCTTATTCTTTCTTCTCCTCACATTTTCTGCATCAAACACAGTCTAGCCCTGAGTCATCCGCATAACCAGCTAGGTCATCTTCCAGTACTTGTGGGCTGTTTTCTTATGAAAAACAAGTTATCTAAAGAGATACATGCGTGAAACCTATGAAACAAATTAAGCTTTTTACGTCGCTATTGCATCTTAGAAATTCTCTACTTAAAAATGACAGACACTGCTGCCAGGAATTAGGGAAAAAAATGGTTTTGTTTCATTATCCTACTTCAGCTGATACCTACAGCATTAGCTGAAAAGTTCAGTGCTTCAGCAAATCGATTCCTATACTAGTGTTCATAGTATTGTAAAGCTAGCACCCCGGTCTTGCACTTACGATTTACTCATGTTGGAAATACCCAATTTTTTACATTTTCCGATGTTACAGACATCAGCCATATTCAGTACTAAACTTTGCCTCAATTTACTGTCCAGACTGTTTTGAGTGATGTAGGAGTCCTGCACAGTTGCTCTAACAGGGCTTGGGGGTAATTTCTGAAATACTTGGCCAAGAAAGAAATGATGTTTCAAATGATGGTGACTACTAAGGATCCTGTCAACATATTGCTAGTAAAAGATATAGCATGTCTATATCTGGTGGCTACCAAAAGAAGTTTCACTTAAATTTTGTCTCAAGTACTGTATATGCACTTTCATCTTCAGAGTGAACAATCTTGCCATATGGACATAAGGCATATGAATAAGAAAGAAAATACCAATAGTTTAAACTGTCCGATTCAGTGCTCTGCTTATTGCATGTTGAATTGGCAGAAAATGACAATGCCCACCTGTCACAGGGCAACACATGCTGGGGGTTGGAGGGAGGGGAGGAAATGAAAATAGTACTAAGACTCTCTTGACTGTTCAGATGAAGTCACTATGAAGCACTGAACACATCCTATATTCTTACGCTATATGGCAATCTATTACAGTAAAAGACACTTTGGCATGAATTCTCCCTGTGCCCAGGTGTGTGCACCAAAACAAGAATGAATGTGTCAACAGAAGGCGTTAGAAACCTGCTATGCACCAGATGGTCACTGCATAGCGGTTCTGGGTGGGCACAGCAGTGGGAAGCAGGAACAAACAACTACATGTATTCTGTGAATGATGGTGCAGCATGGCAAGGTGGTGAGATGGTAAGTTGGCATGTTCTGAGTACAAAGCCATGTAAATGGATCCTAGTTGACTTACTCTTTTTACCACTCTATATAGAGCAGCCTAGTAAACTATTTTTCCTGAGAGATGGAATAGCTGTTGTGCAGGAGTATGCTGATTTGCTTTACTTTAACTAGCTTTTCCAACAAAGGGTCCCTTGAATACTGCAGGTGTTAAGCCTCAGGCTGACCCAATTCAGGCACTAAACCATACTGTTTATGATACTGATGATCATACTGTATGTATGATTGCCTCGCATTTTTAGGGATTCACATTGTGGAGTTTGTTTTATTTTGTAGGGACAAGGGATAAGTCATCATTTGAAAAGATAAGCAAAATTGCTTTAATTCTAGTAGCATAAACAGAAAATTCAGTTATTCCATCTGCTTAATTTTAGGAAGATTAATGAGTTAAAAGGTAAGACGTTTAGTTAAGAAATACTTGCACACTTCTGACCTAAGGCAATAAGCAGGGAGAACATCACTGGCACATGCAATTAAATTTAATAATACTAGATTATAGAATCATAAATATTTGAGATTGAAAAGACCCCAGTAGGTCACATCCCTCTCCTTATCTATGCAGGATTGTTCCCTGTTGAACATTTGCTGGTATATTGTCCACAAACTAATAGAACTCACTGTTAGGAGGATTTCCTTTAAATTCAGACTAAATTTTCCATTTCTTAATTTCATTCCATTACTCCCAGCTTTTCAGACTAAGTAATTCCTTTTCCTCCCTAGTGTTTATGCCGTTCAAATATTTGTAGATGGTTAGCATGCCTCTCCTTAGTTATGGCTTAGGCAGATTAAACATATTTATTTAGTTCTTTTAATCTTCCTCCTTGGTAAATCTCTCCAGCCCCTTAATTATTTTGCTGCTCTTCTCTGAACTCTCTCCTGTTTTATATCTTTCTGGAAATGAGATGGTCAGATCTGAACGTGGTATTCCAGGTGCTGTCACACCAGAGCCACAGAGGGTCTCTTAACTCTCTGTTCTGTGATGTGATGCCTCTTTATGTGCTATGCTAATATTGTTGCTGATATTTTGCAGTGCAACTTTTCATGTGCTGGGGGGGAGGTCAAGGGAACTTTTTTTTAAAATTCTGCCCTGGATCTGTCCCTCATGGTGCTGTCAGCAGGAGAGACATGTATTTTACTGAACCTAACTTCTCACAGTTCCTGCCACCTGCAGATGATGAAAATGCTGCCTCTTCAGTGTCTGGCAACTGCTTCTCTTCTCCCGCTGTTCTCTGTCTGCTGTCCCCTGCCCTGAGTGTTTCAGTGCTGCACAATTGGTATGGAAGAGCTGACAAAACAAGAGCAAAGGAGGCTGCCAGCTGTCAACTGAGACAGCATGAAACATGGACCCCATACTGGGATTAATGTTTCAGGAATTAGTAGCTGAAGACAGGAGGAGGCCATTGGGAGGCACTGTGGAAAAAAATTCAAGGATGTAGAGGATGGGGAGAGACAGAAATAAAGAGAGCTCTGTTGGGGAGGCTACAGCGAGAGGGGGAAGAGGGAGAGAGGAGACATCCTATGAATTGTCTATTAGCGAGTGGTAACAGGTTCTGTAGCTCAATAATTTGAGTGATCTTGATCACTACTGACTGTTTTTTTTTTTTCCTTCATATTCCCCTGTCAATTTTGACACACCAGGTATCCCTTACTTTATTTATGATCAGTCCCTTTCTCCTCAATTGATACCTTTTTCTTTCTCCTTCCTCTGCCTTTAGTAAGATGGATATCTAGGCATGATTCACATTAAAACATAGAACTGTGTTTTCCAGAACTGTGGTTAATTACAGACATTCAAAGCAGGGTGCTAATTCTGCCTTCCTGCCAATTTCAGGCCGTGTCATGTAACTTACTATGCAATGATTACAAAACATCAAGAGACAAGCATAGGGCACATGGGTTCTAGCTAACATGGCTGCATTGCTAACGTAGAAAGGGACCTAACTAATGATAGCCTGCTCACTTTCTTGACACCTAACCTTATGGCATAGAACACATAACCTATGAAGAGTTACTGGGTCTTTGCTTAAAAATATGAATGTTATATCAGTGGTCAAATTCAAGAGACTGTGATGTGTTTGCTTTACTCTGATTCATTTTTACTCTTTATTCACTTTTGTGGTTCAAACATGTAGGTCAAGATTTGTAGGAATATGTAATCTTATGTTAAAATACAGTATCCGGCCATTAAAAAGTATGGAAACTTTCTTGCTTTCTCTCACAGTCCTTTTTATTTTCTCCAAAAATAGGCCTAAGCATAACATTTTCAAAGGTGGGCAGTAAGTCCCATTTTCAAAGGAGACTTTAGAGCCTAAGTGCCGCTGGCTTTCAATGGGACTTAGACTCCTAAATACTTGTATCCCTTTTGAAAATGGAACTTATGCTTATAAGAAGCACTCAGAATCTTTTTCAAGGGATAAGGCAATACGCCGTGTTTATTGAGAGTACAATTTAAGCATTAAAATCAACATATGCTTCCATTGACACACCCCTCAAAGGTTCTGCAGCTATATCTTATAGTTACCAGTTCTTAGTGTTGCTCGGTCAGTTTCAGTGGCCAGCTGAAACTACAAGTAAGGGAGGGGGAACTGGGGCCTCTGTTGAACACCTTGGAAGTTCCAGTGTTGATGCAGAATGAACCCAAGTCCCATGGCAATACACCTTTCTCTTATAGCAATAAGTTCCACTGTGACAGTCTATGGGCCCTGCTGTGTCACACTGGAGGTGTTAATCACAAAGTAGTCCAGGCTGCTCCAAATCAGCATTATTTTGGTTTGTTTTCTGCAGCAGTTTCTTATCTCTCTGGCTCCACTCTTTATCTCATCCTTGGGGGTGTATGCCTCTGCTTTAGGGTCATCAATCTGCTCTTCTTCAGCCCTTCTGATAATTAGGGTGGCGCTTCTCACTCCCCTCTTGACCATCCTGCTCATCTGGTACTGGTGCCTCCTATCTCTTATCTGTTAGCATACCATACATTCCTCACTCACACAGAACTGTATATAATTTTAAAAAACAAGGCTTTTTACAGAGCAAGTTTTCTTGCAAAGCAAAGCAGAACTAAACCATCCTATCCTTACTAAAACAATTCCTTCTTACTACAATAAAAATGCAATAAAACCAAACACTATTTCTTTTTGCTAATTCGCAACACATCATATCATATATACTAACAAAATGAATACAAATATTACTACTTAAAATAATTATCACTTAAAACAATTTTCAAGGTTAGGCATTCAGGCCTACACTTATGCACTTCTGAAAATTTTACCTGAAGTGTCTTGATCTCTCATACACCTCCTTTGGATGAAGTACAAAGCTATATTTTCAATATCTGGCCTGAATTTGTGTATGTTCAACTTGTCATATATGTATGTTTATGTGCCCTTTGCATGAAGGTTATTGAACAACTCCCATCATCTGCATGTGAAAATCATAGTGCTGAAAAAGTGATCATGAGGAGTTACATCCATACATACAATTACCTGGTGGAGGCACATTTTGAAATTTAGTTCATGATATAAAATATATGTAAAAAATAATAATTTAAATGGAAATTCTAGACCACACAGTTACATGTCTGAGATTAATTAAGAAATGTGTAAACAATATTTTTATGGCTATGATACCTTATATTAAGCTCTGTATTTTGGTTCCATATGAACCCAAATAAAGTTTAAAATTGAGGTCTCCCAGTAAACCCAAATAATATGGACTGTCTCAGTGTAATTGGTTTTCATAGGCTTATTTGATGCCTCAAGGAACCATTTATGGAACCAGAAAAATGTGTGTTCTTGCAGTATTCCCTCCATCCAGGAACTGAAATATTATAAGCATGAGCAGCGCCAGGGTTTTTGGTGCCCTAGGTGGGGGTCCTTCCATGCTCCTGGTCGGCGGCAATTCGGCGGCGGGGGGGGGCCTTCCGTGCTCCCGGTCTTCGGGGTACTTCAGCAGCGGGTCCCGGATTGAGTGAAGGACCCGCTGGAAGACCCGGAGCGTGGAAGGACCCCCCGCCGCCGAATGCCGCCCTCCCAAATCCTGGTGTCCTAGGCGACCACCTAGGTCGCCAAATGGAAACGCCGGCCCTGATTATAAGGAGACTGTACCTCATATTATTTTTGTCCTATAAAAAAGTTTCTAGGACATTTTTGAAAGCTGGTTCAAAACATAGCACAAATACCTGAAATAAATATTCTAGACCCTAAATCTCCCTGTTGTATATTAGTTACCTCTATTTTGGTGGTTTGGACATTTGGAAATACCGGCTCTGGGATTATGAAAACTGACATAGTACATTTCATTTCATTTTCTTCAGAGTGTATTCATACACTTATCCATAAGCTATTGATTGCAGTGACTGATTCTAAATGAGCTTTTATACTCAGCTCTACCATAAGAGCTAGGTTAGGTTGTATTATCCATAATAAAAAGTTCATGTAATATTGTTGGTGCATATGATACTTTACAGATATTTAAGAAGACAGGTGCCTAGATTGTGCCTTTAAACACAACCCGGAATATGGGTCAGTGTGTAACTCTGGCACCTCAGCAGAAGTGCTAAGAAGGCATTGTGCCTGAGACACCCCTCTGAGGCAAAATTCCATCAGATCCCCTTTTCCACTGATCTTTTCAAAACACAGTATACTTCCTCTTTACCCCAAGTCCAGAGAGATCAATTGCCTGGTATCAGAGATGGTGCTATGGCTCCATCTCCTCCCCACCCTTTCATACCCACTTCTTCAGAGGGGGTAGTCTTGGGCATACTTTGTGACTCTGGCATAAGTAGAGAGTAGGTAATCTGGGGAGCTTCTCTGCAACCATGCCAAGGGTGTGTGTGTGTGTGTTTCTTTTTTTGTTTGTTTTAGTGCCCTATAGCCATTTAAGAGGGGAGCACAATCTAGTCATAAATGGAAGGAGGGGGAAACAAAAGGAGAGGAAGGGGATGGACTGTGCAATTTGAGATTTTGTGATCGAATTTCAGTCTCATTCACTTTTTGGATTGTCTGTCTGCTTTTTTTTCTTAAGCCCTTGCCTATTTTGTTTAACGCTTGCCTGATGTCACCTTAACCCTAGCAACATCACTCCTAATCAAATTTTGGCTTTCTTTTGAATGAGAAATGTGCCAGTTTGGCCAACAGGTGCATTGGGTCTATTGCACAGATAACTGTCCACTTGGAACCAAGGCCTAGAAAGCTAGCATTATCTCCCTAGGTCAGTGGTTTTCAAACTTTTTTTCTGGGGACCTAGTTGAAGAAAACTGTTGATGACCACAACCCAAAGGAGCTGGGGATGAGAGGTTTGGGGTGTGGGAGGGGCTCAGGGCTGGAGCAGAAGGTTGGGGTGCAGGGTTGAGGGCTGTGGGTTGGGGCCAGGAATGAGGGGTTCAGGGTATGGGAGGGGGCTCTGGGCTGGGGCAGGGGGTTAGGGTGTGGGAGGGAGTCAGAGTTCTGGGCTGCGGGTGCAGGCTCTGGGCTGGGGCCAGGTATAAAGGGTTTGGGGTGAAGGAAGGATTTCTGGGTTTATGGGGGGTTCAGATCTGGGGCAGGGGGTTGGGGCATAGGCTTACCTCTGACGGCTCCCAGTCAGTGGCACAACTGGGGTGCAGAGGCAGGCTTCTTGCCTGTCCTGGCACTGAGGACCATACTACGCCCCAGAAGCGGCCAGCAGCAGGTCCAGCTCCTAGGCGGAGGCACACAATCAGCTCTGCGTGGCTCTCGCCACAAGCACCGCCTCCCCAGCTCCCATTGTCCAGCCACCAGCCAATGGGAGTGCGGAGACAGTGCTTGGGGTGGGGAAGCTCATGGAGTCCTGTGGCCCCCCTGCCTAGAAGCCGGGCCAGCTGCTGATCACTTCTGGGGCACAGCGCGGTGTCGGAACAGGTAGGCACTAGCCTGCCTTAGCTGAGCAGCACCACTTTTAACATCCCAGGCGGCGGTGCTGAGCAAGGACACTCAGTGCCTTGCATGCCTCGACCCAAACTTTGAAAAGCACTGCACTAGATCCCCTCATTACCACAAAGAGTCTAAATACACTTTCTATTACAGATAAACATTCATAATAAAAAAGTCTTGAATGACTTGACAATTATTCATCTTCTTTATCATTTCCTGAATGTTGTAACATTCTAAAAAAATATTTGGCAGCATAGTGATTTACTACTAAACCATAATAAATTTGATATGTACATGTGTTTGACCTTCTTCAGTGTTTCTAACATATTTAAAAAACATTTCAGTAAACAAAAGGGACATTAACATTTGGAATATTTTTACCATATATATGCTGCATCCTTTGTTTTGAAATTGACTTCGTTGAAAATGGCTCCCTCTACTGGAGAAACTGATCAATGCAGCATTTTTTTTAACTGACCCAGATTTTGAAACGCTGCACATTAACAATGTGCAGCACGTTAGTCCTGGCTGATGACTGGATTAGTAACCTGGGTATGTAGCAAAGTAACTATAGTTTGTGCTGTATCTCTGCTGTAATGTTTCTGGATTGCACATCTTGTACTTCCTTACAAAAACATGCTGCATTTCCCCCCATTTTAATTTCTGAACCTTGTCATCCTTCCCTCAAAAGACCCTTCAAATCCTGAAAAGTTGAGTGGATCAATAAACATGCATGTTAATGAAATAATCACAAATACATTAATAAGCATATCCCTAAGAATATTAATAAGACTCTTTGTTGCAGCAGTTTCTTGTTTTTTTTTTTAATCGGAGTGCAACGTTTGGGCCAAGGAGCAGAGGGTGGAGACTTTCCTCTTATAGCCCATACACACCATAAGGCAGTTCCCCAGAAATGTCATAGTGAGAGGTGAGACATTCCATTTCAGTGCTCTAGCCTCTGCAGAGCTAGGGACGGGAATTAAACATGTTTGTTATGCAGAGTAGTGCTCAACAGCATTTCTAGGCTGCAGTGTGTTCTCCCTCCTAATGTCTGCAGTCTGCCTTTAGACAGAGCATGGTTTGGAGGAATGAGCTGATTTAGGAGTGAGGAGCACATCCATGATTTGCTTGTGTGACTTTGGATTGTTCACATAACCTTCTCTATGCATCTGGAAAGTGGGGATGATAATTGCCCTTCTCCACAAAGCTTTTGTGGTGATTGGTTAGCTAAAGTCTGGTAGTTCTTTGAACAAGGAAATATCTATATGTGCCAAAATGGATGTACATAAAAAAGGTTAATTATAATCCTGATCAGGATCATGGGCCAATAGGATCTGTCCCACTGAAGCCAATGGACTTCCCTGTGTGTTACTGCTCCCCAGTTTAATGCTTCAGATTTTAGTTTCCCTGTACACTTGAATACACACATTAAACAAACCCTCCTCTCCCTCTCCTAAATGCTCAGTGCACTTTGTATTTGTTTGGATCAGAAAAACCATTGGTCAGTAATGTAAGCTTTTTGCTAAGGTTAGCATTACATATATTAGATCTCTTTGTGTTAAAAACACAGCTACAGTATTGTGCAATTGCCATAGTTATTACTTGGTAGGCTGCCTCTTGAGTGTCAAATTAGAGCTCATTCAGCTAGAACCGTTGCAGTGATGCCTCTTGAGATTGTAGGCCCAGATACTTGAAGTATCTTACATACTTTTCTGAGCAGTTGTGCTTTCACAGGGGTCTGTATAGAACAGCATGAATCTGTGGGTATCTGTTCACCTTGGTTTCTTCTTCTAACATAATCTTACTGGTATTGGTGGCTTGCTTATCCAGTGTCAGCAGCACAGTGTTTCATACTGCTTTCAGGGTCATGCAAACTTGAAACTCATCAAAGTGAAATTGGGATAAGGGTGGGAGACAAATGTGGATTTGTTTCCATCTTATCTTCAGATACATTCTGGGGGACAAAACTCCGTTATCAACTGTTTGTGAAAATCTGGAGTGCCACGGGCTTAAGAATTGGTATGTGATGGAGGGACCCACTAGAATTTTTTGGATCCAACTGCCTTTATCAGACGAGCGTTTCAGAGAAATATGATTGTTTGAAAGTCAGGCTTATAACAGACAGGGAGGCACAACCTTTGCTGTGGAATAACTTTGGGGCCTTACTAATTGAGCCTTGCAAGAATTCTGTAAAGTAGGGAAGTATCACTAGCCTCATTTCACATGGGGATACTGAAGCACAAAGAAGTTGTGATTCCGTCATAATACAAGCTAGCTAGGGTTGCCAACTTTCTAATCATACAAAACTGAACACACTAGCCCTGCCCCTTCTCCAAGGCCCCGATTCCCACTCACTACATTCCCCCTCCCTTGGTGGCTCGACCCCCCCCCACTCACTCCCTTTCACTGGGCTGGGGCAGGGCGTTGGGGGTGAAGGAGTGAGTGGGGATCTAACTGGGGGCTGTGGGCTCTGGGGTGGGGTCAGAAATGAGGAGTTCAGCATGCAGAAGGGGGCTCTATGCTGGGGCTCGGAGTTGGGATCTGGGAGGGGGTGAGGGCTGTGGACTGAGGATGCAGGATCTGGGATGGGGTCAGGGATGAAGGGTTTGGGTGTAGGTGGGGGCTCCAGGCCTGGGGGGTAGGACTGAGGGATTCTTAGTGCGGGAGAGGGCTGCAGGTAGAGACAGGGGATGAGGTGTTGGAGGGGGTATGGGCTCTGGGGTGGATCCAGGAGTGAGTGGTTTGGGGTGAAGGAGGGGGTCTAGGTTTGGGGGAGGGCTTAGGGTTGGGGCCAAAGTGTTGGGACCAGGGTTGGGGCATGGGCTTACCTCTGGCAGCTCCCGGTCAGTAGTGCAGTAGGGCGAAGACAGGCTTCCTGCCTGTCCTAGCTTCGTGCTGTGCCTCGGAAGTGGCCAGCAGGTCCAGCTCCTAGGTGGAGGGCTCCATGCGCTGCCCCCACCCCACAGGAACTGCCCTCGCAATTCCCATTGACTGTGGTTTTGGCCAATGGGAGTGCAGAGCCAGTGCTCGGGGCAGGGCAGCCTGCAGAGCCCCATGCACCCTGCCCTCTCAGCGTAGAAGCCAGACCTGTTGGCCTCTTTCAGGGCACAGCGTGGTGCCAGGACAGGTAGGGACTAGCCTGCCTTAGCCCTGCAGCACTGCCGACCGGACCTTTAACAGCCACCACCAGGTCCCTTTTCAACCAGACATTCTGGTTCAAAACCAGACACCTGGCAACCCTAAAGCAACTTTACCATTGAATTTGTACTGAAACATGATAGGGAAAAGAAGTATTTTTGGTTTTCTACAAAATATTACTGATTTTTTAGTGACTCACTGCATTTTTTATGTATGTAACCCCTCTTTCCTCCCTGGACTGCATGGGAGCAGCCTGCACTCATCTGTGTGCCTGACACCTGATGTTGTTGACAGTAAAGGAGATCCTGAGTATTCCAGTGGTGGTGATGGCAGGTGGGAATCCCTTATCCACCCCTCTGCTGCAGTCCTTTTTCTTATGATGGAAATTAAAATTGGCAGTGCCTTCACCTGGCTGGGCCCTGTACACGCTGAAGGTGTGCCTTGGGAGCTTCCAGGAGTAACTCTGAGCTAATGGATGCAATGAGTCTAACTCAAAGTACCTATTATAAATATACACATCCAATATGCACTTAGATTAGACTTAACAATCCTTTTTAATTTAGAAGCACATGACGTAACGCACTGAGATTACATGTCACAACTCATTTAAATCAGTAGGAGGCAGTTCCATAAATCAATTAACAAATAAACTGACAGTAAGAAATGAAGTCAGTGACATATCTGTATCGCAATTTCCTCTTTTTCTGTCATCAGTTATATAAGAACATATGACTGGACATCCTTCTTCCCAATCTATATGCAATATCTCTTTGACTTCAGAGGGGGTTTCCCAATGTCCTTGTCCATGTGAGCAACAAACTTCCTTACATACAAGCAAGTTAATTTGTTTACTTTTATTGAAAAAAGTTCAAGGCAGCACTAGCTCATTAGATAAAGATCTGCTCTTAGTTAAGAGCAATGAGGTGTGATCTCTGTGGGGCAGCTCCTCGTCTACACCTAAAGCTTAGATCAACCTAGCTAAGAGATGTAATTAAGTTGACCTGCTAGGTTGACAAAGAATTTTTTCCTTTGACCTTGTGTGACAGTTTGTATCACTATGCTCACCCTTTTTACAAAACTGTAATGGATCTTGTACAAAGTATGCCTTGTGAGTATCATTTGAAACTTCATAATTTACTGATTATTATTGACCTGGCAAAATATATGTGGCAATGTTGTATGTAAAAGTTAAGATTCTATTGTATGATGTTACTAAAACAATATCTAAATCTGGGGAAAGGAGGCACACACCAGTTCCTCAGAGGCAAAAGGCAACTGACTCCTCAGAAGGTGTCAACATAATCCAATGGACAATCACCTGGTTAAGTGGCCATTCTTTGGCAGGAAGAAGGGTCTGAATGAGGAAATATACATCTTGGTAAGGAACAGCTGGAGGTTCCTGTGCAACAGACTTTCTCCCTCCTGAGCCTCAGCTGAGATGACTTTCAAAGAAGAAAATAACTATAGAAATGAGAACAGATGACACAAATCATCTCTCCTTTCATCTCTACTCACAACATCAACAACACTTGAAAGACAAAGGAAGCATCATTGGACTCGGGAGAGCTTCTAGCTGGAAGATTCAGCCAGTAAGACTGCTAGAACATGTGGTGAGAGATACTTTAGTTTGCATTTTACCTTTTATTTCTTTGTAATAAATTCTGACTTTTATGCCTCATTATTTGTAATCACTTCAAATCTATCTTTCTTTAGTTAATAAACTTGGGTTGTTTTTTTTTTTTTGTTTAATCTAAACCAATGTGTTTGGATTGAAGTGTTTGAGAACTCCATTTGGGGTAACAAGATGTGTGCATATCATTGTCCGTTAATGAAATGATGGACTTTTTATGAGCTTGTATTGTCCAGGAGGTACTGGGCAGTACAGAACATTTCTGAGGACTAGTCTGGGACTGGGAATTTGCTGGTGTTGCTCTGTAATATAATTCATAGGTGGTTGGCTTACTAGCTATAGCACTCATACAGTGTAGCTGAGGGAGATTTACGTGCTGGAGGCTGTGTGGGCAGACCAGGAGGGGTTGCTCTCACAGTGAAGCCATGTAAAAAGCATCCTAGCTTGGAGAATTGAAAGGGACACAATTGTTCAGCAGACCAGATTTTACCCCGGGGAATGTCACAACTAGCTACTGCCTTTTGGAGGGTTGGGAGGATGGGATTTACAAAAGTGATGGAAAACCCCCTTCCATTGCTGTAGCTGTGCCACTGTAGGCCTCATAGTGTAGACATGCCCATAGAAATCACCATCTCCTTCCTGATTATTATGCTGCTCCAGGGGAAGAGGGTAAACTGTGCTGGTGCAACTACCAGCATGGCATATTGTGTAGGGGTGGTGTGCAGCCAAGGGCCCATCTGCTCTGTGCCCCACTCTGCACCCTGCCATGCACCTGTGCTGGGGTGGGAGGTGGAGAGTTTATCAGCTCTGTGGAGCCTGTTTCTGCTATTGCACAATGCTATTTGTGATGAACTTCACATTTTGCACCTCTGCGCAAGAAACTTTGGAGTCTGAGAGTTCCATACAACAATTGGGAGGTGTGATTGCAACACGTGTAGACATATCCATAGTAATGGAAGAGCATGAGGGGATAAACTGAAAGGATAATGAGAAATAGCAAATGAAGTCCACTTTAGGCCTTCACTGTCTGTAAAATGTAATAGAAAACCCTCAGCTGCATAAGAAACTAAATTCCATTCTAGGTCTTATTTGAAAGATTAACTTGGGATCAGAGACTTGCATCATGCTGTGCTGATGCCTCAGTGTTTTCAGTACAGTTATTTCTACAGATTTTTGAGGACTAAATTGTCAAAATAGTCCAGCAGTTGTGTAAAATCTAATCATTTTTGTACAGATACCTCTATATTTGAAATGGATTTTTGAATTTCAACTGCTGGAATTGCATCTTTAGTAGTTTCTTGATTGTTTGTAGAAATTACAAATGCCTTTTGATCCAGACAGATTGATAATAGCTTAGGGCAGGGTAATGGGCTTGCAGCTGGATTCTTTGATGGGCTTTGTGTATTGCTCAGTAGCTCATGCTGCAAAATCTGTTTGTTTATCGAAGGGGTATTCTCACATGGTGACAGTAGAGGAAATCTAACTTCTCCAGGTCATATGTGATAAAGTCAGATACTATTGTTGGCATTACTAATTTAGGGCCTGAATCTGCTACCCCTACTCAAGGTACATGGCACCTTACTCCTCAAACAACTCCATATATTTCAATGGGATTAATCCAGGATTAAGGTGTATTTAATAGTAATTTGTTAGATAGAAACTCTGTGTACCTCAGTATTTCTGTTTTGTTTTGTTTTTTTTTAATTTCTGGGATTTAGAATCCTACGTAAAGCATGGGTCTCTTTTCTAATATAATTCAATACATAACATTTCTTTTGAATATCATGCACATTTCTTACTTGCTTGAGTATAGATGTTACAGCCTCAATTTGTAGGAAAAGCACTATCCATTAAAATAAGGCTAGAAGTTGTGCAGGTGTAAATATCAAATGGCTGTTTAGTGCCAGTATGGACGAATCTGGCCCTTATTTATTTAACGTTTGCTCTCACTTATGACACAATGCTGAATGCATATAGCTAATATTTTAAAATGCAGTATATTAAAACACAGTGAATGATGACAGAACAAAGACGTATATTTCAGTGCCCTGTCTTCTTTATTGCAGTCACAGAGTTTGAAGCCTGCCAGTCTTCCCTGTTGTGTTAATACAGTCAGGAGTCACTTAACTGAAGTATCCTTAACCTAGTGCTTCTAGGATCCAGTGTGTCTATAGAGAGAACAGCTATTAAAATAAACATTTCATTATCACTGTCCTAATGAAGTACCATTGTGAATAATCAATGGAGGCCTTTGGTAATCATCGGAATTATGCAGTGTAATTGAGTTATTTATAATAACATTTATACACAGTTGCTGACCTTCCAAGTTAAAACACTTTTTTCCCTACAGACTGCAGGTTTGACTATGAATTTTGAAGACAAGATGTTTTATTAGTTGGCCCAAGATAACTTCAGAATGGAAATCTATCAAGCTGAGCTGTGTTTAAAAGAGAAAAATGAAAGGAAAAGTAAGGATTTCATTACAGAAATATGCCACATTTTCTAAGTTTTTAAACTGTCTCACTCCAGTAAGAACTCGTGCCAGCTCTAAAATGAAAAAATGTTTGGAAAGATGCAGTGTGGAAACTTTTGGTTTTATTTTCACCACACTTACTAATGGGATAGATTGTGCCCTTTCCAATCACTTGTAGATAGCTGTGGAGTGGGATTAAATTGCCCCCCGCCCCCTTTATGTAGAGTATGAAAGGATCAGCTAGCATTGGAGCTTCTATTTGGAGGAGACCAGTTGCTACCAAGATGCTCCCTCCTTGGCAGCAACTGACTGGAAAGGGGAGGAAAGGAGGTGGAGCCATGATTTGGTTCACCACCACCACCACCGTGCAACAGTCTGTAAATTTGATTATTTGCATGGGTTAAGAATATGCTGCATTCCTTAAGAGTGTCATAAATTGCTTTGTTTTCTCACCGCCTGCATCCTCCAAATGCAGCCAGGGAGCTCCAGAAGCCATTCTGTCCCTTTGAGTTAGAGAGCCATTACAAGTCAGGCCTGATTCTGATCTCACCTACATAGGTGTAAATCTGCACTTATTCTATTGATGGGCCTGAGATATATGATTACATTTATATCTCAAATAATACAATAGCATACCAAACAGTCTATTTTTTTCCCTCTGCCCAGCTGTCCATATGCATGTAGGACTGCTTGTAGTACTGTGCCCTGTTCAGAGTATAATAGACATGAGTCCATGAAAGTCACTTGGTTTACTATTATTTTTCATACATATTTGCACAACTTACTATTTGCAAAAGCAACACAGAGTAAAAGTTAAAACCTGATTGTTCATGGGGCAGTTGAGTTTAGAGAGAGCTACTGCAATAGGTTAACTTAACTGTTTCATCCCCTGAACTACATCTAAGGAAGGCTGTGTTGCTGACACACAAGTATTAAAAAGCATGCTTTAGAGAGAGAAGAATGATCACATAAAGTCTTCTGGTCAGCCACCCTCCTGTGCCTCCATTTGGTGCGAGAGAAATGGGTGGAAAGGGAGATGTCAGGGACCCTTTTCTTGCTCCCTGATTCTGAATGGCATCCCTGGCCCCAACACCAATCAGAGCTGCGACTGGACAGCTCTGATTACACCTGAATAGATTGTATGCCAGGGGATGATAGATATAGAATAGTGTAGCTCTGCCTCATGCCCTTTTTACCACCAATATGTCTTCTATCTGGGGAGGGGAGGCACAGATGCACCAGCAGAGAGTTCCACTAAGCCCAGGGAATGTTCTGCTTGAGAATTTTTGTCTGGGTTAGAGCTCTTTCATGCCATATGAGTAGCACAAAGGGCTGTAACTGGGTTTGAGAATCTAGGTCTTGAACTGAAACACTGTGCCCATGAAAATAGTATACCTACAGATTAACAATAATCAATGTATATCTGAAGTTACAGGAAAAATGAATATTCTGTTTGAGAAATAGGATGCCCTGATGTAATTAAATCTATTCTCATGTGTGCATATATATGAGGGAGAAGAATTATGGTGTTGTGTGAACCCCCAATTGTGCAGTTTCCTAACTTTTGAGTGCTTAACCATGCAACCGTAATGCTCTGTTAATGTAATTGTCATATATCTGATATTGTTAAATGTATATTTTATATGTTATATTGAGTGTGTAGACAGATATGAGTATACTATTTTTATTGTTTTTTTTTTCTCAGCCTACTTTCTCCTCCTATATTCATAGTTCTTCTTAAATGGAATTTGAACCTAATGCTTTTAGAGTTTGAGTTGAACTTTTGAATCCACAATATTTGAAAGTATTAAATTGCTCATAAATTTGCTGAAACTGAAATGTTGTCACACATGACATGTGTAGACCTCAAAACTTTCCAGTTATGGAAGAAGCGATGCATATCCTTTCAGTGATGTGGGAAACATGTAAAAAGATACAGGGATTATTTTTCTCATTGGAAATTATCATTGAAGTTCTTATCTCGATTTTCTGTTTGATTTACACAAACCCCAAAGAGACTAAAATTCCCCAAACAAATCCTCTCAGTTAGGGAAATATTTAAAATGCATATTCTACCTCATTAAATCAGCAGTTTGCTTTGGAAAAATACTTATCTGTGTTGATTTTCATTTATTATGGTATTGTGTAAAAAGTTAAAGAAAAGGGAATCAAAGTTCAGGCATGTAATTAAATCTAAGACTATAGATAAATTTTTCAAAAGCACTGTAAGAGACTTAGGAAGCAAAGTTCCATTTTTAAAAAGCACTTTGGAACCTCAGTCTTCTAAATTACTTGTGAAAATGTATAATTTTTAAAAATTAATTGTCTTAACATTTACTGTAACTAGTGCTGGAAATGGATACCTAGGATGATTGTGTAATCTCTTAGATTTTGTCTTGATTGTTGAAACAGTTCAATTTTCATTGCTTTGTGGATCTGGTGTTGCCTGAGAGCTTCAGTTTCTGTATTCTTATGTAAGGATTTAGATTTTGACTTTAGACACATCTCTGAGCCATTATTTCTCCCTGCCCCCAGGAGGAAGTAATTTCTGACCAGCAAATAAGTGTGTATGGGGGGAACCTGCAAATCCACTTCCTGCCTTCCTATACTGTATCCCAATGCTCACAAACTGAGTCCAGGTAGTCCATGCAGGGATGGAGGTTCTCACTCTCTTGTACAGGCATTTTACTCCAAGTCACAATCTACCCGTGAGTAAGAAACTCGTGTTCTGGACTTCCGTGCTATTGTGATAGATTGGTCTGGATGACCCCAGGGTGAGGCCATTCACAGGGTAGGGGTTGATAATACATGGAAGACTTTAGACACTCAAAGAACAAGTCCTCGAGCTTTTACCCTAGTCAAACATAGATGGTTAGCTGGTTATAGTTACTTCAAAAAGAATGTCGTCAGTACACCAGTGCAAGGTGATGTTGGCAATGTTAGCAGGCAATGTTAATTTTTATTAGCAAATTTGTGGGATATACAGCTCTTTTGATCTGTTACTGTTGCTGAGTGGGGAAAATGTCTAAAGAGGAGATAAATTTGAGGCAATTCAGTTACAGGTACATAACCGGCTATTATCTGTACATCGTTATTATTATGGTCACTGCTGAACAATCATGTATTTTCCATGGTTCATTAAATCTGTTTTACTTCCTGCATAAATGGACTTCTCTGAGATGTCAACAATATATGTGAAAACAGAGACACTCATAAGCAGAAGGATTCATTGCAGCTAGTTGTGTTCAAATAACCCATGATCAGTAACATGGCAGAGAAGTTGGAAAATTTGCCCGATACCTAATTCATAAATTTGCTAGTTTATGGTGTTAAATTGTATGCCAACTATGATCATTATTGCTGAGACAAGATGGTGAGGGGAGTGTCTTTTATTGGACCAACATCTGTTGGTGAGAGAGATAAGCTTTCGAGAGATATAGGCTATTGCTGGCACATTTATACCTGATTTCATCAAGATGCATTCTAGCTCATGGCTGCCCCTGCACTAGCTCTTATCTAACAACCTCATGCTCATGCCCCATTCTTTCAAAAAGAAACAGCATGTTTGTTTATTTAGAAAGTTTGCAGAAAATATTATCAATGATAAAGACCCTTGAATCCACAGAAGAGGATAGCAGAGCCATCATTGTATTCTTTCCTCTCCAGGAGCCTGTTGAAAGAACTCCATGTCCCCTACTTCAGGTTGGTAAGCTGTAGAGTGTGAGGAAGAGGAGTGTTGGGGACTCCAGAACAAATTCAGTGAGGCACTGTTCTATTACTATTATTTGTATAACTGTAGCACTGTTGGGCCAGGATCCCATTGTGTTAGATGTTGTACAAACACAGAACAAAAAGATGGTCCCTGCCCCAAAGGCCTGACAGCCTAAGTATAACATGAGAGATTAATATAGAATACTGGTCAGCAGGGGTTTCTGCACACTAGCAGCCTATCCATTATCAAGTTTTTTTGTAAGCATCATGGAAAAGGAAAGTTTTGAGGAGGGCATTGAAGGAGAAGGAGGAGACAGCTCTGTGGCATGCCCACCTTCAGTGTTCTCAAATCTGTGAGCATACAATATGCAGTCCCAAACTTGAACGTTGTTACCCTCAAGCCATTCTCCTCAAAAGAGCTGAAAGTAGTGGTTAGCCAAGGAGGAGATAAGTAGTGACTGTGTGCTGCTAGTGGGAGCCTGGGTAGCAGCACACAGGAGATGGCCTTCCTCATGGATGAGCCTGGATATGTGAGTCTGGAGCTTGAATTCTTTATAATACCATGGGGATCATGGAGGCCCTGTCCCACCTTACAATTACCAAGTAATATTTGCCAAGGGCAAATCAGAGTAAATCTAGTTGGGGCTGGATATATGTGCACACTAGAAAAATGATGACCAGGAGGAAAGACTAGAAACTGGCTGCTTTAGGCTAGATATCATAGAATGACTGCTCTGCAAGCCCGCTATGATTCACCTCACAGAAGGTTGCAGCAGGTTTATATGCATTCATGTTTTTAGCCATCCTGTCCGGATAATGGCCCCTGTACACTTTCTTCTGCACAACTTATATCCTCCATTTAACAAGAATGGCGCATTCAAGCAGGCTTGAACACGCAAACTCATACTGTTTATGCACTGAAGTAGTGCATACATTGAGAGGTGTATTTCAGGTATTTGATTTGTTTCCAGCCACCTGCCAGAATTTGATGGCAGAAAAATTGCACAGATCTTGTAGCAGCCAACTGACAGATAATAAAAAGTGGCATTGTTGAAACTATCACTGTCAGATTTTCTAATAAAGGCTTCTTGTAATGAGATCTTGCATGTAACTCAATCTGCCATTGAGATTTTCACTAAAGGAAGGAGTTTAGATAATAAAAGCAGAAAACATCTTAAGTAAATAGCATTTTCCAAATACTGCATAATGTTTGGTATTACTGTGTCTTTTATGAGCCTTGAGGAACATGTTGTGTAAGAATGATGTACTTTAATATAAGCAGAGATATGGTTATCATAGAGGTTTCATGTCAATTCTTATTTAAAATATATTACCTTACCTTCTCAATATTATGATAGTGTAAACCAATGTCACCTCTTCACTTGCACTCCGTGCTGCTTATGAAGTGTAGCTGCAGGCTCTCTAAATAATATTTACTTGCTAGTGTATAAAAATGTAGCCTAAGACACTACAAATAATTTTGAATGTCAAAATGGACATTTTATTTATAGCATTACTCAGTCATTGAAAATCCAAGGTCGTTTGTTGAACATTGTGCACAACATTTTTCTAATCTCAGTGGCAATGAAGAAGAATGTAGATTGTATCCTCTTCCACTAGCCTAATGAAATACTCCAACAATTCCACACAAATACAATTTGTTTCAAAAGGCTGGTGGGGAATGCAAGGGGCAATGTGGCAGTGATGTCAGTCAAAGCAACCAACAGCACAGTGGCAAATGCAGACCAGAGAAGGCAGACTGCTTCCCAGAAACAGCTGTAGTGTATTTCCCCCTCAGCTTAAAGCTAGCCAATGACAATAAAAACCATAATCATTGTTCCTACATTACATTTCCTGTTTCTACTCTTCACTTTGGACATAGTTCCAATTTTTGTTTTATTCTGATCTTTATCAGCCAACAATTCTGACAGTCAAGCAATTTAGTAACAGGAAACCACT
Organism: Gopherus evgoodei; assembly: GCF_007399415.2. Classification (NCBI taxonomy): domain Eukaryota; kingdom Metazoa; phylum Chordata; order Testudines; family Testudinidae; genus Gopherus; species Gopherus evgoodei. The sequence continues at coordinate 187,653,170 of NC_044322.1, forward strand.
CAGGACTTATTTTCTGTTGCTCTAGAGGATCAGCTGACTGGATTCTCTTCCTCCACAAAAATGACTGTGAACCACTCCTGTACTCTTCCCTTGAAAGATGTCTTCACTTGAAAGAATGGATTATCTCAGATTAAGCAGCATCTCACCTCTTCAACCTGTGCAGTTCCCCTCCTCCTAGAGTGGCAAGATGTTTGGAAACACCTGACTCAAGCCAGGGCTCCCAGCCTCCCTGCCATGGACATAGGAGCCTGTGAGTCCTAGGAAGAGATTCCAGTGTCTATAGTGTCTGTTACAGCTATCCCGCTATTTCCCCATACTCCATTTTGTTTTTGTTCTCCTCCTGTGGCCGCCCTGCCCTGGCTGTTAAGTTGTTTACCAGGGCCACTGCCCTTCTCAAAGGGAGGGCCCCTTAAGTTGTTTAACAAGAGCCATTGCCCTTCTCAAAGGGATGGCCACTTGTGCTGCGTGCTAAATGGGACCACTGCCCTGTTCAAAGGGTTAGTCCTGTTTATCACCTCGTTGAACCTGGGCTCGGTGTAGGGCAGGCAACGTCCAGAGCTGCAAGACATATTGTGTTTTTAAGATCCTGGGCATGAGTCATAGGCCTCATGTGCTTCTGAGTCACTTATTGCACAGGACTCTGCCCAGACATGTTTCTGTGCTCACCTGCCTGGTTTTTCCCTGTGCCTCCTCCCCTGTGACAGAGGGAGCCTATCAGCATTACTGGCGGGAAACTGCCTGAGTTTGTCTTTAAAAACAGGGTATGTCTACATCTAAAATTTTGCAGCGCTGGTTGTTACAGCTGTATTAGTACAGCTGTATAGGGCCAGCGCTGCAGAGTGGCCACACTTACAGCAACCAGCGCTGCAAGTGGTGTTAGATGTGGCCATACTGCAGCGCTGTTGGGCGGCTTCAAGGGGGGTTCGGGAACGCGAGGAGCAAACCGGGGAAGGAAACCAGCTTTGCCGCGGTTTGCTCTCGTGTTCCCCGAACCACCCTGCAAACCGCAGGGAAGGAGACCTGCTTGCACAGGGGTTCGGGGAACGCGAGAGCAAACCGGGGAAGGAGACCAGCTTCGCCGCGGTTTGCTCTCGCGTTCCCCGAACCACCCTGCAAACCGCAGGGAAGGAGACCTGCTTGCTCGGGGGTTCGGGAACGCGGAGAGCAAACCGCAGGAAGGAGACCTGCTTGCACGGGGGTTCGGGGAACGCGAGAGCAAACCGGGGAAGGAGACCAGCTTCGCCGCGGTTTGCTCTCGCGTTCCCCGAACCCCCCTGAAAACCGCAGGGAAGGAGACCTGCTTGCTCGGGGATTCGGGGAACGCGAGAGCAAACCGCAGGGAAGGAGACCTGCTTGCACGGGGGTTCGGGGAACGCGAGCGCAAACCGGGGAAGGAGACCAGCTTGATTACCAGAGGCTTCCTCAGGTATGCTGGGATACCTGCTTATTCCACGGAGGTCAAGAAAAGCGCTGGTAAGTGTCTACACTTGACTACCAGCACTGGATCACCAGCGCTGGATCCTCTACACCCGAGACAAAACGGGAGTACGGCCAGCACTGCAAACAGGGAGTTGCAGCGCTGGTGATGCCCTGCAGATGTGTACACCTCCTAAGTTGCAGCGCTGTAACCCCCTCACCAGCGCTGCAACTTTGTGATGTAGACAAGCCCACAGACATTTTTGGAACAAACATCAGAAAGGTTCCTGCATTGCTGCCTGGTCTAATCAGCCAGGGGTTCTGGGGGGTCCTTTCTCCGCTCTCGTTTTATTTTTGAGCGTGCCCCTGTTTTTTGACCCCCCCCCCCACTAAGAATGAATTGCTACCTGAGAGATCTCCTGATTATTGAGACTGTACCGAGCCCTCCTTGCTTCTTCTGATGTTCTTGCTGCTTCTGCCTTTGCTGCTGCCTTGGGGACTGGTAAGAATCCCTCTGTGAAACTTTCCCTACTTTTATTTTATTACTTTAGCTGCTGGCTCGGTTTCCCCAGCACACAGACTCAAGCTAAACCTTGGTCTGTGTCTTAAAACCTCTCTTAAACTCCGGGGCGCTTTGCTGCTAAAAATAAGTTTGTGCCCCTGCTAAGCTCTGCTCCTGTGGACTTTGCCTCGGGCTCCCTGCTTTCAGCTGTATCCCTTGGCTTCCTTGGGAGCTGTATCCTGGGCACATACCACTCTGCCCTCTGTGACTTCCCCATAGCATAAGGTGCACCATAGGTTTTGTTTTTTTAGTCTAAGTCATAGTTTGTTAAGATTGTAGAGCTTGTAAATGTCACCTGCCTTGTTATAGTTTACTGTTTTGTTGCTCCGTATAGTTGCTTGATATAGTTTTGCTTAGAATTGTGATACTTGTTGTTTTGCCTAGTCATTGGTTAAGATAGATAAGGTTTTTGCTGCTTAAATTCGTCTTTCCGCTGTCCTGATCTCTCCCTGAACGTTCCTGTGTCTGTTTATCCTCCGCTCCAATCCCACCCTCTGTGTACTTCTCCGTGTCTATAGATAGGGTTTTTGCCGCTTGAATTCATGTCCGTTTTTCCCCCGCTCCAATCTCCCCCTCTGTGTACTTCTCCGCAGGGCCGTCCTTAGCCATAGGCAGAACAGGCAGCAGCCTAGGGCACCACTAGATCTGGGGGCACCGCTCTGCAGGGAGCCCAGACAGATGGGAAGCAGTGCAGCATGTAAGAGCAGGGCTGCTGGGTCCTAGAAAGAGCAGAATGCTGCACAGTCTGAGGGAGGGGATTGGCTGCTGGGGTCTCTGGGAAGGGGAGGGAGTAGGGGTTGGAGAAGGCGCTCACCTGTGAGTGTGACTCTTTCCCCCCGGCTGAGGTCAGGTGAGGCAGGCTCTGCAGCTCTGGAACCAGTATACTTTGTTGTCCCCCATAACATCCATTCTTCTCCCCCCCGCCCCACGGAGCACCCCCTCCTTTCTCCCTCCTCCCCAGGAGCATCCCTCTCTCTCTCCTCCCTCCCCTCCATCAGGGCTGGGTTGGGTGAGGTGCTGGGGGATAGGTGGGGGGAGGGCTGGCTGGCTGCCTGCTGAGGAATGAAAGTGAAAGTAACTCACTTCCTTGGCAGTGATCCAGGATTGGAATGTCACACAGGGCTGGGTTGGGGTTAGCCAGATGTGTGAAAAATCAGGACAGGGGGTTGGGGTAGGGTGAGCAGATATCCCTATTTTATAGGGCCAGTCCCAATTTTGGGGTCTTATATAGGCTCCTTTTACCCCCCCATCCTGATTTTTCACACTTGTCTGGTCACTCTAGGTGGGGGTAATTGGTGCCTATATAAGACAAAGCCCTAAATATTGGGACTGGCCCTATAAAATCAGGACATCTGGATCTGGTCACCCTAGCTGGGGAGCACCTCTCCCCCAGGCTGGCAGCTGCACAGGGCAGGATGAGCTGCTGTGGCTAACTTTACCATGGTCCGTAAGGCTGGTGGTGGTGCCCGTTGGTGTGTGATTGGACCTGAGGGTTTGCTGCAGCTGTTGCCACTCTGCACCCCAAGAGCTGGATTTTGGGGTCTACTGCAGCTGTTGGACCGGCAGGCTGGGGGGTAAGCCAAGCATGAAAGCAGTACTGTGTTGCCATTTAGATTGTCATTTAACAATTTTGTTTGCCAAAAATTCTTGCTAACAATCCTGAATCCAATTTCAATTTTTTTTTAAAAAAAATCAATATCTTAGCCAAAAACAGAAAATTAAGTTGTTGACAATTATTAGTGACAGGTTTGGTTTGAGGCAGGGAGTGGGCCAGTTTTCATCAGAGAAACAAAAAATGTTGACTGACTTTCCTATAGCCTGTTACTCCTAAGAGCCCTCCAACAACTGTAATATGCTCATCTCCTTACTAGTGTATAAAGCAGGGGTCGGCAACCTACGGCACACGTGCCAAAGGTGGCAGGTGAGCTGATTTTGTATGGTATGCAGCGGGTAGTCTGAGCGGCTCAGCCCATCACTGCTCTGGGGTTCCGGCTGCTGCCCTATTGCCAGCTGGGATACCGGCTGCCGGCCCCACTCAGCACCTGCTGCTGGCCTGGGGACCCCCAAGGAACCCCAGGCTGGCAGCGGGCTGAGCAGGCCGACTGAACCACTCAGCCTGCTGTCAGTCTGGGGTTCCATTCACTCAGCTGGCAGCGGGCTGAGTGGGCTGGTGGCGGGCTGAGCAGGGCCAGTGGGGGGTTGAGTGGCTCAGTCTGCTGCCAGTCTGGGGTGCCAGCAGCACTCAGCCTACTGCTACTCCGGGGTTCCGGCTGCCAGCCCCTTGCCAGTCAGGTGCCCAGCCACCGGCCCCACTCTGTCTCTTGCCAGCCCGAGTGAGCAGAATCCCAGGCTGGTAGCGGGCTGAGGGGGGTTGGCGGCCGGGATCCTGGCTGGCAGGAGTTGGTGGTCAGAACCCCAGACCAGCAGCGGGCTGAGCAGGGCCTGGGATCCTTGTCTAGGGTTCCAACCACCAGCCCCACTCAGCCCACTGCCGGTCTGGGGTTTCATTTATTCAGCTGGCAGTAGCCTGAGCAGGACTGGTGGCCAGGACTTTGCCACTCGTATTCTACTGAGTGTACATTCTAATTCTACTTCTACATTCTACTGAGTGTACATTCTAATGAGCGTACATTGCCACTCGTATTCTACTGACAATTCCTGTAACAGTAGCATCAGGAGAATGGAGTTTCTCAAAACTAAAGCTCATTAAAAACTATCTCCGCTCTACCATGAGTCAGGAACGCTTAACTGGTCTTGCTATTCTTGCAATCGAACAAGACACGACTTTGTCTTTGTCATACGATGACATTATTACTGATTTTGCAGCCAAAAAAGCCAGAAAGATTGCTTTTAATTAAAAACAAATCTTTGTTTCAATACCTCTTCATATAAATTTCCAATAAAATTTTGACAAATTAAAAAAATTATATTATTTGCATCATTCTGTCAAATCAGAATTTTTTCTATAGTGCTACTTTTTTAGTGCTAGTGCATCAGCATTACAGTGTGCTTAATTAAGTTAAACTGGTTTTAATAACATGAGTGTAGCAAGTTTTCCAGTACTGTATGCTTATATTTGTGTTGCTAAGAGCAGATCAGGCACAGGGGCACCAGTTTAATAATCTCGCCTAGGGCACCATAAATCCTAAGGACGGCCCTGCTTCTCCGTGTCTATAGATAAGGTTTTTGCTGCTTAAATTCGTCTTCCCGCTGTCCTGATCTCTCCCTGAACTTTCCCGTGTCTGTTTTTCCCCCGCTCCAATCTCCCCCTCTGTTTACTTCTCCGTGTCTGTAGATAAGGTTTTTGCTGCTTGAATTCATCTTCCCACTGTCCCGATCTCTCCCTGAACTTTCCCGTGTCTGTTTTTCGCCCGCTTCAATCTCCCCCTCTGTGTGCTTTTCTGTGTCTCCCTGTTATAACCCTTTGCTGCTTTTTTCCCCACATCTGCGCACTCTCCGAACTCCCCAAACCCCTTGCTGCTTCTCCCTCTGTGAAACTTCCCAAACCCTTTGCCGCTTTTTTTCCTTTGTTTTTGGCGTCTGCTTGTTGCTTAAACCTCTCTCTAGCCCTTCTCCGCTGCCCCTCCCCTACCGAAAATCACCATCACACTGCTCCATTGTCCTTCCCTTGCAGGGCTTCAGAGTCCCTCGCTGCTTCCAGCCGCACTCTCCTCTCATCAGTTGCCACTAATCATTCACTCCCCTCCCCGCTCCTGTTCCTTGACAGATTATCTGCTATCCTAGCCTCACAAATTGTCATTACTTTTCTTTTATACCGTTACATTGCATAAATTCACTTATATTCATATTTTACTTGTAATTATAACACCCCATTGGTTGCTTCCACTTTTCTAATATACTTTGTATTTGCATTGATACCATTGTGTTACATTGTGTATAAGGCCACCAACCACTTAATACATTCTATCTAAAATTGTTGACCATTTTATATAGAAGCTACCATTTTATTTTGCATTTCTTTTTGATATGCTTATTGACTGTATTGTACCCCATTGTGCTGAACCCCACTTACTGTACCCCACTGTTAGAACTCCCTACACTGTTCAATAAGAAGAACCTCCCATCATTGTCTGTTGTAAACACCCTCTACACCCCATCCCATCGTATGTCATTGTTAAATTCCCACCACTTATTTTTCCTTTAATAAAGAAATTAATTGGCACCCCACCTGTGTGGTAATTGCTCCCCAAGACCCCATATACCTGCTGGCAGGGACATATAGCTTCCAGGGAAGCCTTGCCATGTGGACTCAGACTTTGAGGCCAGAAAGAACAATGATAATCATCTAGTCTGACCTCCTCCATAGCTCAGCCACTGAATCAAGCAAGTGGCTTGTACACCAGGCTGCAGAGGAAGGCAAAACAAAACCAAAAATACTAGGTCTTTGCCAGTCTGACCTGGGGGAAAATTCCTTCCTGATCCCAAACATGAAAATTAGTTAGACCCTGAGCCTGTGGGCAAGACCCACCAGCCAGACACCTGGAAAATAATTATCTGTAGTAACTGAGAACCTTCCTCAACTAGGATGACATCTCCACTCATTGGAGATATTTGCTAACAGCAGTCTTGGCAGGACATATGCTATTGCCCTCCCTGGTGTTTATCTCTCTGACCTATTTATAGAGAGCAATCATATCTCCCCTCAGCCTTATTTTGGTTAAACTAAACATGCCAAGCTCTTTGAGTCTCACCTTAGAAGGTAGGTTTTTCCATTCCTCTGATCATCCTAGAAACCCTTCTGTTGACCTATTCCACTTTGAATTAATCTTTCTTAAACATGGGAGACTAGAATTGCACACAGTATTGCACTTGAGATCTCACCATCCCTTGTATAATGGTAATAACATTTCCTTTCTCTACTAGAATAACCTTGCCTAATGCCTTCTAGGATTGCATTAGCCTTTTTCATAGCTGCATCACATTGATTACTCATAGTCATCCTGTGATCAACCAGTACACTAAGGTTTTCTCCTCACCTGTCACTTTCAACTGATAAATTCCCAGTTTATAGCAAAAATTCTTGATGTTAGTCCCTAAGTGCATGACCTTGCATTATTAAACTTCATCCCATTTCTATTACTTCAGTTTTCTAGGTCATCCAGATCTTACATGATATTTTTGTCCTCCTCCATATTGGCAGTACCTCCCAATTTTGTGTCATTCGCAAATGATATTAGCATACTTACGCTTTTTGTGCCAAGGTTATTAATGAAAACGTTAAGTGAGATTGGTCTCAAGACTGATACTTGAGGAACTTTACTAGTAACGTACCTCAAGCCTGACAATTTATCTTTTAATATGACCGTTGTTGTCTTCTCTTTAACCAGTTCCTTATCCACTTTTTAGTTATTGTAATAATCCCAGTCTTCAAGATCAGGTTGGTCTGGCACAATCTACCTTTTATCCCAATTACCATTTACCTCTATGTCCTTAACCACTTTCCCTTTCAAAATTTGTAAAGACCTTGCATACAACTGAGGTCACACTAATGGTCCTCTAGTTTTCCGGATCACCTAGGTGATCACTCCCTAGGTAAGTGGTTGCTATCAAGCCCAAAATGAAAAGGGATGTTAATGGCTTGATGTCAGTTTGAAATCCAAACAATTAAAGAAGTTAAAGATAGTGTTGGGGGAAGGGTGGTGGCTCTCCCAAGCAGCAGTGCCTAGGGGTATGATGCCTCTGTTGTTGTCTGCACTAGATTTGTTGCCAACATTTCCAACTGTTGGTATCACTGGTGTAAAGTCTATTTGTAGTGGCAATCATGGGAAATGGTAATGGATAAAAGGCTTATGAAGCCCCCAGCATTTTTATATTGTCATCTAACCATGCTCAGAGGAGGTCTAACAAGCATGGTGTTTAAAATGCCAGCAGTTGTGAGAACCTTGTCTTCGCTAGGGCTATACTGGTATCAACAATGGGAAATTTGTGCCAAAAATCCCTAATGTGGACAAGTCTTACAGAAGATTGTAAATGTCACACTGAAACACATCCAGAAAACAACCTTGGAAAAATATCTATCTTAAATTCATAAACAGGAGGAAATTCTGAGCACAAAACAACTGGTTGATCAATTGATTTTAGCTCTCACTTCTATTTTTGCTGCTTTCATCCACTTTCTGCTGATTTTATAAATTCTGACCTTTCATGCAAAAGTAATCCTTATTTCTGTGGCAAGATAGTCATTAAAATATAAATCAGTGTTCATCTAAATGACTCCGATTGGAAACATCAATTATTATGATGATGATGTTGTTGTTGTTAATAATATATTGAATTGTTTTGTTTCATTTTACTATCATCTAGATTTCCCAATCAGAGATGGAGGACCCATTGTGCTAGATGTTGACTACACATGTAATGAAAGGTTAGTTCCAGCTTTGATTAATATACAGTCATCCACCCCATTCATCTCAATAAGTTGTAAACTTTTCAGTCTGTGTGGTCCATTAAGGCCCCAACTGAGCAAAGCATACAAGCATGTGCTTAAATCCATCCCTATTCACCAAAATAATTAAACACATGCTTCACTCTAATGATGGATTGCTGAATTGGGGTCTAAAATGGTAACCTCTGATTAAACTCAGACAATTTCCTCCTCTTTGTTTTCCTTTAAAAAAATAATCAAGGGAGTTACATGGAAAACATCATGTTAAAGTCAATATAGGGTTATAAATTTGAATGCACAAATGTCAAGAAATGAGAATAAGGTTATCCACAATAACATTTTACCACAATATGTACACTCAGTATATTTAGCCTCACATTTATGAATACTGTAATCAAACAGTATATATGTACAAAATGTATTCACTAATGTTACTATATGAACCTTTAGCTACTTTCTTTGCATTTCTGATTTCCTTGAATTGAAAGTTTCAGCTTTAAAGTTGCATTAACATTTTTTAAAATGTCACTATTTTCTGAGAAGTGTTATAATAGGACTAATGAGCTCTGAAGTTATATCACCTTTAGAAACACATGGTGATTACTTATTGATGTCAGAATTAAGGGTTTATGAGGAAACTCTGTTGCAACCTTATTATTACTTCACTAATTGCTCATCCAGTTTAGACTTTGGCTGACACTTCATAGTATATACCACCCTCTTTACAAATGCAATGTAGGATAGCTAAGTACTTTGAAAGCTTTGAGCATGTCTTGTCATTTATAATGAGTTCAAGGGTAATTTATAGGGAATTCTTAATGTTGTATGGCTGAATCAATGTAATTCAGCTTAAAATTAGCCAACAAATTATTTTTTTAAAGAATTTATGAAGAGGTTTGATTTTGATCAAACTAATTAATAAAATCTGAAAATATTGCATGGTACCTTTTGACATCACAGAATTCAAATAAGGAAGCAACCATATCACACACATACACACACACACACACACCCTTGACCATAATCCTACAGAGGAATAATGGGCAGAATGCTCAGGGAGCATTTGATAGAGAGACTATTAAAATAAAAAAACCCTCAATAATAATGGGAGATTTCAACTATTCTCATATTGACTGGGTGCATGTCACCTCATGATGGGATGCAGAGATAAAATTTCTTGACACCTTAAATGACTGTTTCTTGGAGCAACTAGTTCTGGAACCCACAAGAAGAGAGGCAATTCTTGATTTAGTCCTAAGTGGAGCACAGGATATGGTCCAAGAGGTTAATATAGCTGAGCTGCTTGGTAATAGTGACCGTAATATCAGGCCTGCACAACTCATAGAGCGGCGAGGGCCACATTACTCCAAAGAAAATAGCTGAGGGCTGAACCCCCTTGGGGGTACTGACACACCACCACCCACGCGCCGCCCAGCCCATGTAAGCAAGCAGGACTAACCCCGGCGGCGCCACCTGCTGATCTTCTCGGGAATTAGCTCATCCAGTAGTTGGAGCGCCCTCTGCAGGCCAGTGTCCCACTGCCGCTGGCTCTGTGTCCCTCCTTGACGCCGGTGCCCTTTGATCTGGGGTGCTGCCCCCTGACAATACCCCCACACTCTGGCTCTAGGTCTCCCCTCTCTGGGGAACCCCCAATCCTCTAATCCCCACCTCACCTCACTATAAGGCTACTGCCAGTCACCAACTAGCCCCCGCGCCCTGGGGCAAACTGCATTATATCAGCCACTCATCACAGGCAAGATTGGGTTTGGACCTGCTGCCTCTCTCTATAGCTAGGCTGCCCCTCTGCAGCCCTGGTACTGGTCTTAGGCCCTCAGCTAGGTCCGCAGCTTGGGGGTTTTCCAGGCTGGAGCTCCCCCAGTTCCTCTAGCCTTCTCCCAGCCCTGCTCCACTGCCAGTACCCTGCTCAGCTCCCTAGCAACCAGACCCTTCTCTCTCTACAAGCAGAAAGAGACTTCCTCTGGGCCTCTGGCCCACAGCCTTTTTATACAGGCCAGCTGGGGCAGCTTCCCCAGTCAGCACAGCTTTTCCCCTGCCACAGCCCTTCCCCAGGGCTGTTTTAAGCCCTTCAGGGCGAGAGCTGGGTAACCACCCTGCTACACCCCCCGAAACACATCCCCCACCCCAGCGATGCCTGCACCATGGAAACAAACCCTCCTTCCCCAGCACCACCCCACCGAAACAGCTGTGGGTCGAAAAGGAAGGTTTTTTTTTTCTGGGGTGAGGGGTCATACTTTATTAAGAATTTTTCAATTAAAGCAAACAATTTTTTAAATTATTTTTATTTCTTTATGAACCATGGAAAAATGAAAAACACCTGTTCCATTGAAAGAAAACATTTGTACTTTTTATAATCACCTTGCAAATTTAATGAGAGATATTACATCTCTTTTCGGCAACAAGCTTGTCATATTCAGGGGTCATATTTGAAATGGATATTTTCATAATGTCTTCCAAATGGTTGTCAGTCAGAGAAGAACGTTGCTTGTTTTTATTCATGTTCATGATGGAAAATGTTTGTTCACATATGTAAGTGCTTCCAAAAATACTGAACGTTTTCAGTGCAACTTCGATAAGATTCTTGTATTTTTCATCATCCAGACTTTTGTAGAAGTCCCACAGGCTGCCTTCTCTGTGCTTATTTCGGTAAATTGCCGAACACTGAAGTTCAATAACCTCCAACTGCAAATCTCCTGGCACTTCCTCTGGATCCACAGAAAACGGATCTTCAATCAGTTTCAACTGGATGTCATCATCTTTAGACAAAGTAAGTCTTCTGTCAAATTCTTCAATCAAACGATTGATGTGCTTTGCGTATTTTTCTCCTAACTCAGCGTGTTTGTGCTGAGGGATACGCTGTGCACAAGTGGGAAAGTGACACATTTCACCTTTTGACAGCTGATTTCTGAAAAGTTTCAATTTCATTTTGAAAGCTTTCATTGCTGCACACATTTGAAATAAAGTTGATTTTTTCCCTGAAGTTGAATGTTGAGATCATTCAGGTGTACTGTAATATCACAAAAGAAAAAGAGATCTTGATTCCAGGACTCATTTTCAAGCTCTGGGAATTTTATAGGCCCATTTTCTAGGAATTTTGCTACCTCCTCTTTCAAAGCAATGAAATGCTGGAGCACTCTTCCTCGACTCAACCACCTCACTTCTGTATGGTACATTAAGTCGCTGCACTCGGCGTCTTCCCCTTCAAGAAAGACTCGAAATGTCCTATGTTGTAGTCCTCTAGAATGGATGTAGTTTACAATGGGAACTACCACTGACATTACATGCTCAAATTTTAAGACTTTGCTACACAAAACCTGCTGATGAATAATGCAGTGATGTTTGGTTATTTGTCTCCCAATAAATTCTTCAAGAAGACTAACGGCTCCAACATTTTTTCCACACATAGCTGGAGCACCATCAGTACAAATGGCCACCAAGTTTGTGAAATCTAATCCCATTTTATCATTCATGCACTTGATCACTTCACTGGAGATTTCTTTTCCGGTTGTGCGACCTGTCATGGAGCACATGCCTACAAGCTCTTCAGTAATTTCAAAGTTTTTATCAATACCTCTAATAAAAATAAGAAGTTGGGCAGTGTCTTTTAAATCGGTGCTTTCATCCATAGCTAGGGAGGAAAAGCAGAATTCAGTGACTCTATGCTTTAACTGATCACTTAGATTAGTAGAAATGTCTGCTATTCTTCTCTGTACAGTCATGCGTGATAGACTGACATTCTCAAATATTCCCCTCTTTTCTGGACATAACTCAGATACAGCAATCAACACGCACTTTTTTAAAAACTCGCCTTCTGTGAAACATTTCCCAGCAGCCACTGGGCTACACCCTGCTGGAGAAAGAGGGACCTTGCCATGGCACCCAGGCCGGGACCCGCCCCAGCATCGCGGGACGGGATCTCCTCACCTAGGGTCACACACCCAGCCAGGCACACACTGCTCCCCCCGCCCTGCCCCCTAGAGACAAACAGACTTACAGATACTGATTATCCCCAGCACTGCTCTCCCAACATCTTCCAGCCGTTCCTTCACCTCTCCCTCCTGTGTGTAACCTGGCACTCGGCACCAACTACACTCCCCTGCCTGCCCAAGCAACAAAGCTGCGCAGCAGCCAAACAACCGCACGGCACAGCGCCCCCGGGGCAGCAGGAAGGGAGATTCTCAGGGCGGGCTGCCGCGGAGCTGCCTTCACAAACACGGGCTGGGCAAGGGGACCGGCAATCTGGCACCCAGCTGCCCCCAAAGCCCGACTCTGCCGCCCTTTGCAAAGCACCTGATGGGGCACAGGACCGCTCGGCTGGGGCAGAGCAGTGGAGCTGCAGCCGGCATCGCCCACCCCTCCCCTGGCGCTGAGGCCAAAACCTCTGCCTCCTCCCCCCAGGGCGGGTATTTGGGGAAGGATCCAACGGGGCAGTGAGGGAGCGGGGATTTGGGGAGGGATCCAATGGGGAAAAGAGCGGGCAGAGTTGGGGGGGCACGAGCCTGTGCCTGTGGACGCAAAATAACTGGACGATTCGTGTCCTGACCGAACGTTGGGCACCCACCTGTCCCCATCCCCCCCAGCCCTGAGCCCCTCTGAGCTGGACACCCCCCTGACCCCATCCCCCCCCATCCCTGAGCCCCTCTGAGCTGGCCAATTCCCTGACCCCATCCCCCCCAGCCCTGAGCCCCTCTGAGCCGGACACCCCCCTGACCCCATCCCCCCCACAGAGCTGACCCCCAGCTCCTCTGAGCCGGACACCCCCCCGACTCCATCCCCCCCATCGCTGATCCCAGCTCCGAGCCCAGTCCTTCTGAGCCAGACACACCCCCGACCCCATCCCCCCCATCCCCGAGCCCCTCTGAGCTGGACACCCCCCTGACACCATCCCCCCCAGCCCTGAGCCGTTCTGAGCTGGACATCCCCCTGACCCCATCCTCCCCAGCCCTGAGCCCGAGCTGGACACCCCCTGACCCCATTCCTCCAGCCCTGAGCCCCTGTGAGCCAGACCCCCCCGACCCCATACCCCCCAGCCCTGAGCCCCTCTGAGCCAGACACACCATGACCCCATCCCCCCAGCCCTGAGCCCCTCTCAGCTGGACACCCCCCTGATCCCATCCATCCCTCGAGCCCTGACCCCAGCTCTGAGCCCAGGACGCCCCCTCATCCCTGACCCCCAGCTCCGAGCCCAGCCCCTCTGAGCCGGACACTTCCCTGACCCCATCCCCCCAGCCCTGAGCCCCTCTGAGCCAGACACCCCCCAACCCGATCCCCCCTAGCCCTGAGCCCCTCTGAGATGAACACCCCCCTGACCCCATCCCCCCAGCCCTGAGCCCCTCTGAGCCAGACACCCCCCAACCCGATCCCCCCTAGCCCTGAGCCCCTCTGAGATGAACACCCCCCTGACCCCATCCCCCCCAGCCCTGAGCCCGAGCTGGAAACCCCCTGACCCCATTCCCCCAGCCCTGAGCCCCTCTGACCCAGACCCCCCCCGAGCCCATCCCACCCAGCCCTGAGCCCCTCTGAGCCGGATACCCCCCGACCCCAACCCCGAGCCCCTCTGAGCCGGACACCCCCCTGACCCCCTCCCCCCCAGCCCTGAGCCCCTCTGAGCCAGACACCCCCCTGACCTCATCCATCCCCCGAGCTCTGACCCCAGATGTGAGCCCAGGATGCACCCCCCCATCCCTGACCCCCAGCTCTGAGCCCAGCCCCTCTGAGCCGGACATCCACCTGACTCTATCCCCCCCAGCCCTGAGCCCCTCTGAACCGGACACCCCCCGGACCCCATCCCCCCCAGCCCTGAGCCCGAGCTGGACACCCCCTGACCCCATTCCCCCAGCCCTGAGCCCCTCTGAGCCAGACCCCCCTCTGACCCCATTCCCCCCCAGCCCTGAGCCCCTCTGAGCCAGACCCCCCTCTGACCCCATTCCCCCCCAGCCCTGAGCCCCTCTGAGCCAGACACCCCCCTGACCCCATCCATCCCCCGAGCTCTGACCCCAGATGTGAGCCCAGGATGCCCTGCCCATCCCTGACCCCCAGCTCTGAGCCCAGCCCCTGAGCCAGACATCCACCTGACCCTAACCCCCCCCCAGCCCTGAACCCCTCTGAGCCGGACACTCCCCTGACCCCATTCCCCCCAGCCCTGAGCACCTCTGAGCCGGACACCCCCCTGACCCCATCCCCCCCAGCCCTGAGCCCCTCTGAGCCGGACAACCCCTGGCCCCATCCATCCCCTGAGCTCTGACCCCAGATGTGAGCCCAGGATGCCCCGCCCATCCCTGACCCCCAGCTCTGAGCCCAGCCCCTCTGAGCTGGACATCCACCTGACCCTATCCTCCCCCGCCCTGAGCCCCTCTGAACCAGACACCCCTCTGACCCCATCCCTGCCAGCCCTAAGCCCCTCTGAGCCGTACAACCCCCTTACCCCATCCCCCCCAGCTCTGAGCCCCTCTGAGCTAAACACCCCCTGACCCCATTCCCCCCAGTCCTGAGCCCCTCTGAGCCGGACACCCCCCTGACTCCATCCACCCCAGCCCTGAGCCCGAGATGGACACCCCCTGACCCCATTCCCCCAGCCCTGAGCCCCTCTGAGCCAGACCTCCCCGACCCCATCCCCCCCAGCCCTGAGCCCCTCTGAGCCAGACACCCCCTTGACCCCATCCCCCCCAGCCCTGACCCCAGCTCTGAGCCCAGGATGCCCCGCCATCCCTGACCCCCAGCTCTGAGCCCAGGATGCCCCGCCATCCCTGACACCCAGCTCTGAGCCCAGCTCCTCTGAGCCGGACACCCACCTGTTCCCACTCCCCCCAGCCCTGAGCCCCTCTGAGCCAGACATCCCCCTGATCCCATCCCCCCCAGCCCTGAGCCCCTCTGAGGCAGACACCCATCTAACTCCCTCATCCCTGACTCCTAGTTCAGAGCCCAGCCCCTCTGAGCCAAGGACCCCCTGATTCCAGCCCCCGCTGTGGTTCGAGCCCAGGCTGGGCGCCTCTCCCCTCGCTTTCACTTACCAGCTCTGCCTCGTGCTTCCCGCCTCAGCAGCTCCAGAAGTGACGGTGTAGGAGGAGCAGGAGACAGAGACGCGTGCTGCGCTTCTGAGCGTCAGGGCTGTCGGAACGCGGCGCATGGGGCCATGAGGTCAGGGCCCCCCAGCAGGGGGTGAACCTGGTCAGAAGCGCGGCTGCCGGGTTCGCCTCCTGCAGAGAGGGAGGGCTGTCCTCACAGCCCAGGACACGCGCGCACTGTGCTCCAACCGCCCGGAGGGTCAGAAGCGCTGGGCTGTGAGGTCGCCCCCCGCCCCCGGGCAGGGGGTGAACCTGGCAGCAGCGCTTCTGACCGTCCGGGCACTCAGAGTGCTGAGCGTGGGTCTGTGAGGTTGGCCCTCCCGCGGGGGGGTGATCCCGGAAGCACCCCCTGCGCTTGCCTGCGGGCCATACAGTGGGACCCCACAGGCTGCATGTGGCCCGCGGGCAGCATGTTGTGCAGGCCTGATAATATAATTAAATTTAACATGTGGTTAAATGTGGTGGAGAAAACACCACAGCAGCCCAACATTGAAGCATTTAATTTCAGGTAGGGGGACTACACAAAAATGAGGAAGTTAGTTAAACAGAAATTAAAAGGTACAGCTCAAAAAGTGAAATCCCTGCAAACTACATGGAAACTTTTTAAAGACACCATAATAGAGGCTCAACTTAAATGTATACCCCAAATTAAAAAAACAAAGTAAGAAAACCAAAAAAGTGCCACAGTGGCTAAACAAGAAAGTAAAAGAAACAGAGGCAAAAAGGCATCCTTTCAAAAGTGGAAGTTAAATCCTAGTGAAGAAAATAGAAGGGAGCATAAATTCTGGCAAATGAAGGGTAAAAATATAATTAAGAAGGCCAAACAAAAATTTGAAGAACAGCTAGACAAAGACTAAAGAAGTAATAGCAAAAAAGGTTTAAGTACATCAGAAGCAGAAAGTCTGCTAAACAACCAGTGGGGCCACTGGATGATCGAGATGCTAAAGGAGCCTGCAAAGATGATAAGGCCATTGCGGAGAAACTAAATGAATTCTTTGCATTAGTCTTCACGGCTGAAGGTGTGAGGGAGATTCCCAAATGCAAACCATTCTTTTTAAGTGACAAATCTGAGGAACTGTCCCAGATTGAGGTGTCATTAGAGGATGTTTTGGAATAAATTGATAGACTAAACAGTAATAAGTCACCAGAACCAGATGCTATTCACCCAAGAGTTCTGAGGGAACTCCAATGTGAAATTGCAGAACTACTAACTGTAGTCTGTAACCTATCATTTAAATCAGCTTCTGTACCAAATGACTGGAAGATAGCTAATGTGACCCCAATTTTTAATAAGGGCTCCAGAAGTGACCCTGATAATTACAGGCTGGTAAGCCTGACTTCAGTACCAGGCAAACTGGTTGAAACAATTGTATAGAACAAAATTGTCAGACACATAGATTAACCTAACTTGTTGGGGAAGAGTCAACGTGGTGTTTGTAAAGGGAAATCATGCCTCACCAATCTACTAGAAATCTTTGAGGGGGGTCAACAAGCATGTGGAAAAAGGAGATCTAGTGGATATAGTGTATTTAGATTTTCAGAAAGCCTTTGACAAGGTCCCTCACCAAAGGCTCTTAAGCAAAATAAACTGTCATGGGATAAGAGGGAAGGTTCTTTCATGGGTTGGTAACTGGTTAAAAGATAGGAAACAAGGGTACGAATAAATGGTCAATTTTCAGAATGGAGAGAGGTAAATAGTACTGGGCCCAGTCCTATTCAACACAAATTAATTAAATAAATAAATAAACATATTTATAAATGATCTAGAAAAAGGGGTAAACAGCGAGGTGGCAAAATTTGCAGATGATACAAAACTACTCAAGATAGTTAAGTCCCAGGCAGACTGTGAAGAGCTGCAAAAGGATCTCTCAAAACTGGGTGACTGGGAAACAAAATGGCAGATGAAATTCAATGTTCATAAATGCAAAGCAATGCACACTGGAAAACATAAATCCAACTATACATCTAAAATGATGGAGTCTAAATTGCCTGTTACCATTCAAGAAAGAGATTTTGGAGTCATTGTGGATCGTTCTCTGAAATCATCCACTCAATGTGCAGCGGCAGTCAAAAAAGTGAACAGAATGTTGAGAATCATTAAGAAAGGGATAGATGATAAAACAGGAAATATATTGCTGGGACTTTTCAGCTTGGAAAAGAGATGACTAAAGGTGATGAGATAGAGGTTATAAAATCATGACTGGTATAGAGAAAGTAAATAAGGAAGTGTTATTTACTCCTTCTCATAACACAAGAACTAGGGGTCACCAAATTAAATTAATAGGCAACAGGTTTAAAACAAACAAAAGGGAATTTTTTTTCACACAATCCACAGTCAGTCAGAGGAAGTTCTGAAGGCCAAAATCTATAACTGTCGGAAGACGGAGACCTTTGGTCTCACCCAGTATGGCCACTCTTATGTTCTTAATTTGACCCATTTTTAAAGGACCAATTTTGACACATAATAGCAATTTTCAGGGATTGCTGTTTAACACCATTAGGCAAAGTACGTAATTATCAATTGAATAAGCAATAAAATACCTCACAGTAATGTTAGCTTGTACTATTAAATTAAATATGATTCTGATAGATTAATATTGGGCTTGGGTATATGACAGTTGTGAAAATCGGGTGCAAATAGGTCTGTAAAGTACTTTATACATATTAAAATCCTATTTCTTTAAGGAATTATGTTTCCTCCCAATAAATGTAGACACTTATTCACTTTAACTTACTGTTTTGGTTTTGGTTTTTGTTTTTTTTTGAGGGCGGAGCATTTAAATACAGCAGAGAGCCAAATGCTATAACCAACTTATTGAATATTATAGCTTGATTACTGGATGCTCAGTGCTACTGAGCACCTACAGTTCCCATTGACTGGAACTGTGGGTGCTCAGCATCTCTGAAAAACAGGCTATGAGGTCCTATGAAGTAAAGTGATTTTACAAAGCCTCTGAAATCATTGGAGGTGGCGGAGATCTAGATTCAAATGTAAGTGTCTGAATTCCAGGACCTGTTTTGCTTAAACATGCAGCAATATCAACATTTCTGAAGTTTGTCTGTTTTTGGCAACAGGTGGACCTGGACAAAATCATGTCCACATATGACTGATGTTAGTCACACACAACTGGAAGATGAAACAATACTACAGTGATGCAGGTGGTATAGAATACATAGAAAAATGTTGACAAACTTTGAAAATAAAAAAAAATCAGGACACAACTTTTTTTCCCTTGGGGTGTGTGTGTTTTTTTTAAACTAGTAACAGAGCTGGTTGAAATTTTGATTTTTGAAGAAAAAGGAGGGAACTTTTAAGAAAAAAGAGTTCACAAAAATTTCTTACTTCTTTTCAACCAGCTGTACCACAGCATAATGTCATCCTACCCCACTCAGTGGGCAGGTAGTTGGTCAATAGTATTTTTAAAAGATCCGTCAGGAGAATCATACAAAATTGTTTTAATCAATTGCATTTTGTTCAACGGAAGCATGTGTGTATCTTCCTTTTCTTCTCTTTTAACAGGTCTTGCATCCCTATCCTATTGCAGACAATACAATTTTTTTCTTTTCACTGTAGACACGAAGCAATTTGATCATATGTTTCCTGTCTCATCTCTTTAAAGGAATATAAAACTGGGCCTCTTTTTATTTGTGTTTTGGACACTGCCAGGCACATTGTTGTCACTTGACAAATAGGATAAGTAAAAGATAGTTACTGGAAGATCCAAAATGAAACATGTACCATTTTCCTATTTATGAATGAAGACAATAAAAGCTGTATATATATGAAGTGCACATTGGTTTCCCTTATTGAGATAAAGTTCTGAAGCATTTCAAAGAGCAGATATAGACTGCAAGAGAGGAAGGAAGCCAAATGAGGATACAGGGTACATGAAGAAATTGGATGTAGGGTACATGAAGAAAGACACAAGGATGTCAAAACTCCAGAATAACCAAGGTGAACAATGGAGGAATGCTGAGGAAAGTGGCATCAAGGAAGATTTGAAGTCTAAAAACAAATACAGAGGATGAATGAATGTGGACCAGACAGTACAGAGGAGGACCAGCCTGAAAACTAATTAGGTGGAGACTGGGAGGATGAGTCTGTAGTCCAAACCCTCATGAAATGCAAGCATTGAAATGGACCCCCTACCAGAAAGATAGAGTGAAGTTTCCATAGTCAAAACTGTACCTTGAGAAATCTGAGACACAGGAAAAGGACACAAGAGTGTATATTTTCTGGCTAACAGGGCAAAGGTTGTCATAATAATGATGCTGAGTATCCTGGAGAATTATGGAGAATTCCCAATTAACGTAATACCTTTATCAACAAAAGACAAGAGCACAGGAATATTTAATACAGTTAACAATGAGTTCAGGGACCTGAGAAGAGAACTGGTTATAGGCTTTGTAAGTGATCTTCTTGGAGATTGTTTTCTGTTGCCAAAAGTAGAAGAAAAAAAGGAGAGTAAATCAATGAATCTGCCAGTGACATAGAGGTCGGTTTTGGAGTCGGAAAGCATTGAAATGCCTTGAGTGGAGAGATTATTTTTGGCCTAGACCATCTCTATCTAAGCAAGAGGGGTGCCAAGTTGTTGGCTTAGAAAGGGGGGTCTTTCACTTAACTCAAATAATGTGATGGATGGTGTATTCCCAACATACAAAATAAGACAGAAGATGAAGAAGAGTATGGTATTAATAAATGCCAAATAAATGCAAGATATCAGTTTACTGGAGTGCTCCTACACAAAGCTAAGCCATATAGGAATTCAGCAGCAAGAACTAGAAGTGTTGGATGATGAAGACTTTGAGCTACTGATCATAAATGGAAACTGCTGATATGATTCTCAGAACTGAAAAACCAGTGTAGAAAGACACAATCAGGGCAGTTTGTGTTCTGCAAATTTGCAGTGACAGAATTTGCAACATAAATCATCCCTTGCTGCAGAATTGTGCTCCAGAACCTCTACTTTCTTTTGTTTTAATTGACGTTTCTAGTCCTTATCTTATTAGCAAGGACAGCCTCCAAAACCTAAACCTCAATGCCCTTTTGAGAGGGCCTCAAAGAGCCTGTGTAAATGGGTGCAGGTCCCCGGCTTAGCAGTTAGAGTCCATGGTGGAAGCCCTACCTAGTGGTAACAGGTAGGGAAAGTTGGCCTTTCCTACTCCTTCAGGTTCTGACCCAGGAGCCCTCTTGGGTAATGTAAGGAAGGTGTCTGCTACTTGTGGTCCAGCTAACACCTTCTTCTGAATCTATTCCTATTGGAGCACGTTGTGGGTGGCAGTTCTCCCGTGTATGCAGGGGTGTAGTTCCTGAATGAGCAACTTCCAGAACACCCCCACCAATGTGGAAACTCCCCTGCCAGCATGACCTTGCATGCATGCCGGGCAGAGGACACCGTTTAACTCTGCAAAATGGTGCCTTCTATGTGTTATAAGCTCGCACACAACATGGAGGACACGATTTTGAGAACAAAATGTCCTTCATATGTCAACAGTGCCATTGTGACATACCCACTACAGTACAGCTTGCACCACTGGCCTCTTGTAGGTTGGGGAATCCTGGCTTCATGCAGCAGTCCTCCTCCTGGCGATACTCTCTTGGTGTAACCCCTGCATTGCGGCGAGAGCAGGTCTATTTCTCTCTGCCCACTACCCTGCTGTGCTGAAGAGCCTTTCTTTTTAAGCCCCCTTCCATCTATTGCATGGCCAACAGTCCTGCTGAGGTGGGGCTTGCTGGGCCTAGCGTTGTTCCTGCACCCATCTCTTTGCAGCATAAGGTTTATCCATCCCATCACTACCTGAAATAGTGGCTCCGAGAGGTGTGAACTGCCTCCCTCATCTCACTCAGGGCTCTGCAGACTCTGATTCTGTGGCCCTGAACTTTGACATTTTTCCAGGATACCACATTCAGCAATTTTTCTGCAGACTGGACTATTTTGTTGCAGCCAGGTGTCCATTTTACTTTTGGTCTCCTTGCCCTGCTGAGGCCTCCTGCAGCCACCTCTTTCTCTGCACTTCTTTCCACTAGAGGGAATTAACTGGATTACAGGAGGGAGTCAGGGAGCCAAAATGGGAACCTATATCACATAGTCTATAAAAGAAAGAGAAAAGAAAGAAGAGGTGGAGGATTGGTGTTATGTAAAAAATATTTTCAATGCTAGTGAGAGAGAATTTGGCAACGGAGAGTGTGGAGATTAAATTTTTTGGGTAAGGCATGAAAAACATGACCATCTGCTATAGACTACCAAAGCTGAAGGAAAGCAGGAACAAAAAGTCTTGGATAATCATTTTCTGCAGAATCATGGCCTTAAACTCCTTCCCCTCCACAGGAAGCACAGCAAGGTTGTGGCCTCTATTCCAGAGCTGCCCAGAGGCTAAGAACAAGGATCCTTTCCTTTGACCTCCATGGAAGAGTCAGGGTGGGGGAATCTTATTCTTGGTGTCAGGGACTCTAACTCTGACGGCAAAGTTCGTTGTCTGACCGCAAGAGAGACAGGCAACACCAGCAAGGTCCGATCAAAAGCTCTTTATTGACAAGTGCACGCATCAATAGAGAGCAGCTCGTCTCCAGAGAGAACCAGCCCCCTCTTTACATCTTAGTATAAGCTTATATAGACAGTTCCATTGCGTCATAAATTATTCACTGGAGCAACCCACCCCCTTCTTCTAACAACTAGAAACTAGACACCTTTAGCATACATGCATGCCTAAAGTTAGACATGTAGGGCAGTTAAAAACAAACAAAGAACAAAACCAGGGAGTGAAAACAAGGAGGCTGGGAAACTAGGGCTCTTTATCGGTTCTTCGAAGGAGCTGCCCGAACACAGCACATCTGGTACTATGCCAGGAATGCAGCTTCTCGCTTATCTCACTTTTTCCCAGCGCTTGTGAGACATGCTGCTGCTTCTCAGTGTTTTCCACTCAGGGATTACCCACAAACCTCTGTTAGCCTGACTTTGGTCAGGTTGGCATACCTGGTTTTGTCTGCTATATCTTTATTCAGGCCTAACATTGGTGAGAAGAGGTGAGTTTCACACTCGGTGACTGAGAGTCGCATGACACACATTTCTGAGAATGTGAATAAATGCTGTAGAGTCTACAATTCATTTACAGGTACAAATTATGTCTATGATTGTGAATGGGAAGACAGATGCCGATTAACGTGTGAATCTGCAATATGACCTTAAAGATATCCTCAAGCTACTCCACAGAAAGGTCCCATTCTTCAGCAAGTGTAAATTGGTGTAGTAACATTGACTTCAATTAAGTTATGCTGATTATACCAGCTGAGGATATGGTCCAAGGTCAACATGAAAGAATTAGGGCAATAATTAAACATGTGGCTCTGCAGTTGAAACCACAGTTGAAGTAATGAAAAGCTTTCCAGTACATCACTTATTGTATTGTTTTTAAAAATTAATTCTTAAAATTAACTCTGCTTAAATGACTAATTAGGCAGTCACAATTCTGTTTGGGTAGCATTGAAGGGCTGCGATAACAAAAAACAGAACTGAATTGTTTCTGATTTTCATATTAATAGGAGAGTTCAGTCTAGAGAGAAAAGGTTAATTTCTTTTCAGTGAATTTATGAAAGGCATGATAATAGCTAATGTGGTAACTTGTGGCTAAATCATATGTTTAAAGGCACAAGTGATTACACAAAAGCTAGAGACATCATTCTAATGTTGACTACTTTTTGTAAACAAATTATTTTAAGGTTTGAGAAATGGGACAGATTGACAGCATTGTCAACTGTAGGCCTTAATTTTTTTCATTGAATCAGTATAATAATAAAGCAGAGTCAGAGCAAGCTTCTTCATATTGTCCTATGCTCCATTGTGACTCAGCCATGATGTTTCCAGTCCTGATACCTTAAATCTATTGTTTCCATACACTTTATTGTTAGTAGGACTACAGTCTCCCTCTCCTCCCAATAATGCCAGAAGCAGAGCTTGGATCTTCATTTAAGTTGGCAGCCTTAAATTTCTACCATTTTTTTTAGTCTATGATTTACAGCTATTATCCTGACCTATGTAAATAGAGAATTCCTCTAGAAGTGGTAGAATCTTTCAAAATGGAACAAATTTTAAAGGGAACTGTAGCCAGGTGGTTACCCTGCTCCTGCCCTGAAGGACTTAAAGCAGCCATGGGGAGGGCTGTGGCTGGGAAAAAGCAGCTACTAAGCTGATTGGGGAAGCATCCGCAGCTGGGCCATGCCCCAGTCAGGCCACAGCTGGCCCTAAAGAGGGTTGGGGCCAGAAGCCAGACAGAGTCTCTCTCTAGCCTTGAGAGGGAGGGACCTGGCTTCTGGGAGCTGAGATGGTATCTGGAGTGGAGCAGGGCAGGGGGAAGCAAAGGGAGCTGGTGATCTCTGGCCTGGAAACCCCCCAGGCTGTGGCCTAGTGGAAAACCCATTAGGTACTGGGGTAGCAGGGAGCAGCCCATGGGTAGGCAGAAGCAGGAGGTCCAAACCCCACTTGCCTATGATGAGTGGCTTTTATACTGCAGTCTGCTCCACTGAGCAGGGGCTAGATGGTGACTGGCAGTAGCCCATGGCTGAGGCAAGGTGGGGATAGAGGGTTGGGGGTTCCCCTGTGTGTGGAGACCCTGAGACTGCAGGGGTATTGCCAGGGGGGGCCCTGGGAGGGACTCAGGAGCCAGCAGCAGTGGGACACTGACCTGCAGGGGGCGTTCTGTTTTAGAAAGAGCTAATTCCCTGAGATGACCAGCAGGAGGTGACGCGGCAGTTAGTCATGCACCGTGACAGGAACCCAATGTGTTTTTTAAAGAAGAAAAAAAAGGGAGGGGGGAAATAGGCCACACACATTTCCTAAAAGTTGGAATAACTGGGGATAATGGGATTATGGGATAATATCTTTTGATTTATTGCACTGAATTCTTTAAAAAAACAAAACAAAACAAAATAAAAAACTCTTAGCTTTGTCTCTTAGGTAAGATTTGTAACATACTTTCATCATGATAAGTGTTTTGGGCACAAGTTCATCTGCAGTGTAGCTCAATAGAAGTAAATGGCATTACTCCAAAGTTTCTCAAGTGCAGAATCAGAGTCTAATTCATCACTATACATTCAGTAGAGCAGTGGTTCCCAAACTTGTTCTGCCGCTTGTGCAGGGAAAGCCCATGGTGGGCCGGGCCAATTTGTTTACCCTCCATGTCCGCAGGTTTGGCCAATCGCAGCTCCCAGTGGCCGCGGTTCACTGCTCCAGGCCAATGGGGACTGCTGGAAGCAGCGCAGGCCAAGGGACGTACTGACTGCCACTTCCAGCAGCTCCCAATGGCCTGAAGCAGCTAACCGTGACTGCTGGGAGCTGCGATCGACTGAACCTGCGGACACGGCAGGTAAACAAATTGGCCCGGATCGCCAAGGGTTTTCCCTGCTCAAGCAGCAGAACAAGTTTGGGAACCACTGCAGTAGAGAATAGACTTTGCCTTATCCAAGACAAAACTGGCATGCAATCAGGGCCAACTCTAGGTTTTTTGCCACCCCAAGTGCCCAAGCAAAAAAAAAAGAAAAAGGGTGGCCAGAATGCTGCCCCTGGAATTGTGCTCCCCCAAGCAAGTGCTTGCTTTGCTGGTGCCTAGAGCCATCCTGCATGCAATGCACCTGTCATTGTGGCATATATTTCAGATAGATGTAGAGTAGAGGTCAGAGTGCAAAGCCCCAAATTTTATAGAATACTTTTCCTTGTATATTACAGACCTGTACAGAATTTGGGTAGTGCAGAATTTGTTCTATGCCTTTTTTCATTGTGGCATTGTTTCACATGGTAGACACATTATAATCTGACCACTGAGGCTGAGAAATTAGAGTGAGGTCAACAGGAAATGTAGCAAAGACCAGCTGGCTATGTTCACAGCTATTGGGATGGTAACTGGCATTCTTTCAGCAACAAATCCATGGCTGATCAGTAATAAGTGTTTGAACATCAATTGTTCATATTTCCATGATTGACTGCAATTTTGCTGGAAAATCATATGACTGGTACAGTAACTTTTCATTAAAATGTACAGATCTTATGAGGTGGTATCTTTTCCTAAAATTATTGCTGCACTGGCTGTGAAGGTGACAGTAAAACTGTGTGGTACAAGAAATGGAAGATTTAAAAACAATATGTGGTTAAAAAGCATTTAGCAATATAATAGTGCTATTTTTTTGAGCAAATGGTTAGGCCTTTGAATTGCAATGCAACTTTCCAAAAGCTGTCTTTGAAATAACAATTATTATCTAACAAACTGTCTCCACCCCAAAGCACTGACTGCAGTTTCACATACAAATCTTTCCATGCTCATGTGCAAAATTGCCTTTATGTGCAAATCAGAGAGACACCTGCTTGTGTATACACCTCAGAGATTTTTTGAGTGCAAATCCTTCAGTGTGAAAAATGTCTGGCACTCTCTTGGAGATATGATTGAGGCCCTTTATATAATTGGGTATTAGAAATAATTGCTTTTGACCTCCCAACATTATATTCAGGAACTGCCTGCATCATTGCAAAGAGAATTTTGACTAAGGCCATTGAAAATCCATGTGGTATAGCAGGACTTTCACTGTTCTTTGTGGAAACAGCTAAGTGTCATAATTTTTATATAGATTGGTAAGAATACTAGTGAGGTTTTGCAAAACTGCTTCCTCTCAGCTCTTGCTACTTAAAGCAGGACACAAATTCTGAGGGATGTTGTCTAGAGGATTGGATATGGGTGTGCTGGATCACAAAGTGTGACATTATTTAAACTGTTCAGCTTAAATCTCAATAAGTTTAATAGAATTTAAACCCATGCTTAAGTGCTTTGCTGAATTGGGTCCCTGCTGAGCAGTGTCTAATGCTCATTGTTCTCCACGGTTCTAATTTCCACCGTACACGTTGTACTGTTGTGAAACATAGTATGAACTCATGAAGAGAATAAAATTCACTTAAAGAGGTTCTTTAAGACTGAAAATGGTAAGGCTGGATTCAGCAGTCTGGTAAATCCACACAAAGAGACAGGAGATAGAAGAGAACTTCCCACACAGGGAACTCATGTGCAGTAGAAAGCTGGTGGAGGCAGCTCAGCCACTTCCTGTTCTTACTGCTCCATCTCCCCACTGTGCAAGGAGAAAGATGAAGCATATCAGGGAGAAGAAGGTTTGGGCTGGATGCGTCAGTGTGGAGCAGTCTTTATCTACCAACCTGTACAAAACACACGTTTTCACAGACTGAAATTTGTTGAAATCAGGGGAAATGGATAGAGACAATTTTGACTGTAATTCTTAGGTCAATGACTACAATAAAGATTAGATATATAGATTTACATTTTTTTTGTGTGTTAACTCTTAAGAATAGTTGCAACTTGCATCACTCCATATCCAGATGTGAGAATTAGAGAAAATTTCTCTAACAACTTGTCATTTAAGAAATCCCTTCAACCTCAGCTGGTTATGACCATGAATCCTTATTATGTAACACAATTTAAATTATACCCTCAGCTAACAAGAATGGCTTAAAACATGGCCTCTTTGTTTATATGCTCAAAAACTTAATGCCTAGCTCTGTTTGTTGTATCTAAGATACTGTTCTTTGATCCATGATCAGAAAACCGATTGCTAGTTTTAGCTGATCAGCTTCTGTATACAGTTTGGCATTTTAAACTCAAAGCATGTTTTACTAAATGTTACTGCATGCAGTTG
Source organism: Gopherus evgoodei (assembly GCF_007399415.2). Taxonomy (NCBI): domain Eukaryota; kingdom Metazoa; phylum Chordata; order Testudines; family Testudinidae; genus Gopherus; species Gopherus evgoodei. The sequence continues at coordinate 187,680,322 of NC_044322.1, forward strand.
CCAAAAATGCTGTACTTTATACATAGCAATTCAGTATGAATGTTTCCTCATATATTTGAAATACCCTTTTACTAGATTGCTCGTTTCAGTGCGATTCAAACAGATAGCAATGTTATTGGTTTAGCTAATAAAACAGTACTGAGGAACCACCAAATTTCCATTCATTTAAACTGTTCATTGCTGTTCCTTAGAAGTCTTTTCAAGGCAATAATATCCAAAAATAAAAAGCCTGTACTTTGCCAGTAAGTAAAAAGAATGGATTCCTGTGGTGCATTCATAAATGTTTTCACCATCATCCAGTGTTTTCATGTTTAGGGAACTACCCTAAACAGCTGACTTGGAGAGCTGTGATTCAAATTTCACAGTTTGTGAGAGTTCATAATACCTTTTCAGCTACCAACAATTTGAATAATTTTCTCATTGTAAATTAATGACCTGCACCTGGAACTCAGAGTGCTCAGCACTTTTCTAAATCAGGCTATAATATTGGAGGGGAGGAAAACCACCCCCACCTGTAGTAAAGAGGTGGGGAATTAGTGGTAGGAGTTCCTCCTGGACTTTTATTTCAATAGGGACAATTTTCTTCTTGTTCCCTGCTTCCATGTGCACTCTTTCGGATCCATCAGAAAATACAAGGTGGTCAGTCCTCAGATCTCTAGGCATTTGTTGGAGGCAGATGCCCTGTACTTCCAAACCTCAAAGTATCTCTTCCTGCTCTCTTGCAGTATGGCTACAAAGGACACTACACTGTTGAGGAGTCTCCCACAGTCAGCTGTCTCTGGAATCAGCCATGAAGGAGTTGGATTCTATATGGCATAGGAATGGATTACATATGCTGAATTACCATTTGCACAGATTCCTCAGTGATTGCAGGGGGAGATGGGAGAACAATGTGCATAACGTGCCAGTGCCCCTGAATCTGCCCTATCTTTCCTCAGCCTCCAATCTACAGAAGCTATGTCTACACTGTGATTAAAAACAACCCACAACAATGAGCTGACCCCAGCTGACTTGGGCTTACAGCGCTCACGCTGTCAGACTAAAATTAGTATTATAAACCTGTGGGTTTGGGCTGGAGCCTGGGCTCTGAAACTCTCCCACCCCATGAGGGCTGCAATTTCTGTAGTCTGAGTACCACAAGCCCAATTCAGTCAGCTTTGTTGCGGTCTTTTATTGCACTGTAGACATACCCAGAGGGTCCTGCAATGGGGGACAGTAGGGATGATGCAGTTTTGATGGTTGACTCACCCACCTTTAACATTGCATGTGCATATTCTGAGGAATTGTAAATAAGGCCCTGCTTTTGGTTCCCCACTGGAGTCCATCACCAAATGGAACAGGAGCAAGCCATAACACTGTACAGAAAATATACTTAGAAAGTATTTTCTAATATTTGGAGAACTGTACAAAAATGTGGATGAAATCTCTGATGTCTCAAAAGGCTGGAGTAAAACAGCTGTCAACTCTTAGATAAAAGAACAGGAGTACTTGTGGCACCTTAGAGACTAACAAATGTATTTGAGCATAAGCTTTTGTGGGCTATAGCCCACTTCATCGGATGCATAGAATGGAACATATAGTGAGGAGATATATATACATACGGAGAACATGAAAAGGTGAGAGTTCCCCTACCAACTCTGAGAGGCTTATTAATTAAGATGAGCTATGCATGGGATGAAATGGGCTGTAGCCCATGAAACCTTATGCTCAGATACATTTGTTAGTCTCTAAGGTGTCACAAGTACTCCCATTCTTTTTGTGGATACAGCTGCAACTATGAAATAACTCTTAGATAGTAGCTGCTTGCAGTTTTATGACCTGGGTGCACTAGGTCACCATGCCACACAGAAGGCATCTTTGTGTAAAGCAGTAAAAAAACAGCAAATTAACAGCTATGTGTGAAGAGGCATAACAAGGATGATGACATGTGATCACTGTGAGTAAAAATAGTGTGTGTTCTAGGAAGTATAGCAATGGATTAGGACTCTTATGAAAAGACAATTTTTTTCATTTCTTTCCATTTTCATTAACTTTCTGGCTTGGGAGCCATCCATGAATGTATTTTCAGATTTCAAGAAGTGATTGATAAGTCACTGGAGGCAATTGCAGGAATTCAGGGCTGTGTTACAACAAAATTCAAGCTAATGGCTGAACTATAACTTACAAATCCAATTTAAAATGGCCATTTCAGTAGAAAGCTGCATATATATTTTTATTGCAAATTTATAGAGGAGGCATTATTTGTGGTAAAGCAATTGTGTTTTGTTTTATCTAACTCTTAAAGGTCCAATGCTGAAGCAAAAAGTTGAAGTGATAAATAAGGCAGATTCCAACTCAGTTTGATATATTCCTCCAGTAGAGTTCAAAGCGGTGTACTTTAAATGGGGTAGACCTATTCTAATATATATGGAGAGCAGTAAGATTGTAAATTTAATATTGCATGCTCCATGGGATGGAATGTTTCCTACAAGGTAAACATTCAACATGTAGCAGGTTTGGTACACTAGGTGGCTGAGATTTTCAGTATTGCCTAAGGGATTTGGGTGCTGGACTTATTAGGTACCTTTGAACGTTCCAGTTTATAATGACTAGTATGGATACAATTATGGTAATGCCTGCATTAAACCTCTGAGCATGCCCACTTCACCAAGTAAGACTTTGAGGATATCCAGAAGTCTGAGCAGGAGGAGAGTGAACAGAGTGCTCCAGCTAGTTAAAGTGCTGTGTTTTTTCTCCTGGCCAACCTGTTTCCTGATTGCTCAACAAACATTACCTCTACCAAAGTGCATCACTTTCACTGTATTGCAAGTGCCAGAGAGGGTAGCTCAGTGTCCACAATCATTCAGCTTCAGACTCTCCATTAAAATTGACAAAGAGGGGGCCAATCTACTCCAATTGTGAGGATGGGAGAGGTGATACGGCTGTCTTGTCCTCTAGGAACTGGACTTTGCTAGGAAAGAAGTAGTGCTCATTCATGAAACTGCATGGGACTGATGCTCAGGGCCAGCTCTACAGTTTTCGCCGCCCCAAGCAGCGCGCTGAATTGTCGCCGCAGGCGGCAGGGGCAATCCCTGCACCCTTAGGACAGCAGGCGCGTTTCCACGGCGGCGGCAATTCGGCGGCAGCTTCTATGTTTAGCTGAAGCCGCCCCAGACAACTAAACATAGAAGCTGCTGCTGAATTGCTGCGGAAACGCGCCTGCTGCCCTAGGGGCGCACGGACTGCCCCTGCCACCCGGGGCTGCAATTCAGCTCGCTGCTTGGGGGCAAAACAACAGGGACTGCCGCCCCTTGCAGAGTACCGCCCCAAGCACCAGCTTGGAATGCTGGTGCCTGGAGCCTCCCCTGCTGATGCTGACATATATTTTTGTCACATACTTTTTCATGGCCCTTTTATTCAATGATTATTCAGGAGAGGGGTCAAATAGTGGATTTGGTTTCTAGAAATGTATCTTCATGGAATGTGGCTATTTTGGGCAGCTGTTTGTGGAACAGGTTTTCTTTGTTTGGGGAGGGAGGCAGAGGGAGATTCCACATCTGATTTTTTTTTTTATCTTATATGTAATTGGTGTATAACTGTTGTAACAATTTCCTCTGGCATTTTAAGAAGCTACATAGACAGAGGTTCTTGCACATACAGCATGCAACAGCTCTTCAAGTTGAGGTTGGCAATGTGATTTTTCTGTCACTGGGCCTGCCTTCAGAAATGATAAAGGAAGTAGAAGGAAGAATGGTGCGTTGAGGGGAAAGAGGACAGGATGTGGCTGAGTCACTTTCAAAGGGATGAGAGCTAAGCGTTTGAGGGAAGAAGGGAGAGAGAAAATTAGTGGAGCCTTAGGTAGGTTTGGTGATAAACCACCTAACTGAACTTTTTAGGGGTCACTCTTCCCAAGCACAGAGCTTAAAAACGATTGAATAATGCCTTTCGGAAAATTTGGTTGCAATAATGGCAAAAAAACCAGATTGTAGTAAAGATGTTTTATTTCTCTATAGCTGGGATCATTATGTAAAGGAATAGTCTCATCAAAACTGAAAATGATGTGCCACACTGTTTTGCAACTCAATAACTGATTTGTCTCCTGCTCATCTCCAGCGTCTTCAGCACCTGAGCAAATCCATGCACTTAAAACAAATAAATAAACAAATACCAGGTCTTGCTATGCCTGTGGTCTGGTTGGACCCTTTGAAGTCTGAGCAGTCTAAGACCTGGACTACACTAAACATTTAGATTCACATAGCTCTGTAACTCAGGGGTGTGAAAAATACCCCCCCTCTCCTCCCTCAGGCACCATGGCTATGCTGATCAAACCCCCTGGTACAGACACAGCTAGGCTGATGGAAGAAAGTTTCTGTATATCTAGCTACTGCTGCTCAGGGAGATGGAGTTCCTACAGCAACGAGAAAACCCTTTATGTCCCTACAGGGTTACAGTGTCGTAGCATAGCCCTGATAATGTAGACAAGGCCTACCGCAGAGCTTAGCCACCAGGTGTCAGAAGGGCAGCCTGGTGCATAGCTCACTGGATTGGCCTGGGCTGGAGGAGACTTGAGTTCAATTCCCTCTTCAGTCACAGAGTTTGACAAGTCACTTTAATCTACCTTGTTCCTCAGTTCCCCAAATGTGGATGATAGATGGATAAAGTCAATTAGTGATTGTGAGACCATCAGATACATGGACATTTAGGGCTGTATAAGTACCAGGTCAGGGGGTCCAATAAGAATATACCCAGAGTTTTCATCTGGGCAATCTTTTGACTGAAAAAGAACATACAAGTGTGAAATTTGGAGGGTTTTGTTGAAGGTGCAAAAGAGGCACATGCTCCATCCCTTTAGGTATTTGTTACAAATGGAAGTTGTAAAACTGGAGAGAATCCTGCACTGATGGAGTGCACCAGATGATCTAGCAGGCCACTGCGATCTTCAGATGCCACTGTAACCCCACTGTATGATTTTGCTACAAACATTAGCTATATAGGAAGCAAAAACCTTCCCTTGCCAACAGCAGTTGTGCATAGTCAATGAAAAGCTGTAGACCTTGGTCCTTGGCTGTGTTGCTACTCAAGGCAACGTTCTCAGCTCTGGGACAATATTCCCAGTATAAGAGGGGTCCTCGTGCCATAAAGCCAGCCCAATGGCTCCTCTGACACTCCATCCTTACAGCTGGTGTAGGGAATGTGGCTGGGGCTTCCCTGCATCCTGGGGATCTCCAATTGCTGTAATATCTCCTTGGGGCCATAGGCAGTAGGTGTAATTTGGAGCAGCCTTCAAACTTCTCTCACTTATGCAAGGGACCAGTCCAGTTCACAGTGATTCCAGGATCAAGAAAACTCAAAGGAAACTAAGAGCTTCCTTTGCATACACCCTTCTCCTCATCCTGGGATTCAGCATGTGCCTCTCAGCAACTGATGAGGACTGAGGTCAGAATGTACAAAGCAACAATGGTATTTCTGTCAGCAGCCACAAAATAGTGCCATCTTACCATTGCCTCTCTGCACATGCTCACCTGGAAGAGAACAAGCCTGATAACCTATAAGGTATTACAGCTTGTCTTCTTGACACACATATTTTTCATTTTCTTCCATCAAAAAAAGGAAAGAAGTCCTGAAGTATTTAGAAGCTTTTTTTTTGAGAAATAACAAAGACATGAGAATGTGGCTTCCCTTAAAATACTGTGAGGAGAGTATTAAAACAAATCCCAACCAACATGTTTGCACATCTTTAAGACGACTCATTGTGAATGCTAAACTAAACTCAAGTAGCTCTTGAAAGCCTTTGTAAATTAGTAGTGCTATGTGTGAGTTAATGCAGCTCCAGGGTAGCAGTGAATTATGCATAATCTCTCTTTAAAACCGGAGTTCATTTTATTCCACACATTAATATTTATATAGAAGGGCTCAGTTTTGAACTCTCCATTCATCCCCTAACTAGTAGATAGAAACTTTTTATGCTGAATTCTCTGGTAAAAAGGATTACAGGGAAATGTTATTTGCCCCTGAATATTAATTACAACAAATATGGTAGTATTTTGTTCATATTTTGCTCCAAGTACAAATTTAAATCTACAAAGTGCAAATGCAGCTTTTGCCATTGAAAGTTGGCTATAAAAATTGTATGATGGCTGGTCCTTGTAGAATCTAGTAAGGCTCTCTGGGTCTGGGTGTGCGCGTGTGTGTATATATGACGCAGATTACACTAAGCTGGGGGGAGAGTTAGATACGCTGAAGGGTAAGGATAGGGTCCACAGTGACCTTGACAAATTGGAGGATTGCGCCAAAAGAAATCTGAGGTTCAACAAGGACACTTGCAGAGTCCTGCACTTAAAAAGCAAGAATTCCATTCACCGCTACAGGCTGGGGACCGACTGACTAAGCAGCAGTTCTGCAGAAAAGGACCCAGGGGTTACAGTGGACGAGAAGCTGGGCATGAGTCAGCAGTGTGCCCTTGCTGCCAAGAAAGCCAACGGCATATTGGGCTGTAGTTGTAGGAGCATTGCCAGCAGATCGAGTGATTATTCCTCTCTGTTCAGCTCTGGTGAGGCCACATCTGGAGTATTGAGTTCAATTCTGGTCCCCGCATTGCAGAAGGGATGTGGACAAATTGGAGAGAGTGCAGCGGAGGGCAATGAAAATGATTAGAGGGCTGGAGCACATGACTTACGAGGAGAGGCTGAGGGAACTGGGGTTATTTAGTCTGTAGAAGAGAAGAGTGAGGGGGGGGATTTGATAGCAGCCTTCAACTACCTGAAAGGGGGTTCCAAAGAGGATGGAGCTCAGCTGTTCTCAATGGTGGCTGATGACAGAACAAGGAGCAATGGTCTCAAGTTGCAGTGGGGCAGGTCTAGGTTGGATATTAGGAAACACTATTTCACCAGGAGGATGGTGAAGCATGGGAATGAATTACCTAGGGAGCTGGTGCCATCTCCATCCTTAGAGGTTTTAAGGACTGACTGGACTAGATGACCTCCTGAGTTCTCTTCCAATCCTAATCTTCTATGTTTCTAGCTAGCCCAATTCACACTGAACACATAAGGCAAAATTTATTTATTTATTTATTCAGACATGACATTTCATTGACTTCAGTGGAGTTACACTGGATTTACACTGCCATCCTCTCTTAACATACAGCTCTTTGTATCCTTGCAAGACAATGGTGTCCAACCTCTGGCCCATGTGCCACTTGGTTCTAAACTGTGGCCCTTGAGACCATCTGTGTAAAGAGGAAAATGTGTATTTGATTAACAAATGAAAATATGTTCCCTGAGCCATGTCCTGCAACTTTCACATGGAAGTGGTTGAATGAGTCCCATTGATATAGGGATACAGTAAAGAGCTTTTTCTCCCCAATTTCCTCTCATTGCTCCCCCTGCAGCCACAGGAACAGCTCTGAGGTGAGCCAAGAGCACTCAGAATAACTGTTGCCACTTCCCTGCTGCAGTTGTTCAGCAACCTCCCTGCTTCTGCACCACAGGGGGAGGAGAGACTAGCCTTGACAATTCTACTGCCTGCTTCCTTGCTAGCCTGTGGAAGCCCCACAGATAACAAGGTAAGAGTTTGACTTGCTCTGCCTGAGTCTAGGAGAGTACCTAGCAAAGGAAGACTCTCTTCCCCCATAGAGACATTGAGGGAAGTCCTGCAAATAAGAGGAGAAGCTGAGAACTAACAACTAGTTACAGCTTCGTGATTCTCTCCCCTAGCCCAAGTTAGAGCAGGCTCCAGGCTGCTCTACCAGCTTGTTCCAGCTGTTGAATATTTCTTAAGGGCTATATGCCAGATGGGGATAGCCAGGAGATCAGACTGAGCACATTGGTCCCTTCTGACCTTAAAGTCTATGAGTCTATAGTCTCTATTAGCATATTAGCACCCCACAGTCTTTAATATATTTATCATCACAACAACTTGTGAGGTGGAGAAGTACTATTTTGACTCATTTTTACAGGTGGGGATCTGAGGCACAAAGTGTATGTCTGCTGTGAAGCTGGGAGCATGTCTCCCAGCCCATAGACGGACACACGCAGGGCTGGCCCCAGGCACCAGTGAAGGAAGCAGATGCCTGAGGCTGCAATAGAAAGGGGCAGCAGTCCGTCCGTTCTTGGGGCAGCACATCTGAGTCTGTGGCAGCAATTCTGTGGTGGGTCCTTCAGTCCCTCGCATCCTCTTCAGTGGTAGCTCAATAGGGTTTTTCTTTTTTCTTTTTTTTCTCCTTCACCACTTGGGGTGGCAAAAAAGCTGGAGCCGGCCTTGGACACATGCCAACTGTACTTGAGTGACATGCTAAAAATAGCAATTTGGCTGCATAAGCACAAACAGTGGCACAGGCTTGACACTCGAGTACAGATATATGGGGGTCAGGCAAGTTTGCATACGGGCGGCTAGCCCAAGCTGCCACCAGTGCTGCAGCGTCCAGACTGCTATTTTTAGTGTTCCAGTTTGAGTGGAACTGGTGTGTGTCTGCCTACCCAGGCTCACTCCCAGTTGTAGTGTAGACGTACCGGAGACTGCAAGGTCACACAGAAGGGTGGAACTCTGAGTCTTTGAATCCCAGGCTAGTGTCTTGGCATACTCCGTCTTCTCTTCTCTCGGAGTGCTGTGGGCCTTGGTATCATGGCAAACTTAATCAGTGTGCTCTTCATGCACTTTTTCAGCTAATTAATTAAAGATGTTAAATAAGTCCTTGTATTGCTGAATCCTATAGTACCTGCCTCTAGAGAGCCATTTTTGCTGCAGCAGTGGAATGTGAAAACATCCAGCTGCCAAATTTTATGAATCCAGCAAAAATACAATTCTCCCACTGTTGCCTATAGTGTGAATATTTTTTGTGTGTGCAGCTCTGCCTATGCTACCACTATCTTAGTTGTTGCTTGGTAATGATTGTATGATACTAGGAGACTGGAAACTATTCTTTTTTTAAAACTAAATTCTAATTCTGATATTAAGTCTTGCATGTTAATAGTCTCAGTCACTCATGAATATTGCTGAGAATGCTGTGCTGTGTGTGTCCACCCACAGTAATATTCTTGGAAATGTTCCTTTGTAACATGCAAATTTATTACTCTATTTTCATTGAATACATTAAAGGAGAAATAATGCCAAGTAAGTTTAAAAGTAAATATTTTATACTCCCTCCATGGAATTATGGAGGCACTGTGAGTAGAGGTAGTGGAACAGTGAAGTGATGGTGCAGGAATTTACAAACATGAGCTCTATAATTCAGTGAGATTTTAATACCTTAAGTAGAAAACTATATTGCCACATAAAGCAGATAAACAAATAATATGCAAGTGTTGTATAGTGCAGAGGATATTATATTTAAATATTAGTATGTGTGTGTGTTGCTATTGTCAGTATTCAGGTACCTTCCAGACCTGCCTTGTGTGGTTGTAAAGATAAAGAAATGAGAACAAATATTTTTTTAGAAGTGGCACCATTGATGGGATTGTAATTTTAGTAATGAATAAAATAAAGTATTGTACTAAATTACTGGTTAAAATGTAACAGAGAAACAATAAAAATGGATAAGTAAAAAGTAGTAGTGGGGTGTGGGGAGAGGAACCCACTGTGCCTTGACTTTAAAAGCATCATACTTCCTAGGTGTTGCAAATTGTTATTACACAGCCACTTCTGACCAGTTGAGGCTATTAACCCTTTTACTTCTGCATTCTGGTTGCAGCCTTTGTGGTACTGCTAAATGCAGTAGGGTGTTTTTCAGTACCAAGGCTTTGTTGAATTGTGAGAACTTTTATATTATAGAAATATGTCAGATGTATGAGACAATACTGGCAGCCAGTATGTACTGAACCTTGTATGATGATGCTGAAAAGGATTGTTTGGGAGCCTGCCTAGGCTAGTTTGTTTAAAAAATGCAGTTATTCTTCCAAACACAATCTCTGCTGACATTCTGAAAAGAGTTATTTCTCAGAGCAAGTATCCACTGCTCTTTCTAAAATGTCGTAATTTGAACAAAGTCACAGTACAGTCCCTCCAGAACTGTAGGGGTGGGAGGAGAGCTAGAAAGCATAGCATATGTTATAGTCTAACAGTAAAGGCAAAATCTGTCCCAACAATTCATGCTGTTGTAAATGAACATGAAAATGAATCCAATGTGGCAGATCTATATTTTTAAAAAGAGATATTGGTTCACATAAAATTCTATTGGAACATAGTTCTTAAAAAAAAAAAAATTAGATGACTCTGATTAGCCAGTTTGCAGGAACCTGTGGGTTTCTACATGGAGAAAGTTGTAATTTTTTTTAGATTTTTCATCCTCTGTGGAAATTGTTGATGTTTGTAGCAAAACCAGCTTTCCAAAACATGAGTTATTTGCTGGATGAAAATTACTGCCCCATTTTGTTTAAACAAAATAGACAAGGTAAAATTATGTTTGTAGCGCACCTATCACAATGGGGTCCTGATCCCTGACTGGGGTTGGTAGTTACTGCCCTCATACATGTAATTAACAAAAATGCTAGTGAGAGAATGCTGCTTACCTGGAGATGTGGTGGATTCTCTGTCACTTGCAGACTTTAAATCAAGACTGGATGTCTTTCTAAAAAGATATGCTACAGCTCAAACAGAAGTTAAGGGCTTGACACAGAAATTATTGGGTGGGGCTCATTGGCCTTGGTTATACAGGTGGTCAGTCTAGTGTATGAATCTAAGACTTATCAAAATATTTATAACTTTATAATTTAAGTGCAAAAGATGCATCAGTACTGTACAGCACACAAAGACAGCCTTTGCCCTGAAGTGTTTATAATCTTTTGGTTCCAATGAGAATATAATCTCTGTGATATCTCAAATTTGTGATGGCAGTGTTTTGTTTTATTTAATTACCATTACCTAACAGGTCATCAAGACAGTCAGGATACAATATGGCTTTGACAGTACTACCCACACCTTACATTTAAAATCATGATTGTTTTAAAAATCATAAAGTTTTAAAAATATTAAATGTGGAATTTTTTTTGTTTGTCTTCTGGTTTTTGACCTGTTACACTGGTCTACAATTTTTGAGAAGTTGTCTGCTTCAGAGATAAAATGTGCTATTTGTTATGTATTCTGATGTGCTGAATTCAAATATGACAATTAAAACAACTGATTGGCTACTGTTTCTAAGATATTTAAGTTTTTACATTTTATGTCTATATATATTGTGTAGATAGTAGAGTTTTAATCATAAATTGTAAACCTAGGTCTTTTCATGTGTTTATGGTTGATTTACATGATAATATTTCACCTGTCCTGTTTATGTAACACTTTAAAAATCAGCAAAAGGGTTATATAAATAAAATTTATTATGAAACAAAAGGCAAAAAACTATTCTGTACATAGTTTAGTCCTATTCAGTGTCTACTCGGCGCTTCTTGGCTTGTCTCTTGTATTCATTAAATGGAGCATCTCTTGTCACTGTCCAGCAATAGTCTGCAAGCATTGATGGGCTCCATTTGCCCTGATAGCCTGCCAGGAGATTCCACTGCTGTAGTCTGGAGCCCAACAGCTCTGCTTTACTCTTGGGTAGTTCCAAATCCCTGACAAGGTCATTCAGTTCACCTTGTGTTATGAGGTGTGGTTCAGAGGAGGAGGATGGGAGAAAATGTGGATCCTGTGATATTGATGGTTCAGGACCAGAAGTTTCATCCTCTTCCTCTTCCTCGTCTGACTCAAGTGAGAATGATTCTGATGCATCAGGAACCGGCAGTCCTTCTCCGTGGGGTACTGGGCGTATAGCTGATGGAATGTTTGGATAATGCACAGTCCACTTTTTCTTCTTTGACACACCTTTCCCAACTGGAGGCACCATGCAGAAGTAACAATTGCTGGTATGATCTGTTGGCTCTCTCCAAATCATTGTCACTGCAAAAGGCATAGATTTCCTTTTCCTGTTCAACCACTGGTGAAGATTTGTTGCACAAGTGTTGCAGCATATGTGTGGGGCCCACCTCTTGTCCTGATCTCCAATTTTGCAGCCAAAAGAAAGGTGATACGATTTCTTAACCATAGTGGTTATACCGCGCTTTTGTGATGCAAAAGTCACTGCACCACAAACATAGCAGAAGTTATCTGCACTGTTCACACAGGTACGAGGCATCTCTGCTCACTTTGGCTAAACAGAAATGTGTCCCTTTGCAAAATCAAACACTGACAAATAAGAGAGCACGACACTGTATGATTTCTAGAGCTGATATAGGGCAATTTGTTCAGCAGAGTGATGTAAGCTTCGTTATGATTGCATCATCCATGACTTCTAGGAATAACATGATGCAATTCATATCATGTATGATGCAATACCAGCTTCAGATTGCATCATTCATTGTTTTGCCTAAAAAGCAAGTACTGTCCAAACCCACTCATAGATTTATTCATAGATCCAGTCAAAGATGTATTTTAGTCATTTCTGGTTTAAATTGAGATCCCTTCCCTTTATAACTCACTTATCCACCGCCATTCCCAAGTCAAGGGTCGTATATACTGACCCAATAGCATATCTTGAAAACTAGAGCCAATCAACAATTTTAAGCATCATTTTCATTCTCAGTGACCCAGAATTAGTAAAGTTGGACTACATTTATTTCAGAAGCATTTTGACTGTAGAGCAGTGTTACAGATCACATTTTCAAGCTTTTCTCCACAATCATGTGGGCTAAAAAATTATTTAAAAACCACCACAAGCTGAGATTTTTATTTTTTTTTACATAATCAGGTGACTCCATGAGCTGAGGCTTTCCAGAAAAACACCTCAAGAGTTGTCAACAACGCTGATGTAAATCAAATCTACACAGTATTAGTTTTGAGGGAAAAGGATAGTGGTTTGGTGTGAATCCCCAGTATTTAGGGACTGATCCTGTGAAGCACAGAGAACTCAGAACTTGTCTTGAGCAAAATGGGGATTGATGATATTCAGAATCTCACAGGATTGGGCCCATATGGAGAAGAGAATTGGTTCTTGTTGCTAGTTATTATGGTGATCACGTACAACTAATGGCTTTCCTTATGCCACATTTTGATGCTTTTGATTGCTAATATTACACCATTTAATGTTTGCCTTCAACTGCTATCAAGACTAAAATAATTCATGGGGAGAAATACATCTGAAAAAGATACCATAAATTCCGCATGCAAATTTGCATTTGTGACTTATGTGGGCATTAATGTTCAATATGCGCAATACCTGGTCTTTTGCAGATTTGTCTTTATCCCCTCTAACATCCTGTAAACAGGCAGCAGCTAATTTCTGACATCTAAGAAGCAGGAAAAGGCTGTGTATGCACCTCTCAAACTGTGCAGAAGATGAGAAATGATGGCAAAAATAAATGTCAAAGCCTTTTGATTCCCTATTCCTCCCTGTGGCAGTAAATGTATTCAGAAAGGAAGCGCTTTAGATTTATAAATGTTAACACGCTGACTGAAGTCAAACTAATTCACTCAATAAACTTCCCTGGCATTATGAAAACTTTACAAAGAGAACATTGCATGTAAAATAAAAAATTACTATAAATTTAATTTTCTTTAAAAAGTCACCAGACATTTAGCACCTCTCTGTATATTTTCAGCATTTAGAAACATTTCATAAGTAAATGGAAACACTATAGAGATGACAGAATAAATTATGCCTCTTAAAGTTTATATATAAAATAAATAGTATGTGTTAGCTTTCCACATATCTGGGCTGAAATGGGAGACATGAGCAGCTAAAAAAAAAAAACAACAACAACAACAACAAATACATTAATCACCACAGAGTTGTCCAAGTCAGATAACGAGTGAAATGATCACATCATAATAGTCCTTTGTGGTAGGCATTTAGGCTAATTTCAGCTACTGGTGGCTGTCACTGTAATAGCTGTGAAAACTTGGGGAAAATCCAGGTCCACTGAAGCCAATGAAAGATTTTCTTCAGTGGGAACAGGGATTCTACTCTTTTGCTGGTATAGTTGAACTACCTATACTTTTTGCAAGTATAAGATGTGTCTGCATGGCACATTTTGATGGCGTGGTTATGTTACTTAAGGTACGTATACACTACAGTGAAAAACCTGTGACTGACCCATGTCAGCTCACTCAGGTTCACAGGGCTTGGGCTAAAGGGTTTTTTAACTGCAGGATAGAAATTTGGGCTCTAGTTTCCAGTGCGGTGGAAGGGTCCCAGAGCTTTAACTGCATTTTAAACCCAAATGTCTGCACCAGAGTTAAACATCTCCATAGCCTGAGCCCCATGAGCTTGAGTCAGCTGGTACAGGCCAGCTGTAGATGTCTAATTCCAGTGTAGAGCTACATGAAGGACGTGATTTTATTTTCACACTCCAAACTAACATAGCTATGATGTCAAATCTTTGTTGTATATACCAGACCTTAAAGAAGAATTGGTAGGTAGTTGAGGATCCTCCCCTTTGCAGACACCGGCAGACCCTTAGTCTCTCCCATTCAGTCAGGCACATCTGCCTCGTCCCTGTGTGGCCCTGCAGCCACCCTATCCCCATGTGGTCTTGCAGTCCCCCTCCCATTCAGCTCTGGGTAAATACTATCACCTCACTAACTCCTGAGCTTGTGCCCCAGTCTGTCCCCCCACTACCCCTCTGTGAACCCCAGTCTGTGATGCTCCCAGCAGCCTGTGTGGCCTGCTCTGTCCATTCTGTGCCTCTTCACCTGTCCTCATTCTGAGGAACACAGCCTCTCGCTGGCTGGCTGCCCTCTCTTCTGGCACTGCAGCATCCCTTGGTGGGAAGAAGATGTAACCACAGCACCTCTCCAGTAGAATCTATATTCTGCAGAGAAAAAAAAATCTTGTAGGGGGACATGAATTCTGTGCATGTGAAGTAGCACAGAAATTCCCCCAGGAGTGAACTCTATGGGGTAGTCTATACTACAAAAGTGGTCAAGCTTAGGTGAGGGCTTGCTAATATGTCTTTCTTAACATACACCTAACTTTGACCACTTTTCTAGACTAGAGATGGGCAAAATATATTTGAAAAATTGTTCATTTCATTTTTGGAAAATGCCTTTTTTGGAGTACAAAACTATTCACTGAATTTGTGTCAAATTTGAAAATAGCTTTAGTAGGGAAAATTGTTTTGAAAGAGTTGTACCAGTATACTGTCCTCCCTTTTGGTTTAGATGTGGCTCCAGCAATCTTCCAGCGGCTCAGGAAAAGCTATTATATCCATATGCCAAGTATGCTTCCACTTACCTGGATGATATGATCATATACAGCCAAGGCTGGGGGACATACCGAGAGAAGATGGAAGCAGTACTGGATACCCTAAAGAAAATTTATCTCACTACTAATCTGTTCAAGTGTGCAATAGGGCTAGCGGAAGCTAAACACCTTGGATACCTCATGGGGAGAAGTGTAGTGAAACCTCAATTGAGCAAGTTAGAGGTGATCCAAAGTTGGCCATGACCAATCTAGAAGAAACAAGTCAGAATATTTCTGGGTATACTACAGGTGATTAATTTCCCACTTTGCTACCAGGGCATATCCTTTGATGGGGCCCAAACATAGTGAAAAGGACCAGAATGGCTGAAGAAGCTTTTGCAAGTCTGAGGACAGCACTCTGCAGTTGTCTAGTCCTGGTAGCCCCAGGCTTTGAGAAGAAATTTATACTACAAATGGATGCCTCTGAGATAGGATTAGGAGCCATGCTTTCTCAAATGTTAGGAGAGGAGTAGCATCCAGTCTTGTACCTTAGTGGGAAACTCCCTCTCAGCAAAAGTAGGAATGGCTTGCTGTAAAATGGGCCACGGCAACCCTCCGATGCTACCAACTCAGATGGAGGATTACCCTTGTTACAGACCACACACCCCTGAAATGGATGTATTGGAACAAAAGAAAGAACTGCTAGGGTAATGAGATGGTTCCTATTGTCACAACCCTTCCACTTCAGAGTACAGCACAGGGCAGGAATCGAGCAGGGCAGTGCTGATGGCCTGTCAACGGTGCAATGTTTCTTGGCCCAAGTAACCCAACCCCATGGTGTTGATTGGGGGAAAGGAGGAGGATATGTGACAAAGTCAGGCTGGACAGCTATAAGAGAGTGGTGGAAAGTGGGTATATTAGCCCTAGAATGATAAAGACCCTTTTCTCTATAAGCTGAAAAGGGGTTACCTCAGGTCAGCGAGGACCTGAGTCCAATTAAGGGCTGCCTGAGACCTTTAGAAACCCCTCCTCTGGTGAGAGGAGTAGACAAGCTGTTGCAAGGCTAGTGGCACCAGGGAGAAATCATTTGATTCAAAAGTATTTGAAAAACAAAAAAATTAGTTTCAAGTTGACTCGAACATTTTGGTCACTTTTAAATGAATTTTTTTGAATTTTTTTTGATTTGACAATTTTTTAAATAAATCAACACTCACCAAGCAATTAAGGTGTGAGATCACACAATAAATGTTCTCTGGGCCCCCAGGAAAGTCTGTTCAGGTATTGTTTATATGTCATAAAGTTAAAAAATGAAAGGTCCAGGCCCAGTGACAATCAAAGAGATTGAAATAAGGAGTAGTTCTATGTAGTGTTATTTTACACAAGTGGTTGGAAATTTTCCAAGAGAGTTTTTTCATCTGAAAATGCCAATTCCTCAAAAGTGACAAGTTTCTGTGGACTGTGGCACTTACGCAGGGCTGGCCTTACCATGAGGCCAACTGAGGCGGCGGCCTCGGCTGCCAGACTGTGAGTGGGGAGGGGTGGGGGGGCATCACTAAGACCCAGAGTGTAGAAAATTGTCTGCTGCTGGTACATATGTATTCTCTCTGCTCTAGATGCACAGAGATGGTGGAGTGCTGTGCTGGAGGAAGGAGGGTACAAGAGACATAACAGGCAGGCAAGAGAAAAGGTGAGGGAGAATAACAGAAAGCAGCAGGAGCTCCAGGGGGAGAGAGGAGGAGGAGCCTCTTATGTACCTCTCTAGCATCACCAGGAGCCTAGACTGATTAACACCAGCTTCTCAGGGAGCTTCCTGTTTCCTGCTGCTTCCCTGAACCCACTTGAGGAGAACAGGCAGTCAACTGAAGTAGTAGGAGCCAGTTAGGCCCTTAAGATGCTGATATCTTCCCTCACACAGGCCCTGCTAACAGCCTGCTTATTTGTCCCCTTCAACTGATTGTTGAGAGCCAGTATAGCTGGCACAGAACAGCAGTCATGAGTGAAAGAAAAAAATGCCCCTCTGGGGCAGCATTCAGAAAAAGCAAGCAAGCAAAGGATGCTTTTCTATCTAAGCAGGAAGGAGCTCTCCTGAGATACATAGACACAAATGTTCATAGTGAGCCTTCTGGCCCCAGTGAGGATGTGAGTGGTGAGGAGATGCCTGATCTTCCAATTAGTCAAAGTGCAGGTGACCTGGCAGATACTGCAGCATCCATATCTCCAAGATTTGGTGGTGATGGGAGACTTCAACTATCCAGATATATGTTGGGAAAATAACACCGCGGGGCACAGACTATCCAATAAGTTCCTGGACTGCATTGCAGACAACTTTTTATTTCAGAAAGTTGAAAAAGCTACTAGGGGGGAAGCTGTTCTAGACTTGATTTTAACCAATAGGGAGGAACTT
Source organism: Gopherus evgoodei (assembly GCF_007399415.2). Lineage (NCBI taxonomy): Eukaryota > Metazoa > Chordata > Testudines > Testudinidae > Gopherus > Gopherus evgoodei. The sequence continues at coordinate 187,697,853 of NC_044322.1, forward strand.
GTTGAGAATTTAAAAGTAGAAGGAAGCTTGGGTGAAAGTGATCATGAAATCATAGAATTTGCAATTCTAAGGAAAGGTAGAAGGGAGTACAGCAGAATAGAGACAATGGATTTCAGGAAGGCGGATTTTGGTAAGCTCAGAGAGCTGATAGGCAAAGTCCCATGGGAATTAAGACTGAGGGGAAAAACAACTGAGGAAAGTTGGCAGTTTTTCAAAGGGACGCTATTAAGGGCCCAAAAGCAAGTTATTCCGATGGTTAGGAAAGATAGAAAATGTGGCAAAAGACCACCTTGGCTTACCCTTGAGATCTTGCGTGACCTACAAAATAAAAAGGCGTCATATAAAAAATGGAAACTAGGTCAGATCACGAAGGATGAATATAGGCAAATAACACAGGAACGCAGAGGCAAGATTAGAAAAGCAAAGGCACAAAATGAACTCAAACTAGCTATGGGAATAAAGGGAAACAAGAAGACTTTTTATCAATACATTAGAAGCAAGAGGAAGACTAAGGACAGGGTAGGCCCACTGCTCAGTGAGGAGGGGGTAACAGTAACGGGAGACTTGGAAATGGCAGAGATGCTTAATGACTTCTTTGTATCGGTCTTCACTGAGAAGTCTGAAGGAATGTCTAGTATAGTGAATGCTTACGGGAAGAGGGTAGGTTTAGAAGAGAAAATAAGGAAAGAGCAAGTAAAAAATCACTTAGAAAAGTTAGATGCCTGCAAGTCACCAGGGCCTGATGAAATGCATCCTAGAATACTCAAGGAGTTAATAGAGGAGGTATCTGAGCCTCTAGCTATTATCTTTGGGAAATCATGGGAGACGGGGGAGATTCCAGAAGACTGGAAGGGGGCAAATATAGTGCCCATCTATAAAAAGGGAAATAAAAACAACCCAGGAAACTACAGACCAGTTAGTTTAACTTCTGTGCCAGGGAAGATAATGGAGCAGGTAATCAAAGAAATCATCTGCAAACACTTGGAAGGTGGTAAGGTGATAGGGAATAGCCAGCATGGATTTGTAAAGAACAAATCGTGTCAAACTAATCTGATAGCGTTCTTTGATAGGATAACGAGCCTTGTGGATAAGGGAGAAGCGGTGGATGTGATATACCTAGACTTTGGTAAGGCATTTGATACAGTTTCCCATGATATTCTTATAGATAAGCTAGGAAAGTACAATTTAGATGGGGCTACTATAAGGTGGGTGCATAACTGGCTGGATAACCGTACTCAGAGAGTAGTTGTTAATGGCTCCCAATCCTGCTGGAAAGGTATAACAAGTGGGGTTCCGCAGGGGTCTGTTTTGGGACCGGTTCTGTTCAATATCTTCATCAACGATTTAGATGTTGGCATAGAAAGTATGCTTATTAAGTTTGCGGACGATACCAAACTGGGAGGGATTGCAACTGCTCTGGAGGACAGGGTCAAAATTCAAAATGATCTGGACAAATTGGAGAAATGGTCTGAGGTAAACAGGATGAAGTTCAATAAAGATAAATGCAAAGTGCTCCACTTAGGAAGGAACAATCAGTTTCACACATACAGAATGGGAAGAGACTGTCTAGGAAGGAGTATGGCAGAAAGAGATCTAGGGGTCATAGTGGACCACAAACTTAATATGAGTGAACAGTGTGATACTGTTGCAAAAAAAGCAAACATGATTCTGGGATGCATTAACAGATGTGTTGTAAACAAGACACGAGAAGTCATTCTTCCGCTTTACTCTGCGCTGGTTAGGCCTCAACTGGAGTATTGTGTCCAGTTCTGGGCACCGCATTTCAAGAAAGTTGTGGAGAAATTGGAGAGGGTCCAGAGAAGAGCAACAAGAATAATTAAAGGTCTTGAGAACATGACCTATGAAGGAAGGCTGAAACAATTGGGTTTGTTTAGTTTGGAAAAGAGAAGACTGAGAGGGGACATGATAGCAGTTTTCAGGTATCTAAAAGGGTGTCATCAGGAGGAGGGAGAAAACTTGTTCACCTTAGCCTCCAATGATAGAACAAGAAGCAATGGGCTTAAACTGCAGCAAGGGAGATTTAGGTTGGACATTAGGAAAAAGTTCCTAACTGTCAGGGTAGTTAAACACTGGAATAGATTGCCTAGGGAAGTTGTGGAATCTCCATCGCTGGAGATATTTAAGAGTAGGTTAGATAAATGTCTATCAGGGATGGTCTAGACAGTATTTGTTCCTGCCATGAGGGCAGGGGACTGGACTCGATGACCTCTCGAGGTCCCTTCCAGTCCTAGAGTCTATGAGTCTATGAGTCTATATGGGAATTGCGATAGCTGGCATGAGAGGTCAGGGCTACGATAATGGTGCCAACATGAAAGGAAAGAACAGGAGTGCAGACATGGATCCGAGAGTTAAACCCTCGAGCTTTTTTTGTCCTGTGATGTTCTCATTCATTGAACTTGGTGGTCAGTGATGCCGCATCAGGTTCTAGTGAGGCTGCTGAATTCTTTAATGTAATTCAAAGCATCCATCTATTTTTCTCTGCATCAACTCATTGATGGCAAATTTTGAAGCAGCATCTGGGAACATCCTCTCTTACACTGAAACCAGTGAGTGCCACATGATGGGAAAGTCGAGTGGAGGTGATAAAGCCTATCAAACACCAAACTGGGAAGATAGATGATGCCGTAGTTGCCATTATGGAGGATAATGCTATGACAGGAACTGTTTGTGGGAGAACAGTGGCAGAGGGAAATGGAATCACCAGAAATATACATAACTTCAAATTTCTGTGTGGCTCTGAGCAGGGGGTTGGATTAGATGACCTCATGAGGTCCCTTCCAATCCTGATATTCTATAAAAATCAGGCAACAATTTTGTTTTCTGTGTCCCTTTAAATGATTTGGACATCTTGCTGTCATATGTAGGTTATCCATTGATTTTGTTGATGTAACACCACCAAATTAGCTTGTCCAGTCCTCTTGTGCATGTCTGCATTCTAACTTAATAGGCACTATTTGGTAGTCAACCCAGTTTTCCTGATGGTGTAAATTAGAAGAAACAGAAAGCTAATTAGTGTAAGCAGAGACCATCATTGGATCATTTGCATTCACGACAGTTTGGAGATAACAGACAAAAACAGTTATTCATAGTGAATAGTCACTGATTTTTGTTTGGGAGAACTACTATAGCTATTGGGCCAGATCTTTGGTCCTGCTGAGCTGTACAGGTGCAGGCCAATGCGTGTGTTTGTGTGTGCATGCACATGCACACAGATGGCTTAAATATCCTTTATTCTTGCCATGCAGGGCTAGTCCCACTACCCAAGTCCTGATGTGTGTACATTGACTGCAACAGTCCCTGGAGGCCAAAGAAATAGTTGAGAATTGGTGTGTTATAGGAATATCCAGGTGACAACCCCTTCCCGCTGCTACATTGCAGTCAGGTTGGGGGAGAAGGCAAGTAAAGGCATTCTACATGAGCTGGACACGGTCAGAGAATTACCATTATACTGGACTGATCCTCCCCAAGGTCAGTTTACATTGGTGGTGCAATGCAAAGTGGATGCCTCACACTGATAAAAATGGCTCACTATGTCCCTTTAGACTAGAACAGATTGGTTGATGGTCTCTCCTATTTTTGAAGAGTGCCCCTTTCTCTGTAGCTCAAAGAACAAACTATGGAAGACTCTGTCCTTTTTGTTATCTTAGGTTTGGATCAAAATCATAATAATAATTAATAATAATACAAAGGAAACCTTCGCTGCAGGACCACTGTATTTTTCCCTTTGGAAATTCACAATGCCCCTTTGTGCCAGCAGTGTTTGGCATTCTTCCAAATGGGGGGCATTCTGTGTGGCAAATATCGAGTAGTGCAATGCACTAGGATGCCCATAAGCCAGCAGTGCTGCTGGAGCTTTTGTGAAGTTTGTTTAAACAAAACATTTTAAACAAATGGAAGCGATGAGTAATTAGCAATTGCTGACAGTTTTGCTTTGGGTGTGAAGATCTTCTCCTTGCATATGGACAGAAATTTTAAATTAAAATGAAAGAATGGAAATAAAAAAGTAAATAAATGAAAGTCACATGGACACATTTAGGTCCTGATCCTGTAAGCGGAACAACACAGTTGGACCCTTGCAACAGTGTATTGCATTGCTGTAGTCAATGGGGTTGGGGGAGAAGCAGCAGGATGCTGCCCACCTGGGTCAACCTGAAGAATCGGGTAATGTTGTAAACTCATTTCTAAAGGGAAGAGCATGTCTCTCTATGTCGTCACGTTGTATTTTGTAAACTAGAGCTGAAAAGAGAGGCACTCAACTGCTCTATTTCTGAAAATATGAACTCTATTAGTGAAGAACTTTTAACTTCATGAATTAACACTCAGAGAACAACCATAGTTTGCCCAACTAATATGTCAAGTACATCATTTGAAATATCATTTGAAACTATAGGTACTATTGTCCTAGTGGCAACAACAAAAAAAACCTATATATTTTTATTTTTTGCTCTGACTCATCAATGACTAAATGGCTAAAAGCAGCGGGGGTTATGTGTATATGGAGAAAAAAATTGGATTTGGACTGAAAACTTATATGGCAAGTATCAGTCTAATGGAATTTAAAACAAATGAGATATTGATCCTTAAAAAAAAAAAACCTTAAACTTTCAGTATCTGCAAAATTAATAACTTCACTTTCAAAAGGCTGCTGAAAATCTTTTTGTGAAATTGCCAGAAGACAGGGGTATTCCTGCCTTTTTATTCAGAGGATGACAAATATAAGAGAAAGAGAAAGAGACAGACAGCCTGATCCTCTCCAGTTTTCTTGTTGATTCCCGAATCTATTCGCTACGTGGTGTTGAAAGAGCTAGCTTGTGCCTTTAAGACACATTCTGGGATGGATAGGGAGCAATGCAAATTCTTGAAAGTTCTCCTCAGCTATGCAGAGTGGAGCACAATTTGCTATATCCCCTGAAAGGGTTCAGCATATTTCCTGTGCAGCTGGCTACTTTTTGTAGAAATGGCTCCACCCACTTCCTGATTTCCAGACCAGAATTCAGGGGCTAAAGGGTGAAGTGGGACAGATGTGGATTAGAAGCTGCAGGTAAAAATAGGCTAGGACACAGGTATGTTTTAACTGGAGTCCTGAAACTAGAATTGTCTCTGAAGGAATGTCTGCACTGCAGTTAAAAACCCGCTGCTGCCCCATGCCAGGTTACTCAGGTTCACGGGACTTGGGCTAAGGGGATGTTTAATTGCAGTGTAGATTCATAGCCTTTTAGGCCAGAAAGGACCATCATGATCATCTAGTCTGACCTTCTGCACATTTCAGGAGAGAACCTTATCCGCTGACTCCTGAAATAGACCCATAACCTCTGGTTGAGTTACTGGAATCCTTAATGCATGATTTAAAGACTTCAGGTTACAAAGAATCCATCATTTACACCATTTTAAACCTGCAAGGGCTCTATGCCCCCATAATGCAGAGGAAGGCAAAAAAATAAAATAAAACCTAGGACCCCTGCCAATCAGACGTGGGGAAAAATTCCTTTCCAACCCCAAGTAGGTGATCAGTTAGACCCTGAGCTTGTGGGCAAGACCCACCACCAGACAACTGGCAAAGAATTCTCTGTAGTAACTCCCATCTAGTGTCCCATCACCGGCAGCTGAAGATATTTGCTGCTAGTAGTTGCAGATCAGCTACATGCCATTGTAGGCAGTATCCTCATATCATCCCTTCCATAAACTTATCAAGTTCAGTCTTGAAGCCAGTTCATTTTTTTGCCCCCAGCGCTCCCCTTGGAAGGCTGTTTCAGAACTTCATTCCTCTGATGGTTAGAAACCTTTATATATTGCAAGCTTAAACTTGCTGATGGCCAGTTTATATCCATTTGTTCTTGTGCCAGCATTGGCTTTTAACTTAAAATGACTCCTTGCCCTCCCTAGAGTTTATCTCTCTGATATTTTAGAGCAATCATATCTCCCCTCAGCCTTCTTTTGGTTAGGCTAAATAAGCCAAGCTCTTTGAGTCTCCTTTCATAAGTCAGGTTTTCCATTCCTCGAATCATCCTAGTAGCCCTTCTCTGCACCTGTTCCAGTTTGAATTCATCTTTCTTAAACATGGGAGACCAGAACTGCACACAGTATTCCGGATGATGTCTCACCAGTGCCTTGTATAATGGTACTACCACTTTCCTATCTCTGCTAGAAATTCCTCTCTTGATGTATCCTAGGATTGAATTAACCTTTTTTCATGGCTACATCACATTGGCGGCTCATAGACATCCTGTGATCAACCAATATACCCAGGTCTTTCTCTTCCTCTGTCATTTCCAACTAACCAGGCACTTTGCACTATTAAATTTCATCCAATTTCTATTACTCCAGTTTCAAGTTCATGCAGATTTTCTAGTATGATATTCTGGTCCACCTCCATATTGGCAATACCTCCCAACTTCGTGTCATCTGCACATTTTATTAGCACACTCTCACTTTTTGTGCCAAAGTCAATAATAAAAATGTTAAATAAGATTGGTCTAACAACTGATCCACTAGGAACTCCACTAATAACCTCCCTTCACAGCTTAGGGCTTAAATTCAGCCAGAACATCCGGAGTGGAGTTCTGATAAATATTTTCAAACCCACAGGAGCCCCATGTCTACCTCAGGGCTGAAAACCCAAGCCCTGGTGTGCCCTGTGGCATAGAAGCCCTGAGCCCAAGCACCTCCCATGGGACAGAAGCCCTGAACCCTGACTCCCCACCCTGCATGACTAAAGCCCTAGCGCTGCTCCACTTTCTCCCCCCCCCCCACCCCCGGCAGGGCTAAAACCCTGCAGCTGAAGGCCAGAGCTCAGAATGGGGGAGGGAGGCATGAGGGGCTCTGGGAAATAATCTCTTAGTATTTAAGTCCTGCTCTAGCCTGACAATTCACCTTTCAGTATGACTTATTGTAGTCTCCCTTTTAACCAGTTCCTTATCCACCTTTCAACTCTCATCTTAATCCCTATCTTCTCCATTTTAACTAATAATTTCCCATGTGAAACTGTATCAAACACTTTAGTCAAATCCAGGTAGGTTAGCTCTACTGCATGTTCTTTGTCTAAAAAATTAGCTTCTCAAAGAAGGAGCTCAGGTTGGTGTGGGGTGATCTACGTTTTGTATAACCAGGTTGTATTTCATCCCAATTACCACTGACCTCTATGTCCTTAACTACTTTCTCTTTCAGAATTTGTTTCAAGACCTTGCATGCAATTGAGGTCAAACTAACAGGCCTGTAGTTTCCCAGATCACTTATTTTCCCTTTTATAAAGTAAGAACTATATTAGCAATTTTCCTGTCAAATGTCCTACCACTGGGATAAAGATTATGAAGCATGGCACTCAATCACAAATAGTTTTAGGTCAGCTAAAAAATGCATGTTTTGCTGAATAAACTATTTGCTGGAAAAAAATTTCCCCAGCACTAGTTGTAATGCACCTGAGAATAATTAAGGTTCTAACATGAACCTTATCTTTGTCATCTTGTCTCTGATTTCCAGGGGCAGCTCCAGACACCAGCACGCCAAGCGTGTGCCTGGGGCAGCAAGCCGCGGGGGGCACTCTGTCAGTCGCTGCGAGGGCAGCAGGCAGGCTGCCTTCCGTGGCATGCCTGTGGAGGGTCCGCTGGTCCCACGGCTTCCGCGGACCTCTTGCAGGCTGCCGCCGAATTTGCGGGACCGGGGACCTCCCGTAGGCAAGTCGCCGAAGGCAGCCTGCCTGCAGTACTTGGGGCAGCAAAATGCCTAGAGCTGCCCCTGCTGATTTCAGGCCTACATTTAACTTGTACCTATGAGCTACAGACTGTCTAAACAGGAGAAACAATATATAATATGAAATCCACCCACCAGTTAGAGGGTGGAGACTAGATCTTCCACTAACCCCATGACATGGGCCAAAGACCACAGCCCCTCATATGTAAACATTTGACACATGGTATACTGTAACCATGATAAAACTCTTAACTCTTGTCAATTCTTCACCCCAATATTGGTCAGAGACCCCAGCTAGTGGCCAGAGGTCAATTTTTTCCACATCCATTTAGAACATTTCAGGTCACAAACCCCTCTCTATCATACAGGCTATCACAAGACAGCTGGAGATTCCTTCTGAGTAGGGCAGAAGGGTATGTGCAGGTTAAATGACAATGCAACAAAATACCCAATGTATTTGGAAGCACATTTACCTCAAGTGACAACTAATGGGGTCCTCCCACCAGTAAAGAGGAAGATAAGTGAAGGAAAGCAGGGAAGCATTCACTTTGGTGTTTGGACTTTTAATTGAATATTTTTAGACTTTCTGAAGTTAAGGGTTTTTGAACTATTAGGTTCCAAATACTTTCAGATACTATTTTATAAAACTTACCTCTGAATTTCCTCACTTTCAAATATTTGAATTTTGTTAGTATATATTATATTCTAATAATGTTGGTTTTTAAAAAAAATATGTATCTTCTTGCAACCATATCTCTATCTCAGGGAAGCTTTTAGTTTTGACTCAAATGTTGGAGTACTACATCTTATCCACTAGATGTCACTCAGAACTCAGGATACTCTCAAACACTGAAATAAAACTCATGAAGGAGAAATAAATGGTAAACAGATTATATGTTCATTAGTTTTCTAATTCATAGCTAAGGCTGTATTCTTTCCAAAATTCTGTGAGTCAGTCTTTAAAGTTAAGAACTGAAATGAGAATGTTCTTCATCAGTGCTTCAGAATGCATGACACTGAGCCTGTACACTGACTTTGTTTATACATCATGGTTGCCAACTGGAAATAACGTTAGTCCCTTTAAGAAATCTGGGCCTTAGAAAACAAATACTGAGGGGTTTAGGAAGTAACATGTGAGGTCCCTTTAGACTATGAAGATGCTGTTCAGCATTAGGTCGGTATGAAACTTGGTGGCTTCAGTTACAGGAGGGTGAGCAGAGAGCCAGCACACTTCAGATGTGTTGATCAGTGGTGGCAGGAGGCCCAATTGCTGAGAGCCCTGAGCAGTTTAGGGGGACCCCAACCTAGCATTTCTCCCTAAATACTAGTCATTTTATTTAACATGGACTTTTAAACAAGTATATTGGTGTGTGCTGTGTTTATATATATTATTTTCTAGAAATAATGCAATTAATATTTTTAGGGTGTGAGTGAAGGGTAAAGGATTGGCTCCAAAATATTCCTTTTTAGAGCACCCATTGGGCTAGCATTGCCTCTGATTTTGACAGGTAACTAACAAAAAATGACTGCATATCCCAAAGTCCTTCATTTTATTAAGTTCCCACTATGACATATCCTGGTCTACTCTGGTAACTGGAGGACACCAGACTCAATGAATTCAGCTCCACTCCAGAATGGAGGCAAAACCCACCTAACGTAATGCTGGTGCAATTAGGATTAATGTAGATGAGAGAGCCCCAGCAGGAAAGATGACTCACAAAGAGAGGTTTCTATCTTTCTTTCTTGCTCCTTCCCTATTCACAAATCCCCAGCTCAGATGACCATGTGTGGAAGGCTTACCGCGAGGTTAGGAATAAAGCCATGGAGGCAGAAATCTTCACACCCATGCAGAATGCCTGGATCATTGGGGAGAGGGCATAATTTGCACTATAGCTCCATGCAATATGCTACTGTGGTGTTTCTGAAAGAGGCTTCCATTGGGAAATCTTTGTGTTGTTCTCCATTTTGGTCATGCCAGTTAACAACAATTTTTTCCATAAAAGCGTTAGGGTTTCTGGAAGTTTGTGGGCCAAGCTAGGTTTTGTCTTCAGGCAATATAGTGCAACCAAGGCAGGAAAAGGGGTTTTGATAGATTGTAAACCTGAGTCTAAGCTAAGGTTGAGGTGAATTTTTGAACCCAAATTAGGGTTATATTAATTATTGATTTATTAGTAGTATAGATTTATCATTAGCTTTTCTCTGGCACAAAAGGCTCTGTGTAAGCTTGGAGGCTTGTCTCTCTCACCAGTGGAAGTTGGTCTACCTTGTCTACCTCAAAAACATTAATTTATCTTAACAATCTTTTGAGTCAGAGATGCAATATTATCTCACTTTTACTGGTTTGTGACCAGACTAAGACTGGGATTGGAGGCCACCTCATTCGCTCAGGTTATAATAATCATAGAAGCATAGAAATTCAGGACTGGAAGGGACCTTGAGAAGTCATCAAGTCCTGCCCCAGGTGCTGAGGCAGGACCAAGTAAACCTAGACCATCATTTACAGGGGTTTGTCCAGCCTGTTCTTAAAAAATTCCAGGGATGGGGATGCCACAACATCCCTTGGAAGTCTATTTCAGAATTTAACTATCCTTACTGTTGGAAATTTTTTCCCAATATCGCACCTAAATCTTCCTTACTGCAGATTGAGCACATTACTTCTTGTTTGACCTTCAGTGACATGGAGAACAATTAATTACCATCCTATTTATAACAGCCCTTAACATATTTGAAGACTGTTAGGGCCCCCTTGCATACATCTAACTTATCTAAATATCCTTTAACCTGTATTTTCCCTATTTTTGCATTGCATTTCTTCAGCCTCGTTGTTAAAATTAGTTATGTTGAGTATCTGGTCACCATTAAGCTTTTTAGTGAAGTCTGAAGCAAAATAGGCATTAGACACTTCAGCTTTCTTGATGTTGTCAGTTATTAGTTCTTTTTTTCCTGCTAAATAGAGGACCTTCGATTTTCTTCATCTTTCTCTTGCTCCTAATGTATTTAGAGAAGCTCTGCTTATTGCCTTTTATGTCCTTTGCTAGATGTAATGCATTTTGTGCCTTAGCCTTTCTGATTTTGTCCCTGTGTGTTTGTGCTTTCTGGTCCAGAGATTTATTCAACCAAGTCTCTGTGATACCAGTTTTAAGTAATAATTTAGCTTATGTACTAATAGTTCCAGTTCTTCCTTTTTATTCCCCATACTCCTTGTATTTTTGTATAGACATCTAAGATGTTGAGCAAATGCTCCCACTGATTTCACTATTCTTGTTCCTATGACCCGATTGTAATTTCCATATCCCCTCCAATATCTAGCTTTGTGTTAGTCACCTCTTTTATGCTTACCTGTTTGCTTTTTCACCTGCCCCATTTAAAGCCCTTACTTGGTAGCCTGGTGAGTCGGTGATCGAGGCCAGTTCAAAGCTCTAAGGGGTAAGGTTTTGGCCAGACTGTTTCTAGGCTGTAATAAAAGTTGGCTTCTGTTTGGGTTCCTGAGCTAGTACTGATGCTGGGACCAGTGTAAAGACCCAAGCTAGAATTACATTTACACTGATTTCACTGGAACTTAAATTAAAGTCAAGCAGGTGCTTATATACTTTATTGAATCAGGGCCAAAAATCCTTAAAGGCATCCTGCATTCTAGTTTTAGGGATTGCTGAAACACAGAAGTCTTACACAATTGCTGGAATTAATTCTACCATCCTTTATGGATGTTTTATCATATGTGAAAAAGAAATAGCAGGTGGAGGTAAAATGTTTCCAATCTCCAAATTGGTCAGGCATCATATTAATAAGACATTTGCACAGACACTTGAGTCTTCTGATGTTGCTCGACTGTCAAATATTATTGTTATTTTTTTTTAAATTGTACTGATTTTCTGAGAGTCTGTATTTGTGCAGACAAATCCACACCAGCACTGACCAAGATATAATGGTCAAAGAAGTGACCTCTGAAGTCAAAGTTGTCCAGCTACTCACAAAGTGGACCCACAGCATTATACCCATAAGTGCACCTGAAATTGTCTTCAGAACTTAACCGAACTTTGATAGATCCTGTAAAACTGGTACATTTTATCAGGATAAAGGCACTCAATTCCAAATTTTTCTTTGTACCTAGAGAGGAAATGAAGTACCAATGCCCCCCCCCCCTTTTTTTTCTATCTTTAAGATTATGGTCCACATTCACAAAAGTTGAAATCAGTGGGAAGTATGTACCTAAATACCTTTGTGAATCTGGGCCTGTTTGTATTGTGATAGTGCCACCATAGGCACTGTATAAATCTGTCTAATGGGAGGCAAAACAGAGGTGAAATGTCTTGCCCAAGGTCATGCAGCAGGTTGATGGTAGAGGTGAGAGTTGAACCCAAGTTTTCAATCAATCAAGAATTCCAGAGTCAAACCTTGGAGAAAAATGAATGAAATTCTTTCTTCGAGTCTAATCGCACTTTTCCAGACAAAAATTTAGGTTCATTACAGTCCATTCTGTTGTGGGAGTGGGAGGCATAAAGTAGTTATCAAATACCAATTCCCCAATCATATATGAAAAGTTAGCCATGTAAGACTTTTTTTTAAATGAAGACTGAAGAATCTGGGCCTGTTTGTATTGTGATAGTGCCACCATAGGCACTGTATAAATCTGTCTAATGGGAGGCAAAACAGAGGTGAAATGTCTTGCCCAAGGTCATGCAGCAGGTTGATGGTAGAGATGAGAGTTGAACCCAAGTTTTCAATCAATCAAGAATTCCAGAGTCAAATACTCCCAGTTTAACGTCTGTCCATTCTATCCTGATGTGAAGCGGTGCTCCAGGGAAATCTTCTGCCAGCTCTTTGAAGGAGGAAATGAAGACTTTGTTTTTCTAGTAGGTAACTCTGTGCAGAAATTGTTTTCTGACCAGCAGTGGCTGTGTAGTCTGGCATTCTTGGCTGATGTATTTGATCAGTTAAATATATTACTGAATTTGTCCCCACAGAGAGATGAGGCAAACATTCTGAAAATGACAGAGTAGGTTGCTGGCACTGTAAGAAAACAGATTACAGAAGAAAGCAAAGAGTAGAAAACAATGACATAAGTTTATTTGAATTTAGTGATTTCTGTGAAAAGGTGGGAAAGGCTGTGGGCAATGTGAAAGTCAGTCTATAAAAATAATTACAGAATGAGTCCATGTCTGAGATTAAGGAAATGACCAAGTGAGAATTCTTTTCAATGAAGCAGCTGCTATTTCTGCTCCTTGGCCCAGTGAATATATGGAGATACTGCATGAACTTTTGACTGCTCATTGCAGTCACTGTGCTAGTTTTAGCTGTTTGCATGAAATGGCTGGCTGGATGTAGGCTCTAAGGCACTGAAACCTTTGCTATCTTTTAGATCTACATAATGTTGAGGATTTATCTTCTCTGCAATGGTTGTGGTAAAAAGAACACTCCCACTCCCTGATAAGATGACTCTGAGGCAGGGCTGTTCTTACCCAAATGCAAAGTACGCAGCTGTGCAGGGCAGCAAGAAATTTGGGGCACCAAATTGCCCCAAATTTCCTGGAGCCCTACTCAGCTGAATGCTGCTCCAGCGGCCAGCCCAATCCCCTGGCTGGCTGAGCCGCCCAGGAAAGCTGCCCCCACCCCGCCTCTTCCTGCCCCTTCTCCTGAGCAATGTCCCCAGGGGGACTGCAGCTGGGGTCGGGCATGCCCTGCACTCACCAGGTGGTGGAAAGTGGAGTGACCCAGACCCAGCCCACTTCGCTCCGCTGGCTAGACACCAAAATGTCTAGGGACGGCCAGCGACGGCTCCAGGCACCAGCGCAGGAAGCAGGTGCTTGGGGCAACCAAGGGAAAGGGGCGGCACGTCCGGGTCTTCCCTCGGTCCCTCTCAGAGGGAAGGACTGGCTGCTGAATTGCCACTGAAGAATGAAGTGGCGCGGCATGGCTGCCGCGAAGTGCCCCCGATCGCAGCTTTAACTTTTTTTTTTCCTCTTTGCTGCTTGGGGCAGCAAAAAAGCTGGAGCCAGCCCTGGGGACAGCCCTGCTCTGAGGGAACAAAAAGTGCTTCGGGAGCTGAAATCAGTGTTGCAGGAAGAGCCTCCATGGCTTACGCTGAGGGGGCTACCAGGGCTCCAGCTCTAGTCTGTTCTGCTCCTAATTAGACTGGGAAGTGGGGAGGAGAGGAAGTGAACCACTGGCTAGGAAAGGAGGGTCAGGCAGCGAGTACAACTCTATGAATAACTGCATTTTTAGTTCACTGACAGTTCCAAAAAATTGGAAAAAATTATAGATGCCCATTTTCTACTCAAAAAGTGCTGCCGCCAGCACGGGGTGATTCTATATGAGATCTCACCTTAAAAAATAAAGCTTAGGTACAAGTGGTCATGACTTGATTACATTTGTTATGTGCAAGAAGGAAAAACTCCAGGCAAGTAATGTATACAGTTGGTGCTTTAAAAGAGCCAATTTCATATAGCTGAAAACAAACACATAATCAGCCAGGACAGTTGTGAGAAAGAATTTAAACAGGAAATAAGTGACTGTTAATTGGAAAATATTTAAGAATGCTTTACTAGATGCTCAAAAAGCCAAAATCCCACAATCAAGAAAGAAGACTGTACTGGTTAAAAAATCAGTGTGGCTTAGAGGGGATGTGAAAACAGCTCTTTCAAACAAACATAAACAAAAAAGTGTAACAGACAGAATAATGGGGAAGTTGATAGCAATGAATTTAAACCAGAAGCCAGAAATTGTAGAAAATTGATAATTAAATCAAAAGTTTACAAGGAGAAATCTGTGGCAAAGTTAAGGACACTAAAGAGTTTTTAAAAGAAAAGGGTTCCTAACAACGATATTGATTTACTGCTGGAAGAAATGGTGGCATTATCAATAATAATGCACAAAAAGCAGAAGTGTTCAGTAAATATTTCTGTTCTGTATTTGGCCAAAAGCCAGATGATGTAGACATGTCATATGACAATGATGAAATACTTTCCATTTCAACAGTAACTAAGGAAGATGTTAAATAGCAGCTACCAAACCTGGACATTTCTAAACCAACAGGTCTGGGTAACATGCAACAAAGGGTTTTAAAAGGCCTGCTGAGGAGCTCTCTGGACAGTTATTGTTAATTAAGTCTTGGAACACTGGTAAAGTTCCAGGGACTTTAAAAAAAAGTAAACAGGATGACACAGGTAATTATATGCCTGTCAGCCTGACATCCATCCCAGGCAAAATAATGAAGCAGCTGATATGGAACTCAATAAAAGAAATAAAGCAGGGTAATGCAGTTAATGTTAATCAATATGGGTTTTATGGAAAAGGAACCTTGTTAAAGTAACGTTTGGTATCTTTATTGCTAAGATTGCAGGTTTGGTTGATAAAGGAAATAGTGTTGCTATAATACACTTATAATTTTATAAGGCATTTGACATGGTAGCATGTGATATTTTGATTAAGAAACTAGAACAATACAGAAGCAAACTGAGACATTACATGGATTAAATACTGGTTAACTGATAAATCTTAAAATATCATTGTAATTTTATCAATGACCTGGAAGAAAACATAAAATCAGTACTGATAAAGTTTGCATATGTTGGGGGAGTGGTGCACAATGAAGAAGATAGATCTATATTGTTTGATAAGGTGGGAGGAAGTCAACAGTATGTGCATTAATATGGCCAAATGTAAAGTCAGATATCTCGGAACAAATAATATAGACCATACTTTTGGACTATGGGACTATCTCCAGATAAACAGTGACTATGGAAAGGACTTGGGGGTCCTGGTGGACAATTAGCTGAACATGAGGTCCTGTTGAGACATTGTGGCCAAAAGAGCCAATGGGATCCTTGAATGTATAAATGGGAATATCAGGTAGCAGTAGCCAGGTTCTATTACTTTTGTATTTGTCCCTGGTGCATCCATTACTAGAATACTGTGTCCAGTCCAAAGTGCAAGAAGAATACTGAAAAACTAAAGAGAGTTCAGAGAGAGCCACAAGAAAAATTAAAGGATTGGAAAACATATCTTCTAGAGGTAGACTCCAGGAGCTCAATTTATTCATCTTAATAAAGAAAAGATTAAGGTGTGACTATCATAGACAGATTAAGAGAAGATTAAGGTGTGACAAAAAGTTGATAAAAGTTACTTCAATATAGGAGCCAAAGAAGTATAACAAGATCTAATGGTTGAAAGTCAAAGCTAAATAAATTCAGACTAGAAATTAAGTGGACATTTTTAACAGTGAGGGTAATTAACCATTAGAATTATTTAACAAGGGTTGGCAAATTATCCGTCGCTAACAATATTTAAACCAAGATTGGGTGTTTTTCTAAAAGAGATGCTCTAGATCAAACAGGGATTAATTCAGGGAAGTCCTATGGCCTGTGTTACTCAGGAAGTCAGACTAAATGATCACAACAATTCCTTCTGGCCTTATATTCTATGACTTTAGGAAATGAGAATGGCCACCTTAGTGCTATGTCCCTTCCCTTTCTTCTTCTGATGTGGTGCAGAAGTTTGCTGAGCTAGGCCCCTTTCTCATCAGCACAGTGGACAGTAGCTATTTTAGATGCTCACAAGGATGCCCTGAGCTCAGTGCTGGGAGCATAGAAGAAGTTGTAATGTGCCCTAGTGTCCTAAGGGACCCATGCAACAGTCTGAGGCCTTATGGGCCAAGATTTTCAAAACTAGGAGCTGGAAGTGAGGCACCTGGGCACCTAAATAGGTGTCCTAGTTTTCAAAAGTGCTGAGCACCCTTTGAGTGGCCACTGCTTCTGTTTCTTCCTTACCTGTACTTTCTGTCCTCCAGTTTGTTTACTTGTTAAACAAGTGGCCAGGCGTTGTAGTTTGGAGCAATTTTTGTAGTTTGGAGTAGGTGATTAGTGCAACCTTTTGGTTTTTTTTTTTTCATGTGTCTTTTGGATGACTTGACTGATAGTTTACAATACAGAGACTAATAACAGTACACCTTTTGAGGTAAGCTACTCACTTGGCCTTGGTTTTGTTTTACGCACTCTCTTTGAAAATAAACAGCATGACATTTTTCTTTCTTTCTTTCAGAAATTCACATAATCAAAAATGGTTAAATTCCAATAACACAAACACATGGGTAAATAGCAGATCCTGGTAACTCCAATGTTTGTTGCTGATATAACCAGGACCTCCACGGCAAGTACTGTTTTTGAATGCAGCTGTACATGGACATTTGTGCAGGAGGTTTTCGTATTATTGGTTACTTGATCTTGACAGGTAATGATAGAAGTTGAGGTTAATGCTTTTATTTTTGTAGGTCTAGTACAGTTAATATTAAGGGATATAGAACAATGAATTTGCATTTTTCAATGAATAATCAGTATTTCGGATATGTCTACACTGGCAACTGAATGACAAAACTTTTGTCTTTCAGAGGTGTTAAAAAATACCCCCCTGAAAGACAATTTTTGCCAATGACAAGCACCGGTGTGAACAGCTCTTTGTTGGCAGGAGCACTCTCCTGCCGACAATGCTAATGTCGCTCATTGGGGGTAGACATTTTTTATCAGCGGGAGTGCTTTTAGCGAAATAACTGTAGCAACATGGCCCTGTCGCTAAAAACCATGTAGTGTATACATAGTAGATGTAAGAGATGGAGAGCTACAAGGCTTTTCAATATACAGTTGCTTTTGGAATGTGTCCATACGAGAAATAGGGTTAGCTTACAAACATACTCAAAATCCTACAAAAGTTAAGATAAAGGGACTAGAGTGCTCTAAATGTCTGAAGTGCCCATTTCTGTATTGCAAAATGAATAGTAATGGAGATCCTGTCAAAAGTAGAAGTATGGCAGAGGGAAGCATTAGCTTCGATAAAATACAGTTCTTCATTTGCAAAAACAAAGGAGTTTTTGAGGGGTGCCCTGAGAGTCCCTTGTACAACAGACCTTTAATAAAGGGGACCAGAGACATGCAGCACTGTGCTTTGAGTTACTAATTTTGAGTATGTAAGTAATCGTTTTAAAATGTAGATTTGGGGATTCATTACTGGTTCCCTCATTTAACAATGTATAATATAGGATTTTAAAAGGCTCAACCTATTTAACAAAGGTTCAAAAATCTTCATGCTACTTGTGTTCAGGCCATTTTGTGCTGCAGTACTTTCCTCTGTCCTCTGCATCTTTGTGGCAATATACGGGGAGGGTAATTAAGAGATAGTTATGAATGTGCTGAGTGGTGCATCCTCTAAATATGCTTTAAGGAAACTCTAGCATTATCGATGCATGAGCAATCCTATTATGTGATAATTGCATTTTAAAGTGCTGCATCTTAGTTATGCTAATATACCCGCTCTTATATTTTAAATTTAATACCACATTTTACATAACGGATTGTATAAAGTCTTGCCCCTTGATAAGTGAATTTAGTGGAATTCTGCACGTAACAACTCATAAATATATCCTGATCCTCTAATTAAATGTGAAAGTTGTTCAAAGAAATTGAATTGAATATATTTGTTAAGTTTAAAACAAAAATTAAATTAAAAACATTTATAATAGCCCTGTGCTCCTCAGACATGTTGAATTATTCTGTTATAATAGAAGTAATATATAGGACTAGGTCAGTCACTAGTTCAGCCTCACAATACTTTGTTTAAGAGAGAATATTGTGTTGTCTTGGGCTGAACACTCTGGTAAGTCACTTGACACTAAAGTAAAGTCATAATTATCAAGTAACTTTTCTGTCATTTTCCAAATTTCTGTGTTGCCAGCTTCAGGGAACTTTTTGATAGGTTTATGTTTTCAGAAGTGAATAGTGAATCTGACTGCCTTAATTTTTGGGCACCTTACTTGAGACATCTTTTAAAGAGGTCTGATCTTCAATCTTTAGCTGCTTTAGACTTTCTGAAAATCAGACCTCTTTAGAGTGTCTCAAGCTGGGCACCCAAAATCGTAGTCACTTTTGAAAATGTAGGCGTAGGGGGTAAAATTTTCAAAAGCATCTAAGTGACTTAGGAGCCTAAGTCCTGTTTTCAAAACTGACTTAGAGGCACTTAGGATCCTAAGTCTAATTAACTTTAAATTAGACGTAGGCTCTTAAGTCATTTATGCGGTTTTGGAGATTATATTTTATGTGCCTAAATTTTAGTCATGTTTTAACGTGTTAAATGACACAGCTGTAACTTCTATACAGATGTTCCACAACTGAAATGTTTGTTCCTATTTATTTAATTCTAGGCATCAGCTCCCTGTCTGCCTGAAGGTGTTCTGCTGCCTGAGGTTAAACATAACTAGAAGCAAGTAATCTGATTCTGTCTGTGATAGACTTTATAACTCTTAGGCAACACATGTTATTTATCATGTTTCAAAACATGACTAAATTCAAGTGTAGACAGAGAGATGGACTTCAGTTAACACTTCCAGTCCAGACTCTGAACATGCTAATGCCTCAAGCCTTGGTCATAGCTGGCACTTTGCTTACCAACATCATACCCTGCGCAGCGTCCAGCCTCACCTTTCCCTCCAGCATCATGGGAGGAGGAGGGGATGGAGTGACTTTGGTGAGGGCTGCCTGGCCTCATCTTCACCTTGGGTCCCAATGCTGAGGTTACGATATGTGGAATGAGCTTGGCTACAGAAGCAATGATGTGCAGGAGCCTCTAGACACAGGTATGCTAAGATAGAAGCAGCCAAAAGGGAAATGGAGTGGACACAGAGCCCCTAGCATGAGGGAGGAGTCAGGGAGGTTGCACAGAGTCCTTGAAATAGAAGGGGATGAGAAAATGGCACAAGGAGTTTGTGGAAGGGGAGAGAGCATGAGGATGGAATGGTGCAATGCAAGCAGCCCCTGGTGTGTGCAATGAACTCTGCCTATAGAAGCAAGTGAATGTATGACCCTCTAGTTATCCCCATCTTATAGATAGGAAATGGAGGCATAGGATGATTAAGGTCAAAAGAGTCCATTATTTTTGGGTGTCCAATTTGAGATGCCTAGGGCCTGGTTGTTTTCAAAGTATTTAGCACTATATGGCACTTGTCATGGTATCTTTCCCCAATCTGAACCTTAGAGTCCAAAAAAATTGGGGTACCAGCATGAATTTCTCTAAGCTTAATTACCAGCTTAGAAAAGCCTCCTCTAGCAGAAATACAATTTAAAATACTTCCAGCCAAATACACATTAAAACTCTACCAGACAGATACACATTTGCAAATTAAAAAAAAACAATTAAAAAAGACTAAACCGCCTCTCTACTTGCACTTACTACTTGAATAGAAAATTAGAGTCTGTAGTACGTCCGGTCACTCTCAAATCCCAGAGAGAACAAAGACAAAGAACAAAGAACACACACACACAAGCTTCCCTCCACCCAGAGTTGAAAGTATCTTGTCTCCTGATTGGTCCTCTGGTCAGGTGTTGTTTGTTAACCCTTTACAGGTGAAAGAGACATTAACCCTTAGCTATCTGTTTATGACACACTTAATGGCAGCTATGCTTTAACATGTAGACATCAGTAGCAGCTACAAGCGGTCGGCACTTCTGCATCAGGGTCTCAAGTTGGACACACAGAAAATGAGAAACACACAATTAGTGTCCAGCTGTGACATTTGGTTCAAATGACGTGCCCCCCATGACACAGGAACTAAGTGGCACAGGCAGGGATAGAATCTAGTTCTCCAAGCATGTAGATAGTGGTATGCTACCTTTCCTTCTCCTGTAGTTCCCTGCCTCATTCAACAGACACTTTCCAACTAATGCAAAATGAGGCAGCCCCCTTTACTACATAGTCCCGAGTTATCCCCAACCAGGATCATCATGTGCAAGGGTCCTGTGGGAAAAATAGTGTGACCATGTAATTTAAAGATTGCATCATAATGCATGTGCACAAGGGGGATGAATGAAGATGGCATGGAGAACCTGAATTCTGGCATTTCCTAACTTTTGAATATTTGACTTTGCAACCTTTATAATGGTCTTTTAATGTCATTTTCTGTGTGCAGTGTTGTATGCAGAATAAGATGTGTGGGAAATGTACAGCGTTTGCATGTAATTTTCCTCATTGGTGATTCATGAAGGGTATTGGAAATAAAATTGCTTAAAACATAAAAGAGAAAAAGAGCATGGACTCTCTTATCTGCTCTGGGTCATATTGTGCCTATTAGGCACAGGCCAACTTTATGCACCTCTGAACCCCTGGGGAGTGCACTTGCTGCTTCATCCCTTAGGAAGGGTACAGCATGTGCTCAACTTCATGGCTGGCACTTGTGCAGAGGAGCCAGGTTCTCCCTCCTCCTGGCCATTTTTGGAATGTCTTGTACCACAGGGGCATGCTTGCTAGTATGAGAAAAGGCTTCTTGTGCCCTCCCCACCTTGCACATCCATGGACAACCAGCTGCACTGTGGCCCTCAGTGAATGCATTTTATGTCAGAATCTACAAATGGTGAAAACATCGCCTAGTTTTTCTGAGTGCATGTGTACCAACATTCATGTGTCTTGCCTAATGCAGCTATTAAGCTAAAAGATCCTACTGGTTCTAATTGCTTTTTCTGAGTCTCAGTGTTTTATTCATTCCACTTTAGTAAAGCTTCATAGAAAATCTATTTATAAATGTTGTCGACATATGGTTAATGCTTTTGGCCTTTGATAAGAAGAGATGACAATGGTTATATAACCCCGCAGCAACATTTTCTGTTACCATTCAGGATGCTGTTGTTGCGGAACAGTCTGTGACCCTCCCCCCCGTTTTTTTTTTTAGCCTGCCAAATAAGAGGAATTATTTGATCAGAGCACAGAATGTTGGAGTGTTATAGTGTCTCATGAGTGGTACTCCACAGGGCATTGCTAAGGTAAACTTTGAAGGCAGATATTGACACAGGTCATGGCTAAAGGGCCCCACCTGCCTGCAGAGGGTTTGGAGACCCAAAGCGAGTACAAGGGGATGAGACAACTCCATCTGTGCACAGTCATTGCAAAGTTACAGACTGAAAGACAAAAAAATTGTGTACCTCAGACTACATGGCCAAGTAGGTCTTGAACAAGCTGCTACCCTGCCCCTCCTTCTCACACATGAAACCTTGAGCCAGTACTATCCACCTACACATAAGCAAGCTTTCTGCACATAGGGTAGATTCCCCTGGAGTTAAAGATCTTGATTCTAAAGTGCACTTTCTGAGTGGTACTGCCATTTTATTCCCCCTGAATTTTGGGCTGGGACATGCCTGGGATAAGCTAGAGCTGTCACAATGGAAAATACTTTTTTAAATGAAAGTAATAAGTAGGGGAAAGAAAATGGGTCTGTTCTGACTGAGGAGAGAAAAAATGTAGAAATGTTAAAAAGTTTTCATAAAATAGCTTTTCTGTTTTTTTACCAACTCTAGGATTTCCAAGTAACGCTCAATGAACTATGATACATTTTATGAACTGCTGGTTGTGATTTTGTTTTTCAAATATCTAGAAGCAGGATTGCTCCCTCCTGCCCTCCCCTCCACACATGGTTTCAAACATGTAGGAGGGGCCTGTGATGAAGGAAAGATCTGCATGGATTCCTTGGAGTTTCTACCTGATTGTTCTATTGGGGTGGAGCATGGTGTGGTCCTCTGCAGCGTGACCCATCAACAAAGTACCAGCATCCCTAAAATCTCTGCAGATTTTGCAGGAGGTCAGGGCCATTTGTCCAGAGGGTGACCAATCTCACTACTTACTGGAAGCTTGTGGCACACTGCCTCAAATGGAGCTGCAGAATCAGGACTCCCCTGGAAGTACCTGCTGTGGGGCTCCACTTAATGGGGGATCCTGACCTCAAACTGGGGCTGTCTTATCTTTTCTGGGTAATATCTGCAGAATGTGAAGGAGGGGATGGTGCTGTGCATGTCTCTGTCCCTATACCAACCCAACTTGTTGTTAGGGGGCTTATTCCTTCACCCTCTTACTTCCCTGGTCCTTCTCGCATGAACAGAGAGCAACAATACCCGAAGTCCAAAGGCGCAAACAATTCAATGTTTATTGGGGTGAACTTCCAGCAAGCATGATTCCAGTTTCCTTCCGTAATGTCCCCCTTCCCAGCTCTGACACCACAGAGCCTTGCCTGTGTCCCTGTTTCTGTTCCCATTCCCTGTTCCCATTTCCCTCTTTAACAAAACATGATCCCAATTCCCCCCATCCCCAGTCGCTGTTCCCATTTCCCCCCACACACTTCCTGATTGACTGCAGACTATATAGTAAAACTCGAATTCTGCTTAGCTATACCTTAACCAATCATTTTACTGAAAGTTAACTAACCAATCCTAACATATTGTAACACGGTTATTTAACCAATTATATCCCACCACCTTAATTGGTTTACTCCCAACAAAATTAATTATACAGCAGACAGAAGCAATCACAGAACCAGACAGAGACCATGCAAATAAACATACAAAACAATACAGAAGTGAGGATTTTACAACTACATCTATACAGACATAAGAGTTTTCCAGCTGTGTCTATTGATAAGTGAGTTCTTGCCAGACAGGATGCTATCAGACTAAGTTTCCTTTTACATCTTCTAGGCTCTTCCCTTTCTCTGGAGGTGATTGATTGGATCACCTTCCTAACAGCCTCAGATTGCCTTATCTCAATATGACCAAACAGGGCCTCAGACTGTCACAGTAAGAGAAGGCCATTACAGAGACACTGATTTTTGATTATTTCTTTTATATCTCTATAACCAGCTAAGTGATAAGAATACACCTACATTCTTAAAGTATAGGCCTTTGCAGACAGGCCTGAATATCTATATCCTAACACTTGAGATTGCATGACCCCTACATGAATCTTGACCTCATCAAGAGCCCTCCATGGGATTATCAGAAGGGAGAAGGAGATGGTGCCTCAACGTGCACATTTTATAGGTGTGTAAACCAAGGCGCAAGGAGGGTCAATGTCTTGTCTAGACTCCAATGCCACAGGGTAGGTGCTAAAACTGGGCATAGAACCCAGGCAGAGCTCTCCTTTAACTACATCGACCACATTCCCATGCATTCATAGTTGCAGAGTGCTTTAAGTATAATTGGCATACAGTACCTATCACACATCCCTATAATTTGTACCAGAATGTGTTTTTCTAAGTCCACTAGTTTAGAGTATAACTGGTAGGATTTGATACTTCTAATCCTTGCAATGGAAGTCTTTGATTCAGAGTGAATTTGAGTCAGTATGATGTTGCTTATGCTATCAGTGCAGTGCAGGCTGTGATATTTGTTCTTGACATATTATTCATAATATATGGCCTCCAATGACATCTCTGTCAAATGTACTTTAACCTTCTTCAGGGTTCTGAACGATGCTTCAGGAATTTTATTAACATGTCCATGTACCGAATTGTACATGGTGCAGTGACTTACACCACATCCCCTGGGCATGGAGCTGTGGACATAAATAGGATAATGTGTTAGCATCTGGTCTTTGGAGGGCTAAAGTAGATCTGGGGGAAAACGAAATAATTGACTGCACTTCTGCACATGCCCAGCCAGACAGCATCTGCTCAATTCAGAACTTTTGTGTACAATACCATCTGAATAACCTAGCTGGTCCAAAAGCTACCAATAGATCCGTTTGCCCCTTCTTCAGTTTTCCAAAATGTGGAAAAGGATCTGTGTAAGTGGACCTTTATGCCAACCCAGAACTTCAGAGAGTTAATAAATATGCAAGGTCTAAAAAAAAAAATTCACTGTTTCCTTCAATAGCTCTATCTTTCATATGAGAAAGAAATTAAAACACTAGGATTTGGGATAATTCTGCAAACATTTTTCTTCAAACATTTGCCACAGATTATAAAGATTTTGCTTCAGCCACATCATGCTCCTTTTGTGTTTGCTTTCTGCAAGTATTTTTGTCATCCAGTTTTACTAACACAATTGTTCATAGAAAATGACTTTCAAAGTCACATACGGCACACAACAATTCACAGAAACTGGATTTTAAAATAATATGCATGAGTATTTGCATCAGAAATATTGACAATCATCCAATCAGAGAACAGTAACAATTCAGTGTGACTTAATCAATCAATCAATCACAGCAAACCATCACAGCTCAAATACTTCTAATCAACGGAAGTTTTGTGTTTGATTTCAGTAGAATAGTATTTATTCATAGTGCACAGAGAATATGCCAGAATAAGGTTCACAATCAATCCAGAGTTACAATAATTCATAATGTTCAAATACTTTCTTATAAATAAATACATTATATGAAATAACAGTCTGCTCATTGACATACCACAAGCAGGAAAAAAAAAATTAGTCACTATTCATTAAGATTTATTCTTTCATCTCTATAACAACTATTAAAACAGATGAAATTCTTTTCAGATGTTTTTCTTTAGCTGGTCATCATACTGCACAGCAGAGAAACTATTTCTATATTGTTAAGCTGTGAGATAGAGAACATCCCAGTACCTCTGTATTCCTAGGTCAACGTTTAAAGAGGAGGAAAAAATGACATTTAATCAGAATTATTTTCACTTTGCAGGTTTTATTATGCATGCAGAACCACAAATAAGTCCCACAAAGATTATGTTATTCCCTTCTGTGCTACAGAACAGCTCGCTGTTGATGATTTGCTTTTTGTAAATGGTCCATTATATTAACAGAAAAGCCAGGCATTGTTTACTACTGAACTCACTATGCCTTGAGGATTTTTTCCCCACCATGAAATATAGTAGCTCTTCAGATTAGTAGTTAGAAGAAAGTTTGCTTTATAGAAAAGACCTTATCATTTATACATGATTTCATGTACATGGCATCTTTGTCATGTTAGGTTTGAAAATACTCCCCCACAGCTACTGATGAGGGTCCTCAGATTTTTTAAATGCTTTTCAGTTATTAGCTTTTCATGCAAAGTCTGGAATTTCATGTAACAATATAATTAAGCTGCTTTTAGGAAAATTGCAGTGCCTCATCCTCACTCTAGAAAGTTAATTGAGATTGGGACTCATCCGATCTGTTGGTTCATGCAGAACATACGGAAAACATTGAAGCCAACATTTTGGTGATAGATATAGTGTCTCCATTCACTAGAAAATCTGTCTTTCTAATTTTGATTCTTTAAGCTGTAAACATTAATAAAAAGGAGACATACCTCTGTATCAGTGGTTTACAGCTTCCCTAAACTGACTCGACTTTTTAATGATTATTTTGTTTGGCAATCAAAGCATTCATGTTATGACCCATCTTGGACTATAAGGAGGATAGAAAGCTGGCTAGATTGTCGGGCTCGATGGGTAATGATCAACGACTCAATTTCCAGTTGGCAGCCAGTATCAAGTTGCATGCCTCAGGGGACGGTTTTTTCAACATCTTTATTAACGATCTGGATGATAGTATGAATTGCACCCTCAGCAAGTTCGCAGATGACACCAAGCTGCGGGGAGAGGTAGATACATTGGAAGGTAGGGATAGGGTCCAGAGTGACCTAGATAAATTGGAGGATTGCGCCAAAAGAAATCTGATAAGGTTCAACAAGAATAAGTGCAGAGTCCTGCACTTAGGAAGGAAGAATCCCATGCACCGCTATAGGCTGGGGACCGACTGACTAAGCAGCAGTTCTGCAGAAAGGGACCTTGGGATTACAGTGGACGAGAAGCTGAATATGAGTCAACAGTGTGCCCTTTATGCCAAGAAGGCGAACGGCATATTGGGCTGTATTAGTAGGAACATTGCCAGTGGCTGGAGGGAAGTGATTATTCCTCTCTATTTGGCACTGGTGAGGACACACCAGTTTTGGTCCACCCCACTACAGAAAGGATGTGAATAAATTGGAGAGAGTGCAGCGGAGGACAATGAAAGTGGTTAGGGGTCTGGGGGTCATGACTTACGAGGAGAGGCTGAGAGAACTGGGGTTATTTAGTCTGCAGAAGAGGAGAGTGAGGGGGTATTTGATAGCAGCCTTCAACTACCTGAAGTGGGGTTCCAAAGAGGATGGATCTAGACTGTTCTCTATGGTTGCAGATGACAGACCAAGGAGCAATGATCTCAAGTTGCAGTGAAGGAGGTCTAGGTTGGATATTAGGAAACACTATTTCATTAGGAGTGTGGTGAAGCACTGGAATGGGTTACCTAGGGAGGTGGTGGAATCTCCACGCTTAGAGGTTTTTAAGACCCAGCTTGACAAAGTCTTGGCTGGAATGATTTAGTTGGAGTTGGTCCTGCTTTGAACAGGGGATTGGAGTAGATGACTACCTGAGGTCTCTTCCAACCCTAATCTTCTATGATTCTTAGGGTATGTGTAAACTTTAGGGTGACCAGATGTCCTGGTTTTATGAGGACAGTCCCGGTATTTGGGGCTTTGTCCTACATAGTCATCTATTACCCCACCCCCATCCCTTGTCCCAATTTTTTTCATACTTGCTATCTGGTCACCCTAGTAACCCTGCAGCAGGGAGGTATAGTTCCCTGCTCTAGACATACCCACACTAGCTCTGATAACACTGAAGTGCTAGAAATGGAAGTTTAGCTGTGATGGCACAAGCAGCAGGTGCAGCTAGCTGCCCTGAGTACATGCCGATCTGAGATAGGTTGTGCATGAGAGGAAATTAGCAGGGGTAAGTGGTGGACCCTCAGAATGTGTCATTGCAGAAGTGGCAGTGAGCAGCAAGCTGCTGCCGGGAAAACAGCAGAGCCGTACAGCGGCAGACACAACAGTAGCAGAGGTGGCAGTGATAGCAGCGGCAGTGGTGTGCAGCAGCGGAGATAGCAGCAGCGAGCCATTTGCAGAGATGGCAGCAGCAACAGACACATTGCTCGATGCACCCCATCCCCCTTTATTTTCAAGGATGAGTGCTGAATCCATGTGAATGCACATCTCAATTTTGAGTATTGGCTGACCAAGGACACGCAACTGTGAGTAGGGTGCACTTGCGGGAAAGGAGAGTGTGTGCTAAAGGGACATTCATTCATCAGACTTACACAATGCAAGGTGGAAAACTGATGCAAAGCACACCGGCCAACGTACTGTGGGGTGGGTGTTTGTTTCTGGTTACATGCTTTCGAATTGTGGTTGTGCTGTTTTCCCAAATGTGTGCTGGATTCCCGTTCCCTTTTGTTATTTTGTTATATGTAGACCCAGTGCTTGTGAATAGGCAAGTATTGCTGCTTAGACGTGTACAGTGGTAGTGCTCAATTTCCCCAGATTACTGGGTGGGGACTTGAGCTGGTTCTGTTTTGTATAGCTAAGAGGAACCATTGGGTATTGAATCTGGTTCTTATTGCTAACTTCACCTGGCAGAAGGGTTACACATTTATAGGATGGAAGTGGATGTGCAGTAAGATCTGATACATTCCTGGGTGAAGGGTTCAGTGCTGTGACTGGAGTTGGAGAAAGGTGTGTGTTGTCACTAATACTCTGTGCATTAGCAATAGCTTGGGTGATGAAGCAGGCAACAGAAGATATTGAGCATGTTGTAAAAATGGGTCAGTGGAGAGGAGTTACACAACTTGACTTTGCTGATGACATTGTTTTACCAAGTATGATGAGGAACAGAATCGTTGCCCTTATATCAGAAGTAGAACAGGAAGCAGCAAAAATTGGGTTGAAAGTAAATGCAGAGAAAACCAATGTTATGATGGTAGAAAACTGAATAATGGATGCAAATGTGTACGGGGATGGAAAAGAAATTGAACGGATAGCAGAATTCTGCTGTCTAGGAAGTGTGGTGATGACATTTGAAGGTGGGTATAATAAAGATATTCATACAATATTAGAAAAAGCAAACACCACATGTAGGAGAGATGAACAACATCTCATAAAACGGAGGTGGAATGGAGCAGTAGAACCATAGTTCAAAAGGCCAGTAGAACAATGGATGCTTCCTTTGCTGCCTCTGTTACACTATGCCCAGTTACCCTTCCATCTTTCTCATGGCCCCATAGGCTCAGTGGAGACATACAGGACCCCACTGAATAGAGTATAGGGCAACGTGTTGTATTATGTGTATGTATGATACAGTATGAGTGGTTAAGCATTTGTGCCAGTCTAAGCTTTTGAAGATAAATGACATAGAATCATAGAATATCCGGGTTGGAAGGGACCTCAAGAGGTCATCTAGTCCAATCCCTTGAAGGAAGGAGATTCCACCACCTCCCTAGGTAACCCATTCCAGTGCTTCACCACCCTCCTAGTGAAAAAGTTTTTCCTAATATCCAACCTAAACTTCTCCCACTGCAACTTGAGACCATTACTCCTTCTTCTGTCATCTGCTACCACTGAGAACTGTCTACATCCATCCTCTTTGGAACCCCCTTTCAGGTAGCTGAAAGCAGCTAACAAATCCCCCCTCATTCTTCTCTTCTGCAGACTAAACAATCCCAGTTCCCTCAGCCTCTCCTCATAAGTCATGTGCTCCAGCCCCCTAATCATTTTTGTTGCCCTGCGCTGGACTCTTTCCAATTTTTCCACATCCTTCTTGTAGTGTGGGGCCCAAAACTGGACACAGTACTCCAGATGAGGTCTCATCAATGTCGAATAGAGGGGAATGATCACATCCCTCAATCTGCTGGCAATGCCCCAACTTATACAGCCCAAAATGCCATTAGCCCTTCATGGCAACAAGGGCACACTGTTGACTCATATCCAGCTTCTCGTCCACTGTAACCCATAGGTCTTTTCTGCAGAACTGCTGCCTAGCCATTCAGTACCTAGTCTGTAGCAGTGCATGGGATTCTTCCGTCCTAAGTGCAGGACTCTGCACTTGTCGTTGTTGAACCTCATCAGATTTCAGGATAACCGCATTTATTATCAGTGGGTCCCAGATTATTTTGCAGTTTCTTGTCAAAAGGAGATTTGTGCTTATTATCCTAACATTGTCACAAATCTGTTTTGGTTATGTTTGGCATTTCACATTGAATGATCTCTTAGAATATGTGCTAACTACTTATGCTAAACTATCTGTTTGATCTTTTATGTAGCTTTGACACTCTGAGTACCTTTCCCAGACCTGGAGAGGAGCTCTGAGTAGCTTGAAATCTTGTCTCTCTCCCTCAACAGAAGTTGGTCCAATAAAAGTTATTGCCTCAGCCTCCTTGTCCCAGGATATTGGAGAGAGAGACATGGCTACAGCAACATTGCATACAACATTGGAAATATTTGATCATTCCAATAGTTTCTGGGAGAAAAGGGCCCAATTGCCCAGTTCAAAACTCAAATGGGTCACTGGCCTAGCATGGCATGGGCAGCCATCCCCTGGCAGATGGACCATGGGAGTATATCTTGTAGGGTCACTGCTTAGCAAAGAAACTAGAATTTACACCATGCTGTTAATACACTGTAGTCAGTAGTCTAGGGAACCTATGTTCCTATTAGTCTGCCATGTCAAAGTCTACCCAGATACACGTTAGATTTGAATTGGCAAGGAACATTCACTGCTTACCACCACCCATCTTATTTTGATAACTTATATAATACAGATGAAGCCTTTTTAGTCCTTTCTTCCTGTAGACAAGCAGGTCTGCCTCTTCAGTAGATGTATCCCAAGTGACAAGAGGATGGTGATGTATTAGATGATGGATGGAAAATTTCAGGCTGTCGCCTTAACTTAGGGTGGAGTATCCCATAGTCAAAAAAGCATGAAAATCTGATCAGTCCCAGGATTTTCTTATGAGTCAGATACTAAGATTGTAAATACAAATGGTACAAAGTTACTGCCTCTTTTGCTTCCATCTTGTATCTGCTGTACCGTTTTGTGTTTTGGAATCAGCAAAGAATTACAGGCGACAGGTGCTGATCTGGATATTTTTATCCTTTTGCATATTTTTTTTTTAGTTCTGTATTTATCCATCCTTTCCTTCCTCATCTCCCCTGCTCCAGCCTTTATGTCTGAGTTCTGTACATGATATTTCTTAGATTATTTTTCATTAAACTGTATTGAAAAGGTAGGGCATTTGTCAGGGTAGAATATTGCCCAGGCTCAGGTGGTGTTCCTGGCAATGAAGCTGAAGGCTGAGTGCTGCAACAACTAGCAAATTCATATTATTATAAATCTTATTGTGGGCTGTAAAGAGGAATATTTTTGCTTTTTTTTAGTAAAAAGGAAATTTGAGGCATATAAAATCATAAATCTATGGTAAGTGGAATAGGAGAGAAGAACCTTTAAGCAGATGATGAGAAATTATAAACTACAAAATATAAATGAGAAACAGTTTTCTTTTTACTCTAGACCCTGAAGCAAAGAAATTGTTTAAAATATGTTGTTACAGAAAAACAAAATAATTAACCAAACAGTAGTGACACTTAAGAGGAAATAATTGGATCAGTTCTTGTTCTGTGCAGACTGCTTCACCCATCCATAGCTTTTACATAGTCCGTTTGCATTTGTATAGTTTAATTTACCCATTCTTATTCCAAACATATTCCATATTTTGGTTTTCAAATCTAGAATTTGTTCATGGCATAAACTTCCAGTCAAAATCCGTATTGTAACCATTTTATCCTCCAAGTCACTCTGCGAAACTGTACCTGTGTTAAGTATCAGAGGGTAGCCGTGTTAGTCTGGATCTGTAAAAGCAGCAAAGAATCCTGTGGCACCTTATAGACTAAGGTGTACATAAGACTGTAATGTATCAGTGTGCATTTGTGCCACAAATAATTATGCTCCAAAACGTCTGTTAGTCTATAAGGTGCCACAGGATTCTTTGCTGCTTGTACCTGTGTTATCATGCATATGTCATATGGCCCTCTGAAAACACCTGTGCAGATGGTGAGTTGTGGCTACTTTTCTTAATTGGCTAAAGATTTGCACACATCCTATTATTTTTGTTTTCCCGTCTTCCCCAAACCCTGTTTGGACCCACTTGTTTGTCTCATCTGTTAGGTATTGACTTTTAGACTGTAAACTCTTTGGGACAGGGACTGTCACTACCAATATGTTTGTACAGCACCTAGCACAGTGAAGCCCAAACAGTTTGGCCTCTAAGTGTCTCTGCAATATAACTGTTTAAGAGTAATGATAAACAACTAGCTTTCTTGTGCTTCCTTCATCTGCAATAGCACATATCCATTTTATAAACTGTGAATATCTATGTATCAGAGACTTTGTCTTCACTGCATGTAAACTCAGGCTGAACACTGAGTTTTCCGATTAACACAGTATGCATCTATACATCCATATGCCACTATTAGTGCTACAAGGCAAAACAGCCACCATGCTCTGAACTACAGAGCTGGCTACAAGGTTGCTTTTGTCATGTGTTGCTACCTCGAGGTTAATGAAGTCAGTGAGTACACGCACTGATGAACTCCCACAACAACTGAGATATCATGGTCCTCCAATCCCTTGCCATAATCCCAGGAGATACATTCCTTTGTACTGCCTTCCCATCTTCCTGTGCCCTAACCCCTGACTGGAAGTTGTCTACCTTAATATACCTCTTCTCAGTTACACAGCCCACCCTGCTTGCATATTCTTCAGGCTCGCCCACCTCCGGTGTTTGGAAAAGCAGAATAATGGCCCCTGCTAGGACTGTCTGTTGCCAGGCATCCACTTGGCTGTATGAACACACTAGAATCATGGAAGGGGCTTCAACCAAAGTTAGTAAACCCCCTCCATTTTAGCAGTACAAAGAGGAACACAAGGTGGTATGAAGGGTATATTTCATAAAATGGAGGAAGACCATGGGATTGAGAACACCAGACAGCAGTGCAGGGAGAAGATAAAGGGGCTGTTCCTTATATATGGAACAGGTCCAGACCCAGTTGCCAAATAGCTCAGATTGGGTCTGGCTGAAGAACAAAGATGGAAGCTCACAGAGGGCCCAATTATTTCACCTTTACTCAAGATGAGTAGCAAATTAGGCCCAGATCCTCAACCCTATTTAGGCATCTAACTCCTATTGAAATCAATAGGAGCTAGGCAGCTAAAATATCTTTAATGATCTGGATCTTAGACCCCAATTTAGCAAGTACATAAGCCTGTGCCTAAATGTAAGCACATGAATAATCACATTGGAGTCAATGAGATTATTCCTTGCATTTAAAGTTAGGCCCGGGTTTAATTACCTTTTTTAGCTGAAGTCTGATTGTGCTTGTACAGTGGTCTAGTTGATGTCAGTGGGACTACTGGAAAAATGTGGTGCTACATGGTGGAAGAATGTCAGGATTGAACCCAGGTCTCTGACTTTCATGCTCTGCCTAACAAGTTTAGTTCTATGCAAATGATACAAGTTTTGGGTGAGTTTGGGATTTAGCATATGCTCCCACACATGTAGTTAAATGGAGTATATAGTGCTCCTAAACACTAGCGCTATACAACCACCGCTGTAATGTATCAGTGTGCATTTGTGCCACAAATAATAAATTGTGGGATTATGTGGTTTAATAATAAACTTAGTCCTGTTTTGTTTTTGTTTTTAATGTTGGGCTGTGCTTTTATTTTTCCTTGAAATTTGAGGTGGCAACCTGATTCCTGCTCCAGGACCTAGATCCTCCTGAACAAGAAACAAATTAGCTGAATTGTGGCAATTGCTGTAATGCCCTTTTAGGTTACAAAAGAGCACAAAATTGTGTGTCCAGCTTGAAATTCAATGGGAGCTGGGTGCCTAGCTCCCTGAGGTCCTGTGCACATACGAAAGTTGCACTGCTTTAACTATTCCAGTATATTTAAAGAGGTACAACCCTACTAATGTGGACTGGACTCTGTTATACCACTATAAATGTGCTTATACAGACACAGCTTATTCATGTATGAGAAGGGGACTGAGCTATACTGATATAAGGGATCTTTATACTGGCATAACTGCATCCTTATCATGGTTGTGTATGGCATAACTATATCAGTGAAAAATCAAATGCCTAACCAAAATAGATATACAAAATCTGTGTGTAGATTAGGCTTTAAGTGCTTTGAAAGTTCTGTCTTTGATGAGATATAAAGAAAATTGCATAGGGACTATGTTTAAAAGCCATAACAATCATCAGTGTGTGCTCCGTATGCACACCCTCAGTGTTTTAAGGATAAATTATTTTTGATTCTCTTAATAAGAGTTAAACAGTTAATTTTACATAAGTGTTTGGCATTCACATGGAAAATATTTGTGTAAAATCGACATAAAAAATTATCTATTTTGGTAACTAGTACAGTGTGTCATATGGCAGTTTTTCCCTAATGGTGATATGGGGCATTTGTTTCTCTGAGAACAAGGAAATATTACTACTTTCCCAATCAGAAGTGTAGTCATAAGGATACTTTAGTTTTTTTTCTGTTTCTCAAATTTAACAGAAGAAAATGACATAGGATTGATGTAAACAATAGTGGCCAAGCTTTTCCAAAATGAGAGTCTAAAGTTAGTCTCCCAAACCTATATTCAAACAACTAAAGAAGACCTGATTTTCAAGATTTAATCTGAGCTGTTGGACGCTCTATGCTTTTGAAAAGTAAAGCACTTTAAAGTGTCTAAATATGGATTTTTTGTAGCCTAATGATTTCAATACCTTGACTACTATGTTATCAATTGGTGTTGATATGAAGAATGGACAAACTCATCCTTTGTGTAACTTAATTTTTATGGATTCTTACTAGAGATAAATTTGGCACAAGAGTGATAAATCCCAGATAACCAATATATCCAAAAACATATTTTTCTTCTTATTATTCTTTTCATTTATGAGCAACTACTTTACAAAATGGAAAGAAAGTGTAATCCTGCATAAAACTGACTTTCAAAAAGATTTTTAAAGTGTCATACACTTAGTGATATAGTACTTCAGGGAGTGCACTCATAGGCATTTTGGGCTGAAGACTACCAATGCATAGGCTTAACTTCAAGAGAGTGAGTAGTCCTACTGAAGCTGGGAAACATAAAATGGTGTGGGATTCCTTCCTTTAGGAAGGGATGTGTTCAAAGGAACTAATGGCATTGGGTTGCCCAGCTGCCACTGAGATCATATCTATTGTAAAAGACCCCCTCTGCACATGGATCACTGGAGCACCATATAAACAGAGTCCCAAAAACTGCATCCCCAGTAACTGAATCATTGATCATGAAATGTTCAGAAAGGAAATTGGGGACAGGAACATCACATGCTGTCCCTACAGCTAAGTATTTTACAAGGACATCTCTGTATGGTTGGAAGATATGGGTCATACAAGCACTTTGCCATTGACAAAGAAATGGATAGACTAAAGTCATGAAGAGAGAGCAGTTTACAGTACTGCTCCAGTCATCTACACTGCTGCTTACTTTTCTTTCTAAGCCTCTGCTAACCCTGTTTGAAATTTCAACTAGGTCCATTTATTGCCTTCTTGCTACTTAATGGTCCTGCAACTTTAACCTGAAAGGAAAACAGAAACCGCTATTATGTTGTGTAATCCTGCTTTCTTTTAATTCAGATTGGTTTTGAACAACTTCTGTTACACAGTAAACCAGTGCATTTTCATTCCACAGATCATGCAATGTCTTCCAGACATCTGCTTTTAGAAAGCTCTTATTCCGTTGAGAGAAATTCTTCCCTTGCTATGCCAGACTCTGTGAAGAGGAATCTTGAGGTCTTACTTAACTCCAATCTAGCTTTTGCTTTTCAGATTAGTTCTGTTGTTAAATCACATTGCCTCATAATATTTATGTGGCTGGTGTTGTGATAATATAACTGAAAACTTCTTAAGAGTCTTCTTTAATATAATAATAGTTATATTAGCATGTAAAACATAATAGGATCTTTAATCAGTGTAAGTTGGATTTGTACACAGAAACACTACACCTTTGAAGGGAAGAAAAAACTCATTTAATTATCAATATCTGTTTATTGTTCTTTACTGTGAGAGGTTTTGTGGTTGAAACAATGGCCTGAACCTCAGAAGATTTGGGTTCAGTTCCCCTCTTTGTCACAGATTCCCTGTGCGACTTTGGGTAAGACACTTAATCTTTCTGTATCTTGTTTCCCCATCTGTAAAATGGGGATGAGGTTTCCTTTCTTCAACCTTTTTATCTGAGCTGTTGATTTAGACTCTAAGTGTTTGGGGCAGGAACTGCCTCTTACTATAAGTAATGGATCTGCTTACTGAGGAAACTCAGGTACATTGCTTTGCACTAGAGGTTCTCCTTTCAACTTGGTTCCCACCTTAGTTTTGAAACGCATAGCAATGAAAAACACATATGTCTGTGATGAGGAGCACTAGGAATGGAAAACCGTCCTGATCATTGAAAAGTTTATCTAAAGCAGTGGTTCTCAAACTGTGGGTTGGGACCCCAAAGTGGGTCACAAGCCCATTTTAATGGGGTCATCAAGGGCTGGCTTAGACCGTCTGGGACCCAGGGCCAAGGGCCAAAGCCAAAGCCCAAGGGCATCAGCTCTGGGTGCTGGGTCTCAGGTTACAGGCCCCCTGCCTGGGGCTGAAGCCATTGGGCTTTGGCTTTGGACCTGGGGTGGTAAGCCTCAGGCTTCAGCTTTGATTCCCCCCCCCAGGACGGTGGGGCTGAGGTGGGCTCAGTCCCCGCGCCTGGGGCCATGTAGTAATTTTTGTTGTCAGAAGGGGGTCATGATGCAATGAAGTTTGAGAACCCAGATCTAAAGAAAGTCAGAGGCTCCAACTGAGATAAAGGCACCAGTGCTCTAGGGGCTGTTCATACACATAGTAAGGAATGGCTCCTACCCCAAAGAGCTTACAGTCTAAGTAGGCAAGACATACAGTTGGAAAGGACATCTAACGAAGTGCTCCTTCAACTGTGGACCATAGATGAGTTTCTGGTGGAGAGATGTCCGGCCTTACAGTGCTGGTTGTTCCTTGTTTCCAGCTGCTAGAGTGCATTAAAATAAGTTAAATGCATTTAAAATATATTCCTGACTTTTGGTTTTTTATTCCTTTCAGTAGTAGCTGTAGTTACCATGGGTATGTTAATTGTATTTTACTAAGTTAAATTAGTGATGTTGCACTCCATAATTATTTATGGAAATATGCTTATGAATGTATATATGACAAATGGAATATGTTTTTATGAGACATACGCCATGTAAAATATCTCTGTAAAGGTTCTGATCTACTGAATATATTCATCCTATTTGTATGCATGTATCATTTTTGTATTTGAAGTTAAAAATATTGGCTGTGTACTTGTCTGAGATTAAGTAGCCTTAGTAAAGCATTTGGTCAGCTTCTTGAGAAAAGACTATTCTCAGTAAGTGCCCAATCAAGAAACACTTAATCCAACAATGAACTTGGAGATGCCAATCCACATCTGAGCTTTCCCAGGAATGTGGCCTGACTGGTAAGGAACTCAGTCATGCATGGACATGTGACTTGCCCATGTGACTCCAAAACTCCATCTTGGAGCTGAATTCTGGATAGGAGAGAGGAGGGGGGGTCTCAACCCACAAGAGAAAGTCTATTTAAGCCTCTGGGAGACCCCTCCATTTTGTTTTCATCTGGCTCAAGCGATAAGCTCTCCACCCCCAAAGGATACCTGAAAGAAACTGGAACAAAGGTCAGTAACCACGGAGGGTGAGTGATTGCTGGACCGAGACTAGAAGGAGGCTAGTCTGTAAAAGAAGTTTACTGGAACATCTCTGAGGGTGAGATTTCATCAATAATAATTTTCTTACTGTATTAGGTTTAGACTTGCGTGTTTTGTTTTTATTTTATTTGGTAATTTACTTTGTTCTGTCTGTTATCACTTGGAACCACTTAAATCCTACTTTTTGTAGTTAATCAAAAATCACTTTTTACTTATTAATTAACCCAGAGTATGTATTAATACCTGGAAGGAGGGGGGGGCAAACAGCTGTGTATATCTCTCTATCAGTGTTATAGAGTGCGAACAATTTATGAATTTACCCTGTATAAGCTTTACATAAGGTAAAATGGATTTATTTGGGGTTTGGACCTCATTGGGAGCTAGGCATCTGAGTGTTAGAGACAGGAACACTTCTTATGCTGTTTCCAGTTAAGCCTGCAGCTTTTAGGGGACATGATTCAGATAGTGGTCTGTGTTTGTAGCAGGCTAGCATGTCTGGCTCAAACCAGGCAGGACATTGAAGTCCTGAGCTGCCAGGGGAAACAGGCTCAGGGGTAGTCTCAGCACACCAGTTGGCAGTTCCCAAAGGGTTTTCTGTGATCCAACCCCTCACAATATTATCTGTCATTTTAAAGTGAGAGTGATTAACCATTGGAACAGCTTACCAAGTGCTGTGGCACATTCAATTTCTCTTGAAGGCTTACAATCAAGATTGGATGTCTTTCTAAAAGATATATTATAGCTCATCTGGAAGTTATGAGCTCGGTGCAGGAATCAGTGGGTGAAATACTATAGCCTGTGTTATGCAGAAGGGCAAACTAGATGATCATAATGGTCCTTTCTTGTATTTAAATATATAGATCTATGTTGTTCAGTTATATATGGCAGGGCATTTGATCTGCATGATAGTGAATGAGAGGGGAGAGGGTCCATGCTATGAATGGGTTTGAGAACCTTTGACCTAGAGAATCAGCATTCATATTTCACCAGATGATGGCAAGTACTAAAAAAATCACTGTTTCTAGATCCAACAGAATTCTACTGTTGAACAGAAATATGTTCACATATTTCATAAAGCCCTTTGTAAAGGTATTGATACAAATCCTTTGTAGTGTAGGAACAGCATAGTGCTTTCTGACATAGTGTTGGCGCCATAGCATCTGATAGTCAGCATTGCATAAACTCTTGAAAATTGTACTTTCCAAGTACCACCACACAGGGGCAGCTCTATTTACTTTGCCACCCCAAGCACGGCAGTCAGGGGGCTTTCGGCGGCATGCCAGCGGGAGATGTGCTGGTCCCGCACCTTCAGTGTACCCACCGCCGAATTGCCGCCGAAGCCGCGGGACCAGTGAACCTCCCACAGGCGTGCCGCCAAAGGCTGCCTGACTGCCACCCTCATGACAACCGGCAGGCCGCCCCCCATGGCTTGCTGCCCCAGGCATGCGCTTGCTGCGCTGGTGCCTGGAGCCACCCCTGCCACCACAAGTAAACAGGATTTCCCCGCTATAATAATTATGGTAATCTATAATGAGGGAAGCCCATTATAGTATAAAATAACAGGATCAACAAGAAGGAATTCATGTTAAATAGTGTTTATTTGTATGAACTAAGAACGTAAGATTGGCCATTCTGGGTGAGAACAATGGTCCCACTAGTCCAATATCCTGTCTTCCAGCAGTGGCTAGTGCCAGATGCTTCAGAGGGAATGAACAGAACAGGGCAATTATCAAGTGATCCAGCTCTTGTCAGCTAGTCCCAGCTTCTGGCAGTCAGAGGTTTAGTAAGCACAGAATATGGGGTTGTGCTACTGACCCGCCTGGCTAATAGCCATTGATGGATCTATCCTCCATGAACTTATCTAGTATTTTTTTGAAGCCAGTTGTACTTTTGGCCTTCACAACATTCCCTGGCAATGACTTCCATAGGTTGACTGTGCTTTGTGTGAAGAAATACTTCCTTATGTCTGTTTTAAACCTGTTAATTTCATTGGGTGATCCCTGCTTCTTATATTATATGAAAGGATAAACAACACTTCATTTACTTTCTCCACACTATTCATGATTTTATAGACCTCTATCATACCCCCCTCCATTTGTCTCTTTTCCAAGCTTAACTGTCCCAGTCTTATTAATCTCTCCTCATATGGAAGCTGTTCCATACCCCTAATAATTTTTGTGGCCCTTCTCTGTACTTTTTCCTATTCTCTTTTTTTGAGATGGAGTGACTAGAACTGCATGCACTATTCAAGGTGTAGGAGTACCATGGATTTACAGAGTGGTGTTATGATATTTTCTGTCTATTATCTATCCCTTTCCTAATTGTGCCTAACATTTGTTTGCTTTTTTGATTGTTGTTGCTGATTGAGCAGATGTATCCACGGTAACTCGAAGATCTCTTTCTGGAGTGGTAACAGCTAATTTAGACCCCATCGTTTTTTATGTATAGTTAGGAGTATGATTTCCAGTGTGCATTACTTTGCATTTATCAACATTAAATTTAATCTACCATTTTGTTCCCTGGTCACCCAATTTCATGACATCCTTTTGTAACTCTTTGCAGTCATCTTTGGATTTAACTATCTTGTATCTTGAGTAATTTTGCATTGTCTGCAAACTTTGCCACCTCTCTGTTTACCCCTTTTTCCAGATCATGCATGAATATGTTGAACAGCATTGGTCCCAGTACAAATCTTTTGGGGACCCTGTTATTTACCTCTCTCCACTTTAAAAACTGACTGTTTATTCCTATCCTTTGTTTCCTATATTTTAACCAATTACAGATCCATAAAAGAACCTTCCCTTGGATGCACTATATTTTTGCTTACACCCTTTGAATTCAGAAAGGGGAACATCATAGATAAAACAAAATATGCCCAGTAAAAGTGTTTACAAGTTTTCAGCATGCTCAAGAGGGCTAGATCGATGCTGCTTTTCAACATGGATTTTTTTTTCTTCCATCCCACTTCATCAACCATAGTTCAAACAATGTGGTCAGATTTAAAAGCAAAGCTTCCCAGCTCTGTTTGTTTGAATGTTATGTACTGTAAGGCATAAATCTGTAGCAATAACCATTAGACTAACTAAGTAGCCATTATAGGGATTAATGTCAGTCTGTCCTTAACTTGAATTAGGGTAATTAGTTGTTTTTAATGCATAAAGATTAATGGTAAGACAATAAATTCCCACTACAAAGGGAGCTCATTTTAAGAGGATCTGTAAGCCTAAGTATCACTACATCTGAGAAGATGCACTAGTTTTAAAAGTGTCTAGGTTGTCCATTCAAGACTTATATGAAATTAAGAGCCATGTAATGTACGTGAAAGACAGTGCTTTCTCCTTTAGAGTTGTGTATATACTAGATCATGGATCCTTGTGTGTGTAGAGTGTGCTTATCTTCATACTATTGATATAATTTCATCTTACTGTAAATACTCATAGGTTTTTTGGTGTCTTGATGTGGAAGACCCTGACTTAAAAACAAAAACTATTTACCCAGCTTCTAGCATCTTTGAAACTTGCATTTTGTAAGAAGTGAAGGGAGGCAAAAAAGACTGTGAAATTGTTCAAATGATATGTCATGGATGGTTTACTACCTTGGTTTTTCTTTTTATGACAATACTAAATCTTTCATAAAGCATTAGAGACCACTAGTTGTGTCTGTGAGTGGAA
Source organism: Gopherus evgoodei (assembly GCF_007399415.2). Lineage (NCBI taxonomy): Eukaryota > Metazoa > Chordata > Testudines > Testudinidae > Gopherus > Gopherus evgoodei. Next base: position 187,738,654 of record NC_044322.1, read on the forward strand.
GACATCTTTGAATAGTTTCCCAGTAGAAAAGGTCTGTTATAATGGTGTCCGCTAGGTGGCAGACTGAACCTATTAAAAGGTGTGGTGGCTTTTGACTTGATAAATAAAAGATAGGGGCTAAGGCTGGACCAGATTCTGCCACCCTTACTTACTGGGTAGGTTGTTGCTTCACAAGTAGTACCACTGAGGTCATGGGGCTGCTTGCCATAAGTAAGGGAGGCAGAATCTGACTTGTGAAAAATAATAGAACATCTACTTAGGTGCACATATTTACTACATTACATCTGCGATCAAGGAGAGAGAAAGTGAGATCAAGGCATCAAATCCAAATTAAAATTAATCTTTTTATATATGCTTGAGCAAGTGAATAAAAATCTGATTTACAGCAGTGTTGCATCAGAACAATAACATAGGTTAGTGTTCAATTACACATGAAAAAAAGTAATCTTTGTGTGAATTTCACCTTGATGATATGAAAGGAAAAAAATGCTAAATGACATGTTTCTATGGAATCATGTTCAAATGATTCTAGCTCTGATCAAAAGTCAGAATTTAAGTGAGTCTCAAAGTGATATCAATGGCTTGCTCTTTCAATCCCTCCTGAAAATGCCCAACTACCTGTTGTAGGAAGTGCATTATAATGCCACGCTTTACAGTTGAGCCCTTTACAAACTGGAGAGTGTTATTGCATATTATTTGTATTGTAGTAGCCAGTAGAGTCCCTAATCCCATTGTGCTAGGTTCTGTACAAACAAATGGCACCAAGCTGGTCGCTGCTTAAAAGAGTGTGAGTTAAAGTAATTAATTACTTGATAAGCAATACTAAGAATGAATTATGAAGTTGCAGTTTTATGTCTACATTTCTTGGCACTGGTCCTGCTTTAGACCCTTCACATTAACTGAAATATGAATTTCTGTTGTTTGGTTTTCTTTTTTGTCCCTGTATTCAGTGGTAAGGAAATAATAGGGAGCTCTGCCTTTCTTGGAAATTAGAGAGTTAACGCAATAACCACTGATTATTTAGTTGAAATTAAATGGAAAAAATCTGGTTTCTTGGTAATTATTATGCAAAGTTTCATCCTAATATCTTGGAGCATACAAAATTAATCCTTGGTATTTGGGTGTTAACATGTAACTAAAGCTATAGTGCCAGACATGAGAAAAAATGATTGGGCAAACAGAGTCTTCAGATGTCAGTAAGTAATCTACATAATGGTCCCAGGGCCAGCGTGGCAAGCCTCTTAGTTACAAATGTTAGTAAATGAAAACAAATATTTTAAATAAAAAGATTATCTGTGGAAGTTAAAGCTGGAACTGAGATCTGAAGTAAAAAAAAGTTTTCATTTGCAGCATTTACGTGGACATTGATTGTGCAACACACGCTAAAAATATTTATAAAGCTAAAAGGTTCTCAGGTGTCAGGCTTCCAGGCTACCCCACCAGAATCATCCACCACAGGATCCTGTGACAGATTAATGGCAGACTCTGCTAAAAGTGAGGTTGTGGCTTGTTCTGAGGCAGGATCTTAGTTCAGTCACGTGTAAATTATGTCCAGGTGCAAATGTCTATGGAAGTAGCAATGGAGAAAAGGGCCCAATGACCCATCACCTTGCCCTCATCTCCTTGTAGACCTTTTCCCCCTTTATCTTCAGTCTCAAGAATTTAAGGTAAGACCTTCCCTAGAGTGGCCCCAGGACGTTTTGGAAGGACTGAGAACTAGAGCAAGCCAAAACCTAGAATTTCCAGTCCACTGGAAATTCTGAAATTTTTAAAAAGTTTCCATTCTGTTTTGGAATGAAAATTGGACATTTCTAAATTTCCTGCTGCAAGGAAATTTAAAAAATCATTTTGGAAAAAGTGAATAGTTTGGGCTTCTTCCCAAAATGAAATAGAGCAGCTGGCTGCCCTGACTCCTGGAAACTCCTTGCTGGAGCTCTTGAATTCAGGAAAGCCTGGCAGTCCTACACTGTGGAGTGGGTACTTGAGAAGCCCTGAGAGCTCTGTCTTGAGTCAGGGTACCCAGGGCACCCCAGGCTCCCAGCTGTGCAGAAGGGAGCACAAAAGCCCTCAGAGTCCTGGTTCAAACTGGGGTTTCCAGCAGTTTGGTGCTCCCTGCCCTGGAGCAGAAAGCCTACATGGGACCAATCTTATTTAACCTTTTTACTACTGACCTTGGCACAAAAAGCGGGAATGTGCTAATAAAGTTTCCGGATGACACAAAGCTGGGGGGTATTGCTAACACGGAGAAGGACCGGGATATCATATAGGAAGATCTGGATGACCTTGTAAACTGGAGTAATAGTAATAGGATGAAATTTAATAGTGAAAAGTGCAAGGTCATGCACTTAGGGATTAATAATAAGAATTTTAGATATACATTGGGGATGCATCAGTTGGAAGCAACAGAGGAGGAGAATGACCTTGGGGTATTGGTTGATCACAGGATGACTACGAGCCGCCAATGTGATATGGCCGTTAAAAAAGCTAATGTGGTTTTAGGATGCATCAGGCGAGGTGTTTCCAGCAAAGATAAGGAGGTGTTAGTACTGTTATATAAGGCACTGGTGAGATCCCACCTGGAATACTGTGTGCAGTTCTGGTCTCCCATGTTTAAGAAGGATGAATTCAAACTGGAACAGGTTCAGAGACGGGCTACTAGGATGATCCGAGGAATGGAAAACCTGTCATATGAAAGGAGACTCAAAGAGCTTGGCTTGTTTAGCCTGGCCAAAAGAAGGCTGCAGGGAGATATGATTGCTCTTTATAAATATATCAGAGGGATTAATATTAGGGAGGGAGAGGAATTATTTAAGCTTAGTACCAATGTAGATACAAGAACAAATGGATATAAACTGGACACTAGGAAGTTTAGACTTGAAATTAGACGAAGGTTTCTAACCATTAGAGGAGTGAAGTTCTGGAACAGCCTTCCAAGGGGAGTAGTGGGGGCAAAAGACATATCTGGCTTTAAGACTAAGCTTGATAAGTTTATGGAAGGGATGGTATGATGGGATAGCCTAATTTTGGCAATTGATCTTTGATTATCAGCAAATAAGTATGCCCAGTGGTCGGTGATGGGACGTTGGATGGGATGGGATCTGAATTACTGCAGAGAATTCTTTTCTGAGTGCTGGCTGGTGAGTCTTGCCCACATGCTCAGGGTTTAGCTGATCATCATATTTGGGATCAGGAAGGAATTTTCCTCCGGGGCAGATTGGCAGAAGCCCTGGAGGTTTTTCGCCTTCTTCTGCAGCGTGGGGCATCGGTCACTTGCTGGTGGGTTCTCTGCAGCTTGAGGTCTTCAAACCACAATTTGAAGACTTCAATAACTCAGACATAGGTTAGGGGTTTGTTATAGAAGTGGATAGGTAGGGTTCTGTGGCCTGCTTTGTGCAGCGGGTCGGACTAGATGATCACATTGGTCCCTTCTGACCCTGGAATCTATGAGTCTATGCCCTGAGAACATCCTCTCAAGCTGGGGCCTCCAGACCTGTTAGGTTTCCTGACAAAAATAGGGACTGGGAATTGAGTCCCAGTTAGACCCAGGGCATCCATCTCACAACTCCACAGCACTGACATGGAAGGGCAGCCTGGAAGCCAAGGACTCTCAAAGCCTGGACTCCCTAACAGCCCACCAGGAAACCAGGTTGGTTTCTGTCTGAACCCTGCTTGTGATTCACTGAAAGTTTGCCTATCCTGATCCATTCTCATGAAACATTTCATATTCAATGGATTGGCATTTTCCTACAGAACTGAGTTTTGTCAGATAATTTCCAATCAGCTCAGCCCCTTCTCCAGTCTTTTAGTCTCCCTAGTAGCCACTTTTCTTTAGTCGCCTCAGACTTAGGGCCTGATTCTTCATTATCCTGCAGCATGCACGGTCATTTGTATCAGTACTAACTGGGTACAAAATGCTATCAAATCAGAGCAACGTATTACACCCCCTTTGCTGTGGTGCAAATGACCGCCCGCAGTGCAGGATCAAGAGAATCAGACCTTTCAATAGATGCTTGTGACAGCTGAAATTGAGAGGGCACAAAAATATTAAATAGCTGTGAGACCCTCACTGGGCAAAGGTCATCTCAAAATGGAGTCAAGAATGCTTTCTCTAACAAATGTCCTCTGGAAACTCTCCTTCCCCAAAAAACAAATCTAAATGATGCTTCTAACCCACCAGCACTCTTTATCTCAGCACTTTACAGTCTGCCTCTAATCACATGAATTAAAAACCCTTATTACTGTTGTTACTGAAAGTGCTCCTACTCAGTATTAAAACTGAAAGGTCTGAAGATGATCAGCAAAGCAGAAACAAAGACATGTGTTTGCCCTTTACTGTTCTTTCATAATGTGTAGCCTCATAGATGCTATGAAAAATGGCTTGTTACTTTACATTTAAAATCTCAGGTCCTCCCTTCCATATCTTTACTTGCAAGGAAGGAAAGCTGCAGCTCATGTTTCAAGCGTGTGTGACATAATTCAGCTTTCTCATGGATTTTGAATGTAATTCCCAGCAGAATGAAAAGTTTGGGTTTGGTTTTATACATCATAATGGAACAGTAAGAAGGAAAGTTTTATTTTTTAATTCACTATTTACCTTTAAACCATATAATTTTAGTACTTAGGAGCAGCAGAGAGGATTTAAATGAGTGTGTTCAGAGGCAGAATCTGATAGCCACTCTGCTGATCTTCTGTCTCCCACAAACTTATCTTCCTTGGCCCAGGCCATTCCTAATAATAATAATTAGGAACGAATAATACTTAATACATTATTTATTATTACAACTTCTTTGTATTGCAGTTATGCCTGGGGGGGGGCCCATTCCTGGACCAGGAACCCATCATACAAGACACTAATCTTGCTTCCCTCATTGCAGAACCCAAGAATGCAGTGGGACAGATCTCAGAAGAGGGTTTTAGCAACTGGAAGAAGTAAGCTGTAGAGTGCTAATAACATGGAAGCAGGGCTGGCTCCAGGAGTTTTGCTGCCCCAAGCGACAGGAAAAAAAAAAGCCGAGACTGCGATTGGCTGCAGCTCCGCTGCTTTCTTCTTCGGTGGCAATTCAGCGGCAGGTCAAAGGACCCGCTGCCAAATTGCCGCCAAAGAGCCCGATTTGCTGCCTCTTCCCCTTGGCCACCCCAAGAACCTGCTTGCTGAGCTGGTGCCTGGAGCCGGCCCTGCATGGAAGTAGGTACCAAAGTATTCTTGAAGCTAGGAAGCAGATGGATTGCCTGTACTTATGCTGGGTTGGAGAGAAGTTAGAAATGTTTGAGGAAGCAGTATGGATTTCTCTGGTTTAGGTAAGAGTGAGAGGCTGTCATAACTGTCCTACTCAGATCTGAACCTTAGAGTTCAGAACATGAGAAGCTAGCATGAAACCTCCAAACTCAATTACCAGCTTGGATCTGATATCACTGCCACCAGCCAGAAAAATTCCAGTGTCTGGCTCACTCTGGTCTCCCCAAAACCTTCCCTGGGGAACCCCAAGACTCAGATGCCCTGAGTCTCATCACAAAGGGAAATAACCCACTTCCCTTCCCCCTCTTTACCTCCTCCCAGATTTCCCCACCCTGGGGACCCTACGATACTCCCTGCTTCAAGTCCTTGAAACACAAGTACCGAGAGATCAAATCTCTCTCTCCTCTCACCCAGAGGGTATGCAAAGTCAGGCGTAGTAAATCTAACACAAAGAGATTTTCCCTTTCCCCCGTCTTCTTCCTCCCACCAATTCCCTGGTGAGCTGCAGACTCAATCCTGTTGAGCCCCCACTAAAAAAAAAATCCACAGGTCTTAAAGAGAAAGCTTTATATAAAAAGAAAGGAAAAGACATAAAATGGTCTCTGTATCAATTGACAATATACAGGGTCAATTGCTTAAAAGAAAAAATGAATAAACAGCTTTATCCAAAAAGAATACAATTTAACACATTCCAACAACTACACACATGTAAATAAAAAAAACAATATAAACCTATTGTCTTACTATCCTTGTACTTACAACTTGGAAACAGAAGATTAGAAAGCCTGGAGATTCCTGTGGTCACTCTCAGAGCCCAGAAAGAGAACAGACCAAGAACAAAGGATTCATACCCAAAACTTCCCTCCACCCAGATTTGAAAAAGTCTTGTTTCCTGATTGGTCCTCTGGTCAGGTGTTGTTTGTTACCCCTTTCCAGGTGAAAGAAGCATTAACCCTTAGCTATCTGTTTATGACAGAGGCTGTCAATTTCTATCTAAAGGTGTTCAGCCCAGTATGGAGGTGGACAGAGCTCATCTGAATGAATCCAAGTTTTATAGGTTCAGGTTTGCTCTGGTAGTTGAGTGGATTTTCTGGACAGGTTTGGGCAGGAGGAGTTGCTTTTGGTTTTTTTGCAGGCTTGATTTACCTATTTGAAACTACATGTGTCAGTACGTACAGGTGGAAATAGACTGCTTCTCCAGCCCAGTGTGAAAGAATTGCCTAACACAGGTTGCTCATGTACTTGCTTCAAAAATGGTCCTGCCATTTTCACTCCTTTAAAAGGATTGGGCAGCTTGTAATTATTAATGCCAAGTCATTCTTGAAGACTGGGTTTGGAAGCATATTGTGGTATCTATGCCAGGATGAGGAGAATCAACTTTCAGCTCAAAAAGGAAAAGGATTAGTGATGCAACAAGTAATTAAGAGCATCTTCTTGTAAGCCAGAGAGGAGATAATAAAGCCAATTGTGTGTAACAAGATTCTGCATACCATTAGTACCCTGGCTACAGCAAGCTGTACATTTAAGAACTTGTCTGTAAAAGAACAGTGATTGCCTTGCCCACAACAATTGTGTTAGTTAAAAAAACAAGTGGGTTTTCTGAAATAGAAAGTGCTATTACTAGCAAAAATGATCATGAACTGAAGCCTGCTGGCTAATACCAAAAGCAATTTGCAAATATTTTTATAAATAAAAGCAACAAGTAAAGTTTGCTGTTATTTAAATGTTAAGAGACTAGGGTGACCAGATGTTTTGATTTTATAGGGATAGTCCTGATATTTGGGCTTTTTCTTATATAGGTGCCAATTACACCCTACCCCCAGTCCCAATTTTTCACACTTGCTATCTGGTCACCCTATAAGGGACAAGTGTATGGTATATTTATTGTTTGGGTATTTGTAAGGCTACAAAGTATTTGTTGGGGGTTAGTTCTGTTTTGTTGGGTTTGGGTTGTTTTTAAAGTTACAAGTCCCCGAAATTATATGGGGCTTTATAGGATTAATTATTCATGAGAAAATTCATACTGCAAATGTGTGGCTCATTGTTGGCTACTCATTACTCATCATCTTTCTATTTAGCACTTTGCCATCCAGTCAAGAATTAAAAACAATGCCACATGATTTGGGTAATCAGTCATGCACCGGGACTACAGAATAGTCAAAGTGAATAGCTTACATACAACCCACAGGCTAAAATTTGTTTGCATAACCTGCTTGGCAAATATTTACAAATAATATATTGTAGAAATCAAGATCAGATTGTAAATAGCTGACAGAGAAGAATGCTTCATTTTCAAGAATTCAACAGCTCTCATAATGATAACAAGAGCAACTTATTATTATTATGTATTTGTACTGTGGTAACACCTGGCGCCTTAGTCCTGGGCCAGGACCCCATTGTGCTAGGTGCTCTACAAACAAAGAACTAAAATACTATCATAAGAAAAAGTTATCCACTAGTGAAAATCTCCATGATCAATGTTGTCATGTACAGCCAGGCAAGATCAACCTGCCTGGGTGCTATCCTAACCCATCCTCAACAGAGCACACAGATCCTGTACTTTGTGCAGAAATGTATCATTTTTCATAGGGTTTGGGTTTTTTTGGTAGCTCAAACACTGACAGAAGATAAACCCCAGTGTGAGCTTCCTCCCCGAGCATGGCTTTGCATAGCATTTCCTGCCAGAACCTCCATTTTCCTAGTCTCCTAATTTCCTCTCTCTAAAGTCCCTGCCCACCCCCTCCTTTCTATCTTCACTGGAAGAGTTGATGAACTGCACCTGTCTGGATGAATCAGCAGAACTTTTGGTGCATTGTACAGGGTTCATTGTTGTGTGCAGTTGACACTATGTTCATGGACGCTCTGATATTTGTAAAACCCTTCTTCTTAAGGCATGGATAAAAATTTTTAGAACCAATACTTTGGGAGAGGGGGCAGGAGGAGAGCTAGATTCTCCCTGACTTTGTTGTGATTTTACAATGGAGCAAACCCCTTGCACAGCACACATAAGGGCTAAACAATATGGCAGTCTCTGTTCTCTGGCAGCGCAGGGACTTCTCCCTCCCTGTTCCCTCCAGGAAAACTGGCTTCACAAAGGGGACATGGTAGAAGTGGGGCCATTTTCCTGCCACTCCTCCTCCTACCTCCCCTCACTGGCCCACACAGAGTTGCCCCGCTCAAAGGGATAGCGCTGTATGAAGGCTCCCTTGAATACAAGGCTGCTCCTGGAGCACTGTGGCTCTTCACTGCCCTTTACTATGGCTTGTGCAAAATCGTGAGCAAGAGCTGAATGTTCAGTAGGCAGAGAAATGTTCTTCATTCACAGATGTTGACATGGTTCTCTTACCCCTTCCCTGCATGTTATAAGACAGACATTTAAGAGTTTATGAGCTGCATAAGCCAAATATGAAAAGGCACTGCAGTCTCCTCACAAAAAGCTACTGAATGTGGCCATATATAGTTTGAATAAGAATCCTGAAAAGGCCCGGGAAACTGGGTCACATGTCCCTGCCCTTTCTTCTCCTTTTTTTATTTTTAATATATTTTTTCAGAATAACATCAGGGGGAGAAAGTTTTGTTATGTTAAAACTACGATACTTGAGGTCATTTGCCTCAAGCTGAGATCCAGATAATAAGTAGCTCACCTAAGGTTTGGGACATAATATTGGAGAGCTTTTTGGCCATAAAACAAAAAGCTTATTTCTGAGTTTGCCTAAGCAACATGGGTGCAGCTCTTTCATGCCTTGAGTCTCTTCTGCTGATTGAAACAGATGTGGAGTCCTTGGGGCATTTTAAACTTTTGTGACCTGCACCTCATAAACTCTGTTTTCCCCCTTCCCGTATAAATAAATAAATAAATACTTCTGTAGTGGTCTTAACTATAACCTTATTATTTCAAGGACTGAATTATATTACATCACCCCACATTTTGTTCATGAGTAATACATGAAACACTTTGAAAATGCAATGCATGTGAGGCATTAGACAATGGATCACCAAAGAGAACTGCATGAGATCAGTTGAGATTCTTTCTTTGCATAGAGTGAATTGATTTCCCCCTTTGCTTCCTGTCCTAAGCCATTTTGTTGTGTTGGATGTTAAATAACTGTCATGAGCCACCCGTAAATGGTGTCTACATTTTAGTGGTGGGCAAAAAGTTTGTACAATATTTTGCTATCCTTGGAGATGAAAGGCACTAAAAATTGAAATCTTTTCTTATTTGTTTAATAAAAGTCTCCCATTTTTTAAACACGGGGCATTAGGACCATTGTAGCTGAATGTTGAAGTTAAATAACAATGCTATTGTACTTACTAGCATGAATATCTTAATAGCTTTAGTCTAAACATTGAATTTACAATCATTTATCAGTTTAAACATGCCATAAATGTGGTTTGTTTCAATTAATTTCTTTACTTACAATAGAGATAAAATCATGTTAAATTATCATTACTTACAGGCCAAGATTTTCAAGAATAACTAGTGTTTTGGGGGGTTCTTCCATTTTTGAAATGCTTGATTGCCAGCAGGCAGATACTCGGCAGTTTCTGACAATGAGGTCCCTGTAAGTTATGTCACACTGGGAATCCATAAATTAAGGCACTCAGAATTACTAGTCACTTTTGCAAAGCTTGGTCATTAACGTTAATGAGACATATAGAATCACCTTGAAAGGGACCTCAAAAAGTCATTTAATTCAGTCCCCTGCACTCATGGCAGGTCTAAGTGTTATCTAGACCATCCTGACAGGTGTTTGTCTAACCTGCTCTTAAAAATCTACAATGATGGAGATTCCACGACCCCCACAGGCAATTTATTCCAATGCTTAACCACCCTGACAGTTAGGAAGTTTTTCCTAATGTCCAAACTAAACTCCCCTTTCTACCATTTAAGCCCATTGCTTCTTGTCCTATCCTCAGACGTTAAGAACAACAATTCTTCTCCCTCCTCCTTGTAACAACCTTTTATGTACTTGTAGTGAAGCAAGACTCACTGGTGCAGTGCCTCCTGCTGGTTGTCTTTGGAATTTTAGCTCTTGTCCAGCCCGGAGCACCCTCTGCAGGCTGGTGACTCACCTACCTCAGGACCCCATGTTCCTCCCAGAGCCCAGTGCCCCTTACTCTGGGGTTCTGCCCTCCACAGTACCCCTGCCCTGGGTCTCCCATCCCAGGGGAACCCCCAACCCTCTCACCCACCTTACCTCAGTGGCTACTGCCAGTTGTCATCTAGCCCCTGGCTCACTGGGGCAAACTGCAGTCTGTCATGGCCACTCATCGTTGGCAAGGAGGTTGGACCAGCTGCCTCTGCCTATCTCTGGCCTGTACCTCCCAGCCCTAGTACCCACACAGGCCTTTACCAAGGCCTCAGCCTGGGGGAGTTGCAAGGCTGGAGCTCCCTAGCTCCTCTGGCCTTTCCCCAGCCCAGCCCTGCTCTGCTCCAGGTACCTTTTTATCCCTGGCAGCCAGGTCCTTCTGTCTCCACAGCTAGAGAGAGACTGACCCAACTCCTCCCTGAGCCCTTATAACAGGGCCAGGTGTGGCCTGATTGGGGTGTGGCCCCAGCTGTGGCTGCTTCCCTAGTCAGCCTAGCCTTTTCTCTCAGGAGCATGGTAACTGCCCTGCTACAGTACTTGAAAACGCTCGTGCTCCACACCCTTCACTTCCCCACCCTCGTGTCCCGCCCTGATACGAAGTGGTGGGACCTCCTGCCACCTTTGGAGGGTGAGGAGCCCCGGTGGGCCAGCCTCTACTCCACCCTGGTCCCAAGGCCCACTGGGGACATCAGTTGGCGGCTCCTCCATGGGGCCGTGAGCACGGGCGTGTACTTGGCGCGGTTTACCCCTGTCCCGGACACCTGCCCCTTCTGCGGCGTGAGGGAGACCCTGGCGCACGTGTATTTAGAGTGTGCCAGGTTGCAGCCCCTACACCGGCTCCTCACAGCCATCCTCTTACGTTTTTGGTTACACTTTTCCCCTCACCTCCTTTTGTATGCACTCCCTATCCGTGGCCCCACGAAGTCCCGGGACCTCCTGGTCAACCTCCTCCTCGCCCTGGCGAAAAAGGCCATCCACGCGACCAGGGAGGGGAGGTTGGCCGACGGAGACTCCGGTGACTGTGGGGCTTGCTTCCGCTCCATGGTCCGATCACGCATCCGGGCGGAGTTCCTCTGGGCGGCGTCCACTGGCTCCCTTGACGCCTTCGAGGAGCAGTGGGCGCTGTCCGGGGTTCTCTGCTCGGTGTCCCCGTTAGGTTCCCTCCTTCTGACCCTTTGACCTCACTCCTGTCCCTGTTCTTTTATTAGTTGTCCCCCGCACTCAGTGGGTTCTGTGGCCCTGTGGTTCCTCCCCTTAGGCTGGGGGAGGATCCTTTAGCAGTGGGCGGGCTTCGCCCGCCCACTTCCCAGACACCCAATAGGTACAGTACTTGAAAACCGTTATCATGTCCCCTCTCACTCTTCTCTTTTCCAGACTACACAAACCCAATTTTTTCAATCTTCCCTGAGAGGTCATATTTTCTAGACCTTTAATCATTTTTGTTGCTCTTCTCTGGATTTTCTCCAATTTGTCCACATCTTTCCTGAAATGTAACACCCAGAACTGGACACAATACTCCACTTGAGTCCTAATCAGCACGGAGTAGAGCAGAAGAATTATTTCTCATGTCTTGCTTACAACACTTCTGCTAATACATCCCAAATTTCTGTTTGCTTCATATATAAATATACATGTATATCATTGGAGAAATAGATCCCCTCATATATTCATTTGCATGTCATTACTCAAAATGTTTTTCCTACTTAAAGTTACAGTTTAGGGCCCAATCCTTCCCCCACTGACTTACATGAGGTCAGGACTGGACCCATAATACGATCTGATTACTGGGTTTTGAGAAATTACAAATGTTTTTTGACGTATTCTTCTCAGATTTACTATCTACTGACCCTGCACAGGAGAAGTGGTAACCTAGAGGCAGCAAAACTGTCAGACAAGGAAGCACTGACTGAAGGGATCCTCATGCCAAGGCTGTTCTACCTCCAAGCAGGCAAAGCACAGGAGTTGAAAGGTCCGTGTCTTCCATAAGTCCAGAGGAAACTTTATTTTCTCAAACTTTTTTCTTAAGTCATTTCCTAATCTCCCTCTGTTTACTTCTGACATTTTTGACTCTCTCCTCTCCTCACAATTCAGGGTGCCTTCTGGGCGATGCCTAGCTGTTACTTCACAAAATGGCTGACATAAGAAAGCATGAGAGAGCCTGCTTTCATATGAAATGCAATGCCACCTCTCAAATGGGATGGGCCTTCAAGGCAGACTATTCAGCTAAGGAAACAGCTCTTTGTGAGCCAGAATTAGAAAGGTTCACATCTGGTTCTCAGGATAGGCTTTTTCTTTCTGTTTCCATGATACTATGTCTAAATGGGTAGTCACTGTGCTGAGTCTATAATTAGATACGCTATCTGCTAGACAAGATGGTGAGTTGCCACAGGTTGGCAAGTGTTTTCCTTCCAGAAGTAAAAATATACCTTGGCCTCCCTCTCAGTTCAGCTTTACAGGAATTCATCAGATCCAAAAGAAAAAAAAACACATCCAAAAGCCAGTTCCGACATGTAAGGATTGGAAGCATTAATGATTTCAAAAGAAGGATCAATTCTTGTTTCAGGTACCCAAAAGAAACAATGATCGGAGCCAAGGGCAATTTTTGACTTAAGGAAGAAGTCATAAAAATTGAATCCTTTCCTTGGTGGAATTATGAAGCTATGGCCAGTTCTCTTCATATCACATCCTCCTCAGTTTATTTGGCAAGAACCATTTTTGCAAGGTGCAAGAGACTAAAAAGCAGTTCCCTTTGCTCACAGACAAAAGGTCACAAGTGCTTCTGAATGAGATTTCCTTACTTCTCTCTTGGTTGCTGATGCCTCCCTGGATAACAGTCACATTTTGTCTGGAACTATGGCAGCCAACGCAATTCCCAGAAGGTACCTTTGGTTGACCATGGGAAGCTGATTCTCAGGCAAAACAATTAGTGGCGACTGCTTTCCTCGAGGGAGGCAGAGTTTTTGGCATATCTCACAACTAAGGAGTCACCCAGAACTCAGGCAATACAAAATCCCTTCCTTCCTTTGTCGTCATGCAAACCTCAAAGGAGTGAATGGAGATCTTCATAACATGAAGAACAGAATTTCTTTGCATGCTGACCATCACTCTGAACATCAAACATACTGCACTTTCACTCAACGGAGATTTAGATCCAAAGGCTGCATAAACAATGCATGCAATCAAGGGGCAGAACTACAGTTTCATGCAAAAGCTTAAATCTGGCCTTTCCTAACATTTGAGTGTTTGATTTTGCAATCTTAATAATATTCTTTTAACATAGGTACCTTATAGGATATTTGTCATTCATATACATGGAATTTGGGTCAATTTGTGACATTAGCCACTAAAAAGTTGTGAAATAATGTTGGAAGCTTTCCTCTCATAGGGCCCATTTGTATATCTTGCACCCATGTTAGTGAGCATATGGATGAGTAGTCTCATTAAATTAAGTGGAACCGCTCACATGCAAAAAAATACACTGATGTGAGAAAGGCTTGCATATTTGTGTCTTTAACCCACATATGAATTTTGTGGGTATCCATTTTATCGAACTGAGTTTTTATCCAGTGGCTGCCTTTTGGAATCTTTAAAATCTGTTGAATAGTTATTTTTAATTTGTGGCTTTTAACTTATTTTAACACAGTATTCTCTCGCCTGTTAATTTTGTTGATTTGCATATATACTGCACCCGCAATAGCCATCTCAGCATGCTATATAGCACAGATGTGTAAGGAAGATGCAAACCCTAAGGAATTTGCAGTCTTATTCCAATACACACCTCATTGGCGTAATTCTAATGGTCACAAATACAATGGTCTTTAATATACACCCAAAAATATACAGCAGAGGTTTGCAGGTATAAATCATCATTCATCCAAATTACCTCATTTTTGGAATCAAGTCAAGTCAGACTTCCATTTCTTCTTTTTCTTTTAATTCAATGGCTTGAATAATGTTGTTGCCTTAATATACAGTTACAGAAGAGCTAATACTATTATATGGTTTACATTTGTTTTTGCTTCCCACTGTTGAATGAACAATCAAGTGTTTTTTACGGATTAGCAGCAGTTGTAAAGTGTTTTTCTCTTCCTTTCAAGCTAAGGAGCGAGAAGCAAATTATATTGGTTGCTTTGGCATTTTTGGAGTAGCTGAGGCATTCACAGTGCAAACCACTGTTATTCATACTGTTATAATTCCTTTGCACTTAAGTCATTACTAGCAATCAGAGCAGGCTTGTAGTACAATACCTTATTTGGGAATGTCATGTGAGATGCCCAGAGCAATATGAAAAAATAAAGGCCAACTTGTCTGGCTGTGGAGGGATTTATAACAAGGCCACTGGCAGAGATCTGTTGGGAAGTATTACGAGCTCCTGCTCATTTGTTGATATAAAAGCCAAAGCCAGCAGGTGCATTACATTTGTACACTGTCTTTTTCCTTCAGGTGTTGTATTAAAAATTGGGTTGTTGCAACATGTTTGTATAAACTTGAATTATAATGTCGTCTTCCTGCAGATGGTGGAGCTAAAGTTTTTCATCCGATGAACATGAAAATCCTATAAAACCACTTAACACTTCATTTTTGCTTTTTTTTTTACAAATGGAAATACATTACTAAAAGAACACATCTGCTCCTGATAACGTTTTTTCTCTGAGCATAATAGGAAAACTATCCTTGATTACATCCATAATAGAAATATATAATAATCAGGTGTTAAAGATTACATTTGAAGGTGTTTGTTTTTAAACAGCTGGACCCTACTAGAATGCCCTGAATCTGAGCTCCTGTTTGATTTGATCCAAATCTTAACTTGTGACTCAAGCTCATCACTCTTTTTTTTTAATAAATAACTGTTTCACATGAAAAGCCTTTTTAGTTACGTGAAAATTTGAGTGTACTTCCTATTTACAAGGTGGTAATAATAATCATACCATGGGGCAAGCAAACTTTGACATCAATGGATGAAATGTTGCTAGCACAGAGAAGAGTTATAATGAAGTTATCAGGAATTCTCTGTAAGCTGTTATTACTCTATGCAAAAAGCTATGCTGATATAATAAACTTGAGACTGCTGAGCACTCAGGTCAGGAAACAGCAATATTAACTTTTTGTTCCATATGCATTACTTGTACAGTCTTTAAATACACTATAAAATATAACTGCATAAGTATAAGGCCTTTTCTTTCTTTCTTTCTTTCTTTCTTTCTTTCTTTCTTTCTTTCTTTCTTTCTGTATTTGGCTGTTGTGGGCCTTGTAACAAAATGAGGAGGAGGAGGAGGAGGAGGAAGAGAAGAAAAGGAGGAGAAGAAAGCTTATAAGGAAGGACTCAGGATAAAGAGAGAGAATGATCCAGTAAATAAGGTGCTAGCCTTGAACACAGGGGACCTGGGTTCACTTCCTTGCTCTGCCACAGACTTCCTGTGTGATCTTGGGCAGATTACTTAATTTCTCTATGACTCAGTTCCACATTTGTGAAATGGGGATGATAACACTTCCATATCTCATGGGCATGGGTGGGGGGAGAAGGATGTGAGGATAAATACATTAATGAGTGTGAGACACTCAGTTAATATGGTGATGGAGGGGCATTAGATAGAGGAAAATCCTATACAATCCTTATATCTTCATTATAATTGTGGCAATTTTTTAAAAATGGCTTTTTGCTTGAGAAAGAATTTGTAAAATGATACATTAAAGTTGAACCTGATAGCATTTTTCGCTAAAATATTATTTGAAAACCAGATCCTTAATAGGCCAATAGGTATTGAATACATATACTGACCCCAGTTTGAAATCTAAACTATGGACAGAGATGCCAATTCCCATGAGAATTCTACATATGGCACAGCTGCAGATTAGCTGCAAACAGACCTTGTGACTGCAAAATAACATTTAGTGACTGTATATAGCTTAACCAAAGAGATTTGAGATGTTGGTCCTGATGGTGCTTACATGAAGAGATGCTTGAGTTGGGGATGGGATCAAAAGGGACACTGCAGGATTACTTTGGAGGCCTCCCCTTGGAAGAGAACAGGAGATAGAGGGGGAGAGTTTGCTGTTGAAAAATGGTTGCTCTGGCAGAAGGAGGATCTGACTTTGTAGATTTGGAAGGAATTGGGTCTCAGAGGTTTGAGAACTAATGCTTGTCCAGAAGACAGAGAAGGAGTGGCAGGGCTTTCTAGAGGGGAAAGGAAGCTCAAGCTCCCAAGAGTTTATCAATTCTGTAAGTTGGAAAGCTGACCAAGGGTCTCCTGGAGATAAAGATAAAGGCTTGAGACCAGCTATTCATGGTGTTTCCTCTGAGTTCCTGGAAGTTCACAACTGTTTGCCTCCAGTGAAGGGAAGTGACAACCTGTCTCCTCACCCCACCCCACCCTCCACCCTGTCCCTTTTTGGAAAGAGAGAGTCTAAGAACGAATGGGAGGGATTTTTTTCTGTCTTGAATGGACTCCAGTGAGTGCCCTGCATAAAATCTCATCCTTTTGTTGACACTTTGGATTATTATTAGGCTTCGAGCAATTTTTTCCCCCTACATTCCAGATATCTTCAATTATCATCATTTTGTTTTCTGCCTGAAAGACATACTCCATTTGCTCTAGCTGTTTCAGTATAGGACTCCGCCTATTTGAGAAACGACTTAACATTTTCTCTAAAGGAAGGCATTGAATGGATCTGATGTAAAATTAAGACTGCCACGGCTTTGCCCGTCTCTGACACTTTTCTCTTTTCCCCTTATACAGCCAAAAGTGCAGCTGTAGCCCAGACATTTTGAAATCTAATGATAAAGTGAAAGATATAAGTAACAAAACGTAGCACCACCTGCTTTTCCCCACAAGTAAAGTGTGGGAAATGAATTTAATGAATTGGGCCTTACTGTAAACTTCTGTGCTTCTGCTGGATACCATGAAGAGTTTTAGAAATGCATAGTATCTGTTCTGTGCCTGTTGTAGGTGTCATTACCAATTAGCTGTTAACCAGAATCCAGAAGCAATCAGGTCCCATAGTAAATGAGTGGTGAGGGAATTGTTGTAAACTGGAATCTTTTCACAGTGCTTTTGGAGTTAGTCCTGTAAAAAGCACACAAGCATTGCCTATTGTGTTCTTTTGTGTTGAACTTCACCTATACCCTCTAAACTTTCACTAGTTATTATTAATTTTATGTTGAAAATATAAGACTGATTTTTGTGGCTGAGAGTGGGCAGATGCTGTATCAACATCTCCACAGAGCTCAGGAGAGGTGCATTGTCACTGTATTGCATAACTGGGTCTCTCCTGAGGAAAAATTGCTAACCATGCCAAAATGTATAATTGTTATGTGGGAAAATCCTAATTAGGTGTTAGAGTAAGACCACCTCTAATTACACATTTGAGGTGAAACTTTTTCAAACTCTGTCTCCAGGCTAGAAATGGCCAAACTGTTTGTCATGAACAACTCACTCAACAATGTAATCTTTTTTTTCCTATTCATAAACTGTTAGGAAACAGATGTAACTTCTACAAATATGCTCACAATTAATCCCTGAATCATTTTTATGAACATTTATAAGCTGTGGACTGTCTGTAAACTGTTCATAGTGAGTATTCAGTCTAGAAGAGTGAATTCATAAAGCAATAGTTCAGTCAATAAAATAAATTTCAAAACCAAACCAAAGCAAAAAAAAAATGCATGTGGATTTTTGTTTCCCCTGGGGGAGGAAATGGGGAAAGATGATAACCATGTTGCATTATATAGTAGTAGAAGTCCCTCAGTGCTAGACGTAAGAACCTAAATAGAAAAGTTTTTTCAACATTCAAAAATCAAGCTTTATGATTGGTTGCCTAAGTTAAATGGTATTGTTTCTGTTTCTTGAGTGAAAGAGTGAACCTTTATAAACTTGCTAATTTTGTTTTTTCACAAAATAATCTTTGCTTGAAATTTGGTTCCAGTAAACATTTGTATAGACAATATTTCAGTTGTATAAACATTCTCAAACAGTGTCTCACCATCTCACTCTTTCTAGACCCTGGCATGTTTCATGCACAGGTCCCCAACTCTGCAGAGCAGCTATTGTGGGATAGCGAGAGAGAGATGAAATGGTATCACAGAGGTCAAGCTCTTTTCTTACACACTACTGATGAGGGATCGACTAGGTCTTTGTGCCTCCTGCTTGCCAAGGTGAAGAGGATGTTCTAGGTCAGTTTGTCTGTTATTGGATCATGTTTCCATGCAGATCATAGATAGCATATTTTTACAGCATCAAAAATGTTGGAAGGAAATATTCTGAATATCTTACACAAAGAATTCACAACACTCAGTAAATCTATTTCCTTATGAAGATAGTACAGCTGAAAAAAACAGTATTCCAAGGTTATGGGGAATAGGCCAGGGTCTAATGAAATTATTTTAGTTATCAAGATGGCTATGTTACAACTAATATTTAATCTGTACTACAGCATATCCTAAACAAATGGTACTATCTTACAGCCAACACTACACAATGGGAACAATTGTGGACACTTTGTTTTATAACTGCTTTTTTCCCACCTGAAATAGTTATTCTCTATGGATTAATTAGCAATTATAGTTAATTAACTATATGGTCGACATGACCTTTGCAATGCTAAAGACATGACATTGGAAACTGAGATGGATTTTAAAAAAGCCAGTGAACTGAAATTTCCTTGTGAAAGTATGATATAGAATAGTGAGATTTTCCTGAAAACTTCATAGATAGTAAATAGTAATTGTTAAGAACTTGTTTTATAATTATACCCTGTTTTAACCCTCCACCTGCTGTTTTTAGTGTTTAATACATCTAGGGAATAATATTCATTAGACTTTTTAATTAAGATGAGAGTTTTTAATAACTTTGCAACTTGATGATTTCTTACTCTAAAAGATCTAGGAGAGGGGAAAGTACTGCAGAAGATTTGTGCAAGTAACCTCCGAAAAGACCCTGATATCATTCCTGAGGTGGAAGTGTTAGCTCCAGTGTGTGGTATCCTGAGAACCTGGGCTATCATTAACCTAGGTCCCTACAATCTGGTAAGAGATCATGGTCTCATCTCTGCAGCCTTTGGGAAATTCACATGTAAGGCTGGCCACCTATTGTTGTCAGGATCCCTTGTCCTTGACAGGGCACAGCAGTCTCTTGGTAGTCATGTTTCCACTGGCCTCCAGGGGAGAAACTGTGTATTTCTTATTCCTCCAATTGGCTTGGGGTTGAGGCTGCAGATTAGAAGTTAATACCATAAGAGGCAACGTTAACTTTCGATGGAACAGCCACACCAAATAGCAAGGATTTTCAAGCGACCACCCTGTATACCTTCAGGCCCCTCAACTTCCTGAAAATTGTTCACACCTTCAACCACAAGGCGGTGATGCTGAGGAGCTTCTGCAGGGTTGGGTATCAGAGAAGTGTGTGATATAAGTTTCTCTTCCCTCCTTTCTGAGCTCTAGAGTTTAAATCATTTTGTGTGCATTTGCATTCACCAGCACAAAGCAGAGCATCTGGGCCTTTATTACCTCAGGGGAGCAGACTATGACACACACTTGTGTGAGTGTACATGGTGAGCATGCAAATAGCCTCTTCACCCACTAACTTGGCCTGCAAAAGGGCCTGTCAAAGTTGCAGTTCTTGTGCTCTGTGGATTGCAGGGACTACTACCTTTGTTCACCTCAAAGGGGGCATGGAGAAAGCTATGCATGGCCCTACCCATCCTCTGCACTGGCCTGCTGAGCAGGTCAGCTGCAGCTGGGGGCTGCAACAAGCACAGTTCCCTTGTGCACCAGGCTGCACCGACAGGCTTTATGCCTCCCATAGGCAGAACCTCTCCTGCAGCTCCTGTTGGGATGGGTTTCGCACCAGGTCGTACACAAAGCTGTCTGTATGATCTAGCTTTTAAAGAGTGGGCCAGAGACAGAACATCAAACCAGAAACTACATATACCCGAACAAAGGAGACTCCTTCTTTGCATAATGAAAGGAATGGGGGATTGCATTTGAGCGTAAATGTTGAAAATCAGCTAGAAAAATATTGTTTTCCTTGTATAAGATCCATTGTTTTTAAGACCCTCTCAAGAGGACAGGAAATCAATTTGATCCCAATCTCATTACATTATCCAACCAGACAAGGATCAGTTCCCAGCAATGACAGCACTGTAACACAATGCCTCCTGCTGAGCATTATTTAAGCTTTTGCTTGAAAGATGTTGAACGTTTAAAGTGGCACAATTTACAAGAGTACAAATGTTCTAATTCCAGTCCAAAATAAAGAAAACAATTAGAAAAAGAGCAATATTCCTACTAACCTCTGTGAGAATTAAGTAATGGATGATTTCTCATAGACTCATAGACCAGAAGGGACCAATATGATCATCTAGTCTGACCTCCTGCACAAGGCAGGCCACAGAACCCTACCCATTCACTTTTATAACAACCCCTAACCCAGGACTGAGTTATTGAAATCCTCAAAATTGATTTGAAGGCCTCAAGCTGCAGAGAATCCACCAGCAAGCGACCCATGCCCCACGCTGCAGGGGAAGGCGAAAAACCTCCATGGCCCCTGCCAATCCGCCCTGGAGGAAAATTCCTTCCCGACCCCAAATATGGCGATCAGCTAAACCCTGAGAATGTGGGCAAGACTCACCAGCCAGCACCCAAGAAGGAATTCTCTGCAGTAACTCAGTTCCCATCCCATCTAACATCTCCCCTCAGACCATTGAGCAGACTTATCTGGTGATAATCCAAGATCAATTGCCCAAATTAAACTATCCTATCATAACATCCCCTCCATATACTTATCAAGCTTAGTCTTAAAGCCAGATAAGTCTTTTGCCCCCACTTCTTCCCTTGGAAGGCTGTTCCAGAACTTCACTCCCCTAATGGTTAGAAACCTTCATCTAATTTCAAGTCTAAACTTCCTAATATCCAGTTTGTACCCATTCGTCCTCGTGCCTACATTAGTACTAAACTTAAATAATTCCTCTCCCTCCCTAACGTTAACCCCCCTGATATATTTATATAAAGCAAGCATATCCCCCTGCAGCCTTCTTTTGGCCAGGCTAAACAAGCCAAGCTCTTTGAGTCTCCTTTCGTATGACAGGTTTTCCATTCCTCGGATCATCCTAGTAGCACGTCTCTGGACCTGTTCCAGTTTGAATTCATCCTTCTTGAACATGGGACACCAGAACTGCACACAATATTCCAGATGGGGTCTCACCAGTGCCTTATATAACGGTACTAACACCTCCTTATCCTTGCTGGAAATACCTCGCCTGATGCATCCTAAAATCGCATTTGCTTTTTTAACAGCCGTATCACATTGGCGGCTCATAGTCATCCTGCTATCAACCAATACCCCAAGGTCCTTCTCTTCCTCTGTCGCTTCCAACTGATGCGTCCCCAATGTATATCTAAAATTCTTATTATAAATCCCTAAGTGCATGACCTTGAACTTTTCACTATTGTATTTCATCCTATTACTATTACTCCAGTTTACAAGGTGGTCCAGATCTTCCTGAATAGTATCCCTGTCCTTCTCTGTGTTAGCAATACCCCCCAGCTTTGTATCATCCGCAAACTTTATTAGCACATTCCTGCTCTTTGTGCCAAGGTCAGTAATAAAAAGGTTAAATAAGATCGGTCCCAAAACCGATCCTTGAGGGACTCCACTAGTAACCTCCTTCCAGCCTGACAGTTCACCCTTCAATACGACCCGCTGGAGTCTCCCCTTTAACCAGTTCCTTATCCACCTTACAACTTTCATATTCATCCCCATCTTTTCCAATTTAACTAACAGTTCCCCATGTGGAACCGTGTCAAACGCCTTACTGAAATCGAGGTAAATTAGATCTACCGCATTTCCTTTATCTAAGTAATCCGTCACCTTCTCAAAGAAGGAGATCAGATTGGTTTGGCATGATCTACCTTTAGTAAATCCATGTTGCAATTCGTCCCAATTACCATTAACCTCTATGTCCTTAACTACTTTCTCCCTTAAATTTTTTTCCAAGACCTTACATACTACAGATGTCAAGCTAACAGGCCTATAATTACCCGGATCACTTTTATTCCCTTTCTTAAAAATAGGAACTACGTTAGCAATTCTCCAGTCGTACGGCACAACCCCCGAGTTTATTGATTGCTTAAAAATTCTTGCTAACGGGCTCGCAATTTCACATGCCAGTTCCTTTCTCTTTCATAATATATGTAATTGTTGCCCACCTCCAATATTTGACTGAAGATAGACTACACCCAGGGATGGGAAACCTATGGCATGGGCACAGAAGGCGGCACGTGAGCCGATTTTCAGTGGCACTCACACTGCCCAGGTCCTGGCCACCAGTCCGGGGGGGGGGGCTCTGCATTTTAATTTAATTTTAAATGTTGCTTCTTTAACATTTTAAAAACCTTATTTACTTTACATACAACAATAGTTTAGTTATATATTATAGACTTATAAAAAGAGACCTTCTAAAACATTAAAATGGATTACTGGCACGCAAAACCTTAAAATGGAGTGAATAAATGAAGATTCGGCGCACCACTTCTGAAAGGTTGCCGACCCCTGCTACACCTATTAGCTTTTGTTATAATAAAGACCTTGAAGTGATTCTGCCAGAAGGGCATTCAGAAATGAATCCTATACCAGTAATCTTCGTTATTTTATTTTGAAATACTACTGAGTTAAAAACTGATTAATACAATTTTTAATGTAACTAAGAACAAGTTTGTCTTTAGGTACAGTATCCACTATTAACTTTTGTGGAACATAAACTAGTTAGTGGCATGATTACCCTATAATCTCTTATTTTCAGACTCACATTTACTCTCCTCCTTGTTTGTGTAAGGTAGCTTTGGCAGTGAAATTTGCCATAGAGCGACACTTATATTTATGTTGGTGTTCTCACTGATGAACTACTGTTTGAGCACTCTCCCAAAAAACTCAAAAAAACCCTCTGTGTGGCACCCTGTTCATGTGTAGTGACCCCCGCAGGGCCATCAGCAGCATTTGAACCCAGGATTTTTTGAACTAAGAGCAAGTTCATTTGCCATTTGAGCAAAAGGACCAATTAGCTGATGGAAATACACCTCTACCCTGATATAACGCTTTCCTTGGGAGCCAAAAAATCTTATTGTGTTATAGGTGAAACTGCATTATATCGAACTTGCTTTGATCCACCGGAGTGCACAGCCTCCCCACCCCCCATCACCCCACCCCTGCCCGGAGCACTGCTTTACCACATTATATCAGAATTTATGTTATACTGGGTCATGTTATATTGGGGTAGAGTTGTAGTAAGCTGTTACTTTTTGTGGACCAACCCCAGAAAGGCAACACACATTCCCTTTACAACAGTTTAATATGCAGCTTATTTTTCTTTACTGAGATTCATTTTCTTAGGTTTTGCTTTCCTTTTCACTTACCAAAGGCAAGAAGCAAACAGAGTATGTTTAACTTCATTATCTAAAGTTACTTGACGTATTTGGCCTCAACCCTGCTTCCATTGAAGTTAATGGAATTCTTGCCATTGACTATCAATCTTAAGAAATTAATGTTACAAGCTTTTCAAACAGAACTGTTCTTTCAGTTTTTCTTGCCTTGCTTAATTATATTTTTATGTAGTTATAATAAATGTGTTGATGTGTACTAAAAAAGAGGGTGGGGATGTAGAAAAGAGACTAATATGGACAGACTAATTTCTTAAAGACACTTGAGTGGCAGGCTAATGAGATTTCCAGTCCAGAAGAGCTAGCTGCTGTGTAGCTGAGAGCCATTATGAGAAAGGAATATGGAGTATGGTGTTCAGTGATTATCCAGTACTTAAGGTGCTTTACAAGAGCTTTGCTTTGTTCTGTATTTGGTTCAAGCTGCTGGGCATAAAACCAAGAACTTCACAGCACTATTCCCAGACTCTCTGTCAGGGATGCTCAGCCCTTTAAGGCATAGTCCTGAGTACCACATGGAGAGAAAGTAAAAGGAGCCCTTTTTAGAAAAAGAAACTGTAAATTATCTGCAATCAAATCTTAACAAATAGTTCAAGTAATTGAAAATATATGTGTGTGTATATCTATTTAGAACAAACATTTAGTGCTTTGAGTGCTGCTCCAAACATTATGTAACATAAATTATGTACATAAAAATTTAAAATAATATTGTTGAGGTTGCAATGTCATACACTTGAAAGTTAGCAAATACCATACACCTTAATTCTGTCTCAATGTGCATCTGTCCTGTGACTGAATGAGGCAGCGCTCTTGTAGAAAAAATAGTATATGATCATGTAATTAAAGGCTCTATCTTAATGCATACAAACAAAGCAACTAAGTTAACATCATCAGGCAACTTTAATACCTTAACTCTGGGATTTCCTAATCTTTGTGTGCTTGATTTTCAGATCTTTTAACACAATTTTTTGGGTTGCAATTTCCTAAGTTTTTACAGAAGAAAACTAGAGAAAACAGACATTCCATCAGATGGAATCATATTGACCATCCCACTATGGTCATCTGTAGGATTGGGATCTTTAGATCCACAGCTCAAACATCTTCCACTGGAGCTGAGTAACTGGTAAGAGCAGAAGGCATGTTCATACACAGTCCAGTAAGCACAACAGTGAATTTAGCTTCAGTGAATTTAGCTGCTGAATTCCAACAAACCTCTGTCAAACATATGTGAGCTGTGATTTTTCAGAGGCTTATGACTTGTTCAAATTTGATTGGATTTTCAGGGGATGTTTGGTCACCATCAGCACAGGTGACCGTCAGCACAGTCCACTATCACAAGCAACCATGCAGAGTCTACCATCACAAGAGATCACGGAGTCCCAGATTCGCAGACAAGCTCCTGCATGGTCCGAATGGGAGGTACTGAACCTCATTGCATGTCGGGAAGATGAGTCTGTTATGGCAGAACTACATTCCAAAAAAAGGAACGCAAATACATACACTAAAGTCTCCAGGGCTATGACAGAAAGAGGCCACTCTGAGACTGTTCTGTGTCCCTGTACAAAAATCAAGGAGCTCAAGCAAGCATACCAAAAAGTCAGGGAGGCAAACGGGCACTCTGGGTCACAGCCCCATACATTCCACTTCTACCATGAGCTCCATGCAATTATGGGGGGTGATGCTACCACTATCTTACCACTATCTGGGGATGTTTACAAGGGGGGGAGTTACATGGGGTGAGGAAGAAAAGTCATTGGTGGATGAAGAGGAGGAGGAGGAGGACAGTGTACAGGCAGCAAGTGGGGAATCCGTTTTCCCCCCAGCCAGGAACTATGCTTAACGCTGGAGCCAATAATCTCCCCTCACTTCCAATGCAGGCTCCTGGACCATGACCCTGGAGAAGATACTTCTGGTGTGTGAGAGCCTGATCAAAGCCACAATGCGGTAGAGGGTGAGGGGGAAACCCAGATATGCTGGGCTGTTCGTGTATAGTTTAAAGGGCTCATCCCTGCTCAGAGCCTCATTGGAGCCACGCAGTGGGTGTGGGGGTCGGGGGAGCAGCTGGGTGTTGTGTGAAGTGATCATCCCAGAGATCCTACAGGCCCTCCTTTATGGCAAACCCACCAGACATTGCTTGCTATGGAAAAGGGGTCCCAGCAGTTTGAAAACATTGAAATGAATGTAGAGGAAGCAGAACCCCACGTGCTCCTAGGCTGCCTGTAAGCTGAATTCTGTTGCTCGGCTGTGTGTGATGGCTTACTGATACCAAAGTGTTCCCTTTGTTCTCTGAAATGTATATTTTAAAATACTACCCTCTCTTTTTCTCCTCCTGAAGGTGCAAATGTTTCAAGGCAGCCCTATCTACTCCATCCCAGAGGCCGGTCCAGATTAGAAGACGGAAAAAACAAACTCGAGAAGACATGTTCGCTGAGCTCATGCAGTCCTCCCACATTGATAGGGCCCAGCTGAGTGCATGGAGGCAAACAATTGTGGAGTCCCATAAAGCATTACAGGAACATGAAGAGAGGAGGGAAGCGTGCGATGAGAGCAGGCAGGACGCTATTGTCAAGCTCATGGGGGAGCAAACTGACATGCTTTGCTGTATGGTGAATCTAATGCAGGAAAGGCAGCAAAACCACAGACTGCCGCTGCAGCCCCTGTATAACCGCCCTCCCTCCTCCCCAAGTTTCATAGCCTCTTCACCCAGACACCCAAGAACACAAAGGGGGAGGCTACGGGGACCTACATGCTGAACCCCAGAGGATCGCCCAAGCAGCTGAAAGGTGGGATATGCAAACTTTTGATTTGGTTTCTTGACTTGTCCTTCCCTTCTCCTCCACTCCCATAACCCAACCACCTCCCTCCCCCAGTCTGCCTTCTGATTTCTCTTAATGTGTTGTGCAACAAGCAATAAAGAACAGTTTTAAAACAATTTAGACTTTGTTTCTCTTGAAGTTACCCATCCCCTATATATATGAAAGGAAACACACATAACTGTCACACCGTACCCTGGCCAGTCATGAAACTGGCTTTCAAAGCTTCTCTGATGCGCAGCATGCCCTGCTGCACTCTTCTAATTGCCCTGTTGTCTGGCTGTGCGAAATTGGCTGCCAGGCGAGTTGCCTCAATCTCCCACCTCGCCATAAACATCCCCTCCCCTTTACTCTCACAGAGATTGTAGCAATAACAATTGGAATATTGGTTTTGCTGAGGTCTAACCGAGTCAGTAAACTGCGCCAGTGTGCTTTCAAACATCCAAAAGCACATTCTATCACCATTCTGCACTTGCTCAGCCTATAGTTGAACTGCTCCTTACTACTGTTCAGGGTGTGTGTGTACGACTTCATGAGCCATGGCATTAAGGGGTAGGCTGGGTCCCCATGGATAACTATAGGCATTTCAACATCCCCAACAGGAATTTGCTGATCTGGGAAGTCCTTTCCTGCAGTTGTTCAAGCAGACCAGAGTTAAAGTCATGCACTGTTCCCAGCCATCCCATGTTGATTTTGATAAAATGTCCCTTATAATCCACCAGTGCTTGCAGCACCATGGAAAAGTACACCTTGCGGTTTATGTACTGGCTGCCCTGGTGTGCCAGGGCCAAGATAGAGATGTGTGTTCTATCACCCTGCTGCAGTTAGGGAACCCCAACACATTAAAGCCATCCACAACGGTCTGCACATTTCCCAGAGTCACTACCCTTGATAGCAGCAGGTCAGTGATAGTGTTGGCTACTTGCAGCACTGCAGCCCCCACAGTAGATTTGCCCACTCCAAACTGATTCCCTACTGACCTGTAGCTGTCAGGCGTTGCAAGCTTCCACAGTGCTATGGCCACTCGCTTCTCAACGGTCAGGCTGCTCTCATTCTGGTGTCTTTGCGCTTCAGGGCAGGGGAAAGCAAGTCATAAAGTTCCATGAAAGTGATCCTAGCATATGGAAGTTTCACAGCCACTGGGAATCATCCCAGACCTGCAAAACTAAGTGGTCCCACCAGTCTGTGATTGTTACCCGAGCCTAGAATTGGCATTCCACAGCATAAACCAGGCCCAATGCCACATGCCGTGCTTCTAGGAATGTCTGTGTCCATGTCCTCATCAGTATAGTAATTGCATTGTCGTTGCTTCCTCGCCCTGTTTTGCAGGTACTGCACATACTGCTAGATAATGCACGAGGTATTTACAATGGTCAAAACTGCAACAGAGTTTGCCGTTCTGTGGCACCTGCATGGGTTATCCTGGAAAAAGGGCGCGAAACGAGCTGTTCGGTTCAAGATGGCTGATAAAAGGCAGTAAAGGGTTGTCTTCTGTAGCTTTCATGGAGTCAGGAAGCTCGTTAGAGCTGCATGAGCGGGAGAGCAGAGTTTGCGGTGGAAACGTGGACAGAGTTTGTGGCAGAAGCTGTGCTGCTCTGTTCACAATGGCCAAAAAATGGCAAGGAATTGTTGCCTTCTGTAGCTTCCACAGGAGCCAGGACAGACAACATGGAAAAAGTGGCGGAAGCTGTGCGGCTCTGTTCACGATGGCCGAAAAATGACAGGGAATTGTTGCCTTCTGTAGCTTCCACAGAAGCCCAGGACAGACAACATGGAAAAAGCAGGCGAAGCTGTGTGGCTCTATTCCAGATGGCCGAAAAAAGGCAGGAAATGGTTAGAAAAAAGAGTAGATGGAAAGACGAGAGGACATGCAAGATTGATTCATAGTACCAGGAGACAGGAGGTGCACCGTGCTGCAACGTCTACTGGTAGTATGGTGTCTGCCGTAGCTTTCACGGAGGGAGGAGCGAGTGATGGCACACATCCAGAAACACCCGTGAGAATGTTTTTGCCTCATCATGCACTGGGAGCTTAACCCACAATTCCAATGGGCAGCAGAGACTGCGGGAACTGTGGGATAGTTTCCCACAGTGCACTGCTCTGACATTCGATGCTAGCCTCGGTACTGTGGATGCACTCCACTGAATTCACGCACTTTAGTGGGGACACACAACACCAAATGTATAAAATCGCTTCCAAAAATTTGAATAAATAAGTTCGAATTAATTTCGTACTGTAGACATACCCAAAGTCTCTTCAGGAGAAAAGCCTGTTGAGAGTCTTTGGATTAAGTTTAGAGATGCGAGCAACAAGGGTGATGTCATGATGGACATCTGCTATAGACCACCAGATCAAGAGGATGAGGTAGACAAGGCTTTCTTTGGACAATTAACAGAAGTTTCCAGATCACAGGTCCTGGTTCTCATGGGGGATTTCAGTCACTCTGACATCTGCTGGAAGAGCAATACAGCAGTGCACTGACAATCCAGGAAGTTTTTGGAAAGTGTTGGAGACAACTTCCTGGTGCAAGTGCTGGAGGAACCAAGTAGGGGTCGTGCTCCTCTTGGGAAAAATTGGTAGGGGAAGTAGAAGTGGGCAATAGTGACCAAGAGATGATTGAGTTCAGGATCCTGACAAAACAAAGAAAGGAGAGCAGCAGAATATGGACTCTGGACTTCAGAAAAGCAGACTTTTGACTCCCTCAAAGAACTGATGGGCAGGGTTCCCTGGGAGGCTAATATGACGGAGAAAGGAGTCCAGGAGAGCTGGCTGTATTTTAAAGAAGCCATATTGAGGGTCCAGGGACAAACCATCCCGATGTGCAGAAAGAACAGCAAATATGTCAGGCGACCAGCTTGGCTTCACCGAGAAATTTTTGGTGAGCTTAAACACAAAAAGGAAACTTTCAAGAAGTGGAAACTTGGACAGATGACTGAGAGGGAGTATGAAAATATTGCTCGAGCATGCCGGGGTGTAATCAGGAAGGCCACAGCACAATTGGAATTGCAGCTAGCCGGGAATGTCAAAAGTAACATGAAGGATTTTTAGAGGTATGTTAGCAACAAGACGGTCAGGGAAAGTTTTGGACCCTTACTGAATGGAGGAGGCAACCTAATGACAGCTGGTATGGAAAAAGCTGAAGTACTCAATGCCTTTTTTGCCTTGGTCTTCATAAAAAAGGTCAGCTCTCAGACTGCTGCACTGCTCAGCACAGTAAGAGGAGGAAGTGAGCCACCCGCAGTGGCGAAAGAACAGGTTAAGAACTGTTTAGAGAAGCTGGATATGCACAAGTCCATGGGACCAGATGCAATGCATTCAAGGGTGCTGAGGAATTAGGCTGATGTGATTGCAGAGCCTTTGGCCATTATCTTTGAAAATTTATGGCAATCAAGGGAGGGTGGGAAAAAGGCAAATATAGTGCCCATCTTTTAAAAAGGGAAGAAGGAGAATCTTGCAAATTACCGACCAGTCAGCTTCACCTTAGTCCCTGGAAAAATCATGGAACAGGTCCTTAAGGAATCTATTTTGAAGTACTTGGAGAAGAGGAAGATGATCAGAAACAGTCAACATGGATTCATCAAGGGCAAGTCATGCCTGACCAACCTGATTGCCTTCTATGATGACATAATTGGCTCTGTGGATATGGGGAAAGCGGTGGACATGATATATCTTAACTTTAGCAAAGCTTTTGATAGGGTCTCCCACAGTATTCTTGCCAGTAAGTTAAAAAGGTATGGATTGGATGAATGGACTATAGGGTGGATAGAAATTGGCTAGAGCATCGGGTTCAGTGGGTAGTGATCAATGGCTCAATGTCTAGTTGGCAGCTGGTATCAAGCGAAGTGTCCCAGGAGTCTGTCCTGGGGCTGATTTTGTTCCACATCTTCATTAATGATCTGGATAATGGGATGGATTGCATCCTCAGCAAGTTCACTGATGACACTAAGCTGGGGGAGAGGTAGAAGAGCTGGACGGTAGGGATAGGGTCCAGAGTGACCTAGACAAATTGGAGGCTTGGGCCAAAAGAATTGTGATGAGGTTCAACAAGGACAAGTGCAGAGTCCTGCACTTAGGATGGAAGAATCCCATTCACTGCTACAGGCTGGGGACCAACTGACTAAGTGGCAGATCTGCAGAAAAGGACCTTGGGATTACAGTGGATGAGATGCTGGATATGAGTCAACAGTGTGCCCTTGTTGCCAAGAAGGCTAACAGCATATTGGGCTGCATTAGTAGGAGCATTGCCAGCAGATCGAGGAAAGTGATTATTCCTCTCTATTCAGCACTGGTGAGGCCACATCTGGAATATTGTGTCCAGTTTTGGGACCCCGCAACAGAAAGGATGTGGACAAATTGGAAAGAGTCCTGCAAAGGGCAACGAAAACTGATTAGGGATATGGGGCACATGATTTATAAGGAGAGGCTAAGAGAACTGGGCTTATTTAGTCTGCAGAAAAGAAAAGTGAGGGAGAATTTGATAGCAGCCTTCAACTATCTGAAGGGGGCTTTGAAAGAGGATGGAGCTAGGCTGGTCTCTGTGGTGGCAGATGAGAGAACAAGGAGCAATGGTCTCAAATTGCAGTGGGGAAGGTGTATGTTGAATATTCAGAAAAACTATTTCACTAAGAGGATGGTAAAGTACTGGAATGGGTTACCTAGGGAGGTGGTGGAACCTCCATCCTTAGAGGCTTTTAAGGCTTGGTTTGACAAAGCCCTGGCTGGGATGATTTAATTGGTGCTGGTCCTGCTTTGAGCAGGGGATTGGACTAGATGATCTCCTGAGGTCTCTTCCAACTCAAATCTTCTATGATTCTATGATGTATCAGTTAACAAAAATTTTTAGTAATCCTATGTTTCTCCCTCAACATCATTTCCTATTACTTTCTCTTGCTGGCAATGTATCCACTATCTGATAACATGGTACCCTTGTCTGTTATTACCACATCATGCTTTTCTATATTCATATACTATGTGCATTGTGTTGTGTTACAACAGCAAAGTGATTCCACTGAAGGGTTGGCTCACCTGTAGATGCTGACTCATATATGAAATCACACACACGTTGTGCTGCACTAGTAGTGCTTGATTTTTTCCTATCACCTTGAGCCTTGCATAGTCATCGGGGCGGCTCTAGACATTTTGCTGCCTCAAACACAGCAGCATGCTGCGGGGGGCACTCTGCCTGTTGCTGGTCCCGCTGCTCCGGTGGACCTCCTGCAGGCGTGCCTGACGAGGGTCTGCTGGTCCTGCGGCTCCACCGAAGCTGCAGGACCAGCGGACCCTCCGCAGGCATGCCACCAAAGGCTGGCTGCCTGCCGCCCTCCTGGTGACCGGCAGAGCGCCCCCCGCGGCATGCTGCCCAAGCACGCGCTTGGCGTGCTGGGGCCTGAAGCCGCCCCTGATAGTCATTAATATCTTCCTTGCACTCACCTGGTACTGATGTAAGTGACTGCACAAGGTGATGAAGGCTCCAATGTGTAACACACTGTGTTGTAAGAGAAGGTAGCGCAATGACTGAAAGTGTGGGTGGTGTCATGGTATTGGCCATGAGATGTCTGAGAGCTACACACACATAGAATTATAGACTTTAAGGTCAGAAGGGACCATTACGATCATCTAGTCTGACCTCCTGCACAATGCAGGACACAGAATCTCACTCATCCACTCCTGTAACAAACCCCTAACCTATGTCTGAGTTATTGAAGTCCTCAAGTCGTGGTTTAAAGACCTCAAGGTGCAGAGAATCCTCCAGCAAGTGACCCGTACATATCATCCATTAGTAGATTAATCCTCATTACTTAGGCTCTGTCTATACTAGATTAGCTATACCAGTACAAATTTCAGTGTAGATGCTGCTGCAAGATCAGGCTTGGTGCTGAGGCCCTTCCCCTCAACATTCTTCCTTCCTCCTTTTGGCCAATGTTTTCTTTTGCTCTGACTCGCTCTAACACTGTCCCTCACACGCTCCAACAGCAGAAGGGTTTTTAGCTTTCATAGAATAACAGGATTAGAAGGGACCTCAGGAAGTCATCCAGTCCAACCCCCTGCTCAAAGCAGGACCAATCCCCAGGCAGATTTTTGCCCCAGATCCCTAAATGGCCCCCTCAAGGGTTGAACTCACAACTCTGCAGGCCAATGCTCAAACCACTGAGCTATCTGTCTGTGGCATTATTTCTGCTTCCATTTTTAAATGAAATATTAATTCAAATACTTAATTTAAAATTAATTAAAAACTGGAAAATTTTGGCTTTCAAATTGGGAAATTCCAACATTTAATTTTTTTTTCAAAAACATAGGAAAAAAATTAATTTTCAATATGTGGAAATTTCCACTGCCATTTTATTACACTTTTCACTCAGCTCTAATTATCATCTTCTGTTCACTAGAGGGACTGGATAATGTTTCTCAGAGGGCATATAAAAATTGCCTTCTGACACCAACAACACTGCAGCCAAGAATCAAAAAAGAAACAAGTATATGTTACTTTAGAGTCGTAATAAAAAATTGATGGAAATTTACAGTTGGATTTAGTATTGCAAACATGTTCTGGAATGTGCTTTGCATAGTGCTAAAATTCTTCATGCCAAATTCAACACTAAATACACAATATATTTTTTAAAAGCTATATCTAATTTATTCTTGGGTTTGCAGCTTGTAGTGAGGCCATACTATGTGCCAGAGTATGTTCTTCACTTTCAGGAACAGCTGGTTTTACATGTGGTTACAAAAATGGTGGAGCTGGTCAGAAAATGGGTTGCTATTTTTTCCTGTTGAATATTTCTATGAACAGAAAAAAAAATCATTTTCAAAAAAAATTTGCAGAAAATGTTTACCTTTTCGCTGAAAATCAGAAAAAGTTTTAGGTTTTCAGTTGTTTGACAAATGTAAAAAAAAAATAAAAAAATAAAAAGGCAGACACTTTCCATGAACATTTTGCTTTAGCTGAAACACCAGTTCTCTGTTGAAAGAAAAGTCTGACAGAAGATTCAACCAGACCTAAAAAAAGTTTTTAATAAGGCAGACACAAAGTAAGTTTGTTATTATAAGATCTCTTTGATTCAGAAATTCTCTTCCAACATAACATCGCTTAAAGCATTTTTAGTAAAACTGTATCCTTCTGACTTGTATCTGATGTCCAGCTACTGTACCCCATATTTTACATAGTTTAGGCTCACCAGGTCTCCATATACCACTACCCTTGGTCAATACAGAGGGGAATGTTAGTTATGCAGGTTATTCACAAATGTTTGTAGTGACACCAGCTGACTTCTACAAAGGGCCTATTTTTTAAACTGTCAAAGAAACAATTGTGGCATTACAGAAACCAGAGAAAAGCTGTCAATTCCTTTATTAAATTGACATTCCACACATCCTACTTTCTGATGAGGGTCCATAATAAAGTTGGTCTCCTTTTTGCCTTCCATTCATATGGGTACTTTATGTTTTCTCTCTTATCTCTCACTCAAACAGACACCAGCTGATAAAGTGTTGGACATGCAAGCCGTACAAGAGGTCATCATTTTGGTGCATTGACAATTGTTTGGAACACCTGAAAAACAAAAACAAAAAAGGTCCCAAGACAGCCTTGATTCACTAGGCTGCTACAATGAAGCTTACAGAGATGGTGACATCTCTCAGGGTATTGTCAATCAAGAAGTACTGAACTAAAGCCAGACAACAGAGACCATCGTAATCCCATCTGAGAAAAAGAGAGATAACCAGGCTTTGTTTTGGCTTCAGGACATAACACATCCCTGTGTTTCTCTAACTGCTGCAAGCTAAAAGGATAACATGGGTCAGGCTGAACCTAATGGGAATTTATACAAATTGGATGCTAATTCCATTGTGATTCACATTTTGCTGCTGTCCAATGAAGCTATGAATGCCAAGTGGACTTCTCAGGAAAAGGACCTTCCATCCTCCCTGCTTGTTTGTTTTTAGACATGTCTAAAAGATGTCTCAGTAGCTTGGATTTCCCAGGTAGCCTGTCCCACCATGCTTCCTGCTGTGAAGCCTCTATCGGGATAACAAGGCAACAGAGCAGCTAGCGCTTGCCCTCAGGGGTGTCTTGTTTAGTATGTGGCTGTGATTGACAGCTGTTAGGAAGAATGACAAGAAGATATTTTACATCTGTTTAGTGTCTTGACTGTCATCCATTCCTTCCCACACTGGCTATTGTCATTCTTGGTATATCCAGGAATCCTACTGCTGCCAATGCAAATGCCAGACCACTGTGGAGCTATAGTGTTATGTAGCATACATTATATGAGAAATGAAAAGTGGATCAGGGTCATTGCATAGTGGAATGCAATGATTCAAAACATTCCCATTGTTCCCAACCTAAGATTTCAGTTCGATACCAAACATAATTGGTCAATGGGCCATTCTACTGCATATGCTAAAGGTGCTTTGGTACAAGTCAATCACAAACCTTGTGGAGTTTTTCCATTGCCATTTTTAATTTTTGCTGTAAGCCTAAGGAAAATCTCTAGTGAAGCTGAGTGAATAATGCAGTACTTTTGCAGCAGGAATGATGGAGAGAAATCTAGCATTCCTGTATTCTCAGAAGATAACATTCATTGAAGAATCCTAGGAGCCTTTGCTGGCTGTGGAATGGTTCTCTCAGTAGTCTCATGGAATGACACAGGGTGTAAAATATGCAGTATTTCCAGAGATGGAGAAGAGGTTTGTTCAATATATAACATATAGTGTCAGATAGGACAAACCTAACTGGAGTTCAATCCTGGATGATGCATCTATTGTATATGTCTGTGTTATTTTTCTCCTGCTGGTGTATTGAAGCATTTATAAGAAAGTCACTGTAGGATGATTATTTTTACAGTTAATAAGGCCACTGTTTTTAGTTCTAGAGACTGCCCAACAACTGAATATATATATATATTTACAACAACAGAAATGACCTGCCCTTCTAAAACTATCCAAAATAAAAAAGAGGTATAATTGCCTAAGGTAAACAATAACTATAATGACTCCATTCAACCAACATCCCTACTCATCCCATTTGCAAGTCAAAAGACTGGGAAAAATTATAAGCTTTGCAGCCTGCCTGGAAGGTTAACAAATCTGAACTCTGGGACAGTGGAGAGAAGTGAATTTCAGAGTTAAGGATGGTTCATAGAATCTTAGCCAGCTGCAGAAGTATTGCTGGCTCTCTCGGATAACCACATTCCAAGCTATTTATGGTGTTTATAAGTCAAAACCAGCACCTTGAATACCAACTGGTAGCTTTTAAACAGCCAGTGCAGAGCCCAAAGTAACATGCACTCTATGCAAAATCTCACTTCATAAGGGGTGCAGCATTCTGCACTAATTTCAGCTTCTGACGTTTTAGCTAGACTGCATTCAAGTCTAATAATCTCAAGGTGAGAAAGGCCTGGAAAACTGTGCCAAGGTCTGCATGGTATTTTTTTAAATGTGGAGGAGCTCATCAGCCTCTATTTATATCAGAAGCTGACTTCAGAATTACAAGTGACAAGCCCATCTGGTTTCTAAACCCACTTTAACTTGCAGAACTGAACAAGAAAAAGCAAAGCTGCCTAGCCAAGAAATCCTAAAGGCTAACAGAGACAGTGCTATGTAATATCTAAAACATTCCTAACAAATTCCACCATATCTTCTTTAGTCACCAGAGGTGCAACTGCACACAATGCTTGTCAAGGACATTATTTTTAATCAAGTATTCAAACATCACCCTTTTTCAAGAACCTCCTCACCCACCTACATTTCAGACTTAATTGTGTATGACATGAGTCATGGATGCCCTATCAGCCTGTGTGTTCCATCCACTGACCAAACTCCTAAGCAAGAATCTCAGGGAATTTAGGATTACCAAAAGCACTGACAGAAACAGGGTTGGTAAGAAAGGACAGTACCAGGGCAGCCTGCACCGCAAAATACAGTCCCTAGTATCTGTGTAAATAGGGTGAAATAGGAAGGAATGGGGAAGGGGGGGAGTGAGAGGAAGGATATGAGGAGGTTTAGTGTCTATAAGTTGCGTGAGACTTTCATTGCATCCCCTCCTCTGGGTCTGTGGCACAGGAAGAAGCCGATAAAATGGAGAGTCCTGAAATCCCTTTCCCTACCTTACCTAGCCAGTGTCACCAGAAGTAGCCAGTGAAAAGAGGGGCTTCCAAGTGTTTCCTTGGGCTCCTGTCCATTAAGAATAGGAATGAGGTCAACCACCCATTTCATATATACCAGTGAACAGCAATCATTTGTTTAGATTTCTAAAATGGAAATATTCAAAGCTCCTCAAATATTACATTCTGCCACTGAAATCTACTGCAAACTGCTCCTGCAGTGGTAGTCCAATCTGATTCCACTGTTGAAATTATACCATGTTACCAACTAACCTTCATCCAGTCCTCATCACCTTCCTTCCCCAAAAGCCTGAGGACAGATGAGTTTTGAAGCATATCTAGAATAACTACAGAGTGAATGCACACAAAGAAAGATCCCTCACTTCTCTCTAATCAGGAGGTGACTGCACTTTCATTGGTTTGGGGTACAGCACCTCAAGCCCCTCATCCGCACCCTCACCCCTACACCCTATCCCGCTGTCCCAGCCCTGAGCCCCTACCACACCCCAAACCTCTTATCCCCAGCTCCGCTGGGTCTCGGGCAGCAACAATTTTCTTCAACTGGGTGCCCAGAAAAAAAGTTTGAAAACCACTCCCTTAGGAGGGTTTGGTGTGTTTTTATAGGAAAACTTGGTCAGAGAAGTGAGAGTTGGATTGTGCTGTGAAGCTGCTGAGCTTCATTCTTATCCTCATCTCATCCAGGGGTGAGCTCCCAACTCATAGGCCAGTTGCAGAGAAACTTCTGGCTCCTTCACATACTGTTTTTCCTCCTGAGGTTGGCACTTCTGTAGTTCCAGTAGAATGTGGCTGTTGGCACAACAAAGAAGCAGCACGGTGGCAGCAAACAGCTAGACTAGATCTTCTCCAAATTATCCCTGCTGCTGTTAGGTAACTGAGAGGCTTATAAAATGCACTCATAAATGCACACATCTTGCAGACACTCAAGAACTCTATTAATCTAAATGTAGAAAGTTCCCCTTTCAAGGCACCAGTTCAAGTGCTGTCAATCTTGACCAGCCAAGCCAAAATCTAATTTCAAAAATAAAGTGGCTTTCGGATGACAATGACAACAAAAACGGAGAAACCATTTTGAAAATGATTTGAGATGGAACAAGAAACCTACAATATGCTAGTTCCTGAGAGAGAAGAAACAAAACAACCATGCTGATTTGGATTGTGGTATGTTGCCTTTAAGCACTTGATGTTACTTGCTATTGCTTAATAAGATATTTAGAATTCCAACATGAAAGGTCTGTTTCATATTTTAAGCCCAATAAATCTCGATCACAACTCTCACTTGAAACAGCCTCTGGCAAAACTACGTGGACAGCAGAAACTTTAATGTGGCTCTTCCCCGTCCCATCCTCCACCCCCTCAGTTGAAGTTTGTTGTTGCCAGAAAAAACAGGCAGCAGCATATCTGAAAATTTAATCTTCCTTAAATTTATAGAGCAAGTCTACAGAGAAGATCAACCATATTAGCCAGGCATATTTTATTATTCCTCCCAGTATGTATGTCATGCCTATTCCCGCACCCTGGTGTATTCTGTTGTTTGTTATTGAGTTTCATTCTTTGGTGAATGGCAGATGTAGCAAAAAAAAATTTCATATACTTTTGTCATAAAAATGACAGAAGCTTAATTTTTTCCCTACTATATGTGCAGCTCCTGCTCTGGAGGCACTGTTGACAGATGAATATGGTGGGAACAAATGGCAGAGTATAAAAGGCCTAATTAAAGCAGTTTTGTTATATAAAAGTCAGCAAGGAAGCTAAAAATATGTTTGTCACATTTGTTTAAAAATATAATCGTACTGTAGCTTTTAATATTGTTGCCAAGAAGTGGATAAATATAATGTGCATCTTGCTCTCTGCCCAATTACTCATCTGACAAAAATGATGCAAAAGCTTGTTGTACAGTATAATTCTTACTAAATAATCTTAGAATGATTTATTCTTTTGGAGCTATGTTCACAGTCTAGGCCTGATCTAAAGCACACTGAAGTCAATGGGTGTCTTTCCACTGGCTTCAGCAAGGCTTGGACCAGGTCTGCTATGTATAGGTTTAGGTTTAATGACCACCTAGCCACACTGTGTGTTCAGTCTGGAATAAAGTGCTAGGGACTCAATCCTACAGGAACTAAACATGTCCCATGGAGCACTGACTATCCATATCTCTGACTGGGATGGGTTTCTGTCAACTGGCTTTTGCATCTGCTGATGTACTCTGTCATATATGGAAAAAGCAATAAAGGGGCTTAGTTTATAACAATATAAACTGTTAACATTTACTGAGGGAAAAGTAAGAAGTATTTTGTCCTAGAAAACATTTCTTTTAGAATACAAAAATTCACCAGAAACACTACACAGGAATTTTATTCTTTTCTGTAAATGTTTACTTTTATCTTGTTTATTTAATTAAATGAGAGTTAAACAGATACATTACAAATGTGAGATACTGATAGCATCATAGTACTGCAGTTGCTTATGTCTCCACTTACCTTTTTCTAAAATTGTTCTGTTATTTCTTCATTCTACTTTTGTGGTCACTTCCTTTCATGTCTGCCTACTAATTTAAAATGTTACATAAAAATAAAATCTCTAGGAGCATCCATGCTTTTCTAATCTGTAACAGTTTAATGTAATATTAAGGGAGAAAGCAGCAAATCCTGGAGTCCTTCCTGAGGTCAGATTTCCATTGAGGTCACTGGGAAATCAGCATGGGTAGTAACTGCAGAACTCACTTCTGGATGAAGTGAATGATTCTGAAAAATAAGTAACAGCACATTTTAAATTCCAAAGCACTGACATTGCAAATTGGGAAACAAAACATTTAGGGCCAGATTTTCAAAGTCTGGCCTACGTTTTTGTGAGCACAGTTTTTTATGCCTGTAGATAGGTTATTTCATTTTATATCTAAATCTGCTGTGTGGACACAATCAGGAATTTAGACATCTAAGGAACCTAAATTGAAGGTGAAAATAAAATGGTGCAAATGTGTTCCTGCAGGTTTTTTTGCAGGCAAAAGCAGAGGCCCAGTTAATGTCAGAGTGAATACTTGGCCCTTAAAATTATAGATTCATAGATTTCTAAGGCCAGAGAGGACTATTATGATCATCTAGTTTTGCTTCCTGCATAATACAGTCCATAGAATTTCACCCTGTGATTCCTGCACCAAGCCCATAACTTCTGGTTGAAATAATGCAGCTCTTTTTAGAAAGACATGAAATCTTGATGTAAAGACTTCACACAATGGAGAATCCAGCATATTTGAAGCTTTAAGACGGCAGGGCCTTGAAACAAGTATATTGCCCATTTCTTACCATATTTATATCTTGACTTGGTTTAGCTTTTATAGAAAAGTGGCAGAACTACTACCACTTGGATTTTTGGCCATGCTTTGCAATACAGCTTTGACACATGGTAGGACATGTGCAAGTCGACAAAGCGTGGGAGAAAAGGAAGATAAAAATACAAATAATCTCATCAGATTTGTAAACCAAAACTTAAAAAAAACCCACCAACACCACAAATTTGGGTTCAGAACTTGGCTTTAACATGCAAAATTGGCTTATATAGTTCTGCATGTTGCAAAAAACTCAAGGTATCCCTGACCTTGGCAACATCATAAGGCCATCTTTAGTTGTGGTTAGATAATAATTATTAGGATTATAAATCTAGTTAGGAATATTACTACAATGTTTACTGAGGTCCTGATTCAGGAAAGCATCCAATTCAGCACAGCACTTAAATACGTGCTTAACTTCAAACATGTGCGTAAATTGTATTGAAGTGAATGTGCTTAAGTGCGGTCCTGAATAGGGTTGAATTGAAAGCACAAGATTAAATTATTTCCAGAAATAGCCTCTGAGAGATTGATAAAATTACACAAGCAGGAAATCTGGAAGGATCTTTAGGCAGGAGGGCCTATCTGAGACCAAGATCCTGGCCCCAGCTATGGCCCCTTTGCACAGTTCCAGTGGCACAAAGTGGCTGGCTCAGCAACCCACCTGAGGATGATCCTGGCTATACAACCCCACCCTGCAGTCAATGGAACAAACTCTAAATGACACCAGCTAGCGATTTGGTCCACATCACTGCCTGGCATGATGCTGTCAAGCTATTTTAAAAAATTCCTTATCAAGCAAATATAATACTCATTCACATGTTCATGAATAGGGATAGGGAAAAAAATTAAATATAAAATTGTCTCACTATCTGAATATGGAACTTTACCTTCTGTACCAGGTATTAATTTACTAGATTGTTTTTCACAGCATTGTAAGTCCACAAGTATGAAACAAGGCAGTATGAAGCCTAAGATTTAGCATTTTTGTTAAATGGAAACCATCTTAGAGTACCAATTCAAATGCAAAAATTGTGTTCCACTATATCTCCTTCTCTGTCATCATTCCAACCTTATAAGTACAGCTGGTCCAAAATATTCTGTTGAAACTTTTTTCCAATGGAATATCAGGGTTTTTCTGATTTAAGAAAAAAATTGCATACAAAGTGTTTGTTTTCCTCCAATTTTTTTAACTGAAAACCCAGCCCCGCCTAAATTTTCCATTTTTATCATTTAAAAATGTCAACATTTTTACAAAAAATATATTTAAAAAAATCAATTTCATTGGAATTCTCTGCAGTAAGAAAAACTCATTTTCTGACCAGCTCCTTTTCTGTAAAGCCATTCTTGAATCTCATTCCAGATTAAAATCAGTTTAAAAAAAAAGATCCCAATCCCACTCTAGATCTAAATCTGCCTCTAGATGACTTTTCTATAAATAAAAATCAAGATTATGCTCCAGATCCCTGTATATGATTGGTAGGTGTGGCACAAATGACTGAAATGGAACACATATTGGAACTGTGCTTTTTTTTTTTTTGCTTTTTTTTCTTACTGCTCTGTTGTTATTGCTGTAACCATTGCTCCATTTTTATAAAGCTTCCTGTGAAAGGCTATTCAAGTCTGTTGATGTCCAATATAAAAATTACCTTATACAATGCATGGTATTTATGCTGTCATAACACTGATTTCTCTGGATAGAGATTAAGCGTTCAGACATACAAAGAAAGGGGGGGAAGTAGATGTTAAAGAATTAAAAGATAGGAAGGCAGTTTTTATAGAGAGCATTACATTTGGTTTACTTTGGCTGAAACCTTCTGTTTTCATTACTACCATATTTATCTAAGATTTTGGTGACAGTACTGTCTTGTCCTCTGAGTTTGACTGTCAAGAAAGCAAAGCTCAGTGAAAGGTAATATTCAGATATGCCAAATCTGGAATGCTATGCTACTTTACAATGACCAGGATCTGGAAAAGATGTAGAAACTCTGTTTCCAGGGTCCAGTCCTCTTATGCTGACAATCCTTCAGAAGGAAAAGTCACTTTGTATTTTTAAGTGCAATACTCCATCACATTTATGACTCTGCAGCACCAAAGTGGGAATTTCAAGAAAGCTGGTACAAACCAGACTTAAAAGAACAGGTCCAGTTCTAAGCAGAATTGGGGATATGTTGTCTTTGAAGTTCAGCCTTTCAGAAGTACACAGTTTAAAGATTGCATTACTAATATTATGTTAAAGTCTGTTCCAGTAACCTGGCAGCATAGAATAAAAGCTTTCTCTGAGGAAACAGGGACTGAACCCATTTCACAATGAAGTCAGTAGAAAGGCACCCATTGAATCAGGCTTCTGAAAAACATGGCTTAGCAGACTAGTTTTACTTTTTGATGCCTAATAATTTAACTTTTATATATATTAATCAAGGGCTAACATGAAGATTTTACTGAAGTGAATAACATTTTATATGAATGAACTAATATTCCTGGAGCCTCTATACTGTACTAAAATGATTTGATACAACATGGCACAGTATATTCCAGGCTTCCCTCAGAACAGAGTGATGCTAGCTACAGATGTGTGGAAATGGTTGCTGCAGTGCAGTTCTAGGGTGATTTCCTAGATTATCATGGACAGGGATATTGTTGCTGGACGACAGTATATGATCAGTGCCATAAAACTATGTTATAAGTTACTTCGGGTGGGATTCCCAAAGCTATGTGGGTGCCTAACTCCCATTGAAATCAGTGGCAGTTAGTTAACAAAGTACCTTTGTGAATCTCACCCTGAGTCTACAACAGGATTTGGCTATAAATTAGTTTATTGAAAGAAAGTTCTTGTCCTCACTGAACAGGAAAGTCAAACTAGAACCTTTCAGCAATAAACATTCTTAAATTTGGATTTAGCTACAGCATAGTTCTGATTCTGGATGGACAGTCCTAAAATGTCTTAGTATGTTATATAGAAAAAGATTTTCTGCTCTGGGTTGGAAAACCCATGCAAAGAAATATATCTAATATGCTTTTACATATCATAAGTAGGCCTGTCAATTAATCGCAGTTAACTCAAGCAATTAACTGAAAAAATTAATCGCTGTTTTAATCGCACTGTTAAACAACAGAATATCAATTGAAATTTATTAAATATCTTGGATGTTTTTCTACATTTTCATACAGGATATATTGTATACTGTGTTGTAATTGAAATCATCGTGTATATTATTTTTGATTACCAATATTTGCATTGTAAAAATGATAAAAGAAAGAGTATTTTTCAGTTCACCTCATACAAGTACTGTAATGCAATCTCTTTGTCGTGAAAGTGCAACTTACAAATGTAGGGTTTTTTGTTACATAACTGCACTCAAAAACAAAACAATGTAAAACTTCAGAGCCTACAAGTCCACTCAGTCCTCCTTCTTGTTCAGCCACTCTAAGACAAACACATTTGTTTACATTTACAGGAGATAATGCAGCCTCTTCTTATTTACAATGTCACCAGAAAGTGAGAACAAGCATTTGCATGGCACTTTTGTAGCTGGCATTGCAAGGTATTTACATGCCATTTGTATGCCCCTTCATGCTTCAGCCACCATTCCAGAGGACATAATTCCATGTGGATGATGGATTCTGCTCGATAACCATCCAAAGCAGAGCAGGCCAAAGCATGTTCCTTTTCATTATCTGAGTCAGATGCCACCAGCAGAAGGTTGATTTTCTCTTTTGGTGGTTTGGGCCCTGTAATTTCCACACTGGAGTGTTGCTCTTTTAAGACTTCTGAAAGCATGCATAAGGAACAAGCTGAAGCAACCTCAGAAATGTTAGCAATTATCTTTGAGAACTCATGGAGGATGGATGAGGTCCCAGAAGACTGGAGAAGGGCAAACATAGTCCCTGTTTTTAAAAAGGGGGAAAGAGGACCCAGATAATTCTAGACCAATCAACCTACCTTCAACCTGAAACAATACTGGGACAAATCAAACAATCATTTTGTAAGCACTTCAAGAATAATAGAGTTAAAAAGAATAGCCAATATGAATTTATTAAGAACAAATCTTGTCAAACCAACCTAATTTCCTACTGGCCTACTGGATGGGGGAAAGAGCTATATCTTAGGTAATGGAGTGGATTACATTCAATAAAAAGTGCAAAGCACTAGCTTTAGGAGGGAACTATTAAATGCACATCTACAAAATGGGGAATAACCAGCTATGTGGTAGTACTGCTGGAAAGGATCTGGGGGTTATAATGGATCACAAATTGAATATGGGTCAACAATGTGCTGCAGTTGCAAAAAAGGATATTATCACTCTGGGGGTGAATTAACAGGCGTGTTGTGTGTAAAACCCAGGAGATAATTGTCTCACTCTGCACTGGGGAGTCCTCAGCTAGAGGACTGTATCCAATTCTGAGCACCACACTTTAAGAAAGATGTGGATAAATTAGAGAGGGTCCAGAGACAAGGTGACAAAAGGTTTAGAAAACCTGACATATTTGGAAAGATTAAAAATACACTGGGCATGTTTAGTCCTGATAGCAGAAAACCGAGGAGAGACCTGAAAACAGTTTTCAAATATGTAAAGGACTATTATAAAGAGAAGGGTGATCAGGTGTTCTCCATGCCCACTGATGGTTGGACAAGAATTAAGGGGTGTAAGCTACAACAAAGGAGATTTAGGTTAGAGGTTAGGAATTTTTTTTAGATAAATTTAGGGATAGTTAAGCAGTGGAATAGGCTTCCAAGGAATGATGTGGACTCCATATCATTGGAGATTTTTAAAAACAAGTTGGAAAAACACTTATCAGGAATGGACTAGATTTACTTGGTC
Source organism: Gopherus evgoodei (assembly GCF_007399415.2). Taxonomy (NCBI): domain Eukaryota; kingdom Metazoa; phylum Chordata; order Testudines; family Testudinidae; genus Gopherus; species Gopherus evgoodei. The sequence goes on from NC_044322.1 coordinate 187,783,488, forward strand.
CTGCCAGTGTACAGAGGGCTGGACTTGATGACTTCTCTGGGTCGCTTTCAGCCCTACATTTCTATGATTCCATGAAAAACAAGTGCATTATTGATTGCAAAAACTCTGTGACCTGACCTTCAGATTCAAATGTACAGCCTATGACACTGTAAGCATGCTTGGAGCAGGCAGCAGCTGTGCCTAAACAACTGCAATTTGCTACAACACTGGGAGAGAAAAATTTAAAAAGCTCTTCAGCAAACATCCTTGGTACCAACTCATTAAAATTGTTTACATCAGTTAGCGAGTCAAGAAATTAGGGCAGTAAAAGCATGACAGTGGTATATGAGCAAAGAACACAAGGGTACCTACTGCTGCAACTTCCCCCACCCTTTTACATGTGACATGGCTATGTATCACTTCCTTTTTACCTGTAACTTATTTTCTAATTGGAGAGCGGTCTGGCTGGACAGAAGCTTTATCTTTGTCCCAGTATTTCCCATTGCTCTTCTTCCCCTATCTGTTCCATTTGTCCCTGTTCTCTTTCTTTGTTTTTACCTTAAAATTAACCTGATTCTCACTGCTGTCTGAATGAAAGGCCATGTTTATTTAGAGGAAAAAAAATCCAAAATGGAGAATAATCATGCCTAGATAATCAAGCCATTGGCAGGGAATGGCAGACTCAGGGGTCTAGATTCTTGGCACCAGAACTACAGCTGATCAAAAATTTCCATCAAAACTTTTTTTCTATGAAAAATGGCCTTTTCTTCTAAATTAAAATGTTTGAAGGAACGTTTCATTTTGTTCAAATTGTTCCAATTTTCCAGCCATATTTTTTACTAAAAATGGATAGATAACATTTGGTGGAGGAGAGTGCTGATTTTTGGTCAAAAAATGAAAAAATTCTGTGTGTGTGTGTGTGTGTGTGTGTGTGTGTGTGTGTGTGTGTGTGTGTGTGTGTGTGTGTGTGTGTGTGTGTGTGGACTAGTTTACTGCAGAATCAGCCATCCAGATTCTTTTAAAGAACTGCTTAAATTCTGTGAGTTGCTGAAATAATCCAAGATTTCTAGTCGTTAGACTTTTTTCTTTCATTTGATGACTGTCAAGTTTGGAAACATTGTGCCTTCTTTCCTGTATCTGGAATAAATCTACAGCAGGTACAAGGGAAGTTCAGAGGGTTCCGTGGTCTGCATGAGAGAAGAGCAATTTAGCAGCTGCCAGTTCATTCCCCAGACAATGCAAAAATTCTTCAAGAAGGGAATCCCATTTGACAAATAGCAATGCAAGACCCAGAAACATTTTAGCTTCTCACCCTTTTTTTGGTTCTGGGTGTCCTGAAACAGCTAAAATTAGGCAATAGGAACTTCTCAGCCTTTTTTAATCTTTATAATGACCCAGCCTGATATATTTAGGGTAAGCAGAAGCTGAGTTAGCTATTTGTTGTATACAATTTACTCAGTGACCTTTGCCCTCCTTTGACGAATTGTTTGAGAATTAGCTTTGATTTCTGCAGATTTGTTTACTTGCAGTGTTTGAATGTTTGATGCAGATACATTTCAGCTTATAGATTGCTCACAAACCTGGTTCTCAGTGACTATTTTTGAATCATTACTGCAGTGTGATTGGAAAAATTAGTCTCTGTATTGTTTCTGTTCCCTGATTGGATAAGTATATTATTATTTATATTCATGTAGTACCTAAAGGCCTCATTGCATAGGCACTGTACATTATGTATAACTAAACACAGTACTTGCTCTGCACAATTACAATTTAAGTAGACAAGACAGACAAAGGAACTGAGGTTTATAGAGATTAAGTAATTTACCCAAGATCACACAAGAAGTTCCTGGCACAGCCAAGAACTGAAGCCAGCTCCCTCAAGGCCCAGGCCAGCACCTTAACAATAAGACCATCCTCCCTTTCTGTAATTGGATCCTTGTCCAAAACAGGCATGGGCCTTTAATTCTCTCAGGTAGCAAGAGGTAGAAGTTCAGGAAACTAGGAGAATCTAGGTGGCAGGATTAGGGATGGCTGTAGAAGGATGTCATGGACGGATTCTTGGAATGCTAGTAACAAATGTGTAGTCCATAATGTGCTCCATGCAAAACACCTGTCAGTAATTGTCTTATTTACATGATGAATGAATGCTGCCTTGTTCTTTTTTCCTGGATAACATCTGACTTCAATTAATTGATTAATGGGGGACCAAGAACAGAGAAAGAGTGACAACCAACAGGGTATTAGTGTCAGTACTTGAGAACGGGTACTTGGCAAACACTAGCCTAGCACTTGTCTCAAGCAACAAGGGTTTGGTTTGGATTAAGCAACCATTTATATTGTATAAAATCTATGACTTTCTACACAGCTGCAAATGGGTGGGTATTTTTATTTACTTTAAACACTGGTTTTTTATTATATCAGCAGAGTTTTTTTTTTAATACAGACACATTGGGGATGTCTAAATGAATGTAGCACAGTATAAATTAGAGTAATATTCATTTTTTTTCCAGCCCCATCGACATTCAAAACACACCAATTCAGACCTTATCTAGATATATTTTTTTACCTGCTCCGATATCTGTGTCTGTTTATAGCAGCATTTGCCAAAGTCCCATGTATATTAGGATCCCATGTAGCAGTAGTGGTTCAGCCCCCCTAGTGCAGCCATATTGGACCCCTGCACACCATGATTTGTAGTGGTGTGGCTTAACTGCACCAGTGCAAATCAGAGTTTACATCAGCATAACAGGTCTATGGTAGGTCGTGCCCCAAAACAAGAATTCCATTAGGTGGCAAATGTTGAGGTTTCAATATTCGTTTTCATTCTGCATTGGAATGATTTAGTCAGGAAGGTTTCTAAAGTCCAGGATGCAATTTCTGCTCAAAACCAGAAAGAGAGAGAGAGACCCCATAATTGTAAATACCTGCCCTCCGGCGCGCCTTCTCTTTCATTTTGACCAGAATTCCATACTGGACCTCAGAAACCTTCCTGATGATTTTTTTGTCAAGACTGATATGTTTTCAGTGAAGAATTTCTATGAATCAGCTTTTTCCGATGAATAAAAGATTTAGTCAAAAAATTCCCGGCTGCCTGTAGTCTACATTAGGGGTTTGCACTGAGAAGCTACATGAGTGCAATCCTCTCACCCTCCGAGGGTAAACAGGGCCTTAGCCTTAGTTAGACTTCCTTTAAGTTTGCCTTGACTAGAAAAGTCACTGACTTTAGGTCAGTCTTAACTAATGTGCTAGCTAAGCCTGACTTACACTTGACTTTTTTCCTAGTGCAGATGCAGGATAATGCCCAAAGGCTCAGTTTAGCTGGTCTAGTTTTAGCAGGTGTTACCCAGTATCTAAGGTAGAAAAAAAGTTGAGGTTAGATCAGGCTTAGCTGGCATGTTAGCTTAGCCCAGCCTAAACTTAACCACTTCTCCCAGTGAAGACAAACACTTTGATTCAGATTCTCTTAGACTCACCCTGGCCCTATTGCCGCCTCAGCCCTCCCAGCTCCCTTTGGCATGTACATGATATACCAAGAGAACAGTTCTTGCACTCTCTGCCACTGTGCCCAACTGCTGCTCCAGGCAAAAGGACAGGGAGAATTTTGTGACCTCCTCTCTTTGCATACCCGTGGAGCAGCTGGGCACAATCTGATACTAAATTAGCATAATTTATAGCCTGAAGAGACTGGAAAAATGTGTGAATTATATACTTAGGCTCCCTGACTTAGATTTACTGTCTCTAGAGGATTTTGCTCTCTGAAACTTTTCATGTGGCTGTTTTGTTTTTTTAGTGAAAACACCCAAGTTTGTGCCTTACTGTAAATCCAGGTAATCTTGAACTCATCTGTAATTTTCAGTTCCATTCCAGCAATGCCCTCCATATTATTTATCTAAGTGTGAATGTTTGACTATTTTTTGCCTATGGTTTTCACTCTGTTTCTGCAAATTTTCCATTAAAAAGTGATTTGGTTTAAAAAACAAATATAAAATAGTTTATAAAACTGCACAATGGCCCCAAATTTTAGCAATAAACTGAACATACCACATATATTGCTGTCACCATTCTCTGCATCAGAATTTTGGCCAATGAAACATAAGACCAACTGTTCTATAAATGATGAGAGATTGTCTTCTGAAATATTTCTCTGACACAGCCCTGATATGCCCATTGATGTAATGAATTATTGTATGCTTGAGAATTGTTTGGCCTCATTGTGTCTTGTGTGACTCATGATAAACACATTAATCTCTCTCTCTTTCTCCAGTGAAATAGATTATCCAAGGATAATTTCGGTAAAGAGTTTCCCTTTTCTCCCGCCCCACAAGCTTTGTGTGCTTAGTTCCATAGAACCTGCCTCATGCTATTAGGAGCCCGGAGTACTTTGATTTAAAATCAGCTAATTAGAGTTTGTAATTTCCTTAGCGCTGTGCATAAACAGAATTAAGATGCTAAATTTCTCTCACTCTGTGATAAAGCTGTTCATGAGCAGCCCTTACTTAATAGCTAAAATTTACATTAACACTCTGCAGCTGGAACAAAAATGAGTCTTCACACACAGTGAAATACAGTTTAAGAGAAGGATTTAAAACAAAATGTCTGAAGGGTTTGGTTTGTTTTTTTTTAAAGCAAGAATTCTAAACCAATGTGAAAAAATGCATCTCTTCCCCAACAACATGCAGGCGGTTGCTGCTGCTGCTGCTTCCAAAAAAAAAAGAAAAGAAAAGAAAAAAAAAGCATATTTCTTGTTGATGGGTCACTTACAGTTTTATGTAGGCTGAAAAGTAGATTGTAATCCTGTGAAACTGCAGTATACTTTTGTCCTCCCTCCCCACCCCCATCCTGAAAACACACATGGCTTGACAAAATGCCATCCGAACGTGCTTGAATACAGTGATCTCATTGTGGAGACTGAAGACTCAGGGCTCAGCATAGCTAGATGATTGAGAAGCACAACATGCTCAACAGATGTAAAAACTGTGTAATTCATGACTTTCTCAAGTGGGGAATGAACTTCCACAGCCAGTTGCTAAACTGCTGCAAGAGGTGTAAAATATCCAGTGATTTCCTATTTGAGTGCACAACTATTTCAGAGATGTACATACTACTTGTGAGTTTTGGCTAGTTGTCACCAGAATTATTTCTCTTTGTTCTACACTTCACTTGTTTTAGGATATTTTAATGAGAGAGGGGAGACTTGCCATTATATACTTGGTTTTCCAATTAAAAGAGAGAGGGAGGAATAAAGTCAACAGAAAACTCCAAGGAAGTTTGTGAACCATGGACTTCCCACTTATTCCAGTACGCTGGCAGAAAAGACAGTTTACGCCAGCAAGATTTGCTGGCTTAGAACGTCAGTCTTAGATAGACCTCCTGAGGAGAACCTGAAATTTGGGTATCAGAGGGGTAGCCATGTTAGTCTGGATCTGTAAAAGCAGCAAAGAATCCTGTGGCACCTTATAGATTAACAGACGTTTTGGAGCATGAGCTTTCGTGGGTGAATACCCACTTCGTCAGATGCATGTGCATATTCACCCACGAAAGCTCATGCTCCAAAACGTCTATTAGTCTATAAGGTGCCACAGGATTCTTTGCTGCTTTTACTGAAATTTGGGGACACTGAATAGAGGCCCACAAGTCCCTTTTCTTCTCTTCAAAGAGTTTCAATCTCTTTCTTACTGAACCTTAATATCAAATTATTTTAGTTCTGAAACTGTTCTAAACATTCTCAGATTTTATTCCTTAAAAATTAAGGAGCTCAGTCCTCAGTGGGACATGATGTCTGGGCACAACAGAGATAGGGGAGCTGCAAAGGTTGGGGGCTCTCCAATCCTGCAGCTACTTTGCTTCCTTGCTGTATAGTGTAGAAGAGCTTTGGGGTTGCACTAAACTATGCCTAGTCGCCCTGGCTCCCAAGGGGCTACCTGACACTGCCCCACACTTTGGCCACAGCTCCTCTGGCCCCATCTATGCTCCCTGCTTTGTGGGTAATTCCTGATGTCTTTTTAAGCCAGGTATATGACCCTCATGTACCACTGATGTCAATGGGAGCGCTGGGTGTTTAGCACCTCTGACAAGCAGTCCCCAGGGTATATGCAAACAAACTTGCATTCCAAATTGCTAGCATAAATTAAGTGAATATTTTTTAACATGTTGGTGGAGGGTCCAAGTGGTAGGGTGAGGGGGTTGTTGGGGGCAAATGGCCACAGCTTTTCTGTGGCAGGAAGGGGGTCACATTAAGATTCAAGTGTCACCCCAAAAGTGGGCAGTGCTTGGTTTAGAAGTGGCATCACTACGGTGGCTGAGAACTCCACTGGTTCAGTTGTTCTCTGGGAAGGCTCTTGCCCCTGGCTCATATGGCACCCCAGCAGGCATTACAGCTGCCCTCCCTAACATAAGGGCCTAGGGAGAAACTCTGCTTTCCCTACAAAGGGCAGATCCCTCTAGATTGCAATGGGCTTGGTTCACATGAGACAAGGGCATGTACACCTCTCTCCACCAGTTTTCTGGGGCTTAAGTCTTAAATGAAACATAACAAACCGGACATCACATCAGCTACATTACTAGGAAATGTCAGCATCCAGGAAAATAACAAGCCAACTCCATGGTGGACATTTTGATCTTCCGGCTGGATGCAAGAAAAGCAAGTAGTGTATTTTTAATTTCTTGTGGTCAATTGGGGTTGATCCCTACAAATCATTAACAGTGTGGGCCAGATTCAGCTTATATTCCCGCTCCTTTGTGTGCTGCTTTTATGATCCAAAGGGGCCAGAAAGCAGCTAGATCTGGGAAGGTGAAAATTCCCATAGCATGGGGGGAGCTATTAGCTGACACAGTGGTGGTGTACCTCGCATCCTGCCTTTCTTACTCACGGAATTTCTACATTCATGGGCTGTGTGCCCAAAGTGTACTGTGCTTCTCCTGTCCCCAGCGTACAGTGTACGGTCCCAGGGGAGCATTGCTGTAGGTATACGGTAGAGCAGCCTCTAGGGATGTAGCTTTAGCCTGAGATTCAGGAACCCACACCCAGCCCCCTATTCCCTGCTGTGCTGAGTGAAAACTCAGTGCAACAGAAAACCTAGGCCAATGGGTATATTAGTTATATATGTTATGATTTGGTACCATGTCTACCTTTGAGAGGACTTCCTAACTGGGAAGGGGTGTGAACAAGGCAGAAATATGGCACATTCTACATCTAGCGTATTAAGAAGATGAGAGAAGGTGCAGAAGTCTAGCTCATCTAATATACCTCTTTAATTTAGGTTTACCAGAGCCTTCCTGGCAGCCATGCATACCCCACAGCTGTTTTCCAGGTGGAAATGGGTGAGCTGGGACATATAGAAGGTGATGACAGCAGCAGAGAGCAGAACCCTCCCCCTGTGAGATCATATAGCATCTGAAGGACATGGGTGTAGTGCCTTTCATCTGCCACCGGTCAGAAGTTATGTTCATAATTGCTGTTCCATCGTGTTGTTCTGCTGCTGCTGCAATGCAGCTGTAGATTGTGACAGCATTTTCATGCAAAACCTTATTTGCAGTCACAGCTAACTTCCTCCTCTTTTGATGCTTGGGGTGAAATTTTTCATAGCCATTGAAGAATTATTATTTTTGGACACTTTTGAAAGCATCTTTGTGTAAAACTAATAGGTTGTTCAGCTGTTATATATTGTCAACTTCTTTATTGAATTGGAATAATTCAGACCCCTCTCCCTTTTTTTTCTTTGGACTTCAGACATGGCATGTACAGAGTGCTGAATGATGAATGCACAGTTTGCTTTGGTTGAATGAATTTTGTTTCACAAAACAAAATTCAGGCAATATAAAAATAATGTAAAATCCATTATTAGTTTGTCTTGTCCCTAAATATCAGACAAATACAGCAAGGTGCATGTTTGCACAGTGTCCAGGGATAAAATAAAGGAGTAGATCTCCATAAAACCAGAGATGGGCTCCTCCTCTCCTCCCTGGCTTGGGGAAGCAGTGATCCCCAGAGATGATCTTCCTCCGTGTCTGGTGCAGTGAGAACTTCCCCTTCTTGTTTTGATCTCCTTTAACTACTGCTTGTGTCTCTTTGAATGAGTCCACACTGATATAAGGAGAGAGAGAAAGAAAGCTTTGAGAAGAGACCTAAAACCTTAACACTACATTGTCTAATAAAAAATGATGTACATATTGTATCTACCATTTCCTGTAGGGCTATCCATATGATATATTGCAGATCCATGCTGTACGTTGCAGAACCCTGGTTTTCCTCTGGACTTTGCAAGTCGTGCCAGCCTGTTACCCACTTGGAGAGATGCTGGCAAGAATTCAGTCTAAATTTTGATATGAGTGTGTTTCAGCCACACACAACTGTTTATAAAGAGGCACTCATTTTAGCCTCAACTGCCCTCCATCTGTGAATCAATCTTCTGCATTCCAACCTTGTAAACATGCTTCAGACAACCATTAAATACAAGCTACTAACCGAAAGCCTGTGCTATTGCACGGGTATAATTCCTTAAGATGTGTGTAAAAAATGCCAAAAATGGGTGAGAACTTAAAAATTGGATGGTAACAGACCATGACTCCCAGTGATAATTGAACCTGATGATACTCTGAACAAAAAAAAGCTCTCAAGTCATGCTTGTAGCTGTTTCCATTAGTTCACACTGACCTAGATGTTTTAGGCTTCAGAGTGACACTCTGTGTAAGCTCAAAAGCTTGTCTGTCTCACCAACAGAAGTAGGTCCAATAAAAATTATTCTCATAAATTATTATAAAAAATGCCTCACCCACTGTGTCTGTCTAATATCTTGGGACGAACATGGCTAGGCTTGCCAATGTTCCCAGATTGGCTGGGAGTCTCCCAGAATCAGGTTTGATCGCCCAGAGGCTACTGAAGCCAATCTGGGAGATTTTAGGCCCCTGCAAGTCCATCAGTGGTGCCTGCCATAGCCCCTCTGCTCCCTACTTGCCCTGGCTCCACACAGTTCCCAGAAGCGGCTGGCAAGTCCTTCTTGCTGCTAGGCACAGAAACAGCCAGGGGGTCTTTGCGTGCTGCCTCCTCCCTGAGTGGCAACTCCACAGGTCCCACTGGCTGGGAACCACAGCCAATGGGAGCTGTGAAGGTGGTGTCTGCAGGCAGGGACAATGTGCGGAGACGACTGGCCACGCCTGAGCCTAGGAGCCGGACATGCCAATTGCTTCCGGGAACCGCCTGAGATAAGCACCGCCGACCAGAGCCCGCACCCCAAATTCACTCACACATCCCAATCCCCTACCCCAGTCCTGAGCCTCCTCTGAACGCAAATTCTCTCCCAGAGGCCACACTCCCTCCCACACCCCAACCCCCAGCTCCAGCCTGGAGCCTGCACCCCAAGCCTCTACCCCAGGCTCAGCCTGAGTCCTTTCCCACACTCCAAACCCCTCGGCCCTTCCCTCATCCCAACCCCCATCCCAGCCTGGTGAAAGTGAGAGAGGGTGGAGGAAAGCAAGCAAGGGAGGGAAAGGGGATGGCGTGACTGGGGGCAGGGCTTTGGCGAAGGGGCAGAGCCTTGGGAAGAGCTGGGGCTGGGGGCAGGGCAAGGGTGTTTGGGTTCTTGGGATTAGACAGTTGGCAACCCTATACATGGCTACACCACCACTGTATGCAGAGATAGCATGACATTCCTGGAATTTTCATATATAGATGATTCAGATTTGGGACCCAGTACTTCTGTGGAACCATGAGAGTGGACAATTATGCCTACCCAGAATCCAACTGACTTCATAGTAACCAAGACAACAATATTTTACAGGCTGAGGGATACAAAAATACAGTCCTAATATTTGTACAACTCTCTAAAACATAAGTTTTCAAACTGTGGGGTACATCCCCTGGGAGGCACATCAGGGTCATTGACAGGGTGTCCTATTTTTGATTCCTGCTCAGCTTTTGGGCTCAATGATATCTAGTGGCAATGGGTTTCGCATGCTAAATTTGCACTATATAAGAAAACAGTACTTCCTTTTTAGTAATTTTACATTTGTTACCTCTGCTTTCATTGAATGTCCTATTTCTTGACCTACAAAAGTTAAATACCCCTGGTTTCCCATCTCTATACTTTTCATTTGTTTATATACCTCTAGCAAGTCCCATATTAATTGTTCTACTTTAAGTAGATGCTTTTTTTTTTAACCGAAATCTCCTGGTCTGCTTGTTATAGTATAGACACTTTATGGAATGCTGAGTCAGATGAGCAATGATACTTGCTTCACACTGAGGGCAAATTACACCAGTGCAAATTACACTCTGCAGGCCACTCTGGCAATTTATTGTGGAGTTCAAGGTGTTTGAAGTACTGTTTTTGTCAGTTGAGGTTAAATTCATTATAATTCTGTAATGTTTTGGTAGGTAATTTTGGTGCTATTATGGAACTATGAATTAGATCTTTAGTACAGATCCTTATTCATTTTTCAATTGAATTTCATAGCCAACAAAAGTCATAGGCATATTAGTGACAGTTTAACTAAAAATAATTCCAAAGTTAAAAATTTAGAAAAGTATACAATTACTTAACTACTGAAACATCAAACTGATTCAAAATTGCCTTACCAAATATGGTTGCATAGTTGAACCATTTCATTCTACATACTCCATACTAACAAATAACACACATTAACCCCAAGTATACGTTTATTGATTCAAAACTACTTTCACATTTACTTTAATTAGTAGGTACAGTATAAACACAAGTAATCTTTGGCTTGAATTTATAATTCATTAATTTAAGCATTTTTCCTTTTTCTAAGAAGCTGTCATTTAATGTAATCTTACAAATCATGTGTTTCCTGGAAAATCTCCATGTAAACCTTTTCTTGGTTAAAAACATGTTATGCTGAACAGGTGTCATGAATCTTCCAGTCTCAGCACACTCTTATTATTTCAATATTATTTCTAGGCATCTGAAGTAGAACTTGTTATTGAAATACATTACATTCTGACGTAATTTATAGGCTTTTATAAATAGGGTATGTTCTCTGAGAAGTATTTAACTTAGAATAACTAAGTCATCATAAAAGGAAATGCACATACTAAAGTATTTTTTACACTTATCAAGTGGAATTGGTGCATAGATACATTCTCATGATCATTTTGGAAGGTTGCAATGTCCAGTTTCTCAAGATACGCTAACAGTTCAGTTGAAGGCAGTTCTAGTTCAAGTGGTGTGTTGCTGTAGTATCTCTGTGGTCTTTATTTAGGGAGATCTGAGTGCTTTTCAATGGTGCATTAAGCAGCAGGACTAGCATCTGTCATATATGATTTATCATTTTAATTTAACTTTAAGCACTTCAAATTATATCAAATCATGAAAAAGAGGAAAGAGACAGTCCTTTGTCACAAATGTACCAGGAATTTGTTGTCACTAGCTGTTTCTGTAAAGCATAGAAAAAAAACTTCTGCTTGCCGTGTTCAAGCCTATACTGGTATGCCTAACATTAATTATTATTAACCTCATCCATATATTATGGGTGTTGTCATGAAATCTCTGAATTACTAATAGAGACAGTGTCGTCTGGTGGTATAAGCAGGATATTGGGATTGAGAAACTCCCACGGTCTAATGCTGACTCTGTTACTCACTGTGTGGCAACCTCCTGATATTTGTTTCCTATATTTTGGTTGTGGTTTTCAGGGTTCCCGAAAGACCAGTCCTGGCTAGCTGTAGGGGAAACTGCTAATAATCTGTGCACCTCCAGGAAAAATCAGTGACAAGCTTTAAACCCCAGTGATTGGTGTACTCCAATTATGTTTGCAAGGCTGTCTTCACTGAGGAAAACACCTAGAAACTTGCTTTTCTTAATTTAAAGAAAGCAGGGAATTTCCTTTACATTTCTAGGGCTTTGTGGGCCCCCAAAACAAGGTGTATATCTGGATTGCTACAAATCTAAGGCCAGGTGGTTTTTTGATACTTTTACTTACGCTGAATAGTATCTAGCTGTAATCAAGGGGACCACTGAAAGAATAAAGTATGAGTTGGCATGAGTAAGCCCTCAGGGCTTCAGTAATCTCTGCAGTAGCAATGCGGAGATAACATTTAGACAACAGTTAAGGCACATATTTTTAATAGTGAGGGTAATTACCCACTGGAACATTTAGCAAGAGAGGATCTCCACCACTGGAAACTTTAAATCACTTTTGCATGTGTTTTTTCTCTAAAAGATAAGCTCTGGTTCAAACAAGAATGATTTCAGGGAAGTCTTATGATGTGTGTTATGCAGGAGGTCAAACTGGATGATTGCAATGGCTTTATAATATATAAAGAGAAGATGCAGGAGCCACTGAAGATGTCTCAGTGTGGAAGGGGCAGGAAGATTATTTTGGTCCTGAATAAAACATCCTTCTTCAGCAAAGTGCTTAAATCCCCATGGATTAAAGTTAAGCATATTCTTAAGTGTTCTTTGAATCAGTGCCTGTGTAAACTTCCACCCACTAGAACATGCCCCATCTGCCTGGGCCACACGCCTTAATTGGCTTTGGCCCCCTTGTGCACTGTCCTGAGGCTTAACCCTGGCACAGAACTGGCCTAAGTGGACATCTGGGGTTTATTTGCCCTTTAAGACTGCAGGCCAGATTCTGCCTCATTTACTCACCCTGAGTTGTACCTTCTTCCTAGACTAGGACTATGCAAGGAGAAAGTTATGACTCAGTATGAGGAAGGGTGGCAGAAATTGTCTCTATCAAATAGACCCAGGGCATAGTCCTCTGGGTGAGGGGTAATGTACGGGTATGTCTAGATTACCCGCCGTATCGGCGGGTAGCAATCGACTTCTCGGTGAGTGATATATCATGTCTCATCTAGACGCAATATATCGATCCCTGAAAGCGCTCCCTTTGACTCCGGAACTCCACCAGCATGAACAGCAGTAGCGGAGTCAACAGGGGGAGCCACAGACGTCGATCCCGCGCCATGAAGATGAGAGGTAAATCGATATAAGATATTTCGACTTCAGCTACGCTATTCACATAGCTGAAGTTGTGTATCTTAGATCAGTCCCCCCCACCTAGTGTAAACCAGCCCATAGATAGTGGTTATCACTAATCAGGATGCGATCTTGTGTTTAAAATTTAATTAAACAGCTCAAGAAGCTAAATATTTTAAATATTGGAGTGTTGTGAACAGTACAACTAACTTGTGCCTCTATATCTTACTCTATGATTTAAAAATTTGCTTTGTGGCATTTCTCAGTCAATCTCTTTTTCTTAACATCCTCCTTGTAATGTAAACATAGGAAAGAGATAGAGGTAGCAGAACAAAGAGCTAAATGTACAAAACAGTACCGTCCATCTCTCTGTTGAATCATGTACTATGGAAGAGGTACCACACTGAGTTTTTGGGAACAGAATGATAATGGTGTTTTCATCTCTATCCTAGTAGGGAACCACTGTACTTTTTTTCCTTTTAAATCAACTCCACATTCACTCAGAAACTTTACTACAGGAAAGACTATTATACTGCTTCATTAAAAAATGAAAACATAAGAAAATGCACCAACTGAACTGGCAGATCTGATAAGAATATATGTGTATTAATCTACAGGACAAACACATTTGAAGGTTGTGTTTTAATGCCGATTGCGTTATGTATCCAAACCTTAAATGGTGTTTAATTAATTATGACAGATTGGTTTAGGAGATCACATTTCCCCTTATCAGTCAATCAACATATCACTTCACTAACTCAGCTTTTGATGTTGATTCTAAAATAATCATGTTCTTAATATAACTTTTGATACTTACCTAATTGTAAACTGGGAAGTTTTTCTTAAAGTGTAGGCTTTGGAGAGCTCATTTCTTTTTTTGTTTCCTTAGCAAGGGGATTTGAGAAAAGAGTCCACTGGGAACTGAGCATGGAGCTTTCAAGTTTACAAATGCAGTTTCTTATCATGAGGGACTATTTTTTCAGAGACCTCCATAGCAGCATAATAACATGCACTCTTATCTGCCTGAGGCTCATCATTAAAAGAAATCTCTATTAAAATATACTGATCTAGTATTTCATATGCATTGTAAAAAGGAAACTCCATCTTCACTGAACACAACCCTCGTCATTTTCACTGGCATTGTTAACAGAAATATTTGACTTTTCTTAACAATTCTTTCAGTTTCCTGCATCTTAGAAAGTGAATAGGTGCCAATTAGGTAGAAGAGGCCTAAACACTTGCTCTGAGGAGCAAATGAAGGAAGGAACCTCCATTGTATTATATAGAAAAGCCCTAAGATTAAATCCCCACAGCTGAGTTCACCTGAAGTTGGTAAAAGGTTCTGTTCTATTTAGTTTCTTATATTGCACCTATCATGATAGTATCTGAGTGCCTTCCATAGTTAAAAATGAACACTGTTATTAATATCAATCGACTACACTTTCCTCTTCATCCCTGCACAGGGGAAAATTTATGTGGAATGGTATCTGTCAAGGGACAGTGAAGGGGAGTTGGTTGCTGAATTTTTTGTGTTGTTTATTAGATATAAACATGTTGCTATGTGAAAAAGCCAGGTTCAAGAAATGAGTTTTTCATTTGGGCCAGTAAGTACTCAGGTTTGTTATTGTTCTTAGTGCTTTGGGGAGTGAATTCCACTGTCTTGGGTCAGCACCCAAGAACTTCCTGTCTCTCTGTTCTTTACCCTTGCTCCTGAGAAGCTGAGCTGCCAGGGGCAGTTAAGAACCTGGTAGTGGAGATGGTCCAATAAATAATCCTGGCAGCATGCATTAAGAGCCAATATTCTATAGTGCAGTGGTTTTCAAACTGCAGGCCATGACCCAGTACTGGGTCACAGAATGTAAGGCACTGGGTCGTGGTGGCTCTGGTCAGCACCACCGACCGGGCTGTTAAAAATCCTGTTGGCGGTGCTGCCCAGCTGAGGCAGGCTAGTGTCTACCTGATCTGACACCCTGCTGCTCCCCGGAAGCGGCCAGAAGCAGGTACAGCTCCTAGAAGGTGGGCCACGGGGCTCTGTGCACTGTCCCAGCCCCGAACACCGGCCAATGGGAGCTGGGGGGCAGTGCCTACAGGAGAGAGCCACATGGAGCTGCTTCCGCACCTCCGTCTAGGAGCTGGAGCTGCTGCTGGCCACTTCTCGGGCATAGTGTGGTCCGCGGTGCCAGGACAGGCAGGAAGCCTGCCTCAGCACCCCCACTGCACCGCTGACTGGGAGCCACTTGAGGTAAGCCCGTGCCCCAATCCCCTGCCCCAGCCCTGAGCCCCCACAAACCTGGAGTCCCTTCCTGAACCCCAAGTCCCTCAGCTCCATCCCAGAGCCTTGACCCCCTCCCACATCCCAACCCCCAGCCACAGCCCAGACCTCTCTTCCACACCCTGAACCCTTCATTCCTGGCCCCACTACACAGCCCTCACCCCTCACACGCCAACCCTCTGCCCTAGCCCTGAGACCCTTTCACACCCCAAACCCCTCATCCACAGCTCCATTTGGTCATGGGCATCAATAATTTTCTTCAACTGGGTGTCCAGAAAAAAAGTTTGAAAACCATTGCTATAGTGAGCAAATGCACTGAATGAGTATGGGAAGATGTGACTTTAGTAATTTGTTTTGCACAGCTGCATTCTACACCAGTTCCAGTTTTTTCAAGGTTGATTCTTTCACATCCAGGGTACATTCCAGTGAAATAATTCAGTCAGGAAGTGATGAAGACCTGTGTGATCACAGCCGGGTCCTCATCAGCAAAGAAGGGATGGAATGTCCCAGCCAACTGGAGGTGGTAGAATGTATTTCTTACAGATAGTGCTTATGTATGAGTCCACAAGGAATGTAGGATTACAAAGCTTGTGGCCTTTCTTGAGGATCTGTTGGCATACATCCTAGACTAGTGGAGATAGCAGGTGGAAGTGAATTCCCTGAAATGTTACCTTTCTGCCAACAAGCGTAACCTTTATCCTACTTTGGTTTAGCTTCAGCCAACCCTGGTTTCTCCATTGCTGATCTCAGACAGATTCTGGGTCAAAGTGACTCATTTTGCACAAGAATTCCCTTTACTATATGTCACTTGCTTCCTATCCAGGCAGGGAGTGGGTGAAGACAGACAGGAAGTGGCAAAGCCTTCTCTCTGTACCAGACTAGCTGAAGCAGTGCAAGGTGTGTATGCTATAGTACATTACTATTTCCCAGGAGGAAGCAGAGGAGGAATTCTGACTCAGAACTTTGTCTCTGAGTCAAGATGCCTCATGGGTAGAGCTGGTCGAAAGTCGGACTTTCCATTTCATGGGAAATTCCAACATTTTGAAATTTGTTTCCCAGGGGCTTCTCCTAAGACAGTGTAGACCACTTGCTCAGGCCTTTGCCTGAAGTCATCACTTACTTGTACAAAGCAATACAGCAAGATAGCTAAGAAGAACAACAAACTAGGGGAAAAAAGAGACAGTTCACTCTAAAGTGAAACTGCTGTAGCTGTGCTAATTAAACATTTAAGATAACTTCCCTACCTTTGATTGGCCAGTTAAAATCACCCAGATATTTAAAGGTCTGAACCTGAATCCTATATCAGTACCCATCTGGGTGGACCTTTGTGTAGATTTATGCAGAATACCACTGAAGTCAAGTCAGGATCAACCTTCACGGGTCCACTGCACATCAGGGGACCAGAATAGCTTTGTGCAGAGGGGCAGATTGGGGGATAATATGTCAGCTGAATACTGTCCAGTTCCTGGAACTCTCGGACGAGGAAAGACAACTCCAGTTAGTGTCCCACACAGCACCACTGGACACTGCAGAACATCAAGCGGCACAGAGGTCTTCAAACACCCACATGGTTAACAAGAAAAAGGAAAGCTCTGCTTCTCAGGAGCATCCAGCAGTCTTCAGAATTCATTAATCAGTCATGCAAAATCTCCAACATATTTGTATACTGTACATCCCACAACAGTCAGTCATACACTTGCCAGTGTATATGCAGCAGAGACCCCCTGTGTCTTAAGTTTAATGCAAAGCAGGCTTTTGATTTCAATATGCATATTTTTCATGATTTTAAAGAAAAAAATAGAAAAGGCGGCTTCCCCTTACTCCTTACAAAAACTGAATCATTCCATATCTCAGTATCCAGTATCCAGTATCTCAGATATTTATTTTACAGCAATTGTGTGTTATGATGCTGAATGTTTACAATAAAACACTAAAGCAATATACTTCTTATAAAACATTCACATTCAATATTACTGCTCAGCTGAGTCAATAAATGCCTCATTCTCATTTACGCTGGGGGCTTCTCTACCACAGTTAGGTACAGTGCACTTGGGAACAGGTAGTGCACACTAGCAGGGTCTAGGCCAACCAATTAATGCACAACACATTAGTGTGCTTTAGAAAGTACACCTCCTCTTAATGTGTATTATGTAGACAAGACCACTTTACATCACACTGGGGGGAGGGGGAAATAAGTTTTAAAGTGGGATTCAATTTCCTTTACACCTACTTTAAGGTCTCCTTACAATGCAAAGTGACCTAACTAGAAATGAAAATCAGATCCCAGGAATTGCTTCATAGTTTTCAATAGACTTTGGATCTTGCCCCATTGCACTATAAAAAATGGCTTAGGCCTTGTCTACACATGCAAGTTGTAACACTTCAGCTATACTAGTATAGTTATAGCAGAAGGGGGGGAAAGGGATGGGATAGCTCAGTGGTTTGAGCATTGGCCTGCTAAACCTAGGGTTATGAGTTCAGCCCTTGAGGGGGCCACTTAGGGATCTAGGGCAAAAATCAATGCTTGGTCCTGGTAGGGGGCTGGCTTTAATTTGATTTGATGACCTTTCAAGGTCCCTTCCTGTTCTAGGAGATAGGTATATCTCCAATTATTAGAGCTATTCCCCTAGGATGAGCACAGTTATATGAATATGTGCAGGAAGGGGAATAAGTTATATTGGTATAAGGCACCTTTATACTAGTACAGATGCATCCACAGTAGGAGGCTTATTCAAGTTAAGACAAATTGAAGCCTACTGCCCCACTACCTTATACGTCCAGCATGATTTTCACTTGCCATAAGATTGATTTACACTGTTCTGGCAGTGCAAAACGCCATAAAGTGGTTATAATGTAAGCAACATTCATTTCAACGCCTGTTTGCACTGCCCCAGTGGTGTAAGGTGACCTTAGTTTAATGGGAATCAGGCCCGTTGTGTAGCTGTGTAAACCAGTGGAAAACAAATGTAGATCACATTTACACCCTCTTTGCAGAGATATAAAAGTCACTCCACTTTAGGTATAGCCTGCTCACCTTACTCACATGAGTAGCCCTATTTACTCCCATCGTGCCTCCCACAACCTGCACAGGCATACCTCACACAATCTACACTGCTCCATCAATAGGTGTTGGGACCAGAGGCTCTGGCGGTGCTGCTGCAGCCCTCTGGCTTGAAGTGGTTTCCATCATATACAGGGGTTTACAGTTTGGTTCAATGGCTCTCAGCATCCCCACTATACAAATTATTCCAGCACCCCTGGCTCCATTTGGATTTTAGTGGAATTATTTTCAGCTGTGACTACATATTTGGTAGGAATAATGATCATGACAAATATAGGCTGATTTGCTTAAATATTTACTGAAATCCCTGCATGGTAATAGCAGTGCTACTACATCTGTTGATAACGGAACAGACAAATAGTATGGGAAAGATAGGAGGGATCGCGCTACTCTTCTTTGTCAAGAAGCATGCTCCTGAGTCTTGGTCTGCACTACAGTCTAAGAGGTATAGTAAGCCATTCACAATGTTCAGTGCTTACCTTTACAAACCATTAAAAGTAGCTACTTTGCTGCAGCTATCTGGAGCTCTTAACCCCCTGCTTTCCATCCAGTAGATGTCACTAAAGTCAATAGAAATTGTTACTCATATGCCTGGGAAAGATTTACGAAGCCAAAAGGGCAGGGGAAACAATGGAGTAGAAAGGCTTTATGGCCCCTGCTATACTTTGATCTTCATTGATTAATCCAGATATTTTTATGCAATTTTAGTAGAGAATTTTCACGAGAGGTTTACTCTGATTTTTTTAAATGTAAACATTGCTGAGTAAAGGAAGTTGATATGTGACACTAACTACCCAACGTTATTTCCCTAATATTAAAAGTAGCCTGGTATAAACTACTGCATAGATGCTTTTGAAGAAACTCAAGAAATGTAGAATTTTTGTGCACAATCCTACATAGCCTGCCTAAAAGCCAGTGAAAGCTTAGAGTATGCAAGACATGCTGAGTCACGTCCTGATTGCACTCTACAAAATATTAGTGGTTTAGCATAAATGGTCTTTTTTCCCCTGGGTGTTTTGTGAGTTGGACTCATGCTAAGAGGCACAGAGAAGGCAAACTGTACTGGCTATTCCACAGAAAATTCTAAATCACTTTGAGTTTAAACACACTAACATTGTTATTCTCCCTAAATATCTCTGTAATGACATTTAAACTAATAAAATATATTATTTAAAAATAAGCATGCTACCTTATTTTATATTACATCCTATGGATTGAATCTTGTAGTTCTCAGTTTTTACTCCAGCTTTACTCAGGCAAAATTCCCAGTGATATCAACCTGCTGAACTAAAATTGCCTAGGATGGCTGGAGTCATTAATAAAGATTGAAGTTATGATGTAAAGAATACAAGGCATTTCTACTCCATTGTTCAAAACACATGATGATATTAATCGGAGTTTGGCTAGTAAGCACTAAGTAAAAACTAAGGACCAGATTATGCTCTGGTCTACCAGTGTAAATCTGGAGTAACTCCACTGAATTTTTGATGATTCCCTAAAAAGCATGGCTCCTAGGAATTCTCCTCATCTGCCTCTCTTTCCTTTCATTTTATTGGATTTTAAGGGACAAAAGGGAGCTGTAATGTATATCCAAACTGAAATTATTCATAGCAACATTTATCCACTGATTTTGCAATTGCTGTGACTTCATAGAAGAGCCTCATTGGACTGAAGAGTCATAAACTTCTGAATGAAGGTTTTGTTCAGTGCTCATAGTCACAGTGCTAACCCAGTCCTAATCCCAAACCCTGTTTACCTGAAGAATGTCTGTTTTCCACTCCTCATACCTCTTTAGGGAAGCAACTGACTCTTTCATTTCTCTTTTCCTATGTTTATCTTTTTGCCTGTGTAGACTTTTCCCCACATTTTCTGTCCTCTTCTTAAGTGTAATCTGAAACCCCAAATTTTAGAGATTTTTTTTTCAGCCTTGATGAACAGGATGCAACAGGGTTTTGTATTTAATGTATAAATCAAGTGGGCTAATAATATATGCATTGTATGTTAAAGGAACAATGGCCAGGTCAAATTTAGCCTGAAATTTGCAGTCCAAAACTGCTTGAACTTAAGAATGAAACAGTGAAATAGACCGGAAACTGACTAGTAGCAAAACTGAAACTGAGGAATCTATTTTCATTGCCCCTACTGAGATAAATGTTACAGGGAACAAATTGCACAGTGGGAAAATTCAAATTTTAAAAATCTTTCAATTTAGCAACATAGGTAAGCACATCTTTCTTCTATTAAATAGTCCTGTTCCTGTTCTCATTGAAAGTAATGGTGAAAGCTTCCATTCACACTTCATTAATTTTTCATTTAACAGCATATAGCTACATATCAACCTGAGACTGCACCTGATAAACAGCCTCACACTTAAAATCCCAGGTTGTAATATTGCATCATTGAAGTCAGTGTGAGTTTTGCCATTGACTTCAATGGGAGCAGGATCACACTTTTCAACATAGGACAGTGTCCATGAAAGGGTAAAAGAAATGAGTAGCTAAAGCCTTGATGTTTCCAAAGATTGGAAATAGTTTAGCAGAATACCCTAAATCAAAGAATTCTTTTAAACTAACATAGACTCAGTGGCCAAATCTTTAGTTGGTGCACCACACCTGGCACAATGGGGTCCTGGTCTATGATTACATCTGTGCTCAGTGACACCACCATGTACACATCTGACCCAGTATTTTTCATGTAAAAATACATATTACTTACACGGGAATTAACTGTTTTCCAATTTAAGATTGAGAAAAATGAATCACTTTAATATAAGGAATTTCCATCATAAAAGTAATATGGATGCTTCCAAATATTCAGTTATTTTCCACGAGGCTATCTCCATCATCTACAGATTTTAGACAGGTGTGAAAATAGCTTCTGTGTAATAATAAATTATGTTGGAAAATGTATTTTCTATGAGGGTTAGCATGCAGTAATCTACCCACATTATCAGTGCTGTGCTTGTTATGCTATCCCATAGGCCCCACCCCAGGGAGTTGCTTGAATTTCTTAATTAAAACAGTTTCACAAATCATATTGGCTAGAGTTTCTGCACTGGCCTTTCACCTTCCTACATTCACTTTAAACATCCAAAGACTACAGTTGATTTTTTCACCACATTTCAGATTCCAAGGTGCTGGAATGCATCCCCAGGAGGGTGGATAGCAGGAAGAGCAAATACACTGCCTATTTCTGAATACTAATATTACCCATGTGAAACATTTTTATCCATGGACTTGCGCTTTGCTGTATTTGTCTTTCAACAAATTGGTTGGAAGTTAAAAATCACCCACAAGTGCTAGAGCCTGTGACTTCCCTCCCTCACCCATCAAACCCTTAACTTTAAATGGGAGAGGGATAGCTCAGTGGTTTGAGCATTGGCCTTCTAAACACAGGGTTGTAAATTCAATCCTTGGTGGGGGTCACTTAGGGATCTGGGATAAAAATCTGCCTGGGGCTTGGTCCTGCTTTGAGCAAGGGGTTGGACTAGATGACCTCCTGAGGTCCCTTCCAACCCTGAGATTCTATGATAATAGCAAAGGCCTAAAGACAATGGGGAATTTAATGTAATAAATAAAATAAGCCAGTCTGAAATTACTACAATTCAGCTTTCCAATCATGTTGAAATAACTGGAGTGCTCTGACATTTGAAGCCATTTCTGGCTTTCTCAGGATAAATATAATCAAATTGAGGGTTTTTTTTATTTCTAATTTTTAAATAGTGTCTTATGTATCAGAGAGATGTGAAAAGCTTCTTTAGAGCTGGTGTTGTCCTTATAATTAGTAACATGCTCATTTCTGAGCCATCCAACTGGGTTGAAGTCACCACAGTATGGTGTGATCTTGTGCCCAGTGCTGATTCTGCAGTAGAATGCTGATGCGGGGGGAAGCACTGTACGGGCAGAGATGCCACTCTTCAGCTAAGATGTTAAAGCAAAGTCCCTCCTCTCCATCCATCTCTGGATGCTGTCTTGATGGAGTCAGAGAATCTGTGTTATTTCTTGTAAACAGAGAGAAGGGGGATAACCTCTTTGTCCTTTCCACCATTCTCTCAAGGAAAAGGAGAATATTTTTTATTGTTTAAGGCTGTGTGAGAGCTATTGCTTAGCACACAAGGGCTGCTTTGTTTGCCTAGATGCTGTCAGTGCAGACCAATAGTATGTAGTTCTTTGGGATAAGTTAAGGGCGAAAGGCATCACACACACACACACAGACACAGACACAGACACACACGCCAATACTACATATTGTCTTAAACTCACAGGCCTCTGTCCTTTGATGCATTGGTGTAGCTAGTGTTGCTCTGATCTGGCCACAAAAGGATGCCCCAATATGAAGTGGATTCTTGGATAGAGTCACCACAGTGACTCCTACACCCAGCCCTCTTCTGGTGACCGATATAGGAGCCATTGCCAGAGGAAAGGGAGCATAATCAGTGCTCCCTTACACTGTGTTGATCGCTGACTGCCAGAACAGCCCATCAGCAGCCATCATAGATTAGAGCAGCCCACAGGTCCTCTAATTTATGCCAAGGACTAGACTGACTCCAGTAAAGGAGAAGCATGAAGGTGGCTTAATGTCACAGGATCTGGGACATATTTTCCATTCCGATAGTCTCTGTTTTTACTTTCATTAGTGTGATATTTGTTCTCCTGAAGGTGAAATGACTGTCAGAAACAATTATCAATGAGCCAAGTAGCATACCTGGCAGCCTCAACATACTTTTTATCATGCTGTCCTTCCAGTAACCTCAGCTCTGGTGGAACACCCCTCAACCAAATTTGTGCTTGTACAGGTGTAACTGAGGACAGAATTTGATTCTTTGAATGTGACATAGTACAATTTGACATCAACTCAGGCCACAAAAGTCTCAGTGTGTTGGAAAGGATCAATTTCCAAAGCAAAAACTACTTAAGATGATTAGACAAAAGACCGATGTCATAGCAGTTCATATGTTTTTGAATACAACTGTCCAGACATATACTACAAATATTTATTGTCAAACTTTAGCTATAATACATTTTTTCTGACTTGCTAAGTTACGATTCTGTCTCTTTTACATTTTTAAAAACTTTGTAACTGTATTACTAATCTCCATAAAGAATTTAGTGATGTAGTGACTGTTTATAATGTATTATAAAGTCAGTGGCCAATTTTTCAGGGAAAAAATATCTTAATGCATAATTTTGAACCAGGTCTTTCTCAAAACAATAGTGTGGTACTTTTAAATGCACTGTTAATATGTGAATAGCACTATAGCTCATTCTTCCTTTTCATCTCAAATCTAACAGGAAATGGCAAGCTTTTTAAAGTGAGCACAATAAAGCTTAGAGTTTGCTCAACAACATTTTAACTTCTCCTATAAGCAAACTGTAAATTATTTTGGAGACTGCACAAGATGCATTGGTGACATCAGGGAACTGCATCTGTTGCAAGAGCTCACGGTGGAGCAGCAAAACAGAACTGTCCACAGCAAGGAAAAAGCTCTTTTGTTTGGAAAGCAAAGTTTTCTCAGGGGACAGTCCAAACCCCCACAAAAATTTTGATCTAGCATGGACCTCACTGTTTTCCATTCAAAGGAGCATTTCTTTGACCTTGTCTTAACTACTAAAAACACATGGCACATCATACACAAAAATAAATAAAATTCACATGCAATTTCCCCCTGGGAAGAGCTCAGTGAGAGAGAGTAAGAACCAGACATGGCAGATGCTAGTCACATTGCTTATTAAACTATTGGAAGGTGCTGCGGAGATGCTAAACTTCCAGGGGGTCCAAACCTCAAATAAATCCATTTTACCCTATATAAAGTTTATACAGGGTAAACTCATAAATTGTTCGCCTTCTATAACACTGATAGAGAGATATGCACAGCTATTTCCCCACTCCCCGGTATTACTACATACTCTGGGTTAATTAATAAGTAAAAAGCCAATATTCATAACTTCAAATACAAAAATGATACATGCATACAAATAGGAGGAATGTATTCAGTAGGTCATAACCTTTACAGAGATATGTTACATGGCATATGTAGCATAACACATATTCCAGTTATGTCATATATACATTCATAAGCATATTCCCATAAAGCATTATGGGGTGCAACATCATACCCTCCTCCTGAACTTACTGCCAGAGACTTGGACACTGTCCACAGCAGAGGCAGTACATGTAAAATCCCTTGGTCATTCTCCTTTTTAGTACCTTTAACCCATATGCTGTCATTCATAGGTGTTCTAGCAAGGTTTGGGGTTCCTGGTCCCCAGGTGTCTGAAAGCAAGTTGGGGTGTAGTATTGCTAATAGAATGCAGACAGCAATATTTGTTAAAGTGTAGTTGTCTTGGCATTTAGCCACCAATGGCATGAAGCAGTGTACCTCAGTTTCCTCTTCCACACAGCAGCGTGAGCCTGTTCTGCTTTTGCTGCTGTGCCAAGCTTCCAGCCTGTTTACAGGTATAAGCTGAAAAGTAACATGCTTGTGGAACTGTCTTGTCACCATCCCTATCATGTCCAAAAAAATTTTCCATAAATTCAGTATGTCCCACATCTTTAAAGAGTTTACCACTAGTATTAACTCATTTGACATTATTGCATAAGGGTCCTTATGGAAATTGCTAAAAGCATAGGTCCTAGTTCTCACTACATTAAGGCTTGCTCCGGTAGTGTAAGGGGGTGCTGACTGCTGACCCCTCAACTCATCTTTTCGGGTTTTAGTTTGGGGTAAAATATAACCTATCTGCTAAGCATGCTTATGGAAATAATAATGGAAATTATTGAAGCTGTAGCAGCAAGTAGAACAACCAAAATGTATGCATGAAAATAGGCTTGGCTATAGGTTTTATGCATTAGGGGTTAAGAGTTTAGGGTAAGAACTAGTAGAAGCTGAGATTATGTGCTTGACCGAAGATTATGGAGTGATAGATGCTTGACCTAAGGTTCTATAATTTAGCAGTAAGTATCTTATGGTAGTTTAGGAATGCATTTTGTGACAAACAAGTTGACCAGAGAAGAACAGGTATACCATAAATTTGCACAAGTTAGCTTAAAATGGGGCATTTGGGGTTGATGCATATGTTGATGTATATCATTTATTAAGAAATTGATGCAAATGGCTGATGTCAGTGGTCAGAAGTCTAAATATGGTCACCTGGAATGCCACGCACGGACAAAGGGCAGGGCCAAGGTTTATTATGGTCATGGAAGGAGTCATATATGGTCACATATCTGAATGGTTACATACAAGAAGCATATAAAAACATCTGATTATTTGCACAGAAAATTGGGTTCACCAGATCCCTGATATAGTGTAAATTGAATCAGGACCAGCTCTCTGATGTGCTCCACTGACTGCTCCTTCAATCTTTGTTTCTAATGGTCTGTATATTTGCTGTGTATTTGGATTTTTTTATAAGCTTCTTTTAAAGAAAGCAAGAGTAAACACCGACATAGCATCATGTGAAACAGACTGCTACTGCTTTCATCAAAAGAAGCTCATATGATGAGAGAAAAATCAGGACTAATTAGTCCGAATGGTGGTTAATGCCTCCAGGAAAGGATCCATCTGTTGTGTGCAGTGCAAGGTGTTCCAATGAGTTCTGTAAGGGAAAGAGGATTACAGAGGACTTTATCATTATTATTGTTGTTGTTGTTGTTGTTGAGACTAATTGATCCTCCCTTGGTAGGGCCGCATCAACCTGTTCTGTATTTACAGTCACAGTTCTGTACCCAGAGAATTAATAGCAGTATGAAAGGGGAGGAAAATCAGTCAAAGTTACATGAATGAGACAAATTTGTTCAAATTGTTAGCTGAGGGAGTTGTTTCTTTTGTTTCTCCTTTTCTTCTTTTAAACATGGAGTTGGAATGAGAATATGAAAGAGCAAGGAGAGAGGAAAATGGCTTATGACTACCATATGTCTTGGTATCCTTTTAAAAGGAGATGGTAGTGCTAAAGTGGTATTAGGCTTCAAACAGCTGGGATTGTGTTTGTTAGTATAATCATCCAGCTAATTATATAGGAATGTGGCGAAAAAAAGTTTTGTTTTGACAGCTCAACATTCAGGGTTCCCAACAGGCAACCAATTAGACCCTGGAAAAAGGAAGTTACTTGTAAAAATTAATGGTGTGCTCAGTGGAGGGATATGGACTGATTTATGTTATTAATTCCTTTCTTAGAGTTCTAAGACAGTAACAAAAATTTGTTTTAGAACATATTTAGTGCACATAAATCAATTATTCTTTTTTCAGCTGGCACATTTCCCTTTTAGGCGTTTCAGTCATATTCTTTGGTTTCTAAATATGTGCAAAGACATCATAAATATGAAATATTGGCATTACAGTCCTGTTGAGGGAATCTTAAACCAAATCCCCAACTGGCATGAATTGGTCTAACTTTATTATATACTCTGGAGCTACACTGATTTACATCAGCTGAAGATCTGGCCAGGATAATTCTCACAATATTCAGAGAACACATAGTCGATACACTGGGCCAAATATTTCCCTCATTAACACTTCACTGGTGCTAGGTTTCTACTCTCGTCAATTCAGTGAGGTTGCACAGGTGTAACAGAAGGCAGAGATGCAGATATCCTGCAAGTTGCTGAGGACCATCAATGGCACCTGAAGCCAGTAGGAGCTGAAGGAGCTCTGCATTTTGCAGGATCAGACCTAGAATTTGATCTAGGAGATAATTCAATAATGTTACCCAAGGGCATAAGCCAGCTGCACTGAAATCAATGGGAGTCTTTCCACTGCACTGGGTTTGGGTCTGACCTGAAGGCCCAGATCCTCAAAGGTATTTAGTAGTGTAAATTGATTTCAATGGGAGTTAGGTGCCTAAATAACTTTGAAGATCTGTGGCAAAATACTTTCTCTGTAATGAAGTCGTTGTTTCTACACTTTCCCTACTTCCCAAGTAGTTCTTTGACTACCTGTAGTGTCCATCTCTTAATGATGCCTTGCTCAGTTCTGCTGTCTTTTCCATCACACTTAAAATAAAATCGTATTTCCCTGGTATAAAGCCTAGAAAATATGGATTAATATCTTGAGTGTGGGTAAAGAAGACCTCTCAATACACTTGCTGATCTGAATCCCTATATTAATTTATGAGCACATTCATGCATAACAGACTTTCTTGGCTAATTTTTTTTTAATTGCATTCACTTTGCATGTGGGAGGTCAAGACTTTAACCTTTAGTCCTGCACACAAAACAAAGCAAGGGCCAATTTACACATGCATTACCTTCTCATTGTGCACGCTTATATTTATGCACACAAAACTGGCATAATTTGGACCCAGCCCCGAAGAATTCCTTTTCGTTTTGGTTTTGCCAACCTAAATCTTGACATCTGAGGGTTTGGTAAGCTCAGGTCACCCTGCTTTTGCCCATATCCAGCTCAAAGCAAAGTTTCTGATTCAGCCAAACACTTCATCATGTGCTTAACTTTAATCATGTATGTGATCTCCCACCTTTATATGATGGGCTTAAATACTTGCTTAATTTTAAGAACATGCTTAAGTATTTTGCTGAGACAGGGCATAAAGAACAAATTACACTGATCTTTTGGAGTGCATTAGGTTTCATTTTATCTGACTATATAGCCTGGCCATTGGCTTCTTCACATTCCTCTGGATTCCCTTCCTCATTCATTCATCTTCGTATGATAACAAGCATGCATTTATAACGCAAATGTAGGTACTAACTCCTTATTAAAGAGCAACAAAATTGGTGATAGTGCCCAAATTTTAACAGAAGTATTAAAGAGAGGATAATAAGTACAGACAGTAAGAAAAGAGAGCAGAGCTGAAACAATATAGGTTTATGAGTTCCAGTAGGCATTCAAAGCATGTTTGTAAAAGTTAGATCATTCATATTATTAAACAGCTCATTCCATTTGACCCATCAATTGTTAATCTCCCACAGGCATTAAAATTGCTCCATTTCTCTTAATCCTTTTATTCTGGTCATCTACATTATGTGGCGGTGGCTGTGTGCCTGGTTCCTTCCAGTCACCACCACCTTGCTGCGCTGTGTGTATTGTGCAAAAAAGTCAGAACGCCTTTTACTTCAGACACACAGTGGGGGAGGGGCAGCAGATTGCAGGAGCAAAGCACTCAGCTGCTGCCCTGCCAACCCCACAGGCAGGAGGCAGCAGCAGCACTGACTTGTGTTCAGGGGAAAAGGTCAGAGTTGGGTTGAAAAACTACTTGACCGTCTCCGACTTGGGTCGGATGAGCTTTGGTTCAGTTTGGATCTGGGTTAGGTTTTAAAAATAGGCCCAAGTAGACATCTAATACACATTTCTATAGCTGGTATTTGTTGTTTGCAACCATAGTGATGAAATACATTTACTGGCTGGAGGCACAAGAATTCTAAATAGGTATGCGTCTTTGTTTAATTTCTGCAAATCAGGATATTTTCCTGACACCATAGTAACAGGAATTTGGAGAATGTATTTCTGAAATAACTCTTGCATCAGTTTTCTAATATCAGGCCAGGAGCCTTTCTATTTGGGAGCATTCTATCTCTTCTAGCTTTTTAATGTGAATTGTGCAACTACATAGTTGCAAGACACAGATGTGAAAATATCTAATCACGATTTTCCACTGGTATTCTCACATGGAGATAGACATGCACTGTTCTTAGAGACTAGCATAATATCTTAGATCTTGAGCTGCTGGCCCATTTCCTTGCTGTGAGCATGTTTGTGCTCCACACGTCATGGCTTGCAGCATGCAGGTGCCAAAATCCTCTTTTTTATTCAGTTGGAAGATAGTTTGATCATTCTAAGGGCTTGTTTACATGGGAAAGTTGCACTGATATAACCTGTGGTGTGAATTTAAACCAATAGTGTTTAAACACCTCAAACTGCTGTGTGGACACTCTTATTTCATTTTAAGATTTTCTTTTTTCTGTTCAGTGTAAATTGATTGAGAAGAGTCTTCAGCTAAACCAAAATAAGCCATTCTTGAACCCAAATAAATGTTCCCATAGGGGTTTACACTAGTTTAACTATATCTGTTTTTTAAAAAGCAATTTTAAGTTAAACCAATACAAATTCCCCATGCAGATAAAACCTAATGGTATGTGACACTCTTGAAATAATGGTAATGATCACTTTGCTAGACATTGTACAAACACATAAGAAGACACAGTTCACAATCTAAGAAGATGCATGAAATATGAATGGTGAGGAGATAGTATAATAAACATATACTGTCTTTATATACATCCATAGAGCAAGCAGGGGTGGCTCAAGGCTCTTCCAGGTGGGGATGAGGAGAGGGGGGCTGAGGTGGGTTAGACAGAAAACTGGAGGGCTGCACTATGCATCTTGTGGGCACACATACATATTTATTTTTTTAATAATACACACTTAAACATGTGTTTTATCTATGTTATCCTCAAAAGGAGAATAAAATATATATACAGACAGACTGGTTTTAAACTCCATCTATGGCAGCTCACTGGTGCAACATTTATTCACAGAAAATCAATAGGGAAAAAACCCTGAGCCAATAAATAAATAAATAATGCTAAAAATAATAGTAAACAAATGCAACTTTCTGGAAAAAATACTGGCTAAATAATACTAATAGCTAATTACTTTGAATTGGAGAATGTATTGTATTAGATTTTAAAATTAGCCATTCACACATGGTAAAATAGGATATTTGCAAGATCTGGAGACTCAGAGCCATAATACAACAGCTCATATTGTGGTCAATCTGGAACAGGAGGCCTTAGTTCTAAAGAAGGTTAATTGAGCATAGGTGCTGTAGGAGGCTTTACGCAGACACCTTCTGCTCTATCCTCAGTACTAAGCAGCAGCTGGAGGAGGCAGTGGGCAGGAAGGGGGATGGATGCTAAGTCTATGTGGCTCCTGAGCCCCAGCCAGTTTATAAACCTACATGTTGCCAGCCTGGGGCAGAGCATGTGTAGGTGCAGCAGCCATATGGCAGGGACCTTCACGCTGGGGATGTGAACCAGGTGAAGAGGACTGGGCACCATTTCAGGTTTTGATAGGAGGGTGCAAATTTAACCATGACTCCAGGGGCTATGCAGGCAATGGAAAACCAGTTATTTTTTGCAGATAATAACTTAGAAATTAGCTGACAGGAGCACTGTATGTAATTCCTATATAAAGAAAGAAAAATTGTGCAAACGCCAATTAAAGTCGTATTTTAAATTTATATGTAGATTTAGAACAATCAAGGCGATATTGCAGTAAAATATTCCCAATCCCAAGCCTTGAGGTCTGAGTTTTGGAGTCTTAACATAGATGCAGAAACACAAGTTGGATATTTTGTACTTTATCTTTAGTACAGATAAATAATAAATACAATCTGCTCAAAATTTGCTTACTTTCTCTGACAGACACATTCTGTGTTATTACAATTATCTACTCTATTTTTGTCAATTGTTTTTCACTCCGCTAAAAATATATTTATTTAATTTTATCATGTGATTACATTTTTTCTCTTTTATTAAGAATGGGAATTATTTTTTCTAATTAATACAGTGTGGATGGGCCTTTGATGTACATGGTGAAAATGTAAATGCTGGGCGATTTTGAAATGTTCCAAAAAGTTGACTGTGAGGGGAATTTTTTTTGTAGAGGTAAGAGGGAGACCTAAGCAAGCAGGTCAATAGCGCAAAGAAAGGTTGGTGATGGAATAGTGCCTTGTTTTGCATTGTCTTCCAGATCCTGCCATCACTAAGGCCTGTCTACACTACAATTTTGTTGACAAAAATCAGCTTTTGTCAACAAAACAGCAGAGGTGTACACACTGCAATGCTCCTCCCACTGATTTAACTCTGCTGCTACACTGACATAATAAAACCACCTGGACAAGAGGCGTAGAGCTTTTTGCGATGAAATTGGAGTGACACGGTGTTAGAATAGACAGTGCGCTTGCTTATTTTGCCCTAAGTGGCCTTCAGGAGGTGTCCCACATTGCCCAGCATTATCGCTCTTGTCACCAGTTTGAACTTCTCTGCCCTGCAGCCCAATACACAGGCATGCACTCCCTCCCATGGGAATTTTTGAAATTTCACTTCCTGTTTGCTGAGCATGGACAGCTCACATAACATCTGCCCAGCTGTCCTTGTCAGCTTCCTGCAGCAAACATGCCCCTGCCTGGAGTACACCAGAGTTGTTGGATCTGCTGGGTCTGTGAGGAGAGGAGGCTGTGCAGTCACAGCTCCATTCCAGCTGTAGGAGCTTTGATACCTCTAGGAAGATTCCTTGTGGCATGGAGGAGAAGGGGTAAAAAAGGTCCACAAACCAGTGCCATGCTAAGAACAAGGAGCTGAGGCAGGTGTACCAGAAGACAAGGGAGGCCAATTGTGGGTCTAGTGCATTGCCAAATACATGCCACTTCTACAAAAAGCTGCACACTATCCTTAGTGATGACCTCCACCTACAACACCAAGAGCCTTGTGAGTACTTCGGGATTGGGGGACATGCAGGCAGCATCCAGCAGAGTCAACCCCAAGGAGGAAGTGGTGGATGAGGAAGTGGGAGTGGAAGAGGATGGTGGACAGGCCACAGGGTCATCCATTGGTGTGGCAAGCCAGGACCTCTTTTGAACTCCATAGGGTCTAGCTAGCCCAGTATTCTGGCTCTGGATAAGTACTCATTGTGCTTTGATACTGCACAGAAACATGAGGTAGAGCTTGGGTTTTTTCTCCCTGGCTAGAAGAGGGATAGAAAAAACCAACATTAGCACTGTTTGCATCTGCTTTTCATTCCCCTGTGCAGAGGCAGAGAAGGCCCTGAGGAAGTTTGTTGATGCACACTGGAATGTCCCAGGAATCCTCTATAGAGATCTCTAGGAAATTTTCCTCGAGGTACTTCACAATCCCCTGCTGCAGCTTCCTTGGGAGGGCTGCCTCATTTCTTCCCACAGTGTAGGAAACTTTGCTGCCCCAACTGGCAATTGCTTCTGCAGGCAAGCAGCATATAGACCTGGTTTGCAGCCATCCTTTAGCTTCCCAAATGTTATGCAGAGCACAGCAGCCTTCTATGACCATGGGAATCTTTTTCCCATTGAGGTCTAAACTGCCAAAAAAGCAGCACCAATGATCCTTTAATCTGCCAAAGGCACATTCAACAGCTATTCTGCATCTACTGAGCCGACTGTTGGTACACACCTTACTGCAGTCAAGGTTTCTGGGGCAAGACTTCATGAGCCATGGGAGTAAGGGATAGGCTGGGTCTCCCAGGATCACAGTTGGTATTTCCATAGCCCCAATTGAAATCTTCTGGTCTGAAAAGAAAGTCACTGCTTGCAGCTTTCTGTACAGGCCAGTGTTCCTAAAGATCCATGAGTCATGCACCTTTCCTAACCATCCCACGCTGATGTTGCTGAAACAACCCCAGCGATCCACCAGCATTTGTAATACCATAGAAAAGTAGCCTTTAATGTGGTCTGTTGCAAGGTGGCCTGAGGCCAAAATTGGGATATGCATACCATCTATCGCTCTGCCACAGTTAGGGGAAACCCATTGCCTCAAATTTTCCCCACACAGCCCAGAGTCACAGTCCTTTATAGCAGGAGGCAATTAATTGGCCCTGAACACTTGTATCACTGCAACCACACTGTGGACTTCCCCACTCCAAACTCATTTGCAACTGATTGGTAGCAGTCTGGAGTTGCCAGCATTCACACAGCAATCGCCACTTGCTTCTCCACCATGAGGGCAGCTCTCATTTTGGTGTCCTTGCCCTGAAGTGCTGGGGGGAACTCCACACACAGTTCCAGGAAGGTGGCTTTGAGCATCTGAACATTCTGCAGCCACTACTCGTCATCCCAAACCTGCATCATGATATGATCCCACCATTTCCCAAACCCAGTACAAACAGTCCACCGTGTGCAACTGCTCCGTGAATGCCAAAAGCAATCTTGACTTGTTTCTTTCCAGTGCACACAGCAGGGCAGACACCACAGTGTCATTACAAGATTTGTAACTCATGAAACACTGTGGGATCAGCCACATTGTGTTCAGAACGCTCATCACAAGACTGGAGAGCAGTGCTGGATCCATGCTTTCTGAAAGAGATAGTGGGCACACAGTTTACAGGGGCTGTTGAAAAGCAGCACAAAATGTAGTCAGATTCCCATGGAATGATGGGACGGAGAAAATTACATCATGGGACACTCAGCTTGTCCCCATGAAGCACTGTGATCCTGTCCCAGAATACCCAGCAGCAGATGGTGGCAAGTTGCACAGTGGGATAGCTACCCATGGTAGCAAGAGCACCAACTGTGGACACACTCCACTGTCACAAGGAGCATTGTATGGACATGCAAAAACAGTTTAATGACAGCAGTAGATGATCGTTGACATAACTTAAGTCAACTTAACTTTGTAGTGTAGACGTAGCCTGAGAGACCAACCCAATCCTGCAGCGCTGAAAGATTTTCTGAGGACATGCAACAAGTGGCTCAGCACAGACTGGAGTCATCCCTATCTACATTATGGAGCTAGCTTAGAGACTCTCTCCCATCTTGTAGTGTGCTCCTTTCTATCTACTAGTGTTAAATCATTGAAAAAAGATGGAACCATCATGTCTATGAAAATATGGAGAATTTCCCCTTTTGCTTATTTATTAGTGAAAGCATTGACTGAGTTTTATTTTGCTCTCAGGATATCTTATAGACAGGGCTGGCTTTAGGAACCGTGGGCCTGATTCGAATACCTGGCTGCAGTCTGGGTCTTCGGCGGCACTTCGGTGGCAGGGGGTCCTTCACTCGCTCCAGACCCCCTACTGCTGAAGTGCCGTCGAAGATCCTGACCACTGCCGGGTATGTAAAAAAAAATTAAAAATTAAAAAGGTGCCTAAGGCCAGGGGCCCTCTTAGGCACGGCGTGGGGCCATGTTAGGCAAAGGGTGAGGGGCCCTCTTAGGCCCAGGGCCCAATTCCAGGGAATAGGGGGAATCGGCCTAAAGCCGGCCCTGATTATAGAGAGACACACTGTGCCAGCCCTTATTCCATGTGAACCTCCTGCCTCCCTTTTGCATGATCTGTATAAGGGCCAGTCAGACCTGTAGCCCTTGTACCCAAGAGAATGAAGGACTCCTACCAAGTAGCTTCCTTGATGGAGAATTGGCCAAAAGGTAGCAAAATAGAGTGGGAAATAGGCATAGTCTTGGCTACCCACCCCTCATCTTTTCCATTTGCTTCCCAGAATTGCTGGCTGGTCATGCTGAAGTCAGCATGCTCCCCGCTGTACAACGAGGGAGACATTCTGGTGATTTCCTAGCTGCCAAAGATTTTACAGTAACCACTATATCATCCAGAAAGAATGATAAATCTGCTCACAAACTGTCTCCTCAATGTGGTCACGCCTGATTGCAATCTGCCTTTCAATTGCTGGGAATTTTGAACAATTCAATATATTACAATAACTAGGTAAAACTTTGTTAACAGTCTGTGGCTAAGTCTTAAGTTTGCCCATAGGGAGTTTGGTAGAATGTCTCACCTACTAAGAGTTGGCTTCTTAGCAAATGGGCTGACAGGGAGTTTACTTGCTTTCCCACCATGACCATAGTGTCTCTGCTGCAGACAAAGCAATGCATATTCTGCTGCCTGGCTGACAATAATCCTTTGTTCAACTTGGTGTGAAAAATATAAGAAAAAATAGTAAAGAAATACATTTTCATAATACCCTTAACTTTCAGTAAGAAGAAAACTGTCCTGGCTTTTTTCCTTTGCTCTTTATTTATAGGTACAAAATTATTCTGACCAGGAGACTTGTTTATTTGTTTGGGAATGTAGAGCCAGATTTTAAAGGTATTTAGATGCCTAACTCCCACTGAATTCAGTGGGACTATTTCAATGGGAGTTAGGCATCTAAATACCTTTAAAAATCTGATCTCTGGAGCCTAAACTCAAAACTTCCATTGAAGTCAATGCCTCATTAAATGTGTCAGGACAGGACCTTTTGACAGCATTACTAATAGCACTTAATTCTTATTTAGCATCTTTCATCCATAGACCTCAAAGTTTATGGCAGAATCAGGAAGGGAATCCAGGTCTCTTAGTCCTGTACTCAGCTCATTATACCCCTGCTGTCCCTTTGGAGTTACACAAGAGTGAACTGCAGGATTACTCTACTAGTCAGGGTGGGATTCACTGCGTGTGACTGATTCTATGGTTGGCAAACTCCTTCCTTTGACTTTCCATGACAGGACCATGGGCTGAGAAATCCAGCTCTAGATCTATATTTCAAACACTAAGCATTATGGGGGCTTATTTGAGATTTTGATTTAGACCAGTGGTTCTCAACCTGTGGCCCGCAGGCTACTTACGGCCCAATCAGCACACAGGTGTGGCCCATGTTACATCCTCAGGGCCCTGCAGCCCACGATGGTAAATAGGTTGAGAACCACTAGTTTAGACTGTTAGAGGCAGAAGGATTCAGTTATCAATTTCTCCTCTCCCAAAAAGTTTGTGGATATTCTGAGCCAAGGCTTTGGCTCATATTACGTTCTACAGTCATACCTGGGATCCAGGCCACATGCATCTACTTGTATATTCAGCATGCTTGAGATATGGTCAATGTATTCTGTCACAGAAGTTGATGTTAAGCAATTGATATGTGGGAAAATGCAGTGTCAAAGCAAGTGTAGGTAAAATATGAGGCCAGTCCTATCTTTTCTGCAGTGTTGATTTAGATGTAAATTATACCACTCTGCTTGTTTTTCTGATTGCCTCGTTTGACTCTTTTTTGTAGAGATCAGTTGACCTACTGTTCATAGCCAATCCACAGACATCTGGAGGATTTCACCCTACTGGAAATGATACTGGAAATTAGCTCAATATTTAACAGCTATATTAAAAAGAGATGAACTATCTGGTGTGCAGGAGCATCACACAAGTTAAATTCCATATACATGTCTCTGCAAAGCTTGTTAACACATGTGCAGGCCTGTACATATTTTGTAAAGTAGTTTTATATTTTACATTTTTGCTAACTTTTCAGAAAGCACAGCTAAAATATGTACAGCCATGAAACTTTGTTTTCCAAGTCCCTCTAACAGTTATTTTTCATATTAAATGGTCAGTGTCATTACAACTGTTACTGCCTCTATTATTAACTATGGAGGGCCAGTCAGACGGCCTGTAATTAAAACTGAGTTGAGTCTGAGATAAAATCAAGCAAATAAAGAAACAACAGAAACACTTCAATCTTTCCATATAATGATACCTTATTGAAATTTTGTGCACAGGCTACTGTAGAAGAAATTAAGCTGTAATTAAACTAAGTTGTTAAGAACAATTGGGTCTAATTGTTAGGACTATAGCCTATAGACAGAGCTAGGTCAACAGTTCATTCATTGCCTAACTACACAACAATTGGCAGAGGTGAATCTTGAGTAGCTCCGGTGCAATGAGTAGATTTTTTTAAAATACAGTTTTAGGATTAATGATCCTTTTTTGACATGGTTCTTTATCAATAAATGTATCTCTTTCACCAGAGGCTGACACATAGAATATTCTTTGTCAGGGAAACTTACAAAGAATTGTCTTCTTCAGCATTGCCACTATCACCCATTGCCCCCAGTGGGTTGACACCACAAACAGTACTTTGCAAAGATGACTGTAGCCCGCATTCACCTTCTGCTCCTAGTGTTCCCCTCTGCTTTCTGGCAGTATAAGAGGTGAGAATTTTCAGAGCATCTTGGCTTCACTCCAGTTGGGAAGGAGGTATTTGATCATATTTGTGTGCCTGTAGTGCCTAGCACAATGGGCCCCAGATCCTAAGCTCTGGATGCTACAATAATACAAAAAAGTAATAATAATGATAATAGTAATAATCATGAATTATATAGGCCTTTTTACTAACAAACTAATATGTTTGATACCTTGATTTACTATATTATTATTTATCCTTTAAGACAATGTACTCGTCATTCTACAACCACCAAGTAGTCCTTCTATATTCAGGTTCTCAGAAGCTTGTGCTTCATCTGCTGATGGTATCGTATCTTCCTTTGGGAGCAGAATTTATCTTATAATGAGCCCAAAATCTTAATCATAGGCTAGGTCGTGAGTTTTGTGATAAGTAATTTAAAAGCAATTGGACTATCTTACAACATCAGAAAGTGCATGCTTATCAATCCCATATGGATGCATTCCGCAAGCAGCTTCACCGGGTGTTCTAAAGAGCCATGAAGAAGTACACCAGTAAGACAAAGGGTGAAATCCTGATCCCCACAGACGTTAATGTCAAAACTCCTATTGCTTCAGTAGGGTCAAAGAGTCTAAAACTGCAGTTGGTGAGTTTGTCCTGCCATCTGAATCCCCAGCAGTGAATAGATCATGCTTCCCTTTATTATTTTGAAAAAATGGGCATAATACAACATATCTATGCCTACAGAGCAGTTTTGTTTCAAATGTAAATAGAGCTGCAGATTTCCAGGGAAAAAATGAAAATGTGACTATAGAAATTGCAAGTTTGACTGCTGAGGAACCCAAAGATGTGAGTAGCATCAGTTATACTACAAAACACATATGTAATAGGCTGATAATGATAATACTTTGTACTTCTATGGCACCTCCAACTCAAGGAGCTCAAAAAGTTTTATAAATATTAATGAATTAAGCACTGCAAAACCTCTATGATGAAAGTAAATAATAGTAATCCCATTTTACATGATGAAGCCCTGAGGCAGAGAGGGTAGAGCCCGTTGAAATGGTTGGGATCTTTAAACTGATGTTGGTGGGATTTTGCTCAATCCCTAATTAGTGTTTGCAAGATCATACAGCAAACTAGGAATAGAGCATAAACCTTCTGATTCTCTGTCCCAGGTGTGATCTACACTTAAATGTTATATTGGCACAGTTAGGTCCATCAGGGTGTGAAAAAAAAGCACAGTGTAGACACAGCTACATCAATGGAAGAGTTAATTGTTGAGGAAGCTAATGTTGTTTGGGCCTGGTCTGCACTTAAAATTTAGGTCAACATAGCTACAGTGCTCAGGGCTGTGAAAAAACCAGGTTATCTATGCCAGCCTAACATTCAGTGTAGAGGCAGCTACATTGTGACAAATGATGAATCAGCACTGAGTCTGTACCACTGACTGGAGAAATAACAAATAACTGTGTGCTCTTGCTGAGGAACAAAAGAAGTGGAGTAGTTACAGCACCTAGAGCAGTGGCTGGCAAAGGTTTTGGCCTGAGGATCACAAAGGGTTTCAGAAATTGTGTGGAGGGCCGGTTAGGGGAGGGGGTCGTGGCCTGGCCCCCACCTGCTATCTGCCCCCCATCCCAGGACTCCTGCCTCATCCAACCCCTCCTGATCCCTGACCCCCACCCCCAGGACCTCTGCCCCATCCACACACACACCCCACTCCCTGTCACCTGACTGCCCCCGAACCCCTACCCCTGACTGCCCCCACCACCAGACCATCCAACCCTGGTCCCATTCCTGATGGCCCTGGGACCCCTGCCCCATCCAACCACCCCTTCTCCCTGTTCCCTGACTGCCCCCAAATCCCATGCCCCTGACTGCCTCTGCTGCCCCATCAACCCACCCTCCTTCCTGACTGTCCTCCCAGGACCCCTGCCCCCATTCAACCCCTCTATTCCCCCAGCCCCAACCCCTATCCACATCCCCGCCCCCTGACCACCATCCAGAACTCCTCTGCCCTCTATCCAACCCCCCTTGCTCCCTGCCCCTTACTGCGCTGCCTGGAGCACCGGTGGCTGGTGGCTCTACAGCTGTGCCGGCCGACTGGAGCCGAGCCACGCCGCCGCCACCACCATGCAGCTCAGAGCACCAGGTCAGGCCCGACTGTGCAGCTGCGCTGCCCCAGGAGCTCATAGCCCCGCCACCCAGAACATTGTGCTGGCAGCAGAGTGAGCGAGCTGAAGCTGTGGGGGAACACCTGGGGGGGGGCCGGGCGCTAGCCTCTGGGGCCAGGAGCTCAGTCTCCGGGCAGGACAGTCCTGTGGACTGGATGTGGCCCACGGGCTGTAGTCTGCCCACCTCTGACCTAGAGGTTGCATTCGTAACCCAGAAGGCTTTCTTCATTAACTGCTTACTTAACCTGAGAGCCTCAGGTTTTCTGTCTTTCTTTCCCTTCTTAATCTGTGACCTCTGATGGCCTCTTTGAAATCCTTGTGTACGAGGTGGTAAAGTGCAAAATATTGTTGTCAACAGATTAATTTTCAGTTACATAAAGTAACATCTCCTGAATTACATTAGTGACCATTGCTTTCTTAGTTTCATTTCTTGGGCTCTTGTTTTTGATCCTTATATACTTATGAATAATTTTTTGGCATGCTTTTTCTGCATGTCCACATCTGTTGTATTCCATTCTAGTTCAAGGCTAGGTTTCCACCCTTACTCTCAAAAGCCCCTGACTGGGCTAACCACACCTTTCAATCAACCAGAGCTGGACATGGCTGTTGTGGGTGGTTTCCCCATCCCCCAGCTCCCTTTTGTTACTCCAGCTACCTAGAAAATCCAGGTGAATGCAGAATGTAAACTTGGACACCCTGCATGAAAAGGAATCTGTTCTGTTCTGTTAAGCCTAGAGACAGTAAAATTAGAATATAGATATAGGAATATTAATAGCCTTGAGTTGGCAGAACAATACTAGCTTCTACACATTTATAACCTACATCTCTTTAATTTATAAACATTATTATAGACACTAACGGGAGTACATATCATAAGCAGATGTTTATTTTTTTCAGCACTCCAAAGACAGCAATGCAGAAAACAATACTCCTACATACACACAGCTGTCAAAGGAGCAGAGCTAGGTCAGACTGATCTAATTCCCTCTTTCCATTAATACTGCTCATTGTAGGAGGTGATGAAACTTTGAGACACAGTAATAAAACTGGTTATACTTACGAGCTAGGTTTGTCAGTTCAGGAAGCCTGCACTTAGTTGGTCCTGAGCACCAGGAGGACGCTGGGCCTGGTTCTCCACTGCCTTGCGCATTTACACATAGTTGAATGTCTATATATGAACCAAACTGAATCAGAATAGTAGCATGGTATACCCTCTTTGTGCAGGGGTAAATCACTATACACAGTGCAAAGCAATAGAGAATCAGGCCTGATACAGTCTCTCACTAAAATTGTGTATGGTGAGACTGTTTCCCCACTGCATAACAAGCAGAAGGATGGCAGATTCTTATTTTCTAAAATTTTACACTTATTTTGTACATGAGTAAATGTCTGCTCAAAGGAGGCAGGCAATGGAGACTTAGGCCTACCAGATTCAGGGCTAAATCCTGCTATTCTTATCTATGCAGGTAAAGCCACTGAGGCCTCATGTGGCTAATGTGAACAGGATTTGAGCTCAAGCCTGTAATGATTTACCTTTCTCAGTCTCCTCAAAGCAGCTGTTATTAGTGTCTTTCTGTTTGGTTCAACCTTCTCTGCCTTTTTGTCTTTATTTTTCTTGTTTAACTCCAAAATGCAAGTTTGAAATAGAATACAGAAAACCCCACAGCAACGGGATTCCTGGTTTCCGCTGGTCCAAGCTCAGTGCAGCTCTTTTGACTTAAATGAAAAATAATACTTTTTATTAGTGGGCTAGTTCTCAAATTGTTTTTAAGTTGAAGTGTTGCACAACACATTCGGTAACAATATAACAACACATTGCAATGCGCAAACTGTTCATTGCAGGGGTCCAGATGACTTCATAACAGATAATAGTGCACAGTTCACGAGTGCCATATTCTGCCCATTCTCTTTGATAGATGAGTTCAAGCACACCAGGCTCTCACTATGCAGAGTCAAATGAATTAGCAAGAAAAACACAAAATGAATAGCAATAAAGTTGATAACAATGGCTCTGGCAGACTAAAATGATCCTTCTGACCACTCACACAATGCAGTTTGTAATGCTTTCTTGGGATTATCAATTCAGAGACTCATGAGCAGAAGGACAAAAACTTTAGTGCCAACTCTAAAAAGCTTCATGAGCAGCAGAAACTTAACCCTGAAGTTGTTAAAAAAAATTAAAATAAAAAATTAAAAAGAAAAGTGCTATATACCAGGAAAAAGAAGAGATGTCCTTACAAGAATTCCCACATTGCAATTGAAGGAGAACTGCAGAGAGTTCTGTTTCCAAACAGAAAGGGGCTGACAACCTGCTACCAATAGCTAGACTAATATGCCTCAGGTCAGATGTTATAACTGTACCTGAGTATCAGTCTGACCTCTAAAACTGAGGACAATGAGGGAGGAGAAGACCTCCAAGACCAGTAGGGATGCTGGCTCTGTGTTTCTTGAAGCCATCCAGAATTCTGCAGGCAGAAGTAACATACACCCATCCAGGCACTGACAACAAAAACCACCAGAAACAGCAAATACAGGCTCCAGGTGGTAGATCTGCTCCTCCAACCAAATAGGTTTCTGCAGAAAAGACTGTTGAGAGCACATGAAGTGGTGGAGTGATCAGGGAGAGAGATAGTTGACGGTGGCAGAATAATCCATATTTTGAGCCATTAATGTTTATAGTGATTCAAATGGATGCATGCAATCAGGGTCTGGACTCAGTTGTACTCCAAGAGGGATGCCTGGTTATATTTGCATCCTGTATACTCACCCCAATGAAAGCAAAGTTCTCCCAAATCGCTATAGAGTTCCTGAAGATGGTTTTTGCTATTGTATGCTTCCAGAGATATGTAGTGGGAAGACGTATCGCCTTAGAGTCTAATCATTTGCCTATTCTAGGCCTCTCTATCATAAGGCTACTGTGTGTGAGGCTGCTACTGTGGATTAGCCAGTGGCAGCAGTATGACTTTGATTTGGTATATATTACAGGCACATTTATTTGCTGATACTCTTTCGAGAAATTCTGGGTTGGTACCCTTATATGCAGAAATGGCAGCATCCGCAATATGCTTTTCAATGAAAGATATGGTAGTTGACACCACATCTTAAGATGCTGAACTGTGCCAAGTGCTATGTCTTGTATAATCAGGTTGGATGGCCTCAGTCCTTAAGAAAACTTTGTTTACATTTCACAAAATTAGTTCTGAGCTCACACTGAAGATAGATGTTACTTGATGTATCTTATGTAGAGAAGCCCAGGTGATTGTTCCAGCAACTAGGGTGACCAGACAGCAAATGTGAAAAATCGGGATCGGGGGTGGGGGGTAATAGCATCCTATATTTAAAAAAGACCCAAAAATCAGGACTGTCCCTATAAAATAGGTACATCTGGTCACCCTAGCAGCAGCATTGAGACAAGCACACTTCATGTGGGTCATGAATGACATTTTTGAGTTATGAAGCAGAAGTAACTTCTGTGTAGCTATGCTTGGTGGTCAGAGCTATGCTCAAACATAGAGTGTCATGCGAAGCACCGTTCCATCTGCACGTCTAGAACTGCTGTTCCTCTGG
Source organism: Gopherus evgoodei (assembly GCF_007399415.2). Classification (NCBI taxonomy): domain Eukaryota; kingdom Metazoa; phylum Chordata; order Testudines; family Testudinidae; genus Gopherus; species Gopherus evgoodei. The sequence goes on from NC_044322.1 coordinate 187,826,129, forward strand.
CCCCTTTTGAAACAGGCAGTCATTGTCGGATCAGGCAGAAAATAGCAGTAGATATTATTGGGCCCTCAAATGCACTGCATGGTTAGACAATGTTGACTGTTATAGACTATTACCCTCTTTGTATTCATAATTTCACAAAGCCCCCTCAAAGAAGCTCATTTCTCGCCTAGCCATTTTATTTGCTATGTTTGGCCTACCAGGGAGCCTTGTTTCAGATATTGGAACACCTTTTGTATTAAGAGAGTTGAAGGCTTTCTGACAAATATTGGCACAGTACTTTATAAATCTGTTGTGAACCATTAGTGGAGAGACTGCATAGGGCAGTGAAGAAGTGTGTAGCTCTCGCACTGGAGGAACAACAGATACACCTTTCCCTATTGCATTGTCATGCTTTATATAATATTCAGAGTACATTTCAAGAAAATATTGGAGAAACCCCGTTCCATGGACTCTTCAATCAATTGATAGAGCAAGTTATCCATACTCGAAGCTGACCGATGTGACTAGGAAATATGCACATTTCAACAAACGTAGCCATGCAAGATTCCAGGCATTCTAACCTCAACAAGCAGTGTATTTTAGGGGAGGTTCTGGAAGCGTTTTTGATACTTGTGACATGATTTTGTAGGCTACAAGGTACAGAGCGTGGTGAGTGTGTTTACCACAGGGAGAACACATTGTTAGCCATTATGATGTACTGCCTACTGGAAGGGGAATAGATAGTGAAGAAGACAATTTTTCTGCATATGATGATGTCATCTGGCCAATTGAGGAAGTTGTGAATGAGAGGTATATCCTAAGGCCCTGGGATCACCTGCTGCTAAACTTTTGGGGTAAAGGAAAGGAATTTGCCTTTTTGCTTCTTGCATCCTGTTGCTGTTTTGTTTCAGGGGTCCTGCTCCCTACACTCAGTGTTACGCTTCCTATTTATGTCTCTCTGTGTGTGTATATGCACACATGCATGTGTATAGCATTGAGTGTGTGCAGCTACTCATCTGCTGCTACATATCTTCTGTTCAGACTGTTCTCATGTTTTGGTTAGACTGTTGCTGACCTAACCGGTTCATGGTCATTACAAATTTTAATTGATAACCTACCTACATGTCTTGTTTTGTGGATTATTTTTTGGTGGCTTGGGATTGTAGTACTGGGGTGCATGAGAGTGTAAAATGGATCAATGATTGTTGTCCCCTGCCCAACATGTGGTCTGAAAGTTACAAAACAATGCACTTCTTTTTCACATCAGGCACTTAGAAAGGCTCCCAGACTGACAGGGGTCTCATGTAGGCCCAGCAAAAGCAGAACAGATCTGTGAAGAATCCCCATTGGAAAGCCTCTGAGAATTAGTCAGTAATAATTTTGTTCACCTCATTTAGCCCCAAATTTTCCAAGTAAGAGCTGGCTATAGGGAGTTCTGCTCCTGTTACACCCAGCCGGGACAGTGTGTCCTGTCTTTGTTTTCAGCCATCAGGTCTGTCTCAAACACACCCTGACAGCTGCAAAAGTTTTCAATGAAAACAATAATTCTACTTTTCCTTTCCATCTGCCTGCAGATGGTTTAAATCTGACCCATCAAAAGGGGTAGGGGGGGAAATGAAAAAAGATATTCCAGCTGAGAGGAAATTATAGTGATTGCTTATTTCATATAAAGAAAATGACAGGTTTGTGATTTGCAGAAGAGGACTTGTAATTGTGGATTAAGTTGAGCACGGGGGAACTGGCGGTTTTGACACTGCATTGGGCTGGGCTGCCAATATTGCCTTTCAACCATCTTCAAACTGTCAGTCAGCTATCTACAAAGTAATCAGAAGTGTTTGGCTTGAACTGCTGTAGGAATGTCATGGATTATGGCTACTAACCTTCTTCTCCTTTCTCCTTTGCTAACAGTCACTGAAATATAGCCCAAACTGTAAGAATGGAGTAATTTATCAGCCATAAGGAAGGGTTTAGTTATTAGCTTTATGATACAACTACAGAATTCCTTTCAACTTTCCCACATTTTAGACATATTTATAGCTTCATTCTTCACAAATCTAGTGCTGTTTCCTGTTTATCATCAGTCATTTACATTACAAATGCTAGTTTGCAGGGGGACACTTAGGGCTTATGGAGTTAATAATGAAGAATAACGGCCTATCACAGCTAAATCACTGGTTAACAGTGACGGTATGTCATCAGTGTTTGTTGAACACTGTCCACAAAGTCAGTGATTTCAGCTTACAACACAAAAGCCAACCACTAAGGCCCAGATTCTCGAGGGTATTCGGGTACCGAACTCCCACTGAGAAGTTAGGGAAATTCATGGGACTTGGGTGCCCATATTCCTTTGAGGTCCTCGAATCGAGGATCTGGACCTAAGGTAGATGGCACCTTTGCTGACGGTCTGTGATAAGCGGCCAAAGGTCAAATAGGAGTGAAGGTTGAAGTACCCTCTCACCTCTAGATCTTGTCCCTCGAGCTCAGGGTGAAAGCACTTTTGGAGCAGTGTAGAGAAGCTTGGTCACCTGGGACTAATCCTCAAAGGTATTTAGGCCCCTAACTTCCATTGATCCTAATACCAATGCCTAAATATCATTGAGGCCTGGGCCCTCCGGCCTGTGCCATACCTGTCCAATGCACCTTGCATGCCCTCTTGAGGGCCCTCTGTCTCTAAAGGGCCCTCAAATAGGCTAGCATCTTTTGTAAGCACTAAATTCACACACAAAAAGAAACTATTTCCCTGGTACAGGTAAAGTAAAAAGTTCACCAAGCTGTGTGGGGGCATAACAGTGTCCAAATTCTTCGCAGTGGTGTGAAACACCCTTCTGAGATATCCAGCCTGGTTGTGGGTGGGGTATTTGTGATGGGTGTTGTTTGTACCTGCTTTTTCTTTTTGAAAATATGGTTTAACACCATACTTAGATGTTAAGACCCAGGTCCTCAAAGGTATTTAGATGCCTAATTTCAATGTGAGTTATGTGTCTAGATTCCTGAGGGTCCCAGAGTATTTTATTCCCATGGTGCAGCTATGTACATTAGGACATGTGTAAGGACTTATAGAATATCAGGGTTGGAAGGGACCTGAAGAGGTCATCTAGTCCAACCCCCTGCTCAAAGGGGGCCCAACCCCCAGGCAGATTTTTCCCCAGATCCCTAAATGGCCCCTTCAAGGACTGAACTGTCAAAGCTGGGTTTAGCAGGCAAATGCTCAAACCACTGAGCTATCCCTCCCCTCCCGCTGCCATAAGTCCCAGACATGGGAATCTCATATTTATTTATTTACTTATTTCAGATTTTGCTGATTGTAGCAGCTTCATGAGATGAACATGGTTTTCTTTTCTTTTCAGGAAGGAACCAGGGAGATGATAACCTTCAACAGATTTACACCAGCATCCTCCAGTGCCATACAAACAATGTGATGCAAGTCCCTCAGTCTACGACAGCAGACAATTAGACTCGGCTATCACTAATTCAGGAATCTGCCCTGCACTCACTGTGCTGGCTCTTGGGAAGCAAAAATACCCATACATCTCCTATAGCGTGGCCAAGACTTTTCCTGACATGTAGATGGTGGAAGTGGGGTAATTTTACCTGCTCCATGAAATGGAGATGTAGAGCTGCTCTGGAAGTGGGGAAAGGCCCTTCTCCCCAGCCCACCAGGAAGTGGGTAGACAAGGAGGTGGAAGGGGAGTGGGAGCAAGAAGAACCATGCCTCTACCCTCCCTAGCCCCATGTGGTGTCCCATGGAACCGACTGAGGTGGGGGATAGCTGCACATTTTTTCAGGACAGCAGTAATTTACTTCCCCCACCAGAGCAAGAGTCAACTTTCTGAGTGAGTCATTATGTCTCCCAGAGCCACCTCCTGGTTGGTGCACATTGCCACTTACTTAGGGCTTCTAACGTCCTTACTGCTTCTGAGCAGTACCATATGGAGCGAATAGGCCCACTAAAAAATAACGTGTGTAAGGGTGGCATACAGCCTGTGCTTGGTCTGCTCTCCTTAGCCCAGTGGTGAAAATCCTGATCTTATGGAAATCAATGGCAAAACTCCCATATCATTCATTGTCATCAACGGGACCACTGAGTGTGGATAAATAAAGAATTGCAGGCTGCAAGGGCATCAGTCCATCCCCTTTCATTAATATTGAATTTACTTTAGGAAATTAATTGCATACCAGTGGTTAATGCTTTGGTGTCACTTATTAGTAGGAAACTGAAAACTGCTACAGAAAACATGTGATGTTGTGCCTTCTGTTACTGCCTGGAAAGGCCAGATTCAGTTAAAACCACACTCCCCCTACTTCCAGGGCAAAGTTTTTATTGAACATGGAATTCAAGGTGTCTGCATGTTACATGGAAAGGAAGTTTCACTACGACTTACAAGGCCCCTCACTGAAGCTAAGGCAGTCTGTAAAGCGTCACACGCCATTGGACGAGCCCATCCAGCTGCCTCCCGCCTTTTCCATTGGGAATGGCAGCAAAGTGATTCTCTTGGAAAAAACACAGAGACTCAAAAAAAAAAAAAAAAAAAGGAAGAAGCAATGGAAAAAACCCACCATTACACAAATCCTCCTCACGTGGCCAGAGAGTACACCCCACAGCTGTTAGCTTTGTTTTGCATATTTTACATATTTACAGATACAAAATATTTCCAAACATCCCTGTGTTTATTTTAAAATCCATCACTGAAAGGTCTGGCAAAAGAGACCCACTGAAAATATAGTCACTGGGCAACGTTTGCTCGAACTGTTTTTAATATACTCCCATTGCTCCCACTGAAATCAATAACAAAACTCCCACTGGCTTCTAGAGGAGATGGATCAGACCCCCTATTCCAGGGCCAACCAGTCTTAGAACAGATGAGGCCTGGGTTTCACAAATAAGGACAGTCTTTGCATTTAAGGGAGGGATTTTTGTTTTCCTCTAGCAAAAAGCTAATACAAGAAACAGGGTGTATGTGTGGGTGGGGTGGAAGCAAATTGTCCAAAACAACCCCACCAGAAATAGAATAGCCTTTCACAGCTGATGTGCCACCCCAATGGAGCAGAGATGAGCAGCCTAATTGAGATCTAGGAGAGCGATGGGCTTGGGATTTGCTTCCCATCTTAAAAGAACTTCATACTCAAACTAATTGTCCCCTCCCTGCCCACTCCCAGGGGTTAGGATAGATTTTATAATCCCCATTTCAGAAAAGGTGGACAGGTGGATTGATGGTCAGTGGGATTCATTTCATCATATCAGAGAACATAAGGCTGGATGGGCTCACTGGATCATCCAGTCTGACTTCTGTATAGCACGGGCTATACATTTCACCTAATACCTCTTTATTTAACTTGCTAACTTCAGTTAGGCTAAAGTATTTTAATACTAGCACTCAGAGACTCCTGTGTCCCAATCTAGCGCTTAGACCCTTTAACTAGGCTTCTGTTTCCACAGCCTTTACTCACTCATTTGGGGAGAGCAAGATCCATGCTTACTCCTCTGCTTGGCGCAGTCAGGTTGTAATCCTGTCCATGAGAAGGAGAACAGGGGCTGCTCACCAGAGCAGCCTGAGCAAGTGGCCAAGGGCAGGGGCAGGGAAGAAAGGGACAGGGGCTGGAGAAGCCCTGCTCCATACCCCCCAAGCTACTAGAGTAGCCGACCAGACCATGAAGAGGTAGGCAGGGAATAAGCTGCTCAAGGGAAAATTGTTCAGTAACTTCCCCCAGCACAAAGTTGGGGTGCAAAGAAAGCAAAGGCAGCATCATGACTCTTTGTGTCTCCAGTCAGAGACAGGTTTCTTCCTGGGGGTGGTGCAAGGTTGCTGTCAAAATGTCTGTAAGATGATAACAAGGCACTTTATCCCTCACTGAGCCAGCCAGACATGCAAGAGTTATTTGGCCTGGAAGCTTAGGGATACTTTGAGGGTGGAGAATCCATATGCAATTCTTCAAATGTGTTTTTTACACGAACAACAAGAAAATCAATACATTCAGGACCTGCCCATTTGAAAGAGATTAGGGAGCCTGTTTCTCTTTTATTTCCAGCCACATGAAAAGACCAGTATGTCATGCTTAAAGGGGAACGGCTTTCAAGTATTTGGCTAGATACAGAAACCTTTGTTGCTACATTTGGCTTCCAATGCAATGCTGTCTGCTGCTTGGTTGGTGGTGGGAAACTAGAGCTGGTGTTCTTCATTCTGTCTAAACTCAGTGGGCATGGAAAAAAACCAAAACCCTGCTCTCTGAACTTTGATTCTACCATGGGCATTCACATGACAAATCATTTTCAAAGCCAGAGATACCTCTGTTACATGCTATGTCCTTAGCATCAAAACTTTATTGCTCAATTTCTTTCTCCCTCGAGTAATAAACCAATTGCAGATGTACAGCTATTGTCAAAGCAAAGACCCTCTGATTTAGGGTTTTTACAATAGTTATTGATTGCTTTTGATGAGGCCAAAATGATTTTTCAAAATGTAGGAATTTACTGGATGATTGCAGGTTCCAAAAATAATAATAATAATAATAATTTCAGTGGTAGTTGGTGTCCCTATAGAACACACACTTCAGCTGTGAAGAATTCTCACCAGATGGCTTGATCTCCACCCTGCCTGTTTTAGACACATACAGACAACCCAACCTTTTGAATTCAGAGGCTTCACAAAGAAGATGATCCCAGTCTCAAACATAAGGGCCAGTAAAGACCAAAGGTGCAGCTCAGGGCATCTTCTGTTACAGGGAATGTGCCAGTCACTGAGAGCTGTGGGACGGTGCAATGGCACCTTGCCTTGGTTTCTGCTACTCTGTGCAGAACATTTTCTTTGAACTGTGCGGCATGTGTTGCCAGCCCAAATGCTGTGTGTAACATCAACAGATCCCCGGTCATCAACAAGTGGGATCAAATCTGGGACTTCTAGAGATAAATGCATGAGCCTCTACTGCATGAGTTAAAAGCCACGTGGTTCTTAGCTAAGGCTGTAGAGCAGACCGATTAATCTCTCTCTAAGTGGTCTTGGTGCCACTAGAGAGATCAGAGTACCACACCCAGGAGCATGTGGATTACATATGCACAATGGAAGTAATCTGGCTTGCACTTTGTATGGGGAGAAGCACCTCCCTATGTCCTTAAGCACCAGAATTCAGCGTTAAACTGGTACAAGTTTAAAATAAACATTTGGAGATTACAGCAAGCTGCTCAAGTGGTGTAAAGTAACACTGAACTCAGAGGTATCAGCTGAGGATCTGGCCCAGTATGATTAAAATCAACCTATACACTGCTGTTTCTGTAACCCATGCTTGCCTGGTGTGTGCTCTGTTCTCCTCTAGTGGCGCCTAGATCACTTACAGATTAGTCAGTCCGCTAAGAGCCGTGGGGCTTTTAGCTCATGCAGTAGAGGCTCATGTATTTAGCTCCACAGGTCCCGGATTTGATCCTGCCTGCTGACGAATGGGATCTCTCAACATCACATTTCCTGAAGTTTATTTCCCATACTGTCCTTCCTTCCTTGATAGTTACAATGGCACATATATGGCAAGGCGAGACACCTGTGGTATGAGTCCTTGAAAGTATGGGGCTCAGGCCTGTGATAACATAACCAAAGCCTTATTATGGAGAGAAATCAGAGGGAGAGGAAGTAGATCAGTTTGATCCCTTTGATATTTCATGGCTGTCTCAGAGCAATGCGGTGTCCATTTGGGACTACTATGCCGTGTAACAGATCTTTGGAGAAGTAGTTTCCTTATTCATTCTGAATTTTTCTTGACCCTGATTATGCCTAGCTTATAATAAACCCACTGAACAAGTTCTTTCACTTTTTGGTGTTAACCATCAACAAATATATGATTGGTGTGATTATATGCCTCCTGTCCCTTTTCATGGATTAGTCAAGCTATTCCTATATATTTCACCATTCCTAGTCCTTCCATGTTCCCTTGCACACTGGCTCCCAGTCCCCATCGCTCCTTCTCTCAGTTTGCCTACTCCCATTTCCAGGTGTCTTACTCAGCTAGTCTCAGTATCCTGGCTCCCACTCTCATTCTTCTCTCATAGGCTCCTTATCCTGTATCGACTGCTCAGCTCTTGTGCTCCCTGCATTTCAGGCAGGCTGCTTCCTTCTCCTCCTCCTCCTCATTGCCTGGACACCAGCAGAAGAAACACCGAGAACACAGGAGACAGTTCAGGGAAATTCTTTCCCAGTTCTTCTAGCCTTGGGCTGTAGCATGCTCAGGGCAGACAGAATCTTTAGTTCAGTGGCTTTCAACCTTTTTTTCATTTGCGGAAACTTAAAAAAATTCAAATGAGGTGCAGATCCCTTTGGAAATCTTAGACATATTCTGCAGGCCCCAGGGTTCCACAGACCACCGGTTGAAAATCCTGCTTTAGTTTATGTTGCTGCCAAACTCTAATACATCTCTATTGCAACCTGCGTTTTTTCAAAGGCTCAAACCTTGACTACAGTGCAGTTTTGTTTTGTTTTCAAGAGAATGGCAAAACACAGATCCACGCCACCAGGACATCCCCTCTCCACCCGCCAAATGTCAAGTCTCCAATCCAAAACACAGAAGCACAAGATTTTCTCACCAAAATGGTTGTACATAATTTTTTAACATAAGAAAACAACAGTTTTTTGCTAATCCCGTTCTCAGAAATGGCTGAAACATTTGTACTGAAACTTTCTAGAAAAATGCAGTCTGACACAGACACCTAACAGGTGAAATTTCAGAATGAACCATTATAGATTTATAAGCAATTGAAAACAGGATCTTCCAACTGGAAGGTCAAGCAGCCATAAAAACAGATGGTGCTACCACCTTCACCTACAATATAACCTCTAGCATGTATTAAAAGACTACACAGTAAAACAACCTTTTTCTAATGTACCTCTAATTAAAGTGCTACATCCTGCAAAGGAAGAAAAAAAATTGTTGAAGGCTCCATGTGTCCCAGTAAAGTCAACAAAACATAAACAATTTAAAACAAATAATCCCAGTTGAGTCAGATGATAATGTATGGAATCAAGAGCAAGTACCTTCAGGGAAGAGTCTCATTTACTATTCCCAACACTTGTTTTGTTTTCTGATGAAAAGCATGTTGTAAATTCCTTTGCTCTAAAAATCAACCTTGTGGGGGGAAAAAAATAAAAACCACAGGATGCTGTAATTTACTAAGAGATTTATGAATTCTTTAGTTGCATAAGAATAAAACATGAAAGCATTAGCTAATGGTCAAGAAATACAGACAAAACCAAAACTGCTATATAAAAATATAACAATAAAAAATTCACATTAAGTTATTTATTAAACAATGAAAATACCCAATACTTTTCTTTACATCATGTCCCCCATCAATTTTGATGTGGGGCACAAAAGAGTTAAATGGAGTTTTGAGGGCAGTAAGGATTGAAAGTGGATGGGAGGGGAGAGGCACCTGATTTGATTGATGGTTTTAAACAACAGCTACAAATCTTGGAAGGGAAAGGGGATTCATTCAGCGCAGCAATGATTTGCAACTTTGCTAATAAAGCATGTAAACTTCAGTTACTATAAAAATTGCTGTTGCATAAATACTAATGGCCTGATCCAAAGCTCACTGAAATCAATGAAAAGCCTCCCACTGACTTCAGCAGACTATGGATCAGACACAAAGTCAAAATTTTTGCCCACCAACACTGTGGGATGGAGATCAGGCATTAGAAGCTGATCCTGCTGACACAGCTGTCACTGAAGTCTTTCAACTGACATCAGTGAAAGCTGGATCCGGTCTTTCACGAGTAGGGATCCTAGTTTTCCATGATAAAAATAAACCAAAATTCTCCAATAAATAAAAAATCATAAAAATCTGCATTTTCCTGTAATTAAAATGAAATATTGAACTTTAGTTTTCCTACCCACAATATAGACAGATATAAGGTGAACACAATGTTTTATTGATATATTTACAATTTTTAAGATGACAACCCAAGCTCCACCACTCAGGGCTGAGCCCCATCCATTCGCTTAATTACCTGAATTTTTGGTTATTAGCTCGGACAATTAAGTTAGATCTGACATTTAAGGTTCCACTGTATATGTTTTTATTTTTTTTTCACAAAATTTCAAAACTAAAGATCTGTGTAAAAACACAAACTCTGCATTTTTCCACAGCAAATGATTTTCTAGGATCCCTGCTCAAAAAAATAAAATAAGGGCCTTTATTTAGCTATTCCCTTTCTAGGGCTCAATCTTGCATAGCGTTGGACATTAGGTCCTGCAAAATGCTGAATGTCTGCTATGGCATTCTAAGCACCCCTCATCTCCAACTAACTGCAGTGGGAGCTGAGGATGCTCAGCACTTCACAGGAAGCTCTAAGCACCTTATAAGATGCAGCCCCCAGGAGAGCTACTGCAGACTGCCAAGTTCAGTGCTCTTAACAGAAGAAACACTTTTTCTAGTCAGGAGATGCCAAGAACCTCAGAGTGTGGATTAAGGGGTCAGCAACACTGAGTTTCAGAAATATCTAGTTCCCCTGTTGGGTCTTCTTTGCCTATGTAGATTGGGTACAGCACTATGCAGGTGCTGTCCAAGTATCTGCATGAAATGCAAGAGGTACTCTTCTCTCCTCCAAGCACATCAGGATCAAGCATTGTAAGAAAACTACCTTTGGCACTCCTGTCACTGTTAAAGAGTTGGATCTTGCACAGGCAAAAGACCCTTGACTTCAATGAGAGCTTTGCCTAAGTCACAACTGCAAGACTGAGCCCACAGGACTAATACTAAAAGGCAATGTTTCCTTAAAAAACAAATAAAAAACAAAAAAATCCCTTCTTGCTGGACCTTGCTGGGAGTTCAGTTTAAAAGACATATATGTCAAGTGAACTTTTTTTTCTTTAGAGCCTCTAACACTAATAGTTCACACACACTTTAGAAATCTCAAGAGGCTGGAATATTTTAAAAAATCTAAAATCTTTTAAAAAATTATCTGTTTTACAGAAATGTAAATGGCTAAAAGGAAAGAATTGTGCCTGAAGTGAGCAGAATGATCCATTGTCAGCAGTTATCACTTGTCCACCACATGAAAACACATTGCACCTCTGTTTATATACACCTGCTGACTGCCTGGTCACATTTGTAGGTACAGCCAACCATGATTTATCAAGAGCATCTGAAAGCCTTTTGCACAGACAAAAAAATTTCACACAACCCTGAGGTCATGGAGAACATAATGAAATGCAAATGCCTAAATATTCAGAGTCAGATGGGATTTACCATACAATTCCAATTAATTTCTAAAGGAAGTGAGGGGAGGGGAAGGGGAGAAAAAATCTTTTATAACAACTCCAAAAAAATTGAAAAAAGATAGTGTTCTTTATAAAGCATGTTTTGAGGAAGAAACTGTTTTTTTTTAAAAGCTGGAGGGAAAAACATCCAAGAAGATTTCCATGTTATAACCCCCCCGCCACCTCTCTGATTACCTTGCAGAATTATGTTTCTAGTATTGAAAAATCTGAAGAATCAGAACAAAATAGGTCTCCTACCAAGAGAAATGTATTCAAAATCTCCAACAAAACTGTGTCTTCTGTGTGACTAAAGGCCATATTGTTCCACCAGTTTTTAAGCTGGAAATGCCCTTATTAAAACTATTGGGGAGTTCTGCTTCAAAACGAATGGACAAACAGAGTCTCAGGAATGGTTCAATCTGGTTGACAGGTCCTGTTCCTACTTATAATCTGTGAGAGTGGTCCACTTTATTTCACAGGGGGTAGGATCAGACCCCAGATAACTCAGTAGGTAGAAACCTCTACAGAAAGAGTTAAGTACTTTATAATAAAAATTTCATTATTTGTATGGACACAAAAATCATTTCGGCATCTCCTCACAGAAATAGTAATAAAGTACATTATGTTAGTACAGGCCCTCACAAAATAAATCTGCCATTTTCCTGGGAGGGCAGTAGAATTTACCATATATGCAATGAGATGATTCCTTTTGCAGTGTATTAAGACTTGTGGACTGATTGAGCCCTTTTTTTACAGACCTTTTCTCTTATGCCCCGAAAGCAGGCAGTCAGAACCTTTCCCTTTTATTTTCACTGCCATCAGTACTCTCATACTGAAATGTCGCGAGTACAGAATCTGTTCCTTCAGGAATGGATATCAACCCAACATCTGCTTCTCATAAGCCCTTTTTCTTTTCTTTTCTTTTCTTTTCTTTTCTTTTCTTTGTTTTTTTTCTGGTGGAGTAAATCTGTTGACTTCAACTGTAAAGGTTTGTCATGTGGAAGATTTGTTCTTGTCCTTCAAGTTTTAGAATATATGAGCAACCACGTTACTACAGCTTTGGCTTTATTTTTTTTCCAGCTAATTTCTTAGCAAAGGTCAGTTTAGTTGCTAGTGAAATCAAATTTAACAGGGAGAAAAATGAAATAAACCTTTACGTCAATTGATCAGATGCATTAACTGTTACACTAGTAGCATGTTTTTATTGGCGCTCTGTCTACCTGACCCTGCAGAGCAGAAGAAGGACTTTAGACTTATTCTCAGGTTTAGCCAGTGGGAAGAGCCCTTATGGTGGAAACAGGAGATGATGGGATCTTCAATCATTCACATCTCGCTTACCTGCTAACCCATAAAAACAAAACTAATTGAGATTTGAGCAGAAACTTTGGACCTTGCCGTACTGTCTTTTTAGTCACTGGGAGTTCAACGGGAACAGGAGCAGGTCCTTCCCTGTTCTGTTGTTGCAAAGTAGAGAGCATCAATTGGCCACTATTACTAGAAACAGGTGAGCCAATTCAGATATAATAAGAATCAACCAAAATTCAAAAAGGAACTTTTTTTTTGGTTTGTTTTTAGTTCAAAAGGTTTGGTTAGAACCTTCCCCTTGCAGGCCTAGCCAAATCTATGAAAAACTTGTTTTTCACCATTTCCAGCAAAGCCAAACCCAGGACTTTCTGGCACTGCCACAAAGGAGTCTGATCTTGCAGTAGTTCTTGAACTACAATTTTCTTATAAGTAGCCAAACTTTTAGAAGCTTATGCTAGCTTCCTGTCCTTGAGGTTTTTCTGTTGCTAACTAATCCATTGAGCAACAAAGAAACCAGCTCCCTCAGGAGAGCAGCATTGCTATGAGACTGTAGCGGGAGTGAAGTTCAGTATCAGGAAAAAAATGTTAATGACTAGGGGAGATAGGAGGGAGAAGTTTAGGATGTTATAACTGGGGCTCAGATCTTTAGGTATGCCCCAATCAGCAAAACATGTAATTTAGCATTAAGGGCTTAATTCTGAGATTCTGAGTGCCTCCATTTCCAGCTAGCTTCCATGGGAGTGGAAAATGCCAGCACTTCACAACGCCAGGTCCTAAGAGCGTAGAGGAAGGTTATCTCATCAAGATATAGAACTGAACTTCAGGAGGTTGAGCACATACAGCTCCCATTCACTTCACTTGGAGTTGTGGGTCCTATGCACTTGTAAACCCCACATTTAAGATGTTCACTGCCCTAAAGACAAGTCAGCCTCTGTCTCAGTACTGATCACACTTAGATTATTTTTGTCCATCTTTTGAATGTTTTGGCTGGGAGAGTGGTAGCAAAAATAGAATATATGATAGGAATATTTTGAAAAATGAGAGAAAGCTTAAATATATATGTTAAATGGAATGGAGCAAAAAGGCAACATTTCCAAACAATTACTGCATCTCCAACTTCAGCCCTCATCCTGCAGTTAGCACTACACAGGCAGACTCCTGACCCCATAAAAACCCCACTGAAGTCAAGGAAGCTCTGTGCATAGCTCCACCTACACCAAGCTAATTGCAAGATTGTTTTTTTTTTAATATACAATGCTACAGCTCTTATTCATGGAATTAGTCCTTACTTACACTGGCTTCCAAAGGACTTCTCGTGTGTGTGTGTGGGGAGCTTCTAGATCAGGCCCAATCCAGCAATTCTCTTGCACTGTTCTGTGGCTAAAATTATCAAAAAGTTATCTCAGAGTGGATTCTTAAATGGATAGCCCAAGACTAAAAATTCCTAACTGCCCATGAAGTCCATAGGAGCTGCAGGCGATCAGCCCTTTTCAGATTCAGTCCCTAACATGTCTCAGGTTGGGCAACCAAACAAAGAGGGACCAGAGATCGGAGGCCGGCTTTTGAAAACTTCAGTCCAAGTTGAATTAAATAGGAGCTGAAGGCACTCAAGCAACTCATACAAGCTATTCAGCAAATTGCAAGGTCTGGCCTTATGAAAATACTTTGCTTCCATGAGTTGCAGCTTTTTGCAAAACCTATATTTTATCCTTGAATGTTCACGTGAAAAAAAAATCACTCTTCAAATGGCCTAAACTGAAACTCCCGCCTCCCAAAATTATTAGAAATGAAAATACCAATTTGTGGATGGTTATCACAGAAAAAGGGCCTGATCCAGAGTCCATGGATGTCAATGGGAGGCTTTCCATTCACTTCGATGGACACTGGGTCAGGCCCAGGCTCCTTTTCTCCTTTAAGTCCATATAAATATTTGGTCCATTTTGAAAGAATGAATGGGTTGAAAATATAGATCCTATAATAAAGGCAGATTTTGCCCCATGCAAAAGGTTTCACACATTTCTTCTCATACAGAGCACAGCACAAAGCCATTTTCAGAAACAAGAAAAAGAAAACATAGACACCATTTCTACAATCTGACAGGCAGGAAAAATATTTAGTAGAAATGTTAAGAGTAAATTATAGCTGTTTAAGCTAGAATAAAGGACAAAAAACTGCAAAATCTTGCAAAAAACGGAAACAATGAAGGATTGGACTAGCAAAGGCTTTGCTCTTTAAAAAAAAAAGACAATTGAGGTAACAAAACAAACACACAAATACAAACATCTAAAAACAAGCGTTTTATACATTTTTTGCCAGTGCTTCTCTGAGAGCAAGTTCTTTAAACAGAACTTAACAATTTTAAATTTTTTTTTAAAAAAATACGGCATCCTAAAATAGTCCACCAATTCTTACCCAAACTTTCTGTATTTCTACAAAAATAGACACACAAAGAGCTACAAAAACTCTATTCCTGAAAGGATGAGCACTGTAGTCAAGGCACAGTCTTTTCCCTACAATCAAGGCTGTGCATTAAAAAACCCACCAGAATGAACAAAACAAAACACTGTTAAAGGAGCAAAACAAAGTTAGGTTGCACAACTGCAGCAGGCTCAGATGAGGAAAGAAAGAAAAATAAGTTTTTTTTCTTCCATGTTCTGGGACCCAGAAGTGGCCTGCCAAAGAAAAGGCTCAACAGCAAAACCAGAATGACTGGCTCTTCATCTTCTCCTTAGCGTGTGTCCTTTGCCCCCTTGCAGAAACAGTCAACAGTTTCAATATCATCATCCCAGCTGTGGGGACACTAGCTGGTGCTAAGATGCATCTCATCTTCAGAACCAAGAAGATTCCTTGCTTTTGTCCTGATGCTGTAGACCTAGTTTTAGGGAAGAAAAAAAATGAATTAAAACTTGATAAAACATTCCCTTCACTGCAAGAAAGTGAGCTGGGGTAAATACATTTCTCAAAATCCTGTATCAATAGTCCATCTACGCTACAACTGTCTTGGGGGGACCTGTTTACAATGTTGCTGTCCTCCCAGGATAAGTAAGTATCCCTGAACTGCCTTAGACATCCTTGCATACTTCAGTAATGCTAATAGTTTACACTGAGCAAAACTGTATCATGTTTTAACTTCACTGGGAATTGTAATCAGTGTAATCTGACAGTGTTGTATTTGTAGTATAGATGGGCCTTCATGGAGCAGAACCAGTTTTCTCACAGAATTGGATCATGGTTCTACTACAACTTTACCTCTTTTCTAGAAAGCCTGATACATTTTAATATTTTAGGATCTCAGAGCCATCTGCAGTTTTTCACCTTGAATAGGGGGTGGCAGGGATGGGGGGGAATTCCCACAGCAATTTCACCTACAGCACGTTAGATTTTTAGCCAAGAATTGCTTGTGCTTTCACACAAGGAAAATAAATGACTTTCATCTTGAGTTTGGTATGAGTTTCTCTGATATTTTCCTTTATAAACGTCAAGGACCAGCCAATAAATGTGCTGTGCAGGGGCTTTCATGTTACAGCAGTGGAATCTGTGCTGTAATTTGGAATTTATCTAGTCCAGAGGGATTTACTCTTTGCTAGAGTTACATCAGGAGAGAGCTAGTACTTAGACAATACAAAGTGTAGAAAAAATGCATACAAAAAAACCGTACTTGCTAGTTTAGTTATAGCAAAAAATACAAGCTAAGCACTTTGATGTCCTATTACTTTAAGCAAAGTAAGAGAGACAAGTTGGGGGAGGTAATATCTGGATCAACTTCTGCTGGTGAACGAGAAAAGCTTTTGAGCTCCGCAGTGCTCTTCTTCAGGTCTGGGAAAGACACTCAGAGTATCACAGCTAAATACAAGGTGGACATTAAAAGATCTTTCCCACTATAGCCATAAGATGATAGTTATCACCATGAGAAATATTCAGCAGCATTTCTGCTCTATACTGAGCTATAAATAGTATTGTCTTCCTATTTAGTACATGAATAGTGCCACTAACTCATCTGTTGTAAATTCACCACTGGCCTAAACAGGTGCAAATTCCCATTTGGTTCCAATGGCACTGCACTCACCTAAGCTCAGGATTTCTTTGGCCATTAATCTGTAACAATTAAAGATGGGACAAAAATTGAACCTCCTATCTGAACATCTTCACAGTTCAGGGCTGGGGCTAGAGATGGTTCCCGAGGGTTGTACCCTCCTGTACAGTTTTTTGGTTTAGCTGTGCCCAAGAACGTCCACATGAGTTTCAGAATTTTAAACTCACAATGTAACGTTTATTGGATCAGACCACCACCTCTTTTCCCCATGAATGTATGTAACTAAACTGCTGATGATCAATAGCACCTAAGAAGCCAGCTACGAAGTTACTAGTTATTGCTAGTAGAAGAGAAGAACAGTATATTGCATCATCCACCAGATGACTTCAAAGAAGTTTGCATATATTTGTGAAGGCTGCAATTGATAGGTGAGGAAACTGAAACACAGAGAGGTTTTGTGACTGTGATTATGCCAAGAATAGAACCCAGACTGTCCAACTGTCAGTCCTTTACTTTAGTCACCAGCCAAGCACTGATCTTCAGCTTAACATAGGGATGGCAGAAGTGTGATCCAGGAACAAATGCAGCTTACAGACGAGCCAAGTGAAGCATATGCCTACACTAACCTTTAATAAGGAGACTACTGGTCCCAGGGTACCAGGTCCAGCTGCCCAGATCTGGATCAAACACAGCATGCTGGGACCTGTGGACCCTGCTGGCCACAATGCCATATTAAAGAGGAGGGAAGTTATTGTTTGCTCCATCTCTCTCTCTCTCTCTCTCTCTCTCTCTCACACACACACACACACACACACACACACACACACACACACACACACACACACAGCCAAAACACGGAGCTTTTTAAAAGTTACTTCAAAACTAGCTCTTGTGATTATGTGTTATTTTCCCCTTTTATCTGCAAAAACTATTTGATAAAACAAGAGGGAGTCATTAGCCAGGCAGACACAATTTGAGGGTAAGAAAGTCATTAAGGTGCCTCATCAAGTACTAAGGGCTACTAAGAGGCAGTAAAAGAGGGTGTGGGGAAAGGAGTTAATATGGTTCTAACAGCCTTAAAAACAAAGACATATGTTTAAGAGGATGTAGGTTTGTCGACAGAATGCAATAGCAAGGGACTAACTCACTGATCAGCTCCACCCTTTCCACTAGGTGTCTTTGCAGTAAACAGATAGGAATTTTAACATAGATGAGGGAAAGTAATAAAGCCCACACATCTATAAATCATAAATACTGAAAACAAACAAAAAACGAAAGTTTGTCTTATAAATCTTGGGCATGGAACAGTTTATATGCCTTTTCTTCATTATTTCCCCACCTCTTTTACTGGAAAACAATCTGCAGTTCTACCAGCATGCTGTCCCAGTCTAGCTAAGTTTCTGAACAACAGTGCTTTATCCGACAATAGGCTGATTGAGCAAACATTTTTCCTCTTTATAAAAATGTCTTCGCTTGTCTTGCATGACTCAGTATTTCTACATTTGCAGAGAAGTGTCTAACTGCGAAACGCTGGCACTGTGACTAATTATTGCTTGTATTAAAAAATCAGGTCATTTAGAAGAAGTCTAACCCAGCTAGCGAAATTCAAAGACAAAGGGTCAAAATTATGGTAGGTGTAAATGGAGTCAACTCTCCTGAAGACCCTAGGCCGTGTTCACTTAAGCATGCATTGAATTTGCCATAGTGGCTCCTATATATTTCCAAAAGGAGGGCTGCATAGACAGCTGGACAAGGAGACGGAAGACTACATTTGATCTGGTTAAATTGTATCTTATTCATGTGATCCTCACCTTTAATATTGAGATATAGACTTCAAATACTCTAAAATTCTCTGTTACGTGGGTGCAGGAAATCTCTTCTTCTACTCCCAGAACATCTGTACAGCAGCAGCACTTCTAGCACATTCTTAAGGGGTAAATAATCCTGTTCCCATTCCCCTTGGGACTACCAATGGTTCTGGAGGCAGCAGAATGAGTATGGGTCCATTGTGCAGATGGGTGGATGGACAGGATGAAGGATGCCTACACTCCCTGCATGCAGGCATGCTGTATCCCAGTGCATGGGTGAAGGAGAGGAGTGGATTCTGAGGGTGGGGTTGGTTGGACCACAGGTTCCAGCAGCCATTCCCCAGGACTGGGAATCAGGGCAGTCACAGCTTACTGCAAAGTTGTGACAGCTGTGGAGCAGCTTTGTAGTCTGAGGGGTAGGGTGAGGATTCCCCCTTCTCCTGGGACCGTGCCTAAGTGCACAGCCAAGTTGATGGACCTGCACATAGACAAAGGGATTTAATCCAAGCAAAAGTCTCAAAGATGCCCGCTAGGGGTCATGGCCTAGTCAATGGCCTCTCTTTACATAGGCAGTGATCTGCAGCAAGTTCTGGCAGGCTATTCTGTTACAGCCTGATCTAAAGCTTATTGAAGTCAAGGGAGCAGAAACTCAGGACAAGTTGCACATAACGCACCATAACAGTAGTGAGTCAGTTTCCTTCAAATCCTATGTCTTGGGCTCTCAAAACTTCAGCACGGCACTATTCACCGAAGGCCAGCAGTTTATAATGTATTAAAAGATTTTGCTTTTGCTTAAAAATTGTTTAAGAAAAAACCTACAGAGCTAAAGTGGAAGTGTATAGGTGTGTTAATTTTCAGCACAACATGTGGGGATTAAACTACATTTAATGGGAGTGAGGTACCCAATGCCCCTTCCCACCCTCCGCATCCCCCAGCATCACACTAAAACTGAATCCATGGAAGTGTAAGAAGATGTGCAAAACAGAGACCAGTACTTTACTGAATCATTGTTCATGGAGCTAGCAATGTTCTGAATCACAAATTCCTGGGCTGTTGATAATATATGAAGGAATCCCCTCTTCATGACTTTAGTCACTGAAGTTTTTTGGCACCAGCTACTCATGAGACCAGAGATCTGACTCAGAACAACAGAATTGCAGCAGTGTTGCTGGTATTGGTAAGTTTACAGGCTGGTCTCCTCTGGTGATCAGAACACCCTCATTCAACATAATTTAGCATGAAGAATTTTGCAAAATATTTTTTTATAATCACATGTGACTGCAGCAAAAGAAGTGTGGCCCACAGTAATTATTAGGAAAAGAAGAACTGCTTAAATTGCATGCCTATAAAATGTATGCCAAATTATTTTTATATTAAAAATTTAAAGCTCATGGGATGTGACACTTGACCACTATAGAGGTAGATGTTCTTCTTTTCACCAAAGAGGTACAAGCAATGACAGCTAGAGTTCAAGTTTTCCTGTCAATATGCCTCTATCCTGTTGTAGATGGACCATCTCTCTGAAAGAGGTTAGTACATTCTCCACGGCCATTGAGTTCTTCGCCTCTCTGCTGATACTGCCAGCATGTTTGCCAATTAATGCCAAATGTCATTATCCTTACCCTTATCCACTTAGAATCAATTTTCAGGTAGGCCCCTGAACAGTCGCCAATTGATATAAACTTTGTTGCTGCCAGCCTGAGCTACATGTGAACCACTGATTTAGAAGTGAAAAGCTCCATATGCCATTACTATTCTCCTGGGGAGCACACTCCCCTTCCCATGAAGGATAAAAAGTAAGATAGTTATAGTCAACCCATGGCCTTAGAATGGCATAGCTTTGGGGCTGCATATGAGGCTCTGGGGGAGTGCAAGCACGTGATTAAAGCTCCTTTGCTCTGCTTGATTTCATGCAGAATGCCACTCACAAGAGCACTCTCCCATTCCACACAACTCAGGCAAAGCCGGAGGAATCAGTTCCAAGCCATGCCCTTTCCAACAACCACAAAGAGGGTAGAAGGGAAGAAAAGAGAGAAAGAGAGAAAATATTGAATAAAGTCATAGAGAAAAGATAATCATGATGCAACATCTTCCCATTGCCTTTCAATGTCTTAATTGTGTCAATACACAACTATGTTGAGTCATGATGATGCAAATATTGCAATACAATGTTAGACTGAGCCATGAGTCATTACTCTGTGTCCCCTCCCCCGAGCCCCCTGTTTATAAAGGGTTATATACAGCGCTTAATTTGTGCCAGGGCTTGCCAGGGCTCAGCCCTGGCACCTGTAGGCATTGCAATTCATAGCCCAGCACCTCTGGGCTTTCTGCATCAGTTATGAAAATAATTAAATAATTGCTTGAGCCCCAGAACCTCTTTCATTACAAATTAAGCACTGGCTATACACCAAACTGGGGACATTCCAGTGAGTTTGCATGATTGTGTTTACAGCATATGGCATTCTGAATAGTGAGAGGTAAGTAAAATATCTGTCAGTTTGAATCCTGATGTTTCTGGCCCGATTAAACCAAAAGGAGGTGCCATGCTCTATGATCTATGTTGCACTGTTAGCACTCTGTTCTCAAAGAAAAGAGTGAAAGCAATTGGTAGGTTAAAACTAAAAGTTTAAAATGAAAATAAATAAATAAATAAATAAATAAATAAGTAAAAAAAAAAACCAAGTAGTTGGCAAATCAGCTTCCCACCAGTTTGCATTGAACACAAACAATCTGGACCTATGGAGTAATCCACACCATGATAAAAAAAATGGTTTTCCTGATCTGTGCTTCTTTAAATAACTCCCTATATCATCCTCAGAAAGTTGAGTCAACTGCCTGACTTCATGACTGTTGGAATTACCATCATGCTGAATCAGTCTACTAGTCTATTATTGGCAATGGCAATTTGCTGATGCTTCAGAAGGAGATAAAACCCCCTCACTAATGTAACTTGCCTAAAACCATGTCATATGAGGAGGAAAACATTTGTTCCCAATCCTGGCAGATTATCAGTTTACAATGTGAAACATAATTACCCTTGTATCATCTGCACTGCTGCAGATGTTACTAATGTCCACAAAATTGTCCAGTACTTTAAAGAATCCTGTTATGCTATTTTTCTCAATTTCTTGAGGCAACAAGTACATAAGAACGGCCTTACTGGATCAGATCAAAGGTCCATTTAGCCCAGTATCTGTCTTCTGATAGTGACCAATGCCAGGTGCTTCAGAGGGAATGAACAGAACAGGAAATCATCAAGTGATCCATCCTCTATTGCCCATTCCCAGCTTTTGGCAAACACGGGTTAGGGACGCCATCCCTGCCCATCCCGGTTAATAGCCATGATGGACCTATCCTCCATGAACTTATCTAGTTCTTTTTTTTAACCCTGTTATAGTTGTGATGAAGCATAGTTTGGCTATATGTTGCATAAAGGAGGGTGCTGGCTGGGGTCTGCTGAGTTGCAACAGTTAATATAGGAGACAGAGAGAAAGAAATGTTAAAGAGATTTTTAGCAGTTGACTTCAGCTTAATTATAATTGGGTATTGGTTTCATGTTATTTTGACTGAAAAAGATCCGACAGTGTGCTCATCTGGCACAAGTCTTCCCCACCTGTTCTTTTTCCCCAGACACACATTAAACAAAGTAAGAGAGTGGATCATACTCTAGCAAATAGATCAGTCAACCAGAGGTATGAAAAACCCTCCCTCAACTGAAATCCAAACAAACATCTCAAGGAAAGGGGAGCTGGAGGAACCTAATATTTCTTCAGTGACATAAATGCATGGAAGGGATTCCAAAAGTAACATATGGTCTGCACTGCTGCTGACAGATAACAGATCAGATAAACACCCATCCAAGAAGGAAGAGCGTGACAGCATAAATGAGCTCTATGATAGTCATCGGTCATTAGTGCCCTGCACACATGCTCCCATACAGATGATAACAGTGGTGCTAGACTGCAACTGAAACTGAAATTCTGCTACAAGAAGGTGTAGCTACACTACAGCCTCTGGGTCAATTGTGATCTGTAGTACAGTAACTCCTTGCTTAAGGTTGTAGTTATGTTCCTGAAAAATGCTACTTTAAACAAAACAACGTTAAGCGAATCCAATTTCCCCATAAGAATTAATGTAAATGGGGGGGGGTTAGGCTCCAGGGATTTTTTTTTGCCAGATAAAAGACATCATATATATACACAGTGTAAGTTTTAAACAAACAGTTTAATACTGTACACAGCAATGACAACTGTGAAGCTTGGCTGAGGTGGTGAAGTGAGAGGGTGAAGAAGGGTGGGATATTTCCCAGGGAATGCCTTACTGCTAAATGGTGAACTAGCACTTGGCTGAACCCTCAAGGGTTAACACATTGTTGTTAATGTAGCCTCACACTCTACAAGGCAGCATGAATGGAGGAAGGGGAGACAGCATGGCAGAGAGAGACAGAGACACACACTGTGTGTGTGTGTGTGTGTGTGTGAGAGAGAGAGAGAGATGTGCACTGCCCCTTTAAGTACACTGACCCCACTATAAGTACACTGCCTTTTTAACAGGGGTAGCTCTGTTAGTCTGTATCAGCAAAAACAAGGCAGAATCCTTGTGCTACCTTCTAAGGTGCCACAAGGATTCCTCCTTGTTTTTGCCTTTTTAAGTAGATCAGCAAGTTGAGACATCAACTGTTGCCAGCAAGCTCCTTCCATCCTCAGCCATTGTGTCTCCCCCTGTTCTGTGGATGGGATAAAGGATTGGGGGGTAGGAGCAGGGGGTGGGGGACACCCTGACACTAGCACCCCTCTCCCCCCAACCCTCCCCGAAGAAGGCTGCAAACTGTTTTATTTTACAGAAGGTAGGTGTGGCAATCAGGCACCCCATGTAAAATGACTACATAATCTTACTGGGCACTTTATGAATTCATTCATTATTTCCTGCAAGATTTTTTTTAAAAAACAAAATGCTTCTTGTAAATAATTTGGCTGGGTCGGGCCAAATGCTATGGGCCCAGTTCCTACTGAAAGTCAGTGAGAGCATCAGTAGGAAGAAGTCACAACCAGAAAGTATTTGAAAGATTTGATTAGAGGCTCTGATTTAAGTGCAGAGAATCTATTTAGTCACTGCAAATAACTCCAGTTAGTCAAGCCACAGAAATGAGCAGATCACCTTACCTGTGTCAAACCCGAAGCTTGGCACGATGTCCACTGTTCCGTGAAAGGCTCCAGCCCATGCTGAGGTAGCACTGGTGACAGTAGTAGGATCTGTCTTTGTCATGTCACACTGTGGAGCAGGAATCCTGGCTGCACGTACTGAAGGCATCAATAGGGATCCATACCGTGGGTCAAGATGAGAGCCGGGATGGTGATGATGCATGTGTGGATGGGGGTGATGGTGATGCATGTACACATCATGTATGTGCGCATATGAAGGGCTAACCTGAGATGCTAAAGGATAATGCCAGGATTCTGATGCAGTAGCGGGAGGAGGTGGGGCAGTCTGATGAAGGCCGTGTCCTGGCCAGCTGCTAGGATCTGCTGTTGGGAAGGTGCCTGGTGCAGTGACTGGGAAGTCAGAATGGACTCCACTCAAGCATGGCGGAGGTGGAGGCTGATAAGAGCTGGTCCAAAATGAAGCTGGGAAACTGCTCCGTTGGCTTGAAATTGTTGAGCTCTCTGGAAAAGAAAAAGTATAAATATTGAAAGCAATTGACAGATTAGAACTACAGTTAAAAACAAAAACACAGCACAAGTAGTGGGTGAAGTAGCTTGCCACCAGTTTGCATTGCACAGGAACAAGTCAGGACCCGTGAAGTAGTCCACACGATGCTCATCAAATGGTCTTTCTGATCCATCCTTCCTTAAGTAACAAGTTAGATTGATAACAAGAGTCCTTGTGGCACCTTAGAGACTAACAAATTTATTTGAGCATAAGCTTTTGTGGGCTATAGCCCACTTCATCGGATGCATGCAGTGGAAAATACAGACCTAAAAGTCTCAATATTACAACAAAAAACCTTCAAAAGTAGACTCCAGTGAGAGACTGCTGCATTGGAATTAATTTGCAAAATGGACACCATTAAATTAGGCTTGAATAAAGACTGGGACTGGGTAGGTCATTACACAAAGTGAAACTATTTCACCATGTTTATTTCACCCACCCACGCACACACACACTGTTCCTCAAACCTTCTTGTCCACTGCTGCAAATGGACCATTTTGATTACGACTACAAAAAGTTTTTTTCTCTCCTGCTGGCAATAGCTCACCTTAACTGATCACTCTCATTAGAGTGTGTATGGTAACACCCATTGTTTCTTGTTCTCTGTGTATATATATATCTTCCTACTGTATTTTCCACTGCATGCATCCAGTGAAGTGGGCTGTAGCCCATGAAAGTTTATGCTCAAATAAATTTGTTAGTCTCTAAGGTGCCACAAGTACTCCTGTTCTTTTTGTGGATACAGACTAACACTGCTGCTACTCTGAAAGTTAGATTAATATATCTCAAGGACAGCAGGAACCCTTATGAACATCTAGTTTGATCTCCTGTACATCACAAGCCATGGAATCTCACCCAATGATTCTTGCATCAAGCTCATAATTTCTGTCTGAACTAGAGCAAATAATTTAGACAGAATCCAGTCTTCATTTAGAGACTTTGAGTGACTGAGAATCCACCACTACTGCTACAGTATAAAGCAGGGGTGGCCAACCTGAGTCAGAGAAGGAGCCAGAATTTATCAATGTACACTGCCAAAGAGCCACAGTAATACATCAGCAGCCCTCCCATTATCTCCCCCACCACCACTCCCAGTGCCTCCTGCCCACTGACAGTCTCGCTGATCAGCCCCTTCCTCCCCGCACCTCTTGATCAGTTGTTTTGTGGCATGCAAGAGGCTCGGCAGGGCGGGAGGTGTGAGGGCACAGTGGGCTCAGGAGGGGATGGGAAGGGGTAGAGTGGGGGCAGGGCCTGTGGCAGAGTAGTGAGTACCCCCTGGCACACTGGAAAGTTGGTGCCTGTAGCCCCAGCCCTGGAGTCGGTGCCTATACAAGGAGCCACATATTAACTTCTGAAGAGCCGCACGGGGCTCTGGAGCCACAGGTTGGCCACCCCTGGTATAAAGCTTTTCTTAGCTGCTGAATAGAGATGTTTGAAATAGACATTTGCTACTGGTTCTGTATATGGATAATGGCATGATAAAAGATCTTGTTAAATTGATAACCTTGATAAATTGGTGGGGTAGATCATGCATAATACATCTTATGTTACTTATGGATAAATTCATTGTGGCTAAGTCCATAAATGGCTATTAGCCAGGATGGGTAAGGAATGGTGTCCCTAGTCTCTGTTTGTCAGAGGATGGAGATGGACAGCAGGAGAGAGATCACTTGACCATTGCCTATTAGGTTCACTCCCTCTGGGGCACCTGGCATTGGCCACTGTCGGTAGACAGATACTGGGCTAGATGGACTTTTGGTCTGACCTGGTACGGCCGTTCTTATGTTCTTATAGAATTGCAATTTGGCTTTAAGTCTAGTGTTATTCTGCAACTTTACTAAAAATAAGGTATGCACTCAAAAGCTGCATGCAAAATAAATCTGTGTTTTCATATTCGGAGTCCTCTCTCTGTACAATTACCAACAAGAACTTCAGTTTGTTACACACCTTTGGGTGAACTCCAGCTATAAAGTACTTTAACAGGACAAACCATTTAATTGTAAGTGAATTAAAAAATCTGAAAAAAAAGACCTATCTACATTCACAATTGGGGTACAATTTATGCTTAACGAGACTTCCAATACCATTGTATCATAAAATCACATTTTAAAATTCCCTCTTTATAAGCAGAGGTTAGTGTTTTTGATGCAGTGACTAATACCTCCAATCTACTGGCTTTCTTGTCAAAAACTCATGTTTTTAAGTATCACTTATAAGAATAGCCCATTTTGAATAGAGGGAGGCTTTGGCCAAAGATTGAAATAGATTTAAATCTGGGACTCCACCATGTTATGAAAGAACACAGTCATAAAAATATCCCATGGAGGAAAAAAAGTTGGTCAAGTTTTATGTTTGACCGGTCAGGGAATCCTCTGTGCCCCATATAACATTTATAACAATACTTATATTAATTGAGAACTATTCATTTTTTACCAGGATCCCCAAAGAGACTTGTGTGAAGACTTCCTTAAAAATGAATAGATGTTTCAAAAACCATTAAACTGCACTCTGCTTACTTAAAAAAAACAAACAGTCTTAAAAATAAAAATTGCAAAATACTTTGTCTGTCTGTCTGCACCATTAAGACATATTTATGGCTGATTCAAGGTCCATTAGAATCCTTCTGTTGACTTCAGTGGCTTTGAATCTAGCCACTATTAATAACTTTAGCTTATTGTGTATAAAATAACTTCTATAATTGTTTGTTTGTTTGTTTGTTTGGCAAACACTATATGCACAAAAGCAAAAGTTACCTTTGTGCCAAATTGCTTTGAATGTTATAGGGCTATTTAGTAAAATACTCCATGTGTCTTTATTTAATAGGGCTGCATTCCATTTTTATTTTTATTTTTTTGTAATCTTCTCCTAAAGCACCTGGTGTTAGAAGGTCATAAAGTGCATCAAAAATATGACTGATGTAAGCCTCACTACACCCCTGGGACATAGGTATTGTCTCCATTTTACAAATGGGCATACCAAGGTAGAGAGTTTAAATAACTTGCCTGGAGAGTTGGCAACAGAGTCTAACTTTTTCTCCCACCCATGTATTTTCCTCTGTGACTGCATTCCTCACTCCCTGTGCTTCATTCTCATTACTAGATAATACACCCTTATTTTCTTCAGTTCATTGCCAGTATTTTGAGGAATCCATCCCTGTTTTTGTGTGTGTGTGTGTGTTGGAAATACTGTGGCTCTCATCAATGCTGACAGGCTCCAAATCTGAACAACCCCATAAAACAAACAAACAAAACATACATACACACAAAACCAAACAAATTAATGTTCAACTACTAGGCATCCCTTGTATAATTCAGATTACTAACAATGAGGCAAAAACCTTCAACCACTACATTACCAATCTGGCTGAATTAATGATGGCAAAAAGAAAAAAAGTTTTAATATAACTGATCTACAACAGGTATAGAATAGATCAAATATCTGGTTGTTGCAATCCAGTTCCCACTGAACAAGTCCACCAATGGCAGTAGTTAGCTCTTGTTGTCAGACTCAATTGAGAGTCCCAGGGACAGAACGGTCCAGGGAGGTCTCTGGTGGACAAGGTGGTCCCTACCACTCAGGGTGGAAATGTATCAGTGGAGAAGTTTGCACTTCTGCTGTCTATGCTGTCACTGCTATGTGGATAAACAGGAGAACTATCAAGCCAGCATTTTTTATGAGCACTATGTAAGCAAATGACACTACCGACAAAAATGTCTATTACACATTGTATGAGCCTTTGGGTTGAGCCACATCCCAAAATAGCACACATGGGAATGTCGTTTTCCACTGTAGTTGAAAGTTGTTCTTTCCTTGCACTTTTCAGAATGAGTGAGCATAACCAATAGTCTTTACAGACACTACAGTGTCAGATACCTATGAAAGAACCTACATCCTAAGGTGGCATTTTAATGGTGAGACAATCATTTGGGCAGGGGAGGTTTCAATTTGGCCATCTGGTTGATGTCAACCTGACACTGTCCCTATGAAAAAAAACAAAAATACCAATCAGCTTACATTGGCCTCCATAAAAAAAAACCAAACAAAACACAAACCATTTGCCAACAGATATACCACAGTTACCACAGTAATTTCCTTTTCTAAATATGAGGGGAGAGGTGCCAAGAGGACTGCAATATCTGAGATACCAGAGTGGTAAACTAATGGAAATTGTTAACTTTTTAATGGTGGTCAGCACGCAGTGCATTGCACTGAAAACATACCAGGCTTCCATGCTAAGAAAGGAGACAATTCTTTTTAGACTTCTCTGCAGTACAATAATACTCTTCAGTTACTGCTACCTGAGAACTTTCAGTTATAAAGAATAATGGGAAAAAATACCATTAATCTTAAAAACTTCTTCCAATGTCTATGCCCAAGATTTCAGGGAATTTTAAAGAACCTATGTTATTCAGATTTCTTAAGAACAAAAATGTCTGACATTGGTGCTAAATTAATTTTGGTTTAAACTAATACAAGATTTTCTTATAGATTCATTTGACATTCAAAAGGATAAGGGTTGTCGCTTTGGGAAGTATGCCTTGTATTTTGCACTCTTTCTTACTGATGCAAAATACAAGGCATCCTCCCAAAAGCAGCAACCCTTATCCTTTTGAGTGCAAAACTCAGGGCAAAACTCAATTCACAACTAGCACATCGCCCCCATCTTGAAAGCAGGAGCTCTTTAAATATTTTCTGGATCCAATTGTTATGCCTCATTCAGGATTCAGAAGAGATAATGCAGGAAGAATAATGTACAATACACTCCTACCCACTCCCAAATTTTTCTATGTATCATTCAACAAGGCAATTATAAATGCATTGCTTATTTCTTTTGCTGACCTTTCAAAGATTTTGTTGACTAAGTAATTGAATGAAACTTCAAACTACCCTTGATTATTATTAATAATGTTAACATCTCCAACCTAACAAAGCATCAACTTCCTCCATACAAACTAATATGCATTAGCTAACTAGAGCACATTAACCTTAATGAATGAACTGGAAGATTGAAGTATCAGAGTGACTATCTTTTATCCCTTCTTTCAAACTAGTTTGCTGAGACATTAGTTTGGGCATGACAAAAATCTATTTTATCCTAATTTCTCTTGAAAAACAAGTATGCTACTTATTTCTCTGACTTTAAACTGCAGAATCAAAGAACTCTTTTCAGCATTCCACTGGGGCACCTTTACTCTACCCGGGCTGGTGCAAAGGAGCCAGAAGAGATGCATACCTTCCTTTTCCTCCCCCATCCATGGAATACTTTCAGAGCAGGAGGATCTTTGCAACAGCACTGGTTACATGGGATATTCTGTGTTAAAAGGCAATACTGGATGAAGCATTTTTATGCTGGGCTATTCTGTACCCCTGCAAAGCTCCCTAGGGGCCATGGATACAGCTGATCAGGAATCAGTTTTAAGATTTGAAAAAAAAAATCCTATTCTGTACTGGGACAAACTCAGACCTTTCAAAATTTTTACGAACTTCCTCTCCACAGAAAAGTCAGACCAAAACACCCCAGAATATCCTAGAGCCCAGTAGTCAGGGCTTTCACCTGTGAGGTGGGAGACGCAGGGTCCAGTCCCTGCTCCATATGATTTGGAGCATGGACTTGAACCCACAGTCTTCCACATCTCAGATGAGTGCCCTGACCACCAGGATTTTGGCTATTCTGGGGCACATGTGTCTGTCTGTTTCCCTCTCATCCTGGACTTGAGAAATCTTCCCAATTAATGTTTTGTCAAAACTGACCCTTTCCCACAAAGAAGGTTTGGTGGGTTCGGTTTCTATGAATTGGCATTTTTTGCCACAAGAAGTTGGAAAATTCCCTACCAGCTCTAGTCCTGGAACAATTGAGAAGTGCTGGAGAAGAAGTGAAGGGCATATGATGCCATAGATGTGACAGGCTCTTCCCACCCAGCACAGAATGTGTGAGGTCTGCATGCAGACAGTCTCCTCTGTGCACTGATCTTTGGGAAGTAGTGTGATCACATACTTAAATGTTTATAGTTGACTGGGAGGATAAGATGGCTGTTTACAAGTATTTAACTCTTCATCTTTCTTTGTAACTATGGGCTTCATCCTATTCCCATGCAAATCAATGGAAAAACTCCCATGAACTTTAATAGTGCAGGATGAACTCCTACTTTCTTCCAGCTCCCCAACCATTTTGGCTGTCTTCTGCTGAATTTCCACCCATTTGTTGGTGTTTTTCTGGCAAGATTGTCCTTGCGCATTATTTTCCTTTTCCCAGTGATATTCAAAAATCCTCTCTTTTATCAATCGTGAATTTCATTAATGTGCTGTTTGTTCCTTCTTCCAGATCATTAATTAAGACGTCAAACATGATCAGGCCCAACACAGATCCCCGTGGTATCTCATTCACCCAACTTGATATGTCGCCATTTCTCACCACATATGGCTGATAGCCCTTCTGCCAATTTTAATACACATCACAAGATTATTTCAATTACTTTTGTCTTCAATTATTTTTGTCTTTATCCGCTAATTTTGTAATCCTATCAAAACAAGCAATCTAGTTTGTCTGGCAAGATCTGCTCTTTACAAAACTCACACCACTTGTTTGTTCATCCTTGGACAGACACATACTTTATGTACTTATTTAGCCCATGTTACTATTGTATACGAACACTTCACAATCTCCATTGCATTTGTAACCCTTCTGCCAGGTGAAGCCGCAAGCAACCAAGGCGTGGTTTAATATCTAAGGGTTCCTTTTCAATAGCACAACAAAGAACCGGCTCGAGCCCCGACCCAGTAACCTGGGAAAATTACACACCATCCCTGATCACCTCTGAGAGGCGATATTTCCCCACTCGCAAACACAGAGTCTGAGTGTCGAAAGGAAACTTTTAATGAAAGGAGGGAAGTCACCAGAAAATTAGGGAAAATACCAAAAGCAGGATTCATAATCATAAAATGGTGAGCAGGACACCCACCCCAGTGTGCGTGGGGCAGTGCCTTCTGCCTTAGAATCATAAAATATCAGGGTTTGAAGGGACCTCAGGAGGTGCAACCTCCTGGTCAAAGCAGGACCAATTCCCAGCTAAATCATCCCAGCCAGGGCTTTGTCAAGCCTGACCTTAAAAACCTCTAAGGAAGTGCATCACCACTCTCGGAGTGAAAAAGTTTTTCCTAGTATCCAACCTAAACCTTCCCCCCATTACTCCTTCTTCTCTCATCTGGTACCACTGAGAACAATCTAGATCCATCCTCTTTGGAACCCCCTTTCAGGTAGTTGAAAGCAGTTATCAAATCCCACCTCATTCTTCTCTTCTGCAGACTAAACAATCCCAGTTCTCTCAATCTCTCCTCATAAGTCATGTGCTCCAGCCCCCTAACCATTTTTGTTGCCCTCTCCTGGACTCTTCCCAATTTTTCCACATCCTTCTTGTAGTGTGGGGCCCAAAACTGGACACAGTACTCCAGATGAGGCCTCACCAATGTCAAATAGAGGGGAATGATCACTTCCCTCGATCTGCTGGCAATGCCCCTACTTATACAGCCCAAAATGCCGTTAGCCTTCTTGGCAACAAGGGCACGCTGTTGACTCATATCCAGCTTCTCGTCCACTGTAACCCCTACATCTTTTTCTGCAGAACTGCTTCCTAGCCATTCAGTCCCTAGTCTGTAACAGTGAATGGAATTCTTCCATCCTAAGTGCAGGACTATGCACTTGTCCTTGTTGAACCTCATCAGGTTTCTTTTGGACCAGTCCTCTAATTTGTCTAGGTCCCTCTGTATCCTATCCATACCCTCCAGCATATCTACCACTCCTCCAAGTTTAGTGTCATCTCCAAACTTGCTGACAGTGCAGTCCATGCCATCCTCCAAATCATTAATGAAGATATTGAACAAAACTGGCCCCAGGACCGACCCTTGGGGCACTGCACTTGAAATCAGCTGCCAACTAGACTTGGGGCCATTGATCACTACTCACTGAGCCTGACAATCTAGCCAGCTTTCTATCCACCTTATAGTCCAATCATCCAGCCCATACTTCTTTAACTTACAGGCAAGAATACTGTGGAGACCATATCAAAAGCTTTGCTAAAGTCAAGGAATAACACATCCATTTCTTTCCCCTCATCCACAGGCCCAGTTATCTCTTCATAGAAGGCAATTAGGTTAGTCAGGCATGACTTGCCCTTAGTGAATCCATGCTGACTGTTCCTGATCACTTTCCTCTCCTCTAAGTGCTTCAGAATTGATTCCTTGAGGATCTGCTCCATGATTTTTCCATGAGGTGAGGTTGACTGGCCTGTAGTTCCCTGGATCCTCCTTCTTCACTTTTTAAAAAATGGGCACTACATTAGTCTTTTTCCAGTCATCCAGGACCTCTCCCGTTTGCCATGAGTTTTCAAAGATAATGGCCAACGGCTCTGCAATCACATCTGCCAACTCCTTTAGCACCCTCGGATGCAGCGCATCCGGCCCCATGGACTTGCGCTCGTCCAGTTTTTCTAAATAGTCCCGAACCACTTCTTTCTCCACAGAGGGCTGGTCACCTTCTCTCCATACTGTGCTGCCCAGTGCAGCAGTCTGGGAGCTGACCTTGTTCGTGAAAACAGAGGCAAAAAAATCATTGAGTACATTAGCTTTATGTTCATGCCTTATGTTCTTGAGTTCTGCAACCAACAGTTCCTTTTCTGTGCCCCTCTCTGCTCCCTCACCATACTCCACTCACAGTGGTTGTCCTTTGTCAGTGAGGACCCAGGGTGCAGAGGTGCACCTGTGTGAGTTCACCTCGCACTTAGGGAAGAAGGCACCTTGCTTGCTCCACCATCTGAGCCCTGCCAGCTGCTCATCCCACTTCCGTAGGAGGACTGCTTGCTGCTCCTGCTGGCTGACTGTCAGTTACCTTCTGCTGCCACCTGCCTCTCTGCTGTAACCTCTGCATGTCAGTCTCTTAGTGATTGTCAGCTCTTAGTGATTTTCAGCTTTTAGCAGGCTGGGTATAAACACTGTCCCACCACAAGCGATATCAGTTCTCATTTAAGCACTTAAAATAACAAAGGTTCCTAATGGAGCCTATTTAGCTCTATCTTTGAACAGTGGAGAGAAATAGGTTAAACCAGACCAGGGACCCTTAGGAAGAGGCCACACCTCCTGGCTGGGACACTTGTCCCTTCTCCCTCTTACTTTCACAGGGGTCTGGCATTCAAGCCCTTGGCTTAACAAAGTCCTTTCAGCTGAGGATGACCCCCTCATTTGGTACAGGTTAAGCACAGTTCTGCTTCCTTTTATTCATATAATAAAGACAACATTGACAACAGCATTTCACTATCCCTGCATTGAGTACTGAAGTGATTTGTAACCCAACACCACCAAAGTTGATCACTTTGAGAAACATCGGCTATCTGCTGGATATCTAAGCAGAGTAGGTGTGTTCATGTAAATACGTTTTGCTCCTGAAGTCTCTCCCCCTCACAGCTAGCTATCAGGGGAGAGTTCATTCACACCCTGCTTACATATTTATGATCACAACACAGCAGCATGAAAGCACTGTATATTATCTCCAATTTACAGATGGGGAACTGAGATACAGAGAGACCCAATGACCCTGCCGAGGGTCACACAGGAAGTCTGTGGCAGAGCAGGAAATTGAACCTGGGTCTCCTGAGTCCCTGGCTAGTGCCCTTTATTCTCTATGACCACATTTTTCAAACTTTGGGGCTTAAAGTTATGCCTTAGATCTCACAGCAATTCCTTGTGAAGCCACATTAACTCCTTCGTGTTCCTCAAAGCCTTCAACTGCCCCACTGAATGCCAGGAGGAATTTGAAAAGCCTTTATCCTGTATATCTTTGATTCTTGCTCCCTGTCCATCGATTCCAGCCATTCACCCCCAAGAAATTCCTTGCTGCTTCCACCTACTCTGTAGCAAGGGTTAAAATCAGCAGGGATTAAATCAGCAAGATTCCAGCCATAATGCTGCATATGTTGTCGTAAAATGGATTGACTGCGTAAGCTAGACAGCATGTAGTCAAACTATTGCTTCCCTTACCTCTCCACAGGGGGCTTAGCCCTGCCTTGCTTTTTGAAAGGGCAGTTTCTGGGTTGAAGCTGCTGGTTTGGCTCAAAGCTCTTGAGAAGTGTTCATCCACTACTGACCCAATGTCTCCCTGGAAGTAAGTGAAAAGGACACAGCGAGAGTTAAGGTATTCCATCTCAGCAGGCTGGTCTTTCTCATCCTCTTCCTGTTTGCTGGAAAGGGTCACCTCCAGGGACTCTTGCATCTTGTTGTAAACAGTTAACTTCTTCTGGGATTAAAAACAAAACAAAACAAAACAAGAAGACGCATCACTAGTGGCAATTTATGGAAACACAACACCCAGTTTCCTTAAAGGAAATTACATATATTTAATATACACATTGCATAATATCTTAAGGGTAAAGCTGGTAGAAAAAAAGAGGAATATTTTAATGAACGTGTTTAAAAAAAAAGTCAGTGTTTTTCATAGAAAGTTTTCAGAATTTTTCAACCAGCCCCACTTCAGAGTTTCCCGTTGCTCAAGCACTCATTAAAGTCCCAGTTCTCACAGGTACTGAGCAGCTGCCACTCCAAGTAAAGTTAATGGGAGTTGCATTACCTCAGACCCTCTGAAAAAACAAATGTAACATAGATGATAAAAGGTGAATCCTGAAGTCTTTATTCAGCTTCATTGCTATGAACAGGCCGCAAAGGCTGTAGATCTGAACCCTAACTTTACAGAAGAGTGGGCCAAACTGTATAATTTAAAACATTCACTTTAAATAGGTCACTTTAGAACAGATTTTGTCATTCACATTCCCTATGAACACCACCTCACTCGACACATACTAGCACCATGGGATGCAACGGAACCTGTTGTAATAATTGGGCCAACAACCTAACTGCAAGCTCAACTGTAAAAAGTATGTAAGTGTTCATGATATATCACAATAACCTCTAATAACAAACATTGATGGGAAAAGGTATGAAAGGGAGACAGATCAACTAAATTAGTCTAAACAGAAAGGCCTACTGATATGACTGTGTTAAGATCGTCCTTGGTACACAGAAAAATGTAGGTCCGAAAAATCAGTGAACCAAAATTGGTATGTCAGAAACTAGGCCTAATGGATGGACAAAATAATAAGGGATGGTCTTGTCCACCTGACACTCCCTTTTTGGGTCCCTAAAGAAAAAAAACCTCAGGGGAGGGGGAGAAGAGGAAAGAACAGACAGAGGCTGCTGGAAATGGCATCAGCATCATGGCTGCCACCCCACTGTTTCCCGGGATCCCAGAACTTTGTCATCCTGATCCCTAGAAATGTCCTGTGCAAACCAGGCTGGGGCGAGGGATACAGATGACAGCGCCATCCTTACAAGCTCCAGTTGAACTCCAAATATCACTTGAGATTAAACAGGATTGGACTTTTACAACAGCAGCTCCAGTCCAGATCAACTAACTTTTTCTCTTTTCCCAAGAAAGGACAGTTATTATCATCTTTGACATCATCTAAGAAACTGTCAAACAAGGGTTTTTTCTTCTAAAATTCTCATCTAAAGCAAAAACGAACAAAAAATGTTGTTAAATGAAAAGACTTACTTAAAATTTTATATTTCAAATGTTTTAACTGTTTTTCCTTCTTTCCTGTATCTTTAATAAAATGTTAAAATGGTGAGTTTGCCACAGTAGTAAACAGGCTGAGGTCTCTGTCTCCCAAACCCCAGAACTTGTTTAACATTCTTTAATGTAAGACAGCAACTGGATTATGCTAACAGTTTTGGCCCATTTATTACATCTAAATTAATACACCATTTTTGGTGCCCACTGTGGGTCTTAAAGGTTCACATACTCAGAAGCTGGCACCTTGGCAAACAAGCAATTTTATTCAAAGTTTAAAACTAAAGTTTGTTTTAAAATTCTTAAATGTGTTGGGCTTCTTTGAGGTAAGCATGAAAGCAAACCATTAATGTTTTTGCTTTAAAAAAAAGAAAGAAAAAATCATTGTCAAGGGTTTTAAAGTTATTAATTTTTAAAAAAATATCTTTAAATAAACGCTTTGTTTCTTTTTTGTTTTGTTTTAAAGTTTATGGTTTCTGTAACTGGTAATTATTTTAAAAGTATAATGAAAAAGTAAATTTTTAAAAGAAGCAAAAAGTGGCAAAAAGTAAGTGTTTTAAACTGTTGAAGTTGCTAATGCAGACTTTTACTGAAATAACACTTTCAGTAACCCTCTCATTAACAAAATCCCAGCTTAGTTCAGGTCTGCTACTGCTTTAGTTGTGAATTAAATCTCAAACCACCCTTCAAGCAACAACTTAATAAGGTGTCAAAACATTCTGAGTGTTCTACACCTTGGCTTTAAGGATCTGGTTTTCCATTTTAGGCAACCCTAGAAGTAAAAATGTCTGAAACACAATAGTGTTTGATTTTTAAAATATGACAAATGAGTTGAACATAACAGTGCATATTAAACTATACCATCCTAATGTTTGTAAGACCAAGGTTCCTACCTTTAGCTGAAGCTATGCAGTATATCAGTGTCTGATTTAGTCTGATTTCACTACAGAAATGTAAATAGTTATACCAAATATGATTTTTCCATATTTGATAAAGTAGTGCCAAGCCAATTTAAGTTTATGTAATGTTAAGAAAATTTAAAGTTTCATTTTGTTCTGCTTATAATTGTGAGTTTATGAGCAAACTTCCGATTATGGGGAGAAATGGTTCATAAAGGAGATGGATTATATTGTGTTAACTGGGCCTAGAAATTCACTTTAATTATGAGTTCAACTATGAAAAGTAAGTGAAAGTTCATAAGATGTCAAAATAATCTATAACTTTGGGAATTAACTATGGAAAATAAGAACATAAGAACAGCCATACTGGGTAAGACCAGAGGTCAATCTTGCCCAGTGGCCAATGCCAACTGCTTCAGAGGGAATGAACGGAACAGGTAATCAACTGATCCATCCCCTGTCGCCCATTCCCAGCTTCCGGCAAACAGAGGCTAGGGACACCATCCTTCCCCATTCTGACTAATGGCCACCAGGGGCGGCTCTAGGAATTTTGCCGCCCCAAGCACAGCAGGCAGGCTGCCTCCTGCGGCTTGCTACCCCAAGCACGTGCTTGGCTGGCGTGCTGGGGCCTGGAGCCACCCCTGATGGCCACTGATGGACCTATCCTCCATGAATTGATCTTGTTCTTTTTTGAATTATGTTATAGTCTTAGCATTCACAACATCCTGTGGCAAAGAGTTCCAGAGGTTGACTGTGAACTGTGTGAAGAAATACTTCATAAGAACATAAGAACGGCCATTCTGGGTCAGACCAAAGGTCTATCTAGTCCAGAATACTGTCTACCGACAGTGGCCAATGCCAGGAGCCCAGGAGGGAGTCAGGGCCGGCTCCAAGTGTTTTGCCACCCCAAGCAAAAAAATTTCCCTGTGACCCTTGCAGCCCTGCCTCATTCCAACCCCTTCCCCAAATCCCCAGCCCCGCCTCCTCCCCCGGGAGCACCGCATTTCCCCTCCTACCCCTCCCTCCCAGGCAGGCTGTGCGCT
Organism: Gopherus evgoodei; assembly: GCF_007399415.2. Taxonomy (NCBI): domain Eukaryota; kingdom Metazoa; phylum Chordata; order Testudines; family Testudinidae; genus Gopherus; species Gopherus evgoodei. Next base: position 187,863,754 of record NC_044322.1, read on the forward strand.
CGGGGGAGGAGGTGGGGGTGAGCTGGGGGGGAGCGTTTCCTCTGCCCCTCTCCGCACCCCCCACCGCCGCAGTTCATCTCCAGTCCACTGCCACCTGCTCCCCCGAGTACGCCACTGCTCCTCTTCTCCCCCCTCCCTCCCAGGCTTGCCGCAAAACAGCTGGTTCGCATGGCAAGCCTGGGAGGCATGGGGGAGAAGCGGAGCAGCGGCACGCTCGGCGGAGCAGGTGACAGTGGAGTGGAGGTGAGCTGGGGAGGGGGGAGCAGTTCCTCTGCGCCCCCCCCGGTTACTTCCTGCGGCACTCCCTGCGCCCCACACTGTCACAGCTCACCTCCGCTCAGGGCCAGCTCCCGGCTTTTTGTGCCCCAAGCAAAAAAAAGAAAAAAGGAGGTGGAGTGCCGTCCCTTGGAAAGTGCCGCCCCAAGCACATGCTTGGAGCGCTGGTGCCTAGAGCAGGCTCTGGAGGGAGTGAACCTAACAGGTAATGATCAAGTGATCTCTCTCCTGCCATCCATCTCCATCCTCTGACAAACAGAGGCTAGGGACACCATTCCTTACCTATCCTGGATAATAGCCATTAATGGACTTAACCACCATGAATTTATCCAGTTCTCTTTTAAACATTGTTATAGTCCTAGCCTTCACAACATCCTCAGGCAAGGAGTTCCACACGTTGACTGTGTGCTGTGTGAAGAACTTCCTTTTATTTGTTTTAAACCTGCTGCCCATTAATTTCATTTGGTGGCCCCTAGTTCTTGTATTATGGGAATAAGTAAATAACTTTTCCTTATCTACTTTCTCCAAATCACCCATGATTTTATATACCTCTATCATCTCCCCCCTTAGTCTCCTCTTTTCCAAGCTGAAAAGTCCTAGCCTCTTTAATTTCTCCTCAGATGGGACCCGTTCCAAAGCCCTCATTATTTTAGTTGCCCTTCTCTGAACCTTTTCTAGTGCCAGTATATCTTTTTTGAGATAAGGAGACCACATCTGTACGCAGTATTCAAGATGTGGGTGTACCATCAATTTATATAAGGGCAATAATATAGTCTCCGTCTTATTCTCTATCCCCTTTTTAATGATTCCTAACATCCTGTTTGCATTTTTGACTGCCTCTGCACACTGCTTGGACGTCTTCAGAGAACTATCCATGATGACTCCAAGATCTTTTTCCTGTTTTGTTGTAACTAAATTAGCCCCCAACATATTGTATGTATAGTTGGGGTTATTTTTTCCAATGTGTAATACTTTACATTTATCCACATTAAATTTCATTTGCCAATTTGTTGCCCAGTCACTTAGTTTTGTGAGATCTTTCTGAAGTTCTTCACAATCTGCTTTGGTCTTAACTATCTTGAGCAGTTTAGTATCATCTGCAAACTTTGCCACCTCACTGTTTACCCCTTTCTCCAGATCATTTATGAATAAGTTGAGTAGGATTGGTCCTAGGACTGACCCTTGGGGAACACCACTAGTTACCCCTCTCCATTCTGAAAATTTACCATTAATTCCTACCTTTTGTTACTTGTCTTTTAACCAGTTCTCAATCCATGAAAGGCCGTTCCCTTTTAACCCATGACAACTTATTTACATAAGAGCCTTTAGTGAGGGACCTTGTCAAAGGCTTTCTGGAAATCTAAGTACACTATGTCCACTGGCTCCCCTTTGTCCACATGTTTGTTGACCCCTTCAAAGAACTCTAATAGATTAGTAAAACACAATTTCCCTTTACAGAAACCATGTTGACTTTTGCCCAACAGTTTATCTTCTTCTATGTGTCTGACAATTTTATTCTTACTATTGTTTCAACTAATTTGCCTGGTACTGACGTTAGACTTACCGGTCTGTAATTGCCAGGATCACCTCTAGAGCCCTTTTTAAATATTGGTGTTTGTGAAAGTAGAATAAATTATATAGTAAAAATAGAAAGAATTAAAAAATGTTGTCTGTACCTTTAAGCAAAGTTTTTGGAATGTTGCAACCAGGTGTCAAAAATATAGACATTAAAATAGAACAATTGCACCGTTTAAGGGCAATTGGTGAAGCATTAGCCTTAAATCGATAACAGTTAATAAAAAAATAGAATATGCATGCTGTGCCCCAAGTAAATTTTACTGTTTTAATTTCTTTGTCCCTTTGTCTAAATTCCCGCTCTTTTATCTGTATAAATAAGACTGTTTGGGCCTTGCATGGCCACTCACATATTCTAAATGTTATTGGCGGAGTGCTGTGCTAATAAACAGAGTGGTCTGACAAATTGTGAGTCCTGATTCTAACTTTGACAATTTGGAGGTTCCACCGAGATGGCAACCGTCTTCACTGGGGCTGTGTGATTCCTGACTGTTTTTGTAGGATGACCGTGGCAGCCGGCACCTGGGCAGTCCCCCACTAGAGTGGAAAGGCACACAGCCACAGTGAGGTCTACGCCATCGAACCTGTTGGTTCCCACTCTGTTCTGGTAGGGATCCCGGGATCTGACATCAGGAATCTGGTCAGGTAATTATTTCTGTATTTTGTCCGGACTGAGGACTGTCCTGTCTCTGTGTCTATCCGTCCTCCCTGTGGAGTGTTTGAGTCTGGGTGCCGTCTCTGTCTGGGGATCGGCCGACCAAGGGGTTCATGTCCCCGCGGTCTGAGTGAGTGAAATCTGCACAATTGCAGCCACACCACACCTTGGGTAAAACCCTTAGTGTGAAAGCAAGGGCGATTGAGGCAGTAGCCTGTGGGCTCCTTTTGTGTGTTGCACTGGGCATCGCTCTGATGAACCCGAATTTCCTTCTTGTGTGATTGGTGTGTGAAGTCCTCCTGTATGGGTAACCAGATGTCTAAGTCTGGACAGTTCCCTAAATGAACGCCGGCTCATTTTATGTATTTAGGATGGGTCCAGACTCCTGTAAAAAGAATCTGGACTCCTGTAAATTTCTGGAAAAATGGTCTAGGCTAACTCAGGGGGATCCCAAAACATGGCCACTGTTAAAATCTTGAAACAAAGACTGAGTGGACGTCTTAAAGGACAAACTTGGCCAACTTAAAACTAAATTGGCTAAAGGAAAGGTTAATTGTTTCATGCAGTGGTGGCAAGAGGCAAATCATAGGTGGACAAAATCAAAACTCGCCTCTCAATAAGTTAAAAGCTTTATTAAAAGCCTCCTCTCCCACCACCAGACCATTCTCCCCTTTACCCCGTTCTCCAAACCCCGGATCGATCCAACCCCCTTCATACTCCCATCTCATTGTAAAAAAGGACAAAAAGCCCCTTGTTCTGTTCCCCTTTGTTGTCTGCCTCAGAAACTGATTCTTTATAGTGTCCCACTACCAATTCAGCAAGGCTGGGGGCGGGGGGAGCTCCTCAACTAGCCCCCACCCTTCCTGGTCCCTTTCCTTGAACATTTCTTTCAAAATTGTGAAATGACCACAATATCACTCACAAATGGTTCATTGAAAAAAGCAGGATCGGGCCCAGACAAGCAGGCAAGCAACAGATAAAGAAACAGGTTGAAAGCCCTAAGGGAATAGTGTCAGGAGTAAGAAAAGTAGTAAGTGCAGGCATGAACCCCTGGAACAATACTTAAAATGGGGAAATCTGAGGTGATAAAGGTGTCATTTTGGGACATAAACAAGTGATTTAAGGGAAGAGAGTGAAAAGTTAACTCTACAGAGGCTGGAGAGAATTAAGCAGTTAAACTTTGTGGAAAATGTTAAAAAGGACCATGTTAAAGAGAGAGAGAATTCTTGGTTTCTTTGCAGCCATTCTGAAGGGAAAATGGGCCCTTTTCCAGAAGAGTCCCTGTAGATAATCCATATATATATACAGCTATGCAAAAACAAAGCAGTGTAAAGGAATGTTAAGGAAAAGAAAATGTATGTATCTATTTGTCTGTGAAAATATGTAAAGTTCTAAGAATCTAAACCAGCATATCTAGTTTGTAAAACTCCTGTTTTGTAGGTGTAAGATAAATTGATTTTGTTTTTGTTTTTAATGCCACTACAAATTCATTTAACTCTTTAATTCAAAGTTGCAAAACTGACAGACCTTTTTGCAAGACACAGGTAATTAGTGTTGTTTGGCTTTGGGATTTAGCATTTAACCCTTAAGGGGTAACTTAATTCTTTACAAAAATTAAAATGTTTTTAAATAAAGACCAAGTCATGGCTGCAATAGGGCAGTCAAAATCAGGAGAATAGGGAGAGATTCTGAAGTCTTTTTGTTTGTTTGTTTGTTTTGTAACAATAGCAGATAAAAGCTGTAATGAAAGAATAAGAAATTAACAGTGACCCTCTAAAGCAACAGCAGAGGTGAGGTGCACAAAACAAAAAGAAGCAATGTTAAAAACACTGAGCCTTAAAATGGCTCTGTGTAATCAGACTGTCACTTTAATAAGAGTACATGAAAACTCTGTAAGAACAAAACAAACAGTTATACCTTATGTAAAAATTAATATGGCTACTGTTTTTTAAAAGTTATAGTATAGAAAGAATATGCATTTTCCCTAGGACATGTGCAGTGTATATTGTAAAAAGGGATGTAAAAAAAAATGCAAATGAAACGTGCTGCTAAATTAAAATCCTATTAGGGCTTCAAAAAGAGCCGCAATAGGCTATGTTTTCTTTTTCAGATCCCTGTGTGTTAAGACAGAGTCTCTGAGCTCTGCTGATGGCTTTGAATCCAAAAGCCAAGCCTGTGTTGATGCAAATTACCTAACTGATAAAAAAAGGTAAGAACTGCCAGCACAAAAGAAGCTGCAAATAAAAAACATACCTGGTCAGCAAACAAACTGCCTACATAAAAGGCATGGTATCACAAGATACTTTTAATGAATTTAATGCTAATGTTACTGTTAATATTAAACATTAAAATAACTTTAATGTTAGTAAGTACCCCTGTAACAACTTGTAGTGTGCATGATTTTTAAAAAAATCCTTTAAAGTAATATGGCAATGATGCTTCTCAGCTATTACCTGTGAATAAACTTAAAGCTTAACACAGCAGGAAAAACATTACAAACTTGGTCTGCTATATATAAAAAAAAACTTAATAAATTTAATAACTAAATGGTAAAATAATTTCCGCATAACCCTTAAAAAGTAGAACCCATTAAAACCTGGCCTGCCTATAAAAACAAAAAACAAAAAAACCACAAAATATGGGGGTAATTCTTCTGTTTTGCCTGCAATCAGCAAGGGTATTTGTAAAAGAAAGAAATCTTTTAAGTAATAATCAATGCCACCCCAAAAGGGATAGAAAAACGTTATTTTTGTCTTTCAGATAATCCAAAGTACTGTATAATGGCCTATGTGTATGTGTTAATTCTTGGGAAAAAGTGTTTAAAAAGTTTTAGCAACTTACCAGAAGACAAATGTAAATGTAATGTAATACTGTGTTTACCAATAATCACATTTACTATTTGCCACAATAACAACACCAAAAAAGTCTCAGCTTACTGTAAGCATTGATTTAGCTAAGTTCTCTATCAGTCTTGGCATTGAATGGCAAACAGTTACCAATCATCTGTTAAAAGGTAAAAAAGTAACATGGTTCCTAAAAAAAATTTAAAAAAAAAATGTGGAAAACTGGACTATTCATATTATACAAGCAAATGGGGACATGTTAAGAATTGCCACTGCAGAAAAGCATAACAGCTTACCATTGGTATAACATATTTTCTGAATGGTCTCCCACAACTACTGGCATACTAATGTTACTACCCCTAAATGTTTTTGGTTTTAAATTGTATGTGTTTAATTAAAATGTTTAAAATGTGCTGGTAGATAAAACAAATGTATGTAAAGCTAAAGCCACAGGCCCAAATCACCTCCCAGTATTTTCTATTACGTGGACTAAATAAGAAGTAACACTGGCCATTAATAATCTTAGTGTCAAAAGGGGGATATGTAGGAGCAGGATTTTATAATGTCCCATAAGAATTAAAGTATAATTTCATTTCATCCTGCTAGCCACCTTTTTTAAATAGCAGAAAGAACTGACCCCCTGGGACTATAAGATTCTGTTTTCCCATATGCATTACAAATTGGGCCCTCTCTAACTCTTTGTTTTAAAATTTAGATAGTAAGAGACAGGATTCTCTATTGTGTCTATGTTAAGTAAATTAGAGAAACATTGAAGGCCTGGGTCTCAGTGTAAATTGTCTTAATTATCAATTGTAAAACTTAGCAAGGTTTAATTTGCAATGCTTTTTTGTTCTATATAAAATACTACTGTTTGTATTCTCAATCTATTTGTGTGAATGAGGAATGTATGCATCAGGAAAAGATAAGGTATGAAGGCCATTGTTACAGCCAGAGTCAAGGGACGGCTGTTAAACTGTCTGGCATCTCAGAGTGGATACATGCTTCGCAGTGTAAGAATGCAGTGAACCAATCATCACCTCAGGACCACGCAGAGTCAATTTTTTGACTCCAGAAGAAGACGTAGAGGAACAGCCTGCAATACCTTACAATCTACGCTCTCGTAAGGATTGCCAGAAGGAGATGACTACATAAAGCAAGGCCCAAGAAGAAGCAGTAGTGAGCCTAGCGCCTGCTGCCTGGTGGACATAAAACTGTGACTGCAGTTCCCTCAGTTGAGGTTGTCAGAACCAGAAGTGCCCTGCGTCCAACATGCGCCTCTCGTGGTGCCTGTTCTTCGGCTGCTGGTGTCTTAAGGTCTGGGGAGTCCACAATGACAATTCTTTTATCCAGCAGCGAGTGTGGATAGCTCAGACCCTTATTATTTCTAAATGCTGGGTCTGCAGCCACATCCCAGCCCACTCTCAAACTGGTGTTCCTGTCCTGGCTATCCCACTCAATTCCCCAGACCTCACTGGAGGACCTTGTCCGTTTAACACAATATGGAACAGTAATGACACCTGGGAAGAGGCTATTGGCAGTTCCTTTATCCCACTTGGGAGAGTAATACACCACACAAAAAGACTCCTAAGGTTACAAGCAGTGGTTGCAATAATGGCAAATGAAACCGGAGAAAGTTTAAAAACCCTGGCCAAAGAAAAAGGGGTGATCAGACAGGTTGCCCTCCAAAACCGTCAAGCATTAGACATAGTGCTGGCGGCCAAAGGAGGGACCTGTGCTCTCATTGGAAAAGAATGTTGTGTGTTTATACCTGACAATACCAATAAGGTAATAAATCACGCTAGCCACTTAGAACAAATCGCATATCTTCCTCATGAAGAGCTGAGTTCTTTATGGAAGTGGCTAAGTAACCTGTTCAATTTCTCTGGCATAGGAGACTGGTTGTTTCAGGAAGCCCTAACTATCCTGTTTGGAATCTTAGTGATTTTTGTATGCTTTCAGTTAATCTCCTGTTGCATCCAAAATGGTGTAAAACATGCCACACAAATAACTGCCCCAAAACAGAGTGCTAATATAATAATTTTAAATATCGCTAATGAACTAAAAGATAAGAAACGGTTAATTTGTGGAACTCAGTAAGGGTTGGTCATGGCGTACGCCTGACCAAAAGGAGGGATTGTGAAAGTAGAATAAATTATATAGTAAAAATAGAAAGAATTAAAAAAATGTTGTCTGTACCTTTAAGCAAAGTTGTTGGAATGTTGCAACCAGGTGTCAAAAATATAGATATTAACATAGAACAATTGCACTGTTTAAGGGCAATTGGTGAAGCATTAGCCTTAAATCGATAACAGTTAATAAAAAAATAGAATATGCATGCTGTGCCCCAGGTAAATTTTACTGTTTTAATTTCTTTGTCCCTTTGTCTAAATTCCCGCTCTTTTATCTGTATAAATAAGACTGTTTGGGCCTTGCATGGCCACTCACATATTCTAAATGTTATTGGCGGAGCGCTGTGCTAATAAACAGAGTGGTCTGACAAATTGTGAGTCCTGATTCTAACTTTGAAATGTTACATCAGCTAACTTCCAGTCACTGGGTACAGAAGCCGATTTAAAGGACGGGTTACAAACCATAGTTAATAGTTCCACAACTTCACATTTGAGTTCTTTCAGAACTCTTGGGTGAATGCCATCTGGTCCTGGTGACTTGTTAATGTTAAGTTTATCAATTAATTCCAAAACCTCCTCTAGTGACACTTCAATCTGTGACAGTTCCTCAGATTTGTCACCTACAAAAGCTGGCTCAGGATTGGGAATCTCCCTAACATCCGTGAAGACTGAAGCAAAGAATCCATTTAGTTTCTCCGCAATGATTTTATCATCTTTAAATGCTCCTTTTGTATCTTGATCATCCAGGGTGTCCAATGGTTATTTAGCAGGCTTCCTGCTTCTGATGTAATTAAAAAATATATATTACCTTTTGAGTTTTTGGCTAGCTGTTCTTCAGGCTCCTCTTTGGCTTTTCTTATTACATTTTTACACTTAATTTGGCTGTGGCTGGCAGTTGGAAGCTGTGAGCTTCAAAGTAAGGTTTGAAAGCTAGAAGCCTCTGTTAATTAGCTGAGCCGTAGTCAGTGGGTGGGGCTATCAAGAAGGCCAGAGCTTTGTAAAGCAGTGAACAAATAACCAGGGAGCTTTGTGAACTGGGGCTGCTAACAGAGAATTTTGCAAGGGAGTTCTCCAGGTGAAGGAGGAGCAAATACAGCATCCTTGGGTAAGTGGCTGTCTGTAGTGTATGTTTGTGTTTGTGGGTTACTTGCTGTGTGCTGAGCTTGTGTTTGTCTTCCTTTTGTTTGTTTTAAACCCGATGCCTATTAATTTCCTCTGGTGATCCCTAGTTCTTGTGTTATGAGAAAGAGTGAATAACACGTCCTCATTTAGTTTCTTCGCGCCAGTCATGATTTTACAGACCTCTATCATATCCTCCCTTTCCAAGCTGAAAAGTCACAGTTTTATTAATCTCTCCTTATATGGAAGCTGTTCTATACCCCTAATCATATTTGTTGCTTGTTGTTAAAATAGGCCAAGTTGTTTTCAATAATGAATGTTATGAACAAGTGCAAGAAAACTAGACAGGGAAACTAAATTAGTCCAAACAAAAAAAGGCCTAATGATAGGATTCAATAATTCTGTTGAGGTTGGATTTAATACACAAGATGATATGGGTCCAGAAATTAGTGGACCAATATTGGTGTGGCAGATATCAGCTCTAATTGGTGGACAAAAAATGAGGAGATGAATTATACCACCCACTTTTCCCCTTTATGGGGTTCTTAAGAGAGACTTTGAAAAAAAAATCTACCTCATCCCATCCCAGCTCACCTTGACCCAACCTGGCTTCCCAACTTCTCTCATAGAATCATAGAATATCAGGGTTGGAAGGGACCTCAGGAGGTCATCTAGTCCAACCCCCTGCTCAAAGCAGGACCAACCCCAACTAAATCATCCCAGCCAGGGCTTTGTCAAGCCTGACCTTAAAAACTTCTAAGGAAGGAGATTCCACCACCTCCATAGGTAACCCATTCCACTGCTTTACCACTCTCTGAGCGAAAAAGTTTTCCCTAATATCCAACCTAAACCTCCCTCACTGCAACCTGAGACCATTAGATCATAGATCATAGAATATCAGGATTGGAAGGTCATCAGCTACCATTGAGAACAGACTAGATCCATCCTCTTTGGAACCCCCTTTCAGGTAGTTGAAAGCAGCTATCAAATCCCCCCTCATTCTTCTCTTCTGCAGACTAAACAATCCCAGTTCCCTCAGCCTCTCCTCATAAGTCATGTGCTCCAGCCCCCTAATCATTTTTGTTGCCCTCTGCTGGACTCTTTCCAATTTTTCCACATCCTTCTTGTAGTGTGGGGCCCAAAACTGGACACAGTACTCCAGATGAGGCCTCACCAATGTCCAATAGAGGGGAATGATCATGTCCCTCGATCTGCTGGCAATGCCCCAACTTATACAGCCCAAAATGCTGTTAGCCTTTGTCATAAACAGATAAGTAAGAGTTAATAGAACAAAGGTGCTTCATATCTCTTTGCCTGGAAAGGGTTAACAAGAACAGTGAGCCTGGCTGTCACCTGACCAGAGGACCAATCAGAGGACAGGATACTTTCAAATCTTGAAGGAGGGAAGTTTTTGTGTACGCTGTTAGTGTTTGGTTGTTGTTCACTCTGGGGGCTCAGAGGGATCAGCCGTGCAACCAGGTTTCTCTCCAATCTCTCCGATACAGGCTCTTATAAGTTTAGAATAGTGAGTACTGGGTAGATAAAGCGAGTTAGGCTTATAGTTGTTTTCTTTATTTGCAAATGTGTATTTGGCTGAAAGGAGTTCAAATTGGTATTGGCTGAAAGGATTTTAATTTATACTTGACTACTTAGGCTGGGAGGGTGTTCCCAGTGTCTATAGCTGAAAGACCCTGTACCTATTCCATTTTAAATTTACAAAGAATTGTTACTGTTTTTCTCTCTTTAATTAAAAGTTTCTTGTTTAAGAACATGATTGTTTTTTTATTCTGGTGTGAGACCCCAGGGGACGGCGTATGGATTCACCAGGGAAGTGGTAGGGAGAAAGGAGGGAAGAGGGAGAGAGAGGCTAATTTCTCTCTATGTTAGGATTACTGTCTCTCTCAGGGAGAATCTGGGAGGGGAAAAGAGAAGGAGGGAGGAAGGTGCATTTTCCTCTCTGTTTTAAGATTCAAGGAGTTTGTCTGAATCACAGTGATCTTCCAGGGTAACCCAGGGAGGGGAAGCCTGGGAGAGGCAACAGTGAGGGAAAGGGTTTACTTTCCTTGTGTTAAGATCCAGAGGGTCTGGGTCTTGGAGTCCCCGGGCAAGGTTTTGGGGGGACCAGAGTGTACCAGGCACTGGAATTCCTGGTTAGTGGCAGCGCTACAGGTTCTAAGCTGGTAATTGAGCTTAGAGGAATTCATGCTGGTACCCCATCTTTTGGACGCTAAGGTTCAGAGTGGGGAATTATACCATGACAGCCTTCTTGGCAACAAGGGCACACTGTTGACTCATATCCAGCTTCCCGTCCACTTTAACCTTTAGGTCCTTTTCTGCAAAATCATCCCAACTCATCTCAACTAACCTTCCTCCACCTCAAGACAGAGGGAGCAGACCACATGGAAGCATTTCCTTTCCAAGAAGTAGGCCATGAGGCCTTTCTCTTGTTCAAGGAACTTTGTTTTTCACCTCTGAGTCCTGAGAATCATCATATCATAATGACATCCAGTTCTCAGTCCATCAGTGAGGATACTGAATTGTCAGCACTACAAAGGTATGTGAAATCTTGTTTTCTCTCTCTTCCCTTTTGTGGTACTTTCTGCCCCACTGTTTTTTTCCCTCCTACCCTATCTCTCAATCTCTCAGCTTTTCACTGAATCCTGAAATCAACTATTCTGCATGTATTACCACAGCAAGATGAGATGGCCCAGCCCTGTCTTGTCTGAGGGGAAAGGACTCAACCAGATGATATCCTTGACTGGCATGTGAGTCTGAGTCCAAGCAACAGGTGTCCTGGGTAATCTGAAAGACTAAAGCATCCATTCCTAACTGACCAGCCTCTCAGTGTTTCAGAAATATCAACAAAAACCGTATTTCCCCCATCGATCTCTCCTCCACCTTTGACTGTTAAAAACAGAAGTGAATATCCTTTCACACATCAGAATTGAGAGTAAAATTAACCCTTCCTTTTTATCAAAGAAAGCTTTTAATGAAAATGAGAGATGCTTGCATTTTGCCTCCAAAAGCAGAGACTTTAATAGGTTTTTGATTAAGTTTGTTTTGCGTAATCACTCAATTTCAGTTTCAATATAAATGTCTGTTTTAATTTCTTGGGGAGGGGGCAGTTGTTTGATCAATAAACTCTCAACTTTCGAATGAATGCTTCTGGGTGTTTGCCAAGAAACGGAGTAAACCACGACCTCTGTAGAAAAACCCTGAAACTATGTATCTCTGTTTTAATGTTCCACAGTGACAGAGTTCATAACTCCTTTGGCCCCTGAGATAATTCATAGACCACTTACAGAGTGACATACTACTACACATAAATAAACGTGGCAGAATCTGACCCTTTTTGAGAAGTTTCATAGCACAAAGTAATGCCATTGATAGTAGAAAAAAAGTTTTCCTCCCTCACTTAAGCTTGTGTTGCATTTTTCCTTTTACATAACAATTTGTAAAACAAAAAAAAGGGGGGAGGGGAAGGAACGAGGGTAGCAACAACAGTCAAGTCAGAAATAATTAAACATAATTTTGGAAGGAAAAAAAAAACATTGACAAACCCCCAAACAATATATACAGAAACTTAAACAACAACAAAAAGTCAGAAGCCTGTGAACAACTATTCCCAACTCTTTGCTCCCTCAAATCAAACCAAAATGTCAAAATAAATTTGTGTGAAGATCAATTTTGCATGGAACATATTTTTCAGATGTTCCAGTTTACAACAGTTTTCACAGAAAGTAAGCTCACCACAACCAATAGGCTGCAACGGCAACAGCTCACAGCCAGCTAGCTATTTAAACAACCAACTCTACACACAGACAAGATTCAGCAACACAGACATGACTGAAGTACACATGCATCAGTACTCAGTAGCTTCTTTTAAAAAGTAGAGCTTGACCCATCTATTATGATTTGCTTGGCAACATTTTAGCACCATCAATATCTCCGCGTGGTTATGGCCCTCACCTTTTCCTACAAATGTATTTTTAGCTAGCAAATTTTGGTTCCTAGATTATGAACTTCCTTCTACAGAAGCACATACTAAATTGATTTTAATATTTTATATAATCGGAAGCTCTATTGCAATCTGGCAAATTACAGAATGAGTTACAGTTGGAATATTTAAAAATACAGCGTTTAATTACTGTGAAATGAAGTAGAAACACAAGTATTACTTATTAGTGATTACTAGAAAATGCATGTTATTTAATCAATTCACTACAATCACCATAATCCAAATACTGCAGATAGGCCTAACAAACCTATAAGCTTGACATCCACAATTTTAGTAGAGTCAACATACTGCAGAACCTAGTCTTGGATTGTACTATTAAGGTAATAGTTTAGCTGACTGAACACTGCAACAATTAAGTAATCATTCAAATTCTGATGACGTTACACAAAATTCTGTGATGGATATAATAACCATAGGTCACTTTATTTTATTTGTGATTCAGACGATCCTAAATGACTTTTGGAAGTTCAATTCAAGCTAATAGAGGGCAAGTCTCACTGAGCAATTGCTTTGTGGAATATTGTTTATTTAGACAAATGGTTAGAGGAACTCACATTTTATAGCAAGCCCCTTCCACATTACACACAAACTGGAGGAGGAAAGACAAATGTGCAGAGGATAATAGCAAAACTCTGAATGGTTTCGCTTTAAAAGTGAACACTTTACTTTAGAAATGAAAACATAGCTAGCTAGCTGTGTATTAAATTATGTCAGGCAAATTTTTTTGAATGGAGAAGTTTTGGGCAATGAGAACATAGTATATATTATTAATATGTTTTTAAAAATCATATTAACACAAAATTACACAACATGATGTTCTCCTAAGGTCTGATCTTGCAATTCTTACTCAGGCAGGGCTGGCACAATCCATTCAGTGCCTAACATTTGGGGGGTGGTGCACGGCGGCCAAATCTTCGGCCGCCACGGTCGTCGGCAGTATTTTGGGGGCAGAACCTTCTGCCGCCCCTGTTGGGGGCGGTATTTCGGGGGCAGGACCTTCTGCCAACTAGGGTGCCAAAAAAGCTAGCGGCGCTCCTGTACTCAGGCAAGACTTCCAATGAAGTTAATATTTTCGTCTTAGCAAGCACTGAAGGGTCAGGCCTTAATACACTATATAGGGTTATAGAACTTACAATGTATAATACATATCTTGTACTTCATATATGTGACAGTGCCATAACATTACACAAACTGTAGATGTGCAAACCCCAGTTCTCATTAAAAACCAGGTCAGAAGCGTGAAAGTTTTTATTGTTTCTGTTTTAAACCGAGAGAAAGTTTTATAGGTGTCTAACAGATACTGATATATTAGAGTCTATATCATACCCTAGGCCAGGAGTAGTCAAGAGGGAGACTGCAGGCCAAATCCAGACCACAAGATACTTTTGAACGGACCCTGAAATCTTTTTATTTATTTATTATTATCACTATTGAGGTTTTTTTAATTATTATTATTTTCTCTGGAGTCTGGACTTTGACTATACCTTGACCACGAAATTTGGACTTTGACAAAAAATAATTGACTACCCCTGCCTGAGGCTATATGCCAGACCTTAATAAAGTATGTATAGAGCACTGTAGAAGTTGATATATATCATGGATATACCACATATATTTACACTGCAAATATATGAATACATATGCATACATGCAATTATTTAGACACACGTTGTTTAATATAGCCCCTGGATTGACTTAGTTATCCGGAAGGTAGTCTTTCAATGTTCCTATAAAGAGACTGGAGTTCAGGAAATTAAAACATATCTCCAGAGTTGCTTCTTTGTGCAGGAATGTTCTGCTTACCACAGTCTATGAATCTGATTTATTTTCCATTTCAATCTTCCTCTCTCCCCAACCCCCTCTAGTCCACGAGTGGAACCATTACAAGTTATTCTAAGCAGTTGTTTGATTGGTTTTAAAAAACACGGAATTTTTGGTATTTTTCCTCTCTTTTTAAGTCAGTAGTGCTGATTATTGACAAGTGTAAGCTTCTGGGCAAAGATTACTGTGAAATGACTGACAGTCACCATTGATGACTCTTGCAAAGATAAGAATAACTGCTCTATGTTAAAATAAAATTTTCAGGATCTATGAATGATTCTGTTTACTATTATGAAAAGACTATTGAACAGGTTGTTGTTTTTTAAAAGACATGCAATTTTATACCACAAGTGGAAAGCTCTGACAATCAAAATGCCTGTTATAGTCAATCCTTTCTTCACTAAATACAACATTCTATTGAATAAGAATCTCTAATTAGATCACTTAATGGTGACATAATATCTCCCTTCTCAGGGGATATTTTCTTTAACTGAAATCAAATTGTTCTCTTCCCCTTTAAACTTCTCTACCTGCCTGATAACTGGTGAGCTGCTTCTTTGGATATAAGTAGAGATCTCTTTGTGAGCATTTATGTTTGCATCAGTGCTATTTGAAATAGATGCAAGATTCTTGACCATTGGCTGAATTTATCTACCCATATTTTTGCTTGTGTTGGTTAAGCTGCTGCTAACCACAATCTGTGCTAACCCAGTTTCACTTGCACATTTGTCATACCATCAGTTCTGCTGTGTATTTAAGTAGCTGCAGATTGCACAATATGATCAGTGAAGTCTAAGACTGTTAGTCTTCTCTTTTAGATAGAGCCAAAAGTACGGCATTGTATGTGGAGTAATATGTATCAGATCCCATCCCACACAACACACTTCCCAATTATGTCCAGGTCTCTGCACTAGTCATGACATCCTCCTTTCCATTTCCCTACCACCTCTAGCTTGTAAGCCTTCCTATCTGTTTTGAAGCTTTATAGTCTCTGGAAACCTATGTCTCTACATGGGCCAGAAGGTAGAAGAATTAAAGATCAGTTTAGCACACAAGGAACAAGGGTGGCCAATAAGGGAATTCAGTCTCTGCAGTACTCTATCAAGATTAGGTCATAGACAAGGAATCCAGCATGGCATTTAAGGTAGTGGGTCAAATCATGTTCATGTGCCATTGGATCTCTGGACAAGTACAGCCTTACAAAGCAGGCTGACTAAACCAAAAGCCACCATTATTTTTGACATCTATTCACAAGCGGGCCCATTCTACAGGGGGAAAAAATAGGGTTCTTGATTTTTAGATCTTATTAGGTCTAGTTTAAAAAAAAAAAGTCCATAGCAAATCATTAGGGACAAGTGAGCCTTAAAAAATATGAAGGTTCAGGTTGGATAAGCATTCAGAGTTTTGGATAAATATATACACTGATCAAATCAAACTGAAATGGCTAAACTTTCTATTGGTGTGAATGGATAGAAAATCCCTGTAAATAGTCTGAAACTCCAAGGCCAAAAGGAATCCACTATAGATTAATCTTCTTTATCATAAAACTGATTTTTTTTCC
Source organism: Gopherus evgoodei (assembly GCF_007399415.2). Lineage (NCBI taxonomy): Eukaryota > Metazoa > Chordata > Testudines > Testudinidae > Gopherus > Gopherus evgoodei. The sequence goes on from NC_044322.1 coordinate 187,879,751, forward strand.
AATTGAGTGCCAAAACACAACAACAGTTGTGTAATGACATTGGAAAAGGTAGGTCGAGTTCTTGGAAATGTCAAGGATGAGCTCCACCTCATTAGCTTTGATACAGAGTTGTTTTTAAGATGTCCCATTAATGCACATTTTGAAAAAAAGACTCAATTCTGGTAAAGAAGAAAATTCTTTAAAATAGTTCTTATCTTTACCAAGCACTTAGAAGAGCATTACATGGTGAACACAAAAAAGGAAGAAAAACCCAGTGACAGTTACATTTATAAAGCATTAAAGAGTGTCAGGCACCTACTTGATTGGGTGAATATTCCTGGCAATCTAATTTTGAAGAAACCTGTCTGTTTTATGCAGTGTGGAATACTGTTTGAAAAACAATTTATTCCATTGTGCTTGTACAGATGGAAGAGAAACCTATTATATAGTTTTTGTGTTTTATTTTTAAGTGTTAGATTTCAGGGCATTACAACATAAATTTATAAACTGCTCCAAACTTCACAGCTGTTAGAACACCCAAAATTCCCAGTTCAGTGAGCTATTGAACTGCTCCACTTTCTAGTCCTACAGACTGAATTTCAACAGTTCATAAAGAAACCTCTTATTCCAACAGAAGCAGTGTGAACTATTTAAGAATAGCTAGTGCAAATGGGATGAACTGATTAAAAACAAATCATTGATGTGACTTTTGTAATAACACAATTTTTTTAATTTGCAGTAACCCGTAAATTGTATTGGTTCAACTTTATGTCCTCTCATCTTGTATATTTAACACAATCCCTTTTATTTTTAAAGCGGTAAAATAACTTGACCCAACAACAATTCTCTTTATTAATAAAATAAGTTTACTAGCAACTAAGCTTTCACTACATGCATCTGAGGAAGTGGGTATTCACCCACGAAAGCTCATGCTCCAAAACGTCTGTTAGTCTATAAGGTGCCACAGGATTCTTTGCTGCTTTTACAGATCCAGACTAACACGGCTACCCCTCTGATACTTAAGCTTTCACTGTGGTGCTTCTGGGACATTTTATACTTGGTGGAACTTATAGTGGATGAGCAAACATCATACTCATGTTTAAAACCTCTGATATTCTTAAATGCAGAATGCAAGCTCATTTTCCTCTCTATTATGTGAAGACAATCACAATCTAAAGCGTGAAGCAGCAGGAATAGCCACATCAAACTGTAGTTTAGTTAAAGCTAATGACTGTTTAATGTATTTCCTTACAAAAAGTACTGTGTACATTATACCAAAAGCCTAAGAACAATATAACCAAATCAGACAAAACCTAAAACTTCATTTTCAACCCTAATTTTATGCTTTTAGGTCTTCAAGTCAAATGGAGCATTTTTATTTTCACTATACATTTTTAGAGTTAACAAGTACGCTTATGGACAACAAGAAAATCTTTAAAAACTAAAATTCCCAGACAAGTTAGAGCCTTCCATTCTGCAAGCTCTGACCTAGATTTGAAAAATCAATTTGAAAGCATGTTGCAATGGATAAAAACACCAAACTTTCCTGTTGTCCGTGAACAACATGAGCAACCTGGAAAAGTCAGCTTTCGTATCAGTTCTGCAAAAACTCTCTCTCACGCACACAACAATGAATAAAAAGGAAACAATAACATTCAGTAGGAATTTTAATGTTTTTGTCCATATTTGTGTCTCCCAGGCAAGTTGATATTAGAGGTCACTTCCCATGTACGGAGAAAACAATCTTCATGGATAATAATGATAATACCTTATGGAATGCAGCAACAACCAAAAAATGTATTCTCAGATGACTACATTAGGGCCAAGTCAATATTAGTCCCACTTCACCCACGCACTGCATACTCTAAAAATGCTGTCAGCCCGATAAGAATTTCCTGATTCAGATCACAAAGTTCAAGTGTAAAATTGTTTTAGCTGATATTCCAAAAGAGCAAAGTTTTGTTCAAAAATTCCCCTTACCCTCTCCCACCCCAACATTTTATAGACTTGAACTGCTACACCAGTTGAAAGCTGCACTGCAAAGTAAAGCTAGGTGGGCATACAATTACATGCCTTTTTGTAAGCAAAATATATATTCAGAAAACAGGATGCTTCATATGAAATAGTCTGTCCTGTTCCTTTGACATCTTCAGCTATGTATCTGCTTCAGGTGGCTGAGTATATATAGTATATGTGGTTGTGATCACAATGTAGATTTGACAACTATCAAATGAAAGTAGCCATTGACATTAATACACAAAATATTTTATTTAAAGCAGCAGACTTTATGTGGGATGGGGGATACTAGGATGCGCTTGGAAATGAGAACAAGGGGTAAATATTGGCTTCCTCCCCTCTTTAAAATGAAACATAACTTTTCAGGCTAAAAAACCGCCTCACTAGCTCCTAAGACATGTTTCTTTGAAACACACCTGCCCAGCGCTTAATTTGTGTCAGGATTTGCCAGGACTGAGCCCCGACACCTCTGGGCTTGCCCCCTCAGTTATGAAAGTAAAAACAAAATAGTTTTGCTTGAGCCCAGGCACCTCTTTCAGCGCTGCACCTACTTCGCCCCCGCCCCCAAATGTTACACCCCAGATCTTCTGGAGAGAGACTTAAAACATCTCCGCTTGTTGTTATGTATATTTCACACGTTGATATTTATGAGTGCCAAGTACATTCCCCGGGACTGGTGAAAAACTGCCAGCTAACTCACTCCTTTCCTCAAAGCCAGGGCAGCCTGCTGAGATTCTCTCACCAACCCCGAGGCTAGCGATTCCCTTTCCTTTCCAGGTTTCCCCGATGTGGCCACTACCAGCACAACGGCTCGGTTCGAAAGGTCTCCGTACGCAACCCTGCCTCCGTCCCCCCGGACTCAGCCCAAGCCCAAGCCCCGGGATCAGAGGGAAACTCACCCCAGGAGCCTGGTCCCTGCCGCTTCCTCTCTCCTGGTTGTCATCGCAGGTTGGCAACTTCCCCTCCGTGAACTGACAGCAGGATGTGGGGAAGCGCCCCCCACTCCCACCCCCCGGGGCTTGGAGAGCTGCCCGCTGCGGGGATGGCAGACCCCGCTCGCTCATCTCTCAGCACAGCACCCATCCCAGAGTCCGCCCAGCCGCGCTCCCTGGCCGGCTGAGGGGCTGGTCCTTTGCTAGGTGCCCCGCGCTAGGGAAAGTAACTCCAGAGGAATAACACAGGGAGTGGGGGCGCACGGGACTGCAGAGACCAGCCTGGCAGCCAAGCGGTGCCACTCAGGAACTGACCAGCCACAAGCACCGGCAGAGCAGGGAGACCCCTCCGTACACCCACACCTGGTGAGCTGTACACCCAGATGTAGGAGCTGCTTTGCCTCGGCCCCCTGGGGCCATGCAAGGACATTCGCGGGAGGTGCACTGACAGTGCCCGGCCAGAGCGTGCCCCTCTCAGCCTGGTTTATGGTGACCAGACAGCAAGTGTGAAAAATCGGGAAGGGTGTGGGGTAATAGGAGTCAACATAAGACAAAGCCCCAAGTATCAAGACTGTCCCTATAAAATGGGGACATCTGGTCACCCTACTTCGGTTGCATTCCTCCAACGGAGAGATCTCCCATCACCCCGCTCCTGCTCCTCTGGCCGGAGGGAGTCCCACCTCGCCGGCGCTTCCCAACCCAAGCCCGGGTGAACGCCCCCCTCCCTTCGCTCAGCCCCAGCCCCCGTGGAGACGGCGGCTCACCTGCTGGCTGGGCGCAGGAAGGGGGCAATACGCGGCTGCCGCCACCGGGCTTGGCAGATACTGGGGTGCCCCACACGCCGCCTGGGAATGGTGCATCACCACGTCCGAGCAGCTCATGGCAGCGGCCGCGGGGGCAGGGGAGCCGCCAGCCCTCTGCAGCTACTCCCTGCACCGCTGCCCTGCGCGGCCCCCTGCCGCTGCTGCTGGGCGCTGGGCTGGGCTCTCCCCTGGCAGGCGGCCGGCCAGAAGCGCTGAGCTCTGCAGAGAGGACGGAGGCGGCGGTGCCCTCATCTTCAGGAGCCCCCTGGGTCCAGCTCCGATACTTATATAGGAGCCCGGCGGCGGGGCAGCTGGGGCAGCGGCGGAGCTGGGCGCATAGCAGCGATGGCAGCAGCGGCGCAGCCCCGGGGAGGCGGAGTGGGGCACAGCGCCGCAGCCGCTTATTACCATACACACAATGAGCAGCCCCAGGCTCTGCCAATGGCCAGCGCCCAGAGCAGGAGGGGGAGAAGGAACCGAAGTCCCAAAACTCCGCCCCTCTGCCTCCGGATTGGATCCAAGTTTGCTTCTGGACAGCTGGGCTGGAAGCTGAGTGGACCAGAAAGGGGGCGTGTCGTCGGAGAGTGTAACCGGCCCCCTCTTCAGATTGTGGTCCTTTTAGATGCTGGGTATCTATGCAGCCGCGGAAGCCTAAGAGACACCACCAGAGGATGGCAGTGGCATCTGGAGGAGGATTGGAGCTAGCTGAAAGAAGTCCTGCAGAGGGACGCTAGCAGTGGAGCTGCACCTTGATAGTCAGGTGCTGGGTGCTGTCTGCCTTTTGCATGAACGTGATTTCTTAAAGGGAGGTTCAAGGATGTAGTATCTTAGCAAAGTACTTTTACCGTGACTCCCCTGAAAAGTTTGGGCCCCATACTGCAGTGAGCTCATTTCCCTCTGTTCCCACTAGCATCCAGTTCAGATGAGAGCATTGCTTCTCTCTCTTTGAAAAAGTGAAGAGAAACCTTATAATTCCCCACCTTGGTGGTCCATCAAAAATTGGTTGCCTAGTAGAAGTGGGACAAGTGATCTTTAAATAAGTGAAGTTAAATTGCACTGGAAGCCTTTAGAATACTTTAAAGTAGTGTGAGGCATAAGGTAGCCGGGTAAATATGTCCCATAGTCTAAGTTTCATTGTAGATTATTTGCTTTACTGCATTTTCTTTTTACATTAACCTTTGTTCTAATTGCACTTGTTATTCTTTGGGGGAGAGGGTTGGGGAGGGTAGAAGAGGGAAAACTTTGGAAGGTTTCTTTTAGTTTCATAGTCATGTGTACCAAGGCTCCTCCAGAAGTGTTGGAATAATTTTTAGTGGGTGATGTTGGGGAACAAGGGTGGGATTTTTTTAAATGCCTCAGTGTAACACACTCTAAAATCCTTTGGGACTGGGATCCTTTAAAACCAGAATGAGTGAGACTCCCTTCAACTAAACAGGAGTTGTCAGGCCATAGATGTATCTGCCAGACAGAGAACAAGATAAGGAGTAACTGAGATGCACTGAGTTATTGTTCTTTGCTGTGCCCACAAATGATAATGTCCCCAATGCTGCAGACATTTACGCATGTGCTTACATTTATGCACGAGTAGTCCCATTCAGTACTTATCACTTGTCTGCAATGGGACTATTTGCAGGGACAAAAGTTAACATATGCGTAAAAGTATTTGCAGGACTGGAGTCACCATACTCAGATTCTGGTTCATAGGTATCATTGAAATTTTCTCAAATTAGATTTCACTTTTATTTTGGACATCAGTGACCTACAGGCTTGAGGGAGTTATATATATATATGTTTAAAATACTTAGGAATAGTTCATTTCTTTGTCATAAAACACTTTATTTCCCCCCTACACACACACACATACAGAAGTTTTCACAATTTCTACATTTCATGAAAGGGACTCTACTGGGTGCTAACCTTGAAGACCAATCAGAAGCTTCAGCTACAGCAGAATTCAGCTCCTTACCTTTCAGATGAGATGAGAGTGAATAATATCTACCCTCTGTACTCTTCTTAGGCTACCAGTTCATGACTGGGTGAAATTTAAGGTGCTGATTACTATTTACAAATCTCTAAATAATCTAGGCCCCATTTATCTGGAAAAAAAAATCTTATGGCCCCTCTATGACAACTGTACTAAGAATGAATGTCTTGGCTATCTGTCCCAACAGTGAAGTTAATGGGATCTAAATGTAATGGATTCTCATTAAAGAGTTCCAGCTTTCGGAGTTCAGTGCTGCTGGATATATGCCTGACCCCAGCCTGAACATTTCTGCAGTGAAGTGTAAGATATCTTTGTTCAGGCATTCCACTAACTGCTCAATATACTGGCACTAAGTCTCCTACCACTTGGACTACTAGCTGCTATCTACCCTTGCAGATCTTCACAGGGTGGCTGTGTTGGTTACTGCAAAGAGTTATGAAATATTCCCTGCTTTAGGCAAGATGTTGTTTAGTACCATTCTATCCTAAAGTGCACTCAGATGCCCTGGTAATGGAGACCTTATATAAATGCTTATAAAAATTGTACTTATCTACATTAAATCTTAAGTAGGATCACAGTCTTTATACAGTGTCTATAGATTGCTAGGATTGTGAAGAATAGATTCTGGTTCTCAAAGCAGAATTGGACCAAAATAAAAAATATGATATAATTTACTATACCAAAGGAAGATATATTTTAGCATAGTAATTTAGTGATTTCTATGTAGAGTATGCAGGAGGCTTACAGAAGAAAGTAAAACACATGTACTATTTTGCAAGATGCCAAAATGCTCAAATATTCAGTTATTGCATATTCAACACTGTTTTTTGACAGAATCATTTCCGTTCCATTAATGGTCCATTTGCTTTGAGATGCAAAACAGTGACATGATGCCTCACGTCAAATAGCAGAATGGAACCATTAACAGGCAGATGTTTGACATGATGAATCATGTCAATCAGCAGCATCAAAACATCAATGAAAATAATTTTGCCATAATACAGTGTTATCAAATCTGTAGCATGGGGATATGCACTAGTTTTATACCAGTATTAACTTCTTTAATGTAGAAAAGGATTTAAAATGACAGCCCATCTGTGATGTTGATTGATCTTTGTCTTGCCTTCTAGCTTTCTAAATTCAACATGCCAGATTCATTCCCACTGTAATTTCATTAAAGTCAACTAAGGCCAACCCTAGGAAACACAAACCTGAAAGCACTGCTTCAGTACCAGATAAACTGAAACAACATTTAAACATTATAAGACATTATGTGATAAGACAAATCAGCGCAGCTTCCATAAAGGAATATCAGGTCTTTCATCTACTAGAATTCTTTGACTGCTACAAGAAAAGACCAGAAAAATGAGAACCAGTTGGCATAGTTTGTTTGCACTTTCCAAAAGTCTTTGACAAAGTCCCTCACAAGAAGCTTTGAAAAGAGTCTCTCCCATTGGGTGCTTAGCATTTCTAAAGACAAGACCACTTATTTAGGTGTCTAAATAATGGTTTGAAGGCCATTACTAATATTTCATAGGTGTATAATTAAATAAATAGTGTTTGTCTCATTGCATTGAACTATGTTCCTGGGGAGATATAGCACAGTACCATAACAATTCAACAGAAATTAAAAATAATAACAACCACAACCACCACAAAAACAACCACCAAGCATCTTTATTCCCATCTTCCTTGGATCCAGCGTTCCGCTGGCATTCTATAAATACTTAATCACTGGAGATTACACCAATAGTGTTATACTCTGAGTCAAAAACATAAACAAACAGTTATTTTTAAGCATTCTTCATTTTCACTAAATGAGGAGAGCAGATCAGAAGAAATGCAGTGTCAGAAGAAAATGAAAACAAGGAAAGGATAACTGTCCTTACATAAAAAAGGAGGAGGGAAATAGAGGATCAAATTAATTCACAAAGCCACCACTTTTCATTTACATAGTGCCTTTTATCCCAAGGGAACCCAAAGCACTTTTCCAGCCAGTTACATACATCAAGTTCATGTACCCGTCACTGAAGTACTGTCACTTCTGGAGTGGAATGCAGCAGTCATTCTGCAGCAACTGCATCTCATAAGAGCTTTCAGGAGGGGATGTGAAGTTTAACAGCTCTGGCCGATGCCCAAAGGAAAAAATGTAATTAGCCACAGTTAGAGCTGGTTGAAGTTTTTTAACAAAACATTTTTTCATTGAAAAATGTCCTTTTTGCCATTTTTTTCTTTGCCTAAAGATGCAACTAAGCACTTAGTGGGAGTTTCAAGGGTGCCTAGGCATCTAACACCAATTGAATTCCATTATAGAGTGAGGAAGGATGATTTTGTGATTAAGGCACTGCACCAAGACCCAGGTTCAAACCCTCTCTCCACTATAAATGTTCCCTGTGTCAATATGCAAGCCATAGGTTAATTTCTTCATATCTCAGTTCTCCATTTTAGGAATGTTTCGCTACCTCACAGGATTGTTGGGGGGAAAAATGAATTCATTAACATTTGTGAGGCACTCTGCTACTATTACAAAGGAGGAAGAAGAGATATAAGTACCTATGCAAACATTCATTGAATTTAATGCTTGGGAATGTAATGCTTGGGACTGATGAATGATCAAAGTCTTCTGTTAATCCACAAAACAGATACATCATAGGAACTGATGATGGAAGCTTCCCAATGCCTCTCACTACAGTCTGTCAACCCTCACCTCGAGGGACTATGGAAATGATCCAGTACAGTGAAATCAACAGGAGCCTTTCCATTGCATTTCATGGGCACTGGATCAAACCTTGTAAGTAGGTATAAGAGAGTAGCTCATTTCTGTCTCCATTCAATCCTTTGTCTCTCTGCTGAGATTACCAATAAAAAGGCCAATTAGTTCCTGTTGTGATGTAAACAGGAGTCCATTGCAAAACAGCCGGAGACCAAAGAGCTAATTCTGCATAGGCCAAAAAGCTATCAGATGGTAACAATTTATGATTACTGCTAACTGAAATTACTTTCATGTGCAATGTGTATTCTGGTATTATAAAATTTAGTTCAGTTAAAAGGCCCTTCATTTAAAGGCAAGTAATTTTACTTATTCTTTTTTAAATGAGAAATTACCAAAACCTGCAGACAGAGGCTGGCAGGAATTTAGCACCTTTAATAGTGAAGCATATGACATACAGAGAAGCTAATGAAATATTATTTATATTTAATTCCATAGACGACAAAACATCCAAACTACAGACAGACCGTGGGCTTGATGTATTATGGCACCTATGTTGATACATACTATCTGATGATCTTGCCTACATATGAATATCAACCCCCTTTATGGGGTGCTTTTTGTGATACAAGCAAGGCTGCAGTGCTACTTGCAGTGAATAGCTTGCTTTCTTCAAGCCACGAGAAACTGTCACATCTGCCAACCTTCAGCAAACTGAGCAGGGACTGTTGTTCATTTTAGTGCCCAACTGCATTATATTTATCCTGGTTATAATATTCTCTATTACCACTGAAAATATTTGGCTCCCAAAAGAAAAAAAGAAGGAATTGTGTCAAAGGTCCAAATTCCTCCCTGATATGTGACTCATTTTCAGTGACTTTAATGGGAGCTGTGCACATGGCTTTCTAGGTGGAATCTGACTCCAAAGCCCACCCATCTACACTGGATTTTTTCAGCAGGTCTTTTTCATATTAGTGTATTAAACATACTTTAATCTCAATGGACTGAATCTTTGGGCCCTTTTGCATCTGCTTTGGATGGTGGTGACATGCAAAGAAACTGAAGAACTGCACTAAAGGGAAGGCTGAGAATTTCTTCTGACGGGGAATCCTCAAGTGGCGCAAACCTGGTGTAGCTGCTTCCAGATCTCCTGCTTGCTCCCTGCCACATCGGAGCCTGTTGGAGTAGTGTCTGGTGTTCCATTAGATCTGCAGCTATCCTAACTCAGAACATCTTCAGGCTGTTCTAAGAAACACTAAGAATTGTTTTGGTCCCTGACTAGGGCGACCAGATGTACTGTTTTTGTAGGGCAGTCCTGTTTTTGGGGACTTTTTCTTATATAGACACCTACTACCCTCCACCCCCTGTCCTGTTTTTTCACAGTTGATATCTGGTCACCCTATCCCTGACTGGCCTTGGATCAGGGGTGCAAAAAGGTGACTTATAGCCACCTATCTTCCAACTCCATGGCCACAATGAGTGCATGAACATAGACAAACTCTAGTCCCCTTTTCCACCCCTCTTCCCGACCCCCAAAAATAAAAAAAAAGTTGTCTGTGCCTATGGAGTGTGAACTTGGAGCATCTGAGGCATGGCTCCAACTGCTGCTACGTTGGTTGCTAACATGATTTGATAGTTCAGTTGTGTTGAAAACATGATTGAAAAGCCTGGGGAGATATGGTCTTAAATGTTCTGTGGACTACATTCTGATGCCCTTATAATATTGAGTAACACTTTACCCTCCAATTAGTCCCATTGGTTACTATGAAGCTGCTCAGAGAGTAAGATACTACTCAGTGTAAGTAAGATATCAGATTCTGGCCCTTTCTGTTTTCAAATATAAATAGTTCCTGGGTTTCCTTAATTGATATCTAGTGGCTTCACTGATGCTTGCTGCCATCTAGCATTTGCATCTCCCAGTGTGCAGAAAAATAGCAACATTTTTGTGTTCCTATTTCATCTCTAAATCAGTACCACAATCATACAATATCATAGCCAAATGTGGCAGGTGTTACCTTTCCCAATCAGTTTGCTTTAGAGAATTCTTTATGCAAAAAAGCAATTGCATTTTCTTTGTTCTCTTTCTCCACTTGTTGCAAGTTGTTTCTGTATAAATTTAGCTAGAAGTGCTTTTAAGGGTGTCATTAGTGAACATGACAGAACTTTTGCTGAATGGACCAGCTTACATAGATGGAAAGATGGGAAAGTTTCTAGTGGCCTAAGGGAAATATTTACTGCTGGTAGCACTGCAGTATTTTGAATATCAAGTACCACTCTCTATTTCTGGGTATACATGATGGAGGTAAAAGAAAGTTGTTTTGCTGCTGGATAGTGCAGTTTCATAAATGCACTTAACTACCTATAACAAATGTCCTGTTATTTGTGCTTTCAGCAAAAATATACAGTAGAGTAGTTGGATAATAACTAGCATCATTTACTGCCACTCTAGATTTTTCACAATAGTCATGATTGTTACCTACCTTTCAGTTTCTGTGAATAGTGTTTATTGTAATTCATGAGTTCAGTCGTCTATTTAGCTATTACTTGTTTACTCATCTTCAGGAGAAAAATTATTCTAACAATCCTTCTTAAGTATTTACCATCATCTATCTTCTACTATTATTAAGTTATTAATAAGTGAGAGGATCTGCACATTATTTACAATACCCTTCCACTGTTAGCCCACACAGAACAGGAGTTGTGTAAAAAGAGATGAACAATACTTAGAACTTAGACTAATGTGTATTTTCAAAATACTATTATGTAAATAACCAACAACACTATGAAATACATAATTTTATACCCATTTTACAGATGGAGAAAAGCAGGCTGAAGGGGTTAAGAGACTTCCATAGAATCATAGAATATCAGGGTTGGAAGGGACCTCAGGAGTTCATCTAGTCCAACCCCCTGCTCAAAGGACTGTCATAGATAGTAAGAGTTAATAGAACAGAAGTGCTTCATATCTCTTTGCCTGGAAAGAGTTAACAAGAACAGTGAGCCTGGCTGTCACCTGACCAGAGGACCAATCAGAGGCCAGGATACTTTCAAATCTTGAGGGAGGGAAGTTTTTGTGTGTGCTGTTAGTTTTGGTTGTTCACTCTGGGGGCTCAGAGGGACCAGACATGCAACCAGGTTTCTCTCCAATCTCCCTGATACAGGTTCTTATAGATCCAGAATAGTGAGTACTAGGTAGATAAGGCGAGTTAGGCTTATGTTTGTTTTCTTTATTTGCAAATGTGTATTTGGTTGGAAGGAGTTCAAATGTATATTTGGCTGAAAGGAGTTCAAATTGGTATTTTGCTGAAAAGATTTTAATTTGTACTTGTATACTTAGGCTGGGAGGGTATTCCCAGTGTCTATAGCTGAAAGACCCTGTACCTATTCCATCTTAAATTTACAAAGATAATTTTTATTGTTTTTCCTTCTTTAATTAAAAGCTTTTCTTGTTTAAGAACCTGATTGTTTTTTTATTCTGGTGAGACCCCAGGGGACTGGGTCTGAATTCGCCAGGGAATTGGTGGGGAGAAAGGAGGGAAGGGGGAGAGAAAGACTAATTTCTCTCTGGGTTAGGATTACTATCTCTCTCTCAGGGAGAATCTGGGAGGGGAATTGAGAAGGAGGGGGGAAGGTGCATTTTCCTCCCTGTTTAAAGATTCATGGAGTTTTGAATCACAGTGATCTTCCAGGGTAACTCAGGGAGGGGAAGCCTGGGAGAGGCAACGGTGAGGGAAAGGGTTTACTTTCCTTATGTTAAGACCCAGAAGGTCTGGGTCTTGGGGGTCCCCGGGCAAGGTTTTGGGGGGACCAGAGTGTACCAGGCACTGGAATTCCTGGTTGGTGGCAGCGCTACGGGTACTAAGCTGGTAATTGAGCTTAGAGGAATTCATGCTGGTACCCCATCTCTTGGATGCTAAGGTTCAGAGTGGGGAATTGTACCATGACAAGGACCAATCCCCAAGTAAATCGGAGGTTTCTTAGTTCCAGGCCTGGGCTTAAATCATGCAAGTTGTTTAGTCTCTCATAGGGAGTGAGATCCTTCAATAAGAATTTCTCACACCCTAAACACCTTGACTCTCAATTATGCTAAGCCTTTGTACTCCTCTCTGGCAGGAGAGGCCAGAAACAGATCCCTGAAAATAACCCCTGCACAGAGGGGCTCCTAGCTTGTGTAGAACTGGCACCCAGGTTCCAGCACTGCTTCCAGACCCCAGTGGATGAGATTGGAGTGCTCTGCCCTATGGCTATTATCTGCTTCCCAAGAGGTCAAAAGAAGCAAGCCTTGAAGGAGAGCAGCTCTAAAGTGTCTCAACTTAGTACCAGGGCTGAGTAGGCTCCAGGATGGGGAAGCATATGCTTCTGTCCCTGTCCCAAGTGCAAGAACAGAGTAACTGAAAATCAGGCCTGTACCTTCAGCTATGGATTGGATTCTCCAGTGAATGCATATTACTTACACACACACACACACACACACACACACACACACACACACACGCTCTATTTACTTTGCTTCATAAGGAAATATAGCCCTCCTCTTCTTCTTAAACAAATTATACTTATACCAAAAGCCTCCTGTAACAGTCTGATTGTTTGAGGACATGAATCCAAACTATAATTGCCAGGTGTTCAGAAAGGGAACCTGGCAGTGTCTGGTTAGCACTGCTGACCGAGCACTAGAAGTCTAGTTACCTGCAGTAACCGGCCTCTGCCACCAGGAGGTGGGAAGAGCAGCAGCTGCTGTGGAAGCCTGGAGCAGCAGTGGAGCACTCAGGGAAGGCTCAGGTGGAGAGAAGTACTGGCAGCTTCCCCATCCTGCCTGAGAGCGTCTCTCCCTCTCCCATCCTGCCCCAGTCACCCCACCCCCACCGTGCAGCTCTCCCTGCCCCCTCCTGTCCCAGTCACCCCCTCCGCCCCCAGAGCGCAACTCTCCCTCCCCCACCCCAGTCACCCCTCCAACCCTAGAGCCCTGCGCTGCTGGCAGGGGGAGGGTGGTGGAGAAAACAATGAGCAACAGGAGGCGGTAGGAGCAATGAGGGGGAAACAGGAGGAGCAAGGGGCAGGGCCTCAGGGGAAGAGACTGAGCAGGGGGCCGGGGAGGTTCCAGCGCTCAGTGTCCAGTTTTCACACAGTTTTCCAGTGAGGCATAGAGAGAGACTCAGATGGGTCACACAGGAAGCCAGTGTCAGAGCAGTGAATTGAACGTAGCCTAGGGCCACATCCAGACTATCCGCCGTATCGGCAGGTTAAAATCGATTGCTCGGGGATCGATATATCGCGTCTAATCTATATGCGATATATCGATCCCCGAGCGCGCTTATATCGATTCTGGAACTCCATCAACCCCAATGGAGTTCCGGAATTGACATGGAGAGCCGCGAACATCGATCCCGCGCGGTGTGGATGGGTGAGTAATTCGATCTTAGATATTCGACTTCAGCTACGTTATTCACGTAGCTGAAGTTGCGTATCTAAGATCGATTTCCCCCCCCCAGTATGGACCAGCCTTAGGACTAGGCACTCTATCACCCTAAGCACTGGACCATCCTTCCTCTCAATTTTCTCTCTTGTGAGACTGAGTAAAAGGAGGCAGAATCTGGCTCAAACCAAGAGGATCTTCTGCCACCCAAAGTATACACAGCTATGAAATTAAATGAGGGAAACAAAATGAGGGTATATATATGAAGCACTGCAAATTACTAACATGAGATCATCAAGTGACTTTTGCAGTCTCTGAATGTGTCAGGTGTTCTTAATTAAGGACCATATTTTGATCCCTTTACTCAGGTTAAATAATACTTTATTCTATCTCTGAAATCAGTGGAACTACTTGTGACATGAGGTGCTACTGTGTGACCAGAATCTGGCCGTAAATGTGGATAACAATTTTCATTTTATTGCCCAGTACAAAAAATCCCTACTGCACATACATGCTCTCCAAAGAAGTGTACACATTCACATTCCAACCAAATGTTAGTCTCCTAAAATTAGCTCTTATTTAGAAGTCATGGAAACAAAAATAAAATACATCTGTTGACAAGCCCCAAAACTAGGAGCAGTGTGTGTAAAAATCCTTTCCCTTGTTTTTCCTTTTACACTGTAAAATACATGAAGAAAGACAAAAATTCCTTTTAAAATAAATGATTTTATAAGGCAGTTGTAGTGTTCATTTTAAAATGTACACATGAAAGATCCATGAGACTATTTAGTCAAGAGTTATGAGAATTTATGTTGATAATAACTCGCTCATTTACCATCTCATATCCCAAAAGGACATTTATAGCTCTCTACAGATTACAATACATAGAGTATGGTAGAGCCAAGTGATCATTTGGGCTTTTGTTTTAACATGCATCTGTATGAAAACTAAGGCATAACAGGCAAAGATTTGCTTTCATCAACCTGAGCATGGAGCCTGAATTAACATCTCACCGCTGCCCTGGAGATCTGAAGCAGATTGATAGGGTGGAGTAAAGAAGTTTGCGTAGCCACAACTCATGCTGCAACTCTTACCTGTATAAAGAAAGCACTTAACTCTCCAGGATTGTCAGTGCCACAATTTTCATGAGCATTAGATTCACTATCTTCTTTTTCTTTTATTTTTTAAACAACAATTTTGATTAGCACCCTACTTAGTGCTCAAGGCACAGCCCAGCTGGTAGAAGTAGAAAATAAAGGTTGCTCACCTGTGACAGGAGCAGACATGCCAAACCTGTGAAAAAAATGCAGAAATTGTGCTTGTTTTTGGCTTAATTGGCTTGCGAGTTGCTTGTTGGCTAGTTTTTGGTTTGTAGCTGGTAGGGCTTGTAGCTTGTTGCTTGTTACAGCTTGTTACTTTTTTTTTTTTTTTTTTGGATCATCTTCCAGCAAGCAGGAGCAAGCGAGGACAAGACGGGGAGAGAGTCAGGGGTGCACAGCCAGCCCACCACAGTCCCAGACTACAAGCCAAGGGGATCTAGTCAATGAACAGAACCTCTCTAAATCTGTCAGTCCTATGGCTTATGTTGCCAGGTACAGTGATGAGGGTTTGGATGATAAATCTGGCTGTTTTGCTGAGACAACAGGGCTGTGGTCACAGGAAGAGGTTGATATTCTGCCCTGGAAAGATGAAGGAGGTCTAGAGACTATTTTGTCTCACTCATGCTGGGGAAATCACAGTTATTTTGGCTTCATCTTGCTGTATCTTACTTATTACTCTTTGTATGAAAGGAAATGGGGGAAGGTGAAGAAGATACCTATTCGTCAGTTGAATAGGAAAGCATCCAAAATGGACTAACTGCTCCTTCTGTCAAGCAAAACTTTGGACATCTGGCACTGTGCCTTGTTGCAAACAGATCTATTTCTGGATTACACCACAAGCAAAGATTTCATCCATCCCAGAAGTATTTAGACACCATTCATGTAGTTCTCTCCTACTCTGTTGAGTTGATCTGTTAGAGTGTATCTGTAAATGTTGTAATGGATACACCAGTCCCCTAGGGCCACAACTTCTTTGCACAGCTGAATTGAATGAACTCCTCTTTGCTTGTTCCCATAGTACATTTATGTCATGTTGTCTGTAATAAGTTTGACTACTTTGCCCTGCAAATGAGGAAGAAAAGCACCCAGAAATTGTCCTCAATTCTAGTATGTTGATATGTGTCTTCTTCACCAAGAGCTTCCAATGTCTGTGAATTGCTAGCTCGTTGAGGTGGGCTCTTCATACCATGCTGGAAGCGTTGGAGGTCACAATTACCGATGGAGTTGGAGGACTGAATGCTACCCTTTTCAAACAGTGTGATGTGTGTCCAGCATGAGACAGATACAAGCACTTCCCCAGGGAGAGTCAAATTTCAAGAAGATATTGTCTGAGCTTGGCAGATAATGTTTTGCTAGCCAGTGCTGCAGAACTCTCATCTTGAGTTAAGCACAGGGGATTCTGTATTAGCTGAGGCAATGAGGCCTTTTAGTTTGAGGAAGACCATTATTGTCTGGTTGGCATTCTCTGAAAGTTAGAGTATAGCTGACTAAATTCTCAGGAGTCTTTCCTCTGGAATGAAGGATCTTCCTGCTTGAGAATCCAAAAGTGCCCCAGTGAATGGGATTCTTTACATAGGATGTAAGTGTGACTTTTTCCCATTTATTCTGAGTCCTGGTTTCTCAAAAAGGAAGCATGTGCACGTCCTTGGACAGGCTTTCTTGTGATGTTATTAGGAGCCAATCATCTAAATGTATATACACTCATCTTAGCTGTGTGTCACTACAAATAGGCACTTTGTAAATATGTAAAGGGTGGCATAAAGGCCAAAGGGAAGGCTCTTTACTGATAATGATCTTCCCCCCTCAAGGAAGCAATGGTATTTGCGATGTGAAGGCCTGACAGTGATGTGGAAATATGCCTCCCATAAATGAGGAGCTCTGAACTACTCTTTGGTGGATACAGGGGGACTTAGAGATACTAGGCTCAACATGCAGAATTCGAACTTCCTGATGGAGGAGTTGGCCTTTCTCAGATATAAGATGGGTCAGAGACCTCAATCCTTCTTCAGAATCAGAAAAAATCTGAAATAAATTTCCTTTCCTGTGAATTCTGTTGGAACTTCCTGTATGTGTCCTTCTTCCAAGAGCAAGTCTCTCTTCTTGTAGGTTGTTGTTAGCGGGGCCCCGGAATACAGAGAGAAGTGCTGGGATAGTGGAAAGGATGGTATTGAATTGTGTGAAATAATCCCTTTGTACTATTTCATTTGTCTGTGGTGATGTACTTCAGTAATTAAAGAATTAACAGTCATGGGAGAATGATCAATTAAGACTAGTCTGCAGCTCTCTAGCCTCACATCAAGCCCAGAGTCTAAGGCCTGGCACAGAAGACAAAAGGTGTGTTTTGCTTTCTTTATAGGTGGAGCTTGAATGTCTTTCTCCCCTACTGCTGTGAGCAGGAAGCTGTTGGTGCTAATAGTGGCATCTGTATGTAATACGAAGATGAGGGTGAAGAAGGGTATTGCTGTCTATGACGTCCAAAGACAGGAGCTTCAAACCTTCTCCTTGAGGGTTGATAAACCCCTAGCAACATAGCTGTTGATCATCTTCTCTAGTACTTCATTCATCCTTACACTGAACAAATCGTCACCTTCAAATAGAAGATTTTCCATATGTGCTCTGGTTTCAGGTGGAAGACCAGAAGATTTAAGCCATGCATGTCTTCTCGGTGTGATG
Organism: Gopherus evgoodei; assembly: GCF_007399415.2. Lineage (NCBI taxonomy): Eukaryota > Metazoa > Chordata > Testudines > Testudinidae > Gopherus > Gopherus evgoodei. Next base: position 187,897,364 of record NC_044322.1, read on the forward strand.
ATTGAAATCAACGCCCTTGCTGTAGCATCTGATGACTCATAAGAGGCTCTCAGTCTGTGATTAGTTAATAGCTATCCTTCTGCTATAAAGACTTTAGCCAATTTCCTTGCTCTTCAGACAGATCCTTAGCAAATAAGGCCATTTTTCCTCAGAGATGGTACTGATACTTAGGGTACATCCACACTACCCGCTGGATCGGCAGGTAGCGATCGATCGATTTACTGCGTCTCGTCTAGACCGATAAATCGATCCCCGAATGTGCTCCCGTCGACTCTGGAACTCCACCAGGGTGAGAGGCAGAAGTCAACAGGGGAGTCGACAGGGGAGCCACGGCCGTCGATCCCGTGCCAGGAGGACAGGAGGTAAGTTGATCTAAGATACATTGACTTTAGCTACGCTATTCTCATAACTTAAGTTGCATATCTTATATCAACACCTTCCCCTGGCCCCAATGTAGACCAGGCCTTTGACATTATGGTTTGGTCATTAGCAACCCTAATGCCTACTGAGGCTGAGGAGAAAACTTTCCTACCCAGAGTCTCCAAGTTTTTGACCTCTCTGTCACATAATATAGAATGCACTTGGTCTGCTTTTGTTCTCTGATCTTCTGCAGTGACCAGCAGTGAACTTGGAGCTGGGCATGTGTGAAAAAAAAAATCCTTTGTACCATAACTTACAGAACTTGTCACAGCCTTCTTTGACATGGCCTGATTAGAGGCAGGGTTTGCCCAAATAGATTTTGCTGGTTGTAATAATCTTTCTAAAACTGGGAGCAGGGCCAGTGCAACCATTTAGGCGGACTAGGCGGTTGCCTAGGGCGCCGAGATTTGAGGGCGTCAAAAAGCACCCCCCAATTTTTTTTAAATGATTGAGCAGCCGCTGCTGCTGGGACAGAGAGGAAGTCTGAGCTGCTGGCGGCAGCTGGCAGCCCAGGGTGTCCCCTGGGTCAGAGCGCCAACTCGGCAGCCGGCAGCCCAGGGGGTCCCCTGGGTCAGTGCGCTGCCGCGGCAGCTGGCAGCCCGGGGGTGGGGGTCCCCTGGCCCAGGGAAACCCCAGGTTGCCGGCTGCCGCGGAGGCGCACTGACCCTGGGTCAGGGCACCGCCACAGCAGCTGGCAGTCCAGGGTGTCCCCTGGGTGAGGGCGCCGCTGCGGCAGCCGGCAGCCCAGGGTGTCCGGAGGGGGCGGCACGGCAGGCAGCTCCTGTGGAGCTGCCGCAGTCGTGCCTGCGGATGGTCGGCTGCTCGCGCAGTTCCGGTGGACCTCCCACAGACACCACTGCGGCAGCTCCACCGGAGCCACAGAGCACCGGACTGCCAGCAGGCATCACTGCAGCAGCTCCACCGGAGCCGTGGGACCAGCGCACGGGGCGGCAAAACTGCCGTCTGCCTAGGGTACTCAAAACCCTAGCGCCAGTCCTGACTGGGAGTGTGATCTTGTTGTTAGAAGGGGACCCCAAACATCATATGAGAGGTTTCTTCTATTTACACAGATTATATCTTTAAAGTTAAAGCCATTCTGAGCACCAGTTCATGGAACTGGAATGGTATCTTCTGATGGGGAGAATGCTGAAGCAACCCTTACATTGTCATCAGGATATGTCAGATCATCAGACTCCAGAGCTGTGTCCTGGTATTCAATTCAGCTCTTCCTTTGAGAATGTATCTGCCAGGTGACAGAGTTGGATCTGGAAGCACTGGATCTGATGTATAAGGTTTCCTCTGACTTCTAGCAAGGGTTGGATCCCTGGAAGGACCAGTGTGCTCACTGTCCCCTTTTTTGGGTCAGATGGCCTTTCTGACCCTCACCTACAGGGGAATTGGCAATCCTGTCATTATTCAGTGTTGGTTCCCTATCACAATACCAACTGGAGTAATGATATGGTCTATATGACCTTTGTGGCACATCTATATAGCACTTGCTTTGCTACCCTTTTCTTTTCAAGTGATGGGAACTGGAATGAAATGTTCAACTATCTCTCATGGTCTGATTCATGGTCAGATTGTCTGATTCATTGTCTGAGATAAGTAAAAGTGAAAAACAAGTGGTCTTGGCATCCTTAAAACTGAAATTAGGGTGAGAAACCTCCCTGGCAAAGCTGTAGGTACTCTAGGGGATGGGAGTGTAAGGTCGGAAAATTTGAATCTGCTCTGTAATCTTTATCTCTTCCCCAATGGGGAAATGAGAACAGGAAGTTGATGCTTTTATTTTATTCCTTTTATCTCACTGTTTAAGTTTAGAGGCGAGAGCAACAAGAGTGATATTGTGGTGGGCATCTGCTATAGACCACCAGACCAGGAGGATGCGGTAGATGAGGCTTTCTTCAGACAACTAACAGAAGTTTCCAGGTCATAGGCCTGGTTCTCATGACCCTGACATTTGCTAGGAGAGCAATATAGCTGTACACAGACAATCCAGGAAGTTTTTGTAAAGTGTTGGGGACAACTTTCTGGTGCAAGTATTGGAGAAACCAATTAGGGGCCGTGCTCCTCTTGACCTGCTGCTCACAAAAAGGGAAGAATTGGTAGGGAAGTAGAAGTGGGTGGCAACCTGGGCAGCAGTGACCATGAGATGGTTGAGTTCAGGGTCCTGACGAAAGAAAGAAAGGAGAGCAGCAGAATATGGACTCTGAACTTCAGAAAAGCAGACTTTGACTCCTTCGGGGAACTGATGGGCAGGATCCACTGGGAGGCTAATATGAGGGTGAAAGGAGGCCAGGAGAGCTGGCTATATTTTAAAGAAAGCTTATTGAGGGCACAGGAACAAACCATCTCAATGTGCAGAAAGAATAGCAAATATTTCAGGCGACCAGCTTAGCTTAACAGATAAATGTTCAGTTGGCTTAAACACAAAAAGGAAGCTTACAAGAAGTGGAAACTTGGACAGATGACTAGGGATGAGTATAAAAATATTGCTTGAGCATGCAGGGGTGTAATCAGAAATGCCAAACCACAACTGGAGTTTGCAGCTAGCAATGGATGTGATGGGTAACAAGAAGGGTTTCTACAGGTATGTTAGCAACAAGAAGACGGTCCAGGAAAGTGTGGGACCCTTATGAATGGAAGAGGCAACCTAATGACAGATAGTTTGGAAAAAGCTGAAGTACTCAATGCCTTTTTTGCCTTGGTCTTCACAGACAAGGTCAGCTTCCATACTGCTGCACTGGTCAGCATAATATGAGGAGGAGTTGAGCAGCCCTTAGTGGTGAAAGAACAGGTTAAGGACTATATAGAAAAGCTGAACATGCACAAGTCTATGGGACCAGATGCAATACATCTGAGGCTGCTGAGGGAGTTGGCTGACGTGATTGCAGAGCCATTGGTCATTATCTTTGAAAACTCATGGTGATCGGGGGAGGTCCCAGACAATGGTAAAAAGGCAAATATAGTGCCCATCTTTAAAAAAGGGAAGAAGGAGAATCCAGAGAACTACAGACCAGTCAGCCTCACCTCAGTCCCCAGAAAAATCATGGAGCAGGTCTTCAAGAAATCCATTTTGAAGGAGAGGAAGATGATCAGGAACAGTCAACATGGATTCACCAAAGGCAAGTCATGCCTGATCAACTTGATTGCCTTCTATGATGAGATAACTGGCTCTGTGGATATGGGGGAAGCGATGGAAGTGATATATCCTGACTTTAGAAAAGCTGGCTAGATCATTGAACTCAATGGGTAGTGATCAGTGGTTCAATGTCTAGTTGGCAGCCAGTATCAAGGAGTATGCCCCAGGGATCGGTTCTGGGGCCAGTTTTGTTCCATATCTTTATTAATGATCTGGATGATGGGATGGATTGCCCCTCAGCAAGTTCATGGATGACACTAAGCTGGTGGGAGAGGTAGATACGCTGGAGGGTACGGATAGGATCCAGAGTGACCTAAACAAATTGGATGATTGTACCAAAAGAAATCTGAGGTTCAACAAGGACAAGTGCAGAGTCCTGCACTTAGGATGAAAGAATTCCATGCACTGCTACAGGCTGAGGACCAACTGGCTAAGCGGCAGTACTGCAGAAAAGGAAGCTGGGATAACAGTGGACAAGAAGCTGGGTATGAGTCAACAGTGTGCCCTTGTTGCCAAGAAGGTTAATGGCATATTGCGCTGCATTAGTAGGAGCATTGCCAGGAGATTGAGGGAAGTGATTATTCCCCTCTATTCGGCACTGGTGACGCCACATCTGGAGAACTGCATCCAGTTTTGGGCCCCCCTGCTACAGAAAAGATGTGGGCAAATTGGAGAGAGTGCAGCGGAGGGCAATGAAAATGATTAGGGAGCTGAGGCACATGACTTACGAGGAGAGGCTGAGAGAACTGCTTATTTAGTCTGCAGAAGAGAAGAGTGTGGGGGAGGGGATTTGACAGCAGCCTTCAGCTACATGAAGGGGGATTCCAAAGAGGATGGAGCTAGGCTGTTCTCAGTGGTGGCAGATGACAGAACAAGAAACGATTCTCTCAAGTTTCAGTGGGAGAGGTCTAGGTTGGATATTAGGAAAAACTATTTCATTAGGAAGGCGGTGAAGCACTGGAATGGGTTACCTAGGGAGGTGGTGAAATCTCCATCCTTAGGCGTTTTTAAGGCCTGGCTTGACAAAGCCCTGGCTGGGATGATTTACTTGGGGTTGGTCCTGCTCTGAGCAGGAGGTTGGACTACACGACCTCCTGAAGTCTCTTCCAATCTTGATATTCTATGATTCTATTATATGACCATTCTTATGACGTTTGCCCTGTGCTGTGCCCTTAACCTTTGACGTAGCTACTGTCATTGTTTTCAGAACTAACGCTGAGCGATCGTTGAGGGATCCAAAATGGTCATTGCTAGCATTAAATGCTTCATGCTGTAGACACAGACTCCAGTTAGCATTGGATCTCAGGAGATTGCCCAGCAGACCCCCTTGCTGACTCTGCACCCTGGCAGGATATTGTGCATTGTACTTTTATCTGGAACTGGAGGCTTCAGGTCCAAAGGAGAGGTCTCACTAAGACTGGCTCTGCTAACAGAGGCGGACACCTGATGTGTCTAGAACTAGGCTCTGATCACTTAGGGTCCATCAATAAGAAGGTTTTGCTCTCAATCTAGGAATGAAGGACATTACCCTTATTGGTATCTTGGGCTCTTTTTTATTCCCTGACAGGATAGGGACTGACATAGGCCTATCAGCACTATTGGAACCAGCTGTTACACAACTGGACAGTTTGGCTGTTAGCACCTCCTGTCTTAGAGCTGGTTCTGATGTGCCCTACAAGAACTCAGGGTTAAGGTGCTGCAGATCATGCATCTTGAAGGAGAGTGTACTTCCCCTAAGCAAGCCAGACATCTTGTATAGATATCCAAAATGTGGAATACAGGAGTCCTTGCCTCTTTCCCTTCAGATCCATAAGTCCACACGAAGGTGTGAGAACTAATAAAACTTATAACTTATTCTAAATTTTAAAAAAGTAATAAACCTAAGCTAATCTTCACTAACTATGAAATCTAAGGCACTGAGTTGTCGAAGGAGGCTGGATCCAGAGTGGACAGCCTCAGAGAAGTTACCAGTCCTGCTGCTGCTGTGATTGGAAGGAACAGAGGCAGCCAAACACCATGCCCCTCTGTAGCCTTGCCCTTGGAGAGGCAGGGAGGGGAAGATTCTGCAACAGGCACTGTTAAGAAACATTCTATTATCACAGCTGCACCTCTGTTGCAGCCCATGAGTGGGAATGTGTAGGGGTCACTTGAAGAAGATTGCTGGTATTCCAAGAAAAGACATCACCTACACATGCCGAGTTGCTTTTCCACACACATACTGTATACGTTTTTCATTGCAATATTTAAAATAAAAGTTTTATTGCCTTTTTTCCATTAGCTAGTTGTGAATACAGGAAGTGCACCAACGTAGAGATGAAAGGGACCTTCACTTGGCAAATGGAATTGATAGAAACAGTCAGTAGTAGAGGAGCTTCTGTACATCACTGTACTACTACATTAAAAGACTGAAAAGCAAGGAAGTCCAGGATTAAGATTGCTTTTCCATCATTAATGGACCCCATTGTGTCCAAGTATTGGCAGAATTTACATTCTATATCATAAACTGTGATATTTAGGATAATGTGAAAGGTGAAGTGGCAGATTTAACTCTTCCTTTCCTATCTTTTGACTCTTTAAATTGTCTGATGTGATTTTAAACACCTGGGAGATTTGATATCTATTTTCTTTGGTTGATGCTATGTAATATATAGAGACATACATAGATATAGATACATACATACAAAACTACTTAAGGCATAATATCATATTAATTATATCATCAAAACTCATAACATGTTTTATTTTTGGGGGGTGAGGTTGTTTGTTTTATGGCTCATGCTTTTTGCTAATCCCTGCAACTAATAGGTGCAAGGAGTAAAAACTGAGCACTGAGGAGGTTCCCAACTATGGTCAAGAATTAAAAGCTGCTTGTGAATCAAATCAATTCAAGATTTTACATCTCTTTCTAAATACAGTTATAGAGGGCCACATCACTGCAGGTAACACAGATAGATGCAAACTGTACATCTCTGAGCCAGCAGAATTGCACACCAGTAAGAAGATTTATCTCCATCAGGTGGTATTTCCATGGCAGTCTCCTTGCCCAAGTTATCATTGGGAAAGACAAATTTTGATTTCTACTAGATTCTTGGTCTGCAGCTGGGGGTTTAGCCCACCATATATGAAAATTTATATTGGTAAATTTCACCAGAAGAAAATGACAATTACTTTTAGGTGACAGGAAACTTCTTTAAAAAATCATATAAAATTAAACTGGAAGGTGAAATTGCTCTTTGTCTGACAGGTGGAATTTGATGCCTTCATCTAACTCTTATGCATGTCCATCGAATTGTTACTTATCTTTAACAATTCAGGGCTTGATCGTTCAAGCCCTGTGGGCTTGATCCTGGATGATGCTGAGCATTCTGGCCCTGATCCAGCAAAGCACTTAAACATATTCTCAACTTTAAGCATGCAAGTATTCACACTGGTTTGTAAAAATCAAACCGTGTGTGTGTGTGTGTGTGTGTGTGTGTGTGTGTGTGTGTAATGCCACTCAAGTTAATGGGAGTTCCACATACACAGGGATGGGAAGTTGGGCCTTCAATTTGTCCATGCATCATAGTTCTCTCAGATACCCAAAGAAAATTACCAACTCCAAGGTTTCCACATGTACTTTGGTAATAAATTCATGAGCAGGAAACTGACTGAAGGCCAAATTTTGCCTTTGTCTGAACTTGAGAAAATCTCACTAACTTCAGTGGGGCTGCATGGATGAAACTGAGGTGCAAGGACAGAATGTGTCTCTCAAAGCACATTAAAGGAAAGCATAGCATCAGAGGAAAACTTCCATCATGCTTCAAGAATTTCAGAATAACTTAATCTTAAGTTAAAAACAAACAAATTCTCAATTAAAAAAAATACTCAATATAAAACTTAAAGTTTGCAGTGTTGTTGTAGCCATAATTGGTTCCAGGGTATTAGAGAGACAAGGTGGGTGAGGTAATATCTTTTATTGGGCCAACTTCTGTTGGTGAGAGAGACAAACTTTTGAGCTACATAGAACTCTTCTTCCAGAAGAAGGCTTCCTGAAGGTAAGGTCTGGGTAGCTCAAAAGTTTGTCTCTCTCATCAACAGAAATTGGTCCAAAAAAAGATATTACTTTATCCACCTTGTATCTCTAATAAAATGTAATGAATGTTTTTGCTGTTGTGATTCAGTGTTATGTCCACTAGATGGACCTCAATTTCATAAAGTTAAATGGGTTTTCCTCTATATTCTGCTCTTATGTTCATATGTTTCTATAGTAATAATACTCAGCATTCTTCCTTTTGTGGGTAAATGTAATACTGCTTGCATTGTAACCTGCATATATTAAAACAATTTTCTGACTACATCTTTTTACATACCTGTTTTGCAATTCTCTTTATATTAGATAAAGCAAGTACTGATCGTGAGCATTCCTCTCAGGTTACCCAGAAATCACAATACAAATATTGCCAGATGCTTACCCCAATAAACCTATTATATGAAAGCAGTACTGCCAACCTCAAGTGATCAAAGTTCACGAGTTAGCCCTCCCCCAAAAAACTATGAGATTTAAAACTTGATGCATTTGGGAATTCTTATTTGCCTTCTTGCTTTTGAGTCTTTGGGGTACACTCTGGTAATGTTTTCATGTGTTTCACTGTAACCATGAGGTTTAGAAATTTGCCTTTTTTTAAAAAAATGAAAGCTGAGATGCTCACATAATTCACTCCAGGAGCTGAAGCTCTGAGGAGAACATCAACTATTGCAAGACTTGCAATAAAAACAAAAATTGTGAGAGCTGGCGACACTGGAGAGGCAGATTGTTTCCAAGTCATTTGTTTGTTTCACTTACACACATTTAGCATCCCACATGGCTTAGCTTGCTGACATATAAAAATAAATGTAAAAAAACCTAAGAAATTGGATATGGAGGCCAAATTTTGTACAGTTTACAATATAAACACAAGTTCTTCTGGATCTGAGCAGCACTGGGTTTCAAAAGGACAGATTAACAAAGGAATTTTTACCTGCGGGAATCCAGAATGCATTGCATTCCTTTTGGAAGCGCTTTGCAACAACAGCATGAAAACATAGTTCAAACTCTAGGCAGTAATGCAGCAGCCTGCAAAAAGTACCCAGGATCTAGGATCTTGCAGCCCGTTACTTATGTCAGTAGATTGTGACCCACCAAGGTCAGCAGAATTTAATTAAGAGTTGGAGACGAAATTCCACATTTGGGAGAGTGGGGGAGAAAAGCAACATTTCTCTAGCAGCTTGTCTTTTCTTAAAGAGCAATACAAGTGAGGTGGATCTGTCAGTGGAGTGCAGCAGGGTCTATGGGATAAATGTAGTTTATCACATGGCACTATAATCTCCACACATGGAGCCAGATCCTCAGCTTGGGTAAACCAGGATAGTTCCATTGATTTAAATGATTTGTGCAGATTTACACCAAGGGAAGTTCTAGTAGGTTGCATGTGTGTGCATTTAATGTGTACACAGTTAAACTGAACAGGGCGACATTTATTTGAAAAGAGCCCAGCCTTTTGTACACAGATCTGTTTTCTGTTCTTAGATAGTTTTTCAGGAATTTGGCTAGGACATGGAGGCTTTCTTTCAGAATTCATCTGTATAGCTTATATCTTGCAGAGCCAAATAGAGCATATGTAAATTCATTTCTCTATATCTCTGCTGTACAGACCTCTGCCTAATTCAACAAGTTCCTTATAAACAAGGGATATTGAAAAATTTAATTCACCTTTAAACTGCAAAAGTTTAATAAAAAACAGACCTAAATTAGACCTAGGTTACTGGCACCAACCCCGTGAAGCCAAATTAACATCTACTAGGTGTCTTACCCTTCCTATATCCTTAACTTTGAACATTTTTACTTTAAAGGTGTATAATTAATTCTTAATATCATTAGTCTAAGCAAATCTGTCAGTTCAGGTCAGCCAGGAATAGCTTTTCTTGCAAATGATTCAATTAGTGAGCTCACTCCTTTAACTTCATCAGATAATCATCCTCCTTATATGGGCCTTTGTTGGGGGTAGTTTGAAGTACTTCACAGAACAGGTCTAGAGCCATAAAGATCTGGGACCATCAGTCCCAGTTACAATGTTGCCCAAGGCTCATGATTTTATCTTGAGATCCAGGATATTTGGCTCGTAAAGCCCCTGCTCACAGAGGAAGATGATTAAGTGAAAATCTCAGCGGTCATTAAAAAAAAAAGTTTTTAGCCATCATGGTTGTGGAGAAACATTTGAAAACATAACACAAGTGCACACCAAAGACTCAAAAACCAGAAGGTGAATAAAAAAGTAAAAGCTATTTGGACACTCCCGCACACCTCAGACAATTTTGACTTTTGGTGAAAAATCAAAATCCAACATATTTTGATTTGGAAATGCCACTGTGGTGCCTTATGGGAACTGTAGTTCAGTTTCCTCATGGTCCCATTCTCCCCTATAGGTCAGGCCCCTAATTGTATTACACCCCCTATGAAGCATCATTGTTTCCCTGCTTAGTGGGGGGAGGCAGTGTATCATGGGAGATAACATCTAACCGTAGGGACATGAGACAACCAAACTACAACTCCCAACATTTCTGTGGAAAGTAGATACTTTTTGCAAAACATTTTGTTTAGTTGAAAACTCAGTTTTTTGTCAAACAGTTTTCAATGGAACATTTTCTATCAGCCCTAATAAAGAGCACCCAAAGCATATTATTTTTGCCAAATCTCATGATTTTGGAGGCCATGGCTCATGATTTTTGAACACGGCATTGGCAATACTTCAGTTAGGATGTGTGGGTGCTTAGTCATGAGAGACCATAGTGCTGCAAAAGCTGGCCACCATGCATCTAGAATCTTTGATTAACAGAATCCTAAAGGATGGATCTTCATGGCTAGAAAGCAGAAAACCCTCATGATCAAATGAAAATACTTAGATCTGGAAGCTACTGTTCATGTTTTTCATTTCCAATTGATAACCTAAAGCCAGTTTTCTCTCACAAATAATTTACAGTAAAAATTGGGCTTATGTGAAAACATTAATATAGTCTTTAATTTTCATTGACATTGTTCTTTAATAAGACACAAGATTTTCTGTGACAAAGGTAAAGTCCGCATTTAAGTTCCAGTTATCATTATGAAGGCAGCAAAAGGTTTAGCTCTTAGAAGCAGTCAGATAGTGCTGGCGAACAATTACTTTGCTTGCATAATTCAATATTTCATCCTTAGAAGCATTTTTATCAGCACTTGAAACACATGCTACTTGTTCTTGAATACTAAGTTTATGGAATACATTGTCTACGTTCTAATACTGGGCATTTTATAATAGTGTGAGCTATATCGCTTGCAATTTAGTAGTGGTCTTTATTTTCAACACTATGACACTGAATATAGACGTCTGCTAAAAACTGGAGGCTGTGACAATGTTAAAGTCTTTGTTATCTCATATTCCAAACTATCTTGGAGGGGACAGTTGAATGAAATAAAAGTAATGTGGATTTTTTTTCTTCATAAAAGAAAGAGTATGATGCTCATTTTAACCCACTTGAAAGGCTTTGATAAATTATAGCCTCTCTCATTTTCATTGTGTATTAACAACAGAGCTGACATTTCTGTTTGAGATTCCTAAGCAAAACAAAGTTAAAAACTGCACTGTAACTTTTTGTACGTTCCAAGATTCTGTTTACAGCTAAACTGCAGGAGACCTGTCATGTTACTTGTATGGGAGTGACTACACAAGTGAAAACATGTAATGTCAGTATTGCAGGGACTATGACAATGATTGTGGTAAATGTCGAGTATTACCCATTGTGAACATGAGCAGACAAACTAACCTGAGTGCTGATGCAGTTTATGAGTGTTGTGCCTTTTTCCAGAGAAACTTCACACCTGAATGAGTATTAAACAATACAAGCCTGGTCTACAGACAAATTTGCACCATTTTAATGAAAATGTCATTTTAAATGGATTTAGTTCAACTGATGCAGCTTTGTGAGCAGACACTTATGTAGATGTAACACTTTGTATTAGTTTAGCTTACACCCTGTATAGTTACAGGGTGTAAGCTAAACTGTTTTAAGTCAATATAAATATTCCCATAGTGGGCTGCCGTGTTTTATCTTAATTAGTGATTTCCAATACTCTCCATCTCATCTCTAATCTTTTTCTTCTCTCAGTTCTAATCTCTCAATAGACACCATGCCTCTAATTATATTTAGATAACGGCTCTTAACATACCTGGCAATCTCTTTTGGACCCAGGTCCATTGCAGTATTCAAATCTTATGCTCTCCAATGCATTTCTTTTTTCAGAGGTATACAATGTATTTTGGAGACATGAAACCTCAGACACCTTATCCCCGGCTACCAAAGATGCCTCCATTATACACACAACTTGTCCGAAATATTAAAGATATAAAAAATAAGAGAACATTACAGACCAAATTTTCAAATGGGTCTTTGCTTGCAAGTTTTCACTCATCTTCTCAGAATTAAGATTTTGCAATCACAACTGATGTGATATGCAGATCGGATAGTCTAGTCAACCACCTCATTTGCAAACTTAATGCAGCTGGTGAGAGATTCTTACATGGGTAAATACTTGGAGGTGCACATTTAGAGGCCTTTTCAAAAAACTGGAACCGATTTGGACTAGTTAGATAAATAATCTGACATGTAGTGGTTTACTTTATAAAGTAATCCCTCTATTGATGGAAGATTGCCCTTAAAGAAAAACTTCTCATTTGTTATGCTATTTTGTAAGATTTTGATATAGAAAATAATTAACATATGCTTATTATTGTGTTCCATTATTACTGGCTTTCACCTTCCTGGATCAGGAGCATTATTTTAAAGAAAGTATTGTTTTGTAAAGCTAGCCCAATATGGAAGGGGGAAATAATTTGATTAGAGTAGATACATAATTGCCTCAGAAGCTGTCATTTAAATGAAGTGTTTCTATCTCCAATGGAAATAAAACTGTAATTCCTTTTTAATATTTCACTCTGGCAATATAATTTAAAGGACATGAATACTGATTGCTAAATTGTATACATTCACATCAGCACATAATGTCTCTGCTCTGTTTATAGAACACTAAATCATTCTGTGAATATATGAAAAATAAGCATCCTGTCACTGTCCACAGGATAATCAAAGCCCTCATTAATGAGCCTCTTCTCATGTCAAGCCTTATTCAATAAGTCCCAGTAAGAGTTTTTATATATTTTATAGTGTTCCAGCAGAGACTAATCAGCAACAACATACAGTTCTTGTCGGCAGAAGCTGTAATTTAAGGAGACAAATCTGTCTTCTATAAAATTCATTTATTTTAGCACAACAGACATGGGACAAGCTTTCCAGCAAAATGCAATAGACAGCTGGGCAGGGAGAACCATGCCATTTTTCACTGATTGTGGAAACTGGTTGTCTGGGCTTCATTCCCCTCACCGCAGTCCACTGCCAGAAAAGCAGGCAATGACCTCTCTTCGTTATTAGGGTCACCATTTGACCTGGAATGATTTGTGAAGAGTGATTTCAGGTAGGGAGGATAGAATGAGGAGACCTTGTGGGATCTGATGGGGAGAGGGTTGAATACGGACAAAGGACAGGCAGAGGGCTTTGGAAGGGAAAGCAAGTGGTTTAAAAGTGGCCTATTGTAGTTTAGCTTAAACTGACTCCTAATCAAACCCAGATAAGCCACTCTTAAACCAAAACTAGAATGTCCACACAGCCCTTTGCAGTTGGTTTAAAAGAATCACACTTTTAGATAAATCAGTGCAGCTTTCTTCTGTTGGCAAGGACTAAGATTTAAAGAGTAGCCCATTGAGTGAACTCAGGTAAACTGTAAATCCAGACTATGGCAGGAATATATTACAAGCATGCCTTCTGGGCATTTATTTTAGTGCAACAGACATGGGACAAGTTTTCAGTATGGAAAAATCCTTTATCTGGCAGTATGGTAGGATAGCTAAAGATGTAGACCTAATTGGGAAATCACTGACAGTTTGAAGCAGTCAAAATCTTGTTCTAGATTCTTCTTTGACTATGCTTATCATAAATAGTGTACATACACTCAGAATATCTTGCATTTGTGTGGAACCGCAAGTATCATTTTAAAACAGTGCAGACTAGGTTACATGTAGGTAATGAAATTTACTTCCTTACAGGTATTCATCTTTCCTCCACTGAAAACTTTCCATCCATTAGAGAGAGAGACTGGAAGATGCTAGTGACAGAAAACAGTAAGTTAGGAGCACAAAAGGAAAATGTCAAACTCATCAGTTCGGGGCGGGGGGAGGGCAAGCAAACGAAAACCCTACACTGCATTAAAAAAAAAAGCACTAAAACAGAGATGATCACAGATTGGTGCATTAGGTTTGTCACACAGCAACCTACTTGTAGCACAGTTAAAATAAAAACATGCATTAGAGATGGAGAAGAATATTAGATTCACCTCTCGACCTATAAAAAGATGAGTTAAGAGCTGGTGGTGGGCGAGTACTGTTAGCAAAGTAAGCACTTCACTGTAGACATTTCAGTCCTTTGTAGTGGGCTCTTTATTATACAGCATACTGAAAACTTAAAGCAGGTTTTCTGAAGGATCTGAAATGATGCTGTATAACTCTGACATCTGAGGATTTCAGTTGCTGCCCTTTCTGAACTTGTTATGGAACATCTTAAATCCAGACAAGATCAGATTCTGTGTTTAGCTGTTTAAAAAAAAAATCTCTATTCTATAACTCAGGATTCCTTAGATAGGTCCCGATGCAGAAAGGTACTTAGACTCAATGGAATGACTCACATGCTTGAAGTTAAGCACATATGTAAGGACTTGCTGGATCGGGGCCTTAATTACTACAAGGGTCAGCCCTGCCCAAGTCTGGCAGTGGGATCCATACAGGCAGACCTTTGTGCCTACCTGGAGCCCCGTAACTTCACAGGGGCTCTGCTCAGAGGCAAGGGTCTGTCCACACATCTGACTGTATGATGAGCGCCCTAATCCACACTATTACATTTTTCTATAATCGGGCCAGATAGCAGCTCCTTATTGTTTATGTTGCTTACATTTACTAACAGAGCCGCATGAATAATTCATAACAAAGAATTGTCAAATTTTGCCTCTTTTTGCTCACAGCTTGCAAGCAGATACAAAGTTTTTGAATTTGCTGTTCAAAATTATCCTGAATGTCTTTGCAAAGTTTTCTCCCCATATGAAAAGCTTGCAACAGTTCATTGCATATACTTGAACTCCAGAATTCATGCTGTAGTGGTTTGTTTCATAGTCACATGGTATTGTTTCACTTCCCTGATTGGATGGCTTGTGTAACTACTCACCACAAGAACTTTAGGTGTTATAGCTGAAAATATACTATTCAAAATTTGCTTTCAGCAAATACTCAATATTAAAGTCTGTTTTTCATCAATATTAGAGCTTGTAAACTTCTAGTGCTCAAATATTCACAGCAATTGAATATTAAATAGACACAAACATGTCAAATCAAAATTCAGTTTCAAGTTTGAACAAAAGTTTGTAGGGAAAAAAACCTGTTTCCACTATTAACTCAAATATTACTAATTTGTGTAAGACCCTTGATTAAATTTGGCTTTAGCTGTGTGACTAGGTGTGTAGGAAACTTTTAAATCCATCCAAACTTTTCTTTTAAAAATTAGGATTTCAGTAGGTTTGTTAAAACATGGCTGTGGTTCTTTAGCCTGAAGGACATTTGCGGGAGTTGCAAGTATCTTGGTTTAAGCATGAACCTCTATAGGGAGTCTCTTAGGTATTGGACTAAAAGTCAGAACTCTCCAGAGTGGTGTCTGTATAACTATAGCAAGTTGAAGGACATTCTTACTATTTGTTGTTAACAAATTTAGTTCAGGACGCTGGGCATGTGTGTGTCTGTGTGTCACTTTGGTTGTTGCAAATCTTAAAGACACCATAAAGCTATGGTGAGGAAAGGGAGAATGTGTATTCACTAGGAAGAGTGGCCAGGTTTGGACTTAAAACATAAGAACCCTTTCATTGCAAAATTAGAAGTTACAAGCACAATTCAGTATATGTATGGATACTCAATAAAATACCAAAATGATTTATGCAATAGACTTCCAACTCTTTTATTTTGATAGACTGGATTTTATTCTGATCTCACAGCTGTGTAAGTAAGGACTAATTCCATTTAAAAATCAATGGAATTACACTAATGTAAATCTTATATGAGATCAGAACCAGGCACTTCTCATCCCAGTATAAAAGCACTGACTTGGGATATTATGAAACAAAACAAGGTTTTAAAATGATATTCGGGAAGGTCTTTAGTATATAAAGTATTCTATTATGGAGTTAATCATTAATAAAAGCCTTTAAGGGGTAATGTGTTTTCTTGGTTTCTTTTTTTAGTACAAGCTAATAAAAGAAAACAAAAACAAGTGGATTCTTGTGTAATGTGATGAGTGTACAGGGCACTGGGCTTTTATTACATAAGCAGAAATTACTTTAAAAAATGGCAATTAGAAAGTAATGAGAAGAATAGGAACTAATAGAACTCATGTGACTGAATACTTACTAACTTGGAATATATACCTGTTTTAATGCCTACTTTGCTTCAATCTTCATTAAAAAGATAAATTGTGATCAGATACTTAAAACAATTAATATTAACAGTAAGATGGAAGGAACACAAACCAAAATAGGGAAAAAACAGGTTAAAGAATATTTAGATAAATTAGATGTATTCAAGTCAGAATGGCCTGATGAAATACATCCTAGGCTACGGAAGCAATCTCGGAACCATTTGTGATTATCTTTGAGGACTTATGGAGGACAGGTACTCTTGGGGGAATTCGGCACTACTGTGTTGCGCATAATTAACGAGACATGCATTTTTTAATTTTTTTGTGCAAAAAAAGCTTCTGCTGAAATGTTGCTGCAGTTCTGCCTTTTGCCCACCAGAGGATGCCATGGTGATAGAACACAGCAACAACTCCCAGCCAGCTAGGGAAAAGAAAGAGCCTGCTTTCTTTGCAGTGCCTGTCAGGCCAGGTCAGGAGACAAAGGCTAAGGGGAGACAGACAGCATGGGGTGATGTGGGGGTCAGACAAGGGCTTACAGGGCTAATGTAGGAGGACAGACTGGGGCAGGGGCTGAATGGGAGTAAAGGTGCAGGAACATGGGGATAGAGGGTGACTGAGTGGGGGCACAGAGACACAGGGGGCAGGGCCACATAGGGATGGAGGCAATGAGTGTCTGAATGGGTGGAAGGACACATGTGGACAGGGGATGCAAGGACACATGGGAGTGCAAGAACACATGGGGGCAAGGGCAGTGTGCCTGACTGAATGGGAGAAGCTAGGAGTCAGCCAGAGTCTGCATGGGGAAAGCTCCCGAACAATTCCTTCCCACCCCTCCAAAAAAACTTGTTCCATACATTTCCCACCCCTGCCCAACAACCCTCCAAGTTCACACCCAAGCTCCTTTCCAGCAATTTACTTCCCTGTCCCTCAGCTCCTCTGTTACCCCTGACTCCTCCAAGCCTTTGCAGTGCTTCTGAGGGGTGCAGGAAACATGGTTCTGTATTGTAGTTTAAATGAATTATTACTCAGAGTTCTGTATTAATATGCCTAATAAGGAATCTATTTGTAAAAAACATTTCCTGAATCTTTTTTGCTGTTTGGATTGTTACAGACTTATTTGCTGACAGGTATTTTGAAATAAATGACCAAAAATAATTGAAACTGGTGTGATTATATTGTGTTATTTTGACAAATAAAATATGCAGAATTCTGCAGAATTTGAAAATATTGTGAGCAGAATTTTTTAACTTTGGTGCAGAATTCCCCCAGATGTAAGGACAGGGGAGGTCCCAGAAGTGGGAGAAGGGCAAACATTATGCCTGTCTTTAAAAATGTGTGCGCAGGAGTCTCATGCTATAAGGCAAGCCCAAGAAAGAAACCAACAGAACTCTACTGGCAATCACCTACAGTTCTCAGCTTAAACCTCTCCAACACATCATCAGTGATCTACAACCCATCCTGGACAATGATCCCTCGCTTTCACAGACCTTGGGAGGCAGGCCAGTCCTTGCCCACAGACAACCCGCCAACCTTAAGCATATTCTCACCAGCAACCACACACCACACCATAAAATCTCTTACTTCAGGAACCAATCCATGCAACAAACCTCGACGCCAACCCTGCCCACATATCTACACCAGTGACACCATCACAGAACCTAACCAGATCAGCTACATCACTGGTTCATTCAACAATGTTATATATGCCAGCATGTGCCAGCAATGCCCCCTGCTATGTACATCGGTCAAACTGGACAGTTCCTACATAAAAGGATAAATGGACACAAGTCAGATATTAGGAATGGCAATATACAAAAACCTGTAAGAGAACACCTCAGTTTAAAGGTAGCCATGTTACGGCAAAAGAACTTCAGGCCCAGACTTCAAAGAGAAACTGCTGAGCTTCAGTTCATTTGCAAATTTGACACCATCAGCTCAGGATTAAACAAAGACTGTGAATGGCTTGCCAACTACAAAAGCAGTTTCTCCTCCCTTGGTGTTCACACTTCAGCTGCTAGAAGAGGGCCTCATCCTCCCTGATTGAACTAATCTCGTTATCTCCAGACTGATTCTTGCCTGCATATTTATACCTGCCCCTGGAAATTTCCTTTACATACATCTGACGAAGTGGGCATTCACCCACGAAAGCTTATGCTCCAATACATCTGTTAGTCTTTAAGTTACCACAGGACTCTTTGTTGTTTTAAAAAGGAGAACAAAGAGGACCTGGGGAACTATAGACCAATCAGCCTAACTTTGATACCTGGAAAAATAATAGAACAAATTATTGAACAATCAATTTGTAAGCACCTAGAGTATAACAGGGTTATAAGTAATAGCCAACATGGATTTGTCAAGAAGAAATCATGCCAAACCAACCTAATTTCTTTTTTTTTTTTTGACAGGGTTACTGGCATAGTAGATGGAGAGGGAAAGGTATAGATGTGTTATATTTTGAATTTAGTAGTGCTTTTGACACAGTCCACATGACAATTTTGTAACCAAACTAGGGAAATGTAGTCTAGGTAAAATTACTACAGGTTGGTGCAAAGGCCCTACTTAGAAAGTAGTTATCAATGGTTTGCTGTCAAACTGGGTTGCAGGGGATGTAGCCAGTGGGGTCCCACAGAGGTCAGTGCTTCCTTCCACCCTAGAGTTTAAGGTAATCCAAATCTTCTTGTGTGATATTCCAGTCCTCTTCCATATTGGCAATATCTCCCAACTTAGTGTCATCAGCAAATTTTATTAGCACACTCCCACTTTTTGTGCCAAGGTCAGTAATAAAAATATTAAATAAGATTGGTCACAAGACTGCTCCCTGAGGAACTCCACTAATTACTTTCCTCCTGCATGACAACTCACCTTTCAGTATTACCCATTGTAGCTGCCCCAGTAACCAGTTCTTTATCCACTTTTCAAGTCTCATATTGATCCCCAGTTTCTCCAATTTAACTAATAATTTTCCATGTGGAACTAAATCACACGCCTTCCTGAAATCCAGTTAGATTTGACATACTGCATTTCCTTTGTCTAAAAAAATCAATTATTGACTCAAAGAAGCAGATTGGGTTGGTCTGGCACAATCTACCTTTTGTAAAATCATGTTGTATTTTATCCCAATTACCATTTACCTTTATGTCCTTAACTACTTTCTCTTTCAAAATTTGTTTCAAGGCCTTGCATACAATTAAGGTCAAACTAACAAGCTTGTAGTTTCCTGGATTGCTTTTTTTCCTCTTTCTTAAAAATGGGAACTATATTAGTAATTCACCAGTCATAGGGTACAACCCCCGAGTTTACAGATTCATTAAAAATCCTTACAATTAGGCCTGCAATTTCATGCGCCAATTCCTTTAATATTCTTGGATAAAGATTATCCAGGCCCAGGTCCCATTAAGCCATATGAATTTGACTTCCACTTCAAATGTGGTAATTTCTAATTCCATATCCTCATTCCCATTAGCCACCCTGCCACTACCCCAAGCTCTTCATTACTCTTATTGAAAACTGGGACCAAGTATATGTTTGGGCATTGGGTCATGCCTAGATTATCTTTTATCTCCACTCCATCCTCAGTGCTTAGCGGTCCCACTTCTTTCCTTGTTTTCTTTTTATTTATATGGCTATAGAACCTTTTATTATTGGTTTTAATTTTCTTTGCAAGGTCCAATGCTGCTTGAATTTTGGCAATTCTCATTTTATCCCTACACTTTCTAAACTCCAAGAGGTAGCTTTCCTTGCCAGTCTTTCCCATCATTCATTTTATAGGCCCTTTGCTTTTTCTTAATAACATGTCTGAGATGCTTACTCATCCAGCTTGGCCTGCAACACTTCCCTTTCCCTTTGCTTGGGATACAGGCTTCAGGTAGTTTCTGCAACTTTGACTTTAAGTAATGCCAAGTGTACTCCACATTCAGATGTTGAGTTCTTCACTCCAGTCCACTTCCCTAACTAACTTCCTTTATTTTTTAAATGTGCCTTTTTGAAATCAAGGACCCTAATTGCACATCTATTTTTTAATCCTTCCATTTAGTTTAAACTGAATTAGCTAATGAGCACTCGAAACAAGGTTGTCCCCTACAGCCTGTTCTTCTATGAGGTCCCCACTATTCACCAATTCCAAATCTAAAATGGCATCACTGCTTGTTGGTTCTGCGACTATGTTGTGAAGAAATCTGTCAGCTATCACATCCAGGAAAACCTGGGCTCTATTATTGTTGGTAGCATTTGTCCTCCAATCTATAGCTGGGAAATTAATCACACAATACCCAGTAGTATTTATTTCATTATAAACATTAAAGAGGTCTCTATCCATATTCAAATTGGATCCTAGGGCATGGATGCATATCCCACTCACTCTGATAGCGTTCTTCCCCAAAGGGATTTTAGCCCAAACAAACTCTGTCTTATCCATTCCATCACTTCTAATTTCTTTATAGTTACCACATCATTAATATACAATGCTACTCCACCACCACCTTTACCTTCATTTCTGTCTTTCCTGACTCAGTTGTTGTCAGGGGGCATCAGCGGCTCTTGTTTGCCAATCTTCTCCAGTCCAGAGTAAGGGTATGTCTACATTACGGGATTATTCCGATTTTACATAAACCGGTTTTGTAAAACAGTTTGTATAAAGTCGAGTGCACATGGCCACACTAAGCACATTAATTCGGCAGTGTGCGTCCATGTACCAAGGCTAGCATCAATTTCCAGAGCGTTGCACTGTGGGTACCTATCCCGTAGCTATCCCATAGTTCCCACAGTCTCCCTTGCCCATTGGAATTCTGGGTTGAGAGCCCAGTGCATGATGGTGCAAAAACAGTGTTGCGGGTGATTCTGGTTAAATGTCATCACTCATTCCTTCCTCTGTGAAAGCAACGATAGACAATCATTTTGTGCCCTTTTTTCCTGGATTGCCCTGGCAGATGCCATAGCATGGCAACCATGGAGTCCGTTTTGCCTTTTGTCACTGTCACCGTATGTGTACTGGATTCCACTGACAGAGGCGGTACTGCAGTGCTACACAGAAGCATTCATTTGCCATTGCAAGGTAGTAGAGATGGTTACCAGTCCTTCTGTACCGTCTGCTGTGCCATTGTAAATTGGCGATGAGATGACGGTTATCAGTTGTTCAGTACCATCTGCTGCTGTCATGGGTGCTCCTGGCTGGCCTTAGCTGAGGTCGGCCAGGGGCACAAAGACAAAAATGGGAATGACTCCCCAAGTCAATCCCTCCTTTATGGTTTATCTAAAAATAGAGTCAGTCCTGCCTAGAATATGGGGCAAGTGTACTAGAGAACCAGTGTATCAGAGAACCAGAGAGCACAGCCGCTCTGTGTCAGATCCCACAGAAATGATGAGCTGCATGCCATTCACAGGGGGTGCCCCTGCAACAATCCCACCCATTGAGTCCCTTCTCCCCCAACCTTTCTGGGCTACCATGGCAGTGTCCCCCATTTGTGTGATGAAGTAATAAAGAATGCAGGAATAAGAAACACTGACTTTTTAGTAAGATAAAATGAGGGGGAGGCAGCCTCCAGCAGCTATGATAGTCCAGGCAGGACATTAAACGGTGTGGGGGGAGAGGAGCCCAGCATCCCGCAGCTATGATAGTCCAGGCAGTATAGAATCTTTTCTTTAGACATGAAAGGGGGGACTGATGGAACTCAGCCCCCAGTTGCTATGATGAGGATGGTTACCAGCCGTTCTGTGCCATCTACCGGGAATGACCAGGAGTCATTCCTATTTTTACCCAGGTGCCACCGGCCGACCTCACCTGAGGCCAACCAGGAGCACTCACAGGCTGATGATGATGATGATGGATAGCAGTCATATTGTACTGTCTGCCTCCAGGGAGGGGTGGAGAGGGGAGAGGATGCTGCTATTCATTGCTGCAGCACCACATCTACCAGCAGCATTCAGTAGACATAGGGTGACATTGAAAAAAGTCAAGAAACAATTTTTTCCCTTTTCTTTCATGGGGAGAGAGGGAGGGTAAATTGACGAGATATACCCGGATCCACCCCGGACCATGTGTTTGACCCTATAGGCATTGGGAGCTCAGCCAAGAATGCAAATGCTTTTCGGAGACTGCAGGGGCTGTGGGATAGCTGGAGTCCTCAGTACCCCCCCCCCATGAGCGTCCATTTGATTCTTTGGCTTTCCATTACGCTTGTCACACAGCACTGTGCTGTGGCCTCTGTCTATCATAGCCTGGAGATTTTTTCAAATGCTTGCTCATTTCATCTTTTGGAATGGAGCTGTGATAGAACAGATTTGTCTCCCCATACAGCGATCAGATCCAGTATCTCCCGTGTAGTCCATGCTGGAGCTCTTTTTGGATTTGGGACTGCATTGCCACCCTTGCTGATCAGAGCTCCACACTGGGCAAACAGGAAATGAAATTCAAAAGTTCGCGGGGCTTTTCCTGTTTACCTGGCCAGTGCATCCGAGTTCGGATTGCTGTCCAGAGCAGTCACAATGGTGCACTGTGGGATACCGCCTGGAAGCCAATACTGTTGATTTGCGGCCACACTAACTCTAATCCGATATGGTAATACCGATTTCAGTGCTACTCCTCTCGTCGGGGAGGAGTACAGAAACCGGTTTAAAGAGCCCTTTATATCGATATAAAGGGCCTTGTTGTGTGGACGGGTGCAGCGTTAAATCGGTTTAAAGCTGTTAAAATCGGTTTAAACGCATAGTGTAGACCAGGCCTAAATCACTGCACCAGATCCTGCTCTTTTGAGCAGCTACCTGGTACAGTTCTGTGATATCAGCTCTGCTTTTACCAGCTGGGTGGGCCAAGGTGCTGCACAGTCAACTCTGCACCATGGCTGATCCACTGGGGCCTCACTGTGAAATCACCTCTGCACCACCACTGCCACTAGTTGGGCTTCACTGCAAAGTCAGCTCGTACCACCTCAGGTCTAGTTTCACACAGCACACAGTCTCCAGCTGAGGAACCCAGAGCAAACCAAGACCCTTGGACAAAGCTCCTAGTCTCTATGACACAGCCTTTTCCCCCTCATCTCTTTTGATTTTGCATTTTGTAACCAAAACAGTCTTTCACCTATAAAGTCAAGGTGACTCACTTACTTCAGGTCATATCTGGCATAATCCTGATGACTGTGCATGTATATAGGTTTTTTTAATGATTTATATAATCAAATTAAAAAATCCAAAGTCACAAAGCTCAGGTCAGGAGAATTATGGGTAAGCAACATTGTAATTCATGCAAGTGTGCTGGGCAGAACTATCTTTTCCATCCATTTAATTATACTGGTCCTGGGTCTTGCAAAGGGAAAGTGGGATATGTCAAGGAGAGACACAATAGACAGGAGAAAAGTCCTGGGACATGACACACACGCAGATTTCTAGAAACATGCTCTGAGCATACTGGCAAAAATAAGTTCTGACAGCCTTTTAGCATAGAAAAACCTTGTTTATTTATGCTGGAGGTAACATTTGCATTCTTTGTAGCACAAGTTTTGTGGCCATCTAGCAGTGCTATTGTCATAGTAACTAAATGCATTCAATTTTTTAAATGTTCTTATTCTCTTTTTATACTTTGCCAGTAAAGTGCTTTACTTAAGCTACATGAAAATGGATGGGTAGATTTGAGGTTGAGATACCTTGAAGAGAAAGAACATGAATGCTGATCACAAAAGAAGCTGGTTTAGGAGTATTGTAATAGGGGGCTCAGAGCCCCAGGTGGGCAGTAGAGAGCCTTTGTCAGGGCAGCCGAGGTGACTGTTTCTGAATTTAATCTTTGGCTTTCCACCCTGGGCATCTGGGCCTCAGCCCTTACGGGAGTGTGATAGAGGGACCTGGACCCTCCCTCTCCACTGCGTCCCAGCCCAGGACCCTGCGTGTACCAACACCAGCCAGATCCTCCCTGCAGCAAGTCAAAGTTTGCTTCCCTGGGCTATTTCCTACCAGTAGGTCCCTTCAGTGTGAGGTGTGGTCCCTACAGTCCAAACAGAAAGTCTCTCTACAACAACAAAAAAGAATCCAAAGGAGCCGGTCTCTGCAAGTTCTCAAAGGGAGTGGTGGTGAGAGAAGGCACTGTCTGCAGGCCTTACCTACTCTGTGGTCCCCTCGCTCAGTCATCTCTCTGGCTTCCTGGAGGTATCCTCTCTCTTGCAGCCTGTCCACCACCTTTTACCTGGGCTTCTGAGCTCCTTTTAACCTGCTACTGCAGCCGAAGCATGGTTGGCAGGCCTAGGGAGCTGGGCTACCTGGGGTTTGTATTGCCTTTTAACCCCTTCAGGCCCAGTTTTTGGTTTGTATATATGCCATCAGAAGTATGATCAACATGAGCACTCAGCCAGAGGCAAAAAGAATCGTGGTGACTGAAAACTCTCTGAGCTCAGTGAAAGCAATAGGAGACCTGAAGGATGCCAAGCAAGGTTACAGAGACCAAGAGTAATCTTGGCAATTGCTATCTGGAAAGTAATATCAATCCCTAGTGATATAGTGGAATAAATATTAAGAAAGAAAAAGTATTTAGAGGATGATATAAGCATGATCATTAAGCAGCATGGATTTATATCAAGGAAATCATGCCAGAGAAACTCATTATATTTTTAATCAAATTACAAAATTAACTAGTGGATTGAGAGTACAGTAGCTGTACAGCATTTGATACTGTGACCCACAAAATATTACTTGAAAAATTATTTCAAGTTAATGTGCATTGGCAGGGTGGGGGAAGTTTATAAATAAAATGACTGGCTTGGTTATGAGCACTGTTAAATAGATTAACAACTGGCTGAAGTGCCATGAAAGAGAGTGATAAGAAGCAATATATTAAACTGAAAGCTGTCCTATGGGGATTGGGTGCTTAAGCCTGGTCTTGTTTAGTTTGTTTGTTAATGATCTAGACTCTAGAGGATGGAGTAAACAGTATGATGACTATCATACATCTGAAGGGGATATTACATTGTGAAGTGTTGCAAACACCCATGAGAATAACACAAAGGGATTTAGAGAGGTATGAAATATGGACAGGAAATAAGACAAGATTCAGTCTAGGACAATGGAAGCTAAAGGTGAAAAAAAATCTGAAATATGTAACTCAGTGGAATGGAGACACTTAGGGTTCAGTGCCGCTAAGTAAACTCCCACTCAGCTTTCTCAGCAAGGCAAGTGAAGACTGCCACTGGTGTGCAGTGATGACAAAAATAACCTATTGTAAACACTCTGCACTTCTATTTTGGTTTTTATCAGAGGATCCCAAAGGCTGTTCACTATTCCTATCCTCAGTTAGAAAGAGGAAACTGGGACACAGAAGTTAAATGGCTTGTTCATGCAAGTAAGTAGGACTGCTCATGTGAGTAAAAGGTTGCAGGATTGTGACTCCTCTGGAAAGTGATCTGCATCTCTAGTTTGTCTATACAGCACTGTAGAAAAGTAATTAAAAATTCAATTGTTTAATTGTCGTTCATTTGTGATTAGAGTCATTCCATGCCCCTGCTCCTCCATAACCAATTTAATGGAAAGAGATGTCATCCTCTTAGAAAACACTCTCTGGTGGGGACTCTCAATTCTGCTGATGCAGGGCCAGGTGGAAAAAGCTGATTTGTATATTGTTAAAGACTGCGTGGCTCAAGTGATCACTCATGAGAGAGGAGCCTTTCACTTCTGGGTCGGCAGTTCAAACGCAGGCCATGCAAGTAGTGACTGAAAGAGGTTACCACCTGACAGATCTTTAGTGCATGATATGAAATAAAATTTTCTCTTTTCCATGGGTATCTCCATGGGTATTTCCATGGGTATCTCCATTACAAAAGTTACCATAATTAGCTATCTCAGTAGAGAGTCTAGGAATTGAGTGCACAGGAAGGCAACTATTATCAGCACAGAGGCAGTTCTCTGAGAACAGGGGTGACAAGTACATTGGGATGACAGTATAGGAAAATGTATGCTGTCATTGCCTGCTCTGTGGATAAAGATGTCATGTGTTAGGGCTGTTGACACAGCACTTTCACAATGCTAAAACTCAAACACACAAAAATTAATTTTATTTATAATACAGCAAGAAAATATTGTGTTGGGAAACTGAAAGTTTTCAGGAGCTTTTTCCAGAATGAATTGGGTTTTATGAGATTGGATGCCATTTTGAAAAGTTAACCATTATTTTGTAAAGTTTCCCACAGATTCCTTTGGACACTGTGCTAAGTAATGATTGTTTTTCCATTGTGCAGTGTTTCCCAACATTGGTGACCCCTTATCTGAAGAAAAACATTTTCACAACACCTTTACATTTATTATGAAAGAGTAAAAATGTATCAGTGATAAAGTGTATATAATGTGCGTGTGATTTGAGAGGTTGATAGAGAATACTTGACCTTGAAGGGTAAGGGTGAGGGTGGGGGTGGGGGCAGGGGAGAAGGAAGGGTGGAGGAGTGATATTTTCTTTGCTTTAGATAGCAATACAATTTCCAATGCCTCACACCTCCCTCACCCACTCCCTGAGAGTCACACAACCCATTGAGAAACACTGCCCCTGTGTAGTAGGAGAGCAGCTGGTTGGTTCTAAAACCTTTGGGTGTTCAATAGTGTAGGGCATAGAAGAAACATAATAGTGTCTCACAGAGCAAAACATTTTTGAAAAACATTTTATTGCATCGGCGAAGGTGAGAACTGGGCTTCCATCTCTTTCACCTTATTTCAGAGGCGAGACTTACTGTGGAAGGAAATGGGCAGACAAAACTCTTGAGAGGGCAAGAAAGAAATGCATGTCTCATCCATCTACTTCTTTCTGCTTTTGTGAATTACACTTTACAATTGCAAAAAGGTATCTGTTTATGGCAAAACTAAGTAAAAGTACCTCATAGAAAAACTAGTTTTGGAGGATAAATTTTAAAAATTAGCTGCTTCAAACAATCATAATACAAAACCTCAAGATTGTCAGCTTTGTATATGTAAAAAATACTGCTCTACTCATAAGTAAAACTAAATTCTCTATACTCATTCCATTTCCAATAATTTCTTCTTGGTTAGTGAAAGGAACTATACACAAAGACAAAGTGGAGAAACAAATTCCTCCTGCCAAATCGTTCTGTTTTGGCAATCTTAGATGTCATTTATCACAATAGTAGGTAAAATACTTTCAGCCAAGAGTGGTTTTTAAGTTGACCCTGTCTCTTTAAAAATGAAGAGCACAGGTGACATGGAGACAAACATCAGCCTACAATATTATGAACAGCATGAGCCTGCACCACTTCTCGCAAGTGGAATCCCAGGGCATGTCTACTCTACAAAATTATCTTGACCTAAGGTACATCAGCGTACAGCTGCTGCCATAATTAAATTAGTTTTGCATGTCCACATTGCACAACTTGTGTCGGTGATGCACGTCCTCACAAGAAGTGCTTGTACCGATTGTACTGCCAGTGTGAGGCATTGTGGGATGGCTTCTGAAAGGCAGTAAGTGTATATGTAAGCGACGCAATGCCTACACTGGCACTGTGTCAACCTAACTACATTGCCATTGATTCTACACTTCCTATAGAGGTGGATTTATTAGGTCAGCATAGCTGGGCAGTTACGTGGGCAGGAGCTTAATTTTAGTGTCGATGCTTAAATAGTAGGTTGATGTAAGCCACCTTGCATCAACCTAACTCTGTAGCGTAGACCAGGCCCCAGACTGAAACTCATGTCAATCTGACTCAGAACATGGTTTTATCTATCTACGATACCTCTGCACTATCTTCAATCCTCACAATAGCCCTCTGAGATAGTGAAGTGCTATTATCCCCATTTTACAGATGGGGAACTGAGGTACTGAGAAACAAGTGGCTTATCTAGGTGAACAGTTAGTGCATGGCAGTTCCCTACTGCACATTGACCCACTCATGTTTCAGTGTGGAATAAATCAAAGTGCACTAGGGAACTTATAGTGCACAGTTACAGGGTAGATGGACAGTTAGTGCCCTGCATGATAGTGTGCTATAGGCTGACACCCCAGCTTGCCACATATGAAGGCTATGTCTACTCTGCCCCTCTGTTCAGACTCCAGAGATGTGAATAACAGCATGCACTAAAGTGCTGAGCTGTAACTCTCCTGTGTGAATGCTGAGGGTGCAAACTAAAAGGCTCCTTATTCACATTAATATAATCCTTTCCAAACAGGACTGCACTAATATGAACTAGGAACTTTTTAGTTCATGCCCACTGTGTTGATACAGGAGCTACAGCTCAGCACTTTTGTGTGCACTGCTGTTTACACCTCTGTAGTCCGAACTGCAGGGCAGTGAAGACAAGCCCTTAGTTTCTGGGTGGACAAGCCCAAAGAGACTTGCCCAAGGTCACAAAGGAAGTCTGTGGTGCAGCAAAGACTTGAACCTAGCTCTTTTGAGTCCTAGGCTAACCCTCTATGCACTGACAATCAGGGAGAATCTGTGCTCTTCCTTTCCCACCCTAAGTTGTTCTGTGTCCTTCCAAAATAGTAAATGTATTTTCGGATGTTAGCTTTTTTTTATTCATCTGTGTTTGGCTGTTTGGAGTACTTTAATTGTATTTTATTGCCACAAGCTTTCTAACACCATGACAATGTTTTCTTTGGGAGCAGAGTTTGGGCGGCAGGCCTGCCTGAAGTAGGAAGTGACACCCTGAGTAATTGCATAGCTTGGAGAGCTGATATCTGAGCATATGGCTGACAATTTCCCATCCACATTTGAGAACCTCATAATTTATGTGGCTAATATAAAGACAATATAAAAATCTCCTAGTGGCTCTGATGCATATAAGTATTTCTGAAGTTGATCAGTTACCACACAATGTTCCCAATTTAACATGTCAGTGGGAAATTTGTAGCAGACTAAACATCATATAATGTAAATGAGTTAGAAATTGAAATGTGGTGCAACACAGAAAGTGCTTGATGTGACCAATGTCACTACAAATATTCTTACTAAGAACTCTTTGAAGAGTGTCGTTGTCCTATCAATGAGAGCACACTCAGCATCAGATGTTCTGTCATACTTCTAAAGAATGGAATGGGAAACAAACACTGAGGTGAGGGGATAGTTGTTGGGTGTTTTGGGGATGGTGCCCAGGGGAAGAATTGGCTTTTAAAGATTGACACACTGAATCAAAGACTAAAGAAGATGATGGCTAAACATTTAAAGATATATTTCACCTGAACGTCCACCAATGTAATATACGCCATCATATGCCAGCAATACCCCTCTGCTATGTACATCGGCCAAACTGGACAGTCGCTACGGAAAAGGATAAACGGACACAAATCAGATATTAGGAATGGCAATATACAAAAACCTGTAGGAGAACACTTCAATCTCCCTGGACACACAATAGCAGATCTAAAGGTAGCCATCCTGCAGCAAAAAAACTTCAGGACCAGACTTCAAAGAGAAACTGCTGAGCTTCAGTTCATCTGCAAATTTGACACCATCAGCTCAGGATTAAACAAAGACTGTGAATGGCTAGCCAGCTACAAAAGCAGTTTCTCCTCCCTTGATTTTCACACCCCAGCTGCTAGAAGAGGGCCTCATCCTCCCTGATTGAACTAACCTCGTTATCTCTAGCCTGCTTCTTGCTTGCATATATATACCTGCCCCTGGAAATTTCCACTACATGCATCCGACGAAGTGGGTACTCACCCACGAAAGCTCATGCTCCAATACGTCGGTTAGTCTATAAGGTGCCACAGGACTCTTTGCTGCATTTAAAGATAAGTTATTGTTAGGGAATCAGTCAGGAGTTAAACAGAAATACTTGCTTGAAACTAATTTGTAGTAGATTTGGGGGACCGGAATATATCAGTTACTCCCTCTCCTCAGCTATGCCAAAAAGTGGGGACATTTTATTTATGAAAGCAAGAGAGTGGGCATACTCCAGATTCCCTCCACTTAGCCTCTGGCTGCTGGTTTGTGAGTGACTGGGGAGGTGAAATCCACCTCTGCCACCTCTGCCCCAGTAGCTGTTATTCCAGCTTTTTGCATGAAGTACTGGAGCCACTGATTCATGCAAGTGCAGGTTTATAGTCCCTCTTCTGTCCCCTAGACCACCATGCCTGGCCAGCAAAGAAACCCTTCCCGCAGGAATCCTTTAGTGGCTTCTCAGCAGGCAAGCCCTGCCCTGCTCCTGGGCAGGGTTGAGGTAGTGAGGGGGCTTTGTACCATCCTCCTATACTAGGATTGAATTTCACCCCTGCTTATTTAACAAGCTGAAGCAACTTCAGGTAATATTGTAAAGTGAACATTCACCAGCCGCAACATACGTCATCCCACGTGGATTAGGCAGAGTAACATACATAAGAATCAGAGCTGGACCAAGGCAACATATGATCTAGGCACACCCATGTCATGGCCATGCACCTCCCTGAGGGGGCAGCTGATTTCAAAATTAAGCAGAGAGTTCAGTTCACTTTTCTTTGTGCTATTGTTTCAGGTTGCCTATCATAATGGTACCTTCTGACCTTGAAGTCTATGAGTCTATGACTCAAGACGAGCATCATTGACTCTCGGGTCACATTTTCAAACTTTCTTTTTCATCCATGAGGGTTAGAAATATATTTCAAACAAAGATTCTGATAGCACGTGACTCAGTGAGCTCGGGCCGTAGGTACAGGCCTATAATGTCTCTGTCTTAATCTGGCCTTGATGAGTACAAACAAGAATACTGCCTTCAGAAACAATAGAGCAACATTAATCTGTATTGTGAGCTGGAAGCATCACCTACAAGCAAGATCATAATATGAAAAACATATGCCAGATTGCATGGTAAAGGATTACTATTCTGAAATGTTGCACAAGTGCTGTGGTAAGGTTTCCTGTGAGGCAATCATATCTTTCACCACCTCTCTAGCTTAGTACTTTGAACCTATAAAGCTGCTGTTAATTCATGGAACATAGCTATTCTTCACACTGAAAACCATCTCATCTGCTGACTAGATTTATGGGATACTTACAAGGTCAAGCACTGAAGTCTTAGTGTTGCTGTACCATAAGCTAGGAACTGGCTAATTAAATAGGATTCTGCCAGTATATATTTCAGTATTTTTCTTCCCCTCATCTTATTCAAGACATTTTAGGGGACCAGATCCTCAACTGGCATAAATCAACACAGCTTCATTGAAGTCAGAGCTATACACCATCATAGGTGCCAACTTTTCCCAGCGCTGGTGGGTGCTCACACCCCTAATGCCCCAGCCCCGCCTTGACCTCACCCTTTCCCCACCCCATCCCCATTCCAATCCCTTCCCCAAAGTCCCCACCCCAACTCCACCCTCTCCCTGCCCCTATTGGACCCCTTTCCCAAATCCCCACCCCAGCCCCACCTCTTCCCCAAGTGCACCACGTTCCCCTCTCCCTGCCCCCTCCCAGCCACGTGAAACAGCTATTTCACGGCAGGAAGCACTGGGAGCTGGGGGGGGGAAAGTGGGCACATGGTGCGCTCAGGAGAGGAGGTGGAGGCGGAGGCGAGCTCTCCAGGGCACCCACCAATTTTTCCCAATGGATGCTCCAGCCCCTATTTACACCATTTGATACCTATTTACACCATTTGAGGACCATTTGAAGTCAAAATTCACTCCTTGTTACATTACCATGTGTTGTTATGAAGAAAATCCGACTGCCAAGAACAATGAATTATGTCTGCATGAGAGGAATGAGCAGCAGGAGCAGATGAACCCCTAAGCAACAAAAGAACGTATTTTCATGGAAATGGCCCTAGTAATTAAAAACAAGAGGGGAGAAACACAGAAGATGACATATCAGCAGAACTGTTTAGAAATAGATTATTTTTCTATGTTCCACAAAGTACCATCAACTCTAAAAAATTGATCCATTTAGTTAATTGTTTTAGAGGGTTATGTGAATTTGTGCATATAATAATTTGATAGATATATCTGACCTTGAACAACTTGAATTATATCATCAAAAATAATTGTGCTAAAAGAATGGCAAGAAGTCATGGAATGCCAGAGTTAAATCTTCATGTGCATTCTCTTACATACAGTCTATGATCACCTACTGAAATACAATATCATTCCATTTTTTCTGTATATCCTTAGATTCCAAAGTGGTATTTTACACTACTGTGCTATTCTCCATGTATGGCTGACAATCCATGAATGTCATTTACAAACAAGATGCACAGCATATGAGGGGAAAGCTCCTGTGGAGAGCTACTTCCTTCAATACACTTTTTACAGAATTCCCTTGCAGACTTGTTTTTAAATGACTTCTGTTTTAGTCTGCTTACAGATTTATAATGTGAAAAGTAGTCCCAGCTAGTATTGATTGTGTGAACTGTTTCATAGCAATTAACACTTCCTTTATGCTTCTGAAATATTTCAGTACATCTTTCATGGATTATAAATCATAATTATTAGTAAGCAGGTGTAGTAGCTATATTGTACATTTTTCTTTCACTTTTGCAACTTGATGTGGTAGTTATTCTGTATGAAAAATTTATATAGCCATCCCAGGGGGAGATAGATTAGCAGGAAGAGAACAGGTGATGCAGTAAAAGGTATATGGTAAGTATTTTTCACATGACGGCAGTTTACCAGATGCTTTTCATCCATAGATTTATAAATGAAATGGTGATATTTTAAGAATTAATGTCTGAAAATTATGGGCCAAATTCTGCTGATGCAAAAGGACAAAATACCACTGAGGCCTCTGGAACTGCACCCATTTACACCAAAAGGAAATTAGACTGACCCATTTATGTATTCATTACTATATAACAATTGTTTGTTACCTAGAAGATTATATTTCTTTTAAAGTGTTTGAACCAATAAGTACAATTAAATACAAACACACACTTCCAAAGATGTTTCTCCTTGTCATCTATGAATTGGTTAGAATAGTTGTCTGTGAGTGGCAGATAGTTTGCTGCCTTGTAAGATGGACTGTGGGAGTGCTCTGTTGCTGACACATCTCCAACCACCTGTTATGAATCAAGCTAGACTAATTCTAAATAGTTAAAATATTGGAATAAAAGAGTGAGACGGATCTCTTTGACGCGAAGCAGACAAGAAGTGATAACTTCTGAATTAATAAGTAAGACTCAGTTATCTTTGCAACAGTGGTGTCATAACCCAATTTGTTAGCCTAAAGGCACAGTGGGCTATTTCGACAAAGAGTTTTACACATCTAATTGCTACTTTAGGCATATAACTCAAAAATGTAGCTCCTCAAAACCCTGCTCTGCTGCTGCCTGAACTAGCAGGTGCTTAAATTACCTTGTGAGCGTGCACAAAGCGGTCTCGGTCCTGACACCCAGCTCACATCTAAGTCACTGGGCTAGAGAGAATGATTCCATAGGCCAGTGGTTAAGCTACTCATCTGGGAAAGCCAGTTTCCAGTTCCTGCTTCAATGAATATTTAGGTTTTTAATGCAAAGCGGAACAATTTCATATAAACTGGAACAGCTTCAACAGGTGAGATTACCCCAGAATACCCTATAGGTTAGTAAGTTCATGTGAGACGTTGGAGACCTAGGTTCAAGTAGCTGCACCCCATCAACCACAGTGGGGATTTGAACCTGGATGTGCTGTATCCTGGGGGAACACTCTAGTCACAAGGATATAGGGTAAAAGTGGGGCACTTCCTTTTCATTTTTTGTGAGATAAGGCTGACCTCATTTAAACCTCTACCTCCAGGAGAAGATTCAAAGCTGTGAATCCTAAGCAGAGTCACATCCCATAAGGTGCCCACCTCCCTTTGGCGTTTCCTATTGGGTAGATTATGCAGCTCCCTGCTCAGCATGCTGGCTTTTATCAAACCCATTCTTAGGCACTGGCTCACCCCATGTATTGTACAGGAAACCTGGACACCTAACTCAAGGTTCTGGATTCAACGAGAGCGCCTAAAAGTTAGACAGTACCACACTGAGTCTAAATCCCCTAGCCCTGATAATCTATCAGAATAGCCACAAAGGTTGTAAAATAATATACTAACTGCCTAATTTTTAATCTTTAATATCTCTGTGCAACAAGGAATGAAATATACTGTTAAAGGCATGAATATCAGATATCTACACCCAATGTATTTTACAATGTTAGATTATAGAAAATAAGAAAGAATTTTGTTTCAAAGTAAAATATTGAATTCAGAAAATTATTTTACTTACAGCTTTTTCTGGTGACTAAGAGATTAGTAGTAATTAAGAACAAGCTTCACAAAGCACTGGGGATTCTCATTTTCGGAACTTTCCTAATAATGAATATTGTTTTCCAAATAGGAAAATGTCCCTGGGGTTTAGACAACTGTTCTTGCCCCTGTGTAGAATAACTACCTTTCTGTTGTGTACAAAGGCACATGAAAAGCACATCTCCCCTGCTGTTATAATTACTATTAAATACTTTTGCACTTATTGCTAGGGAAGTAAAATGCCATAAATGCAGGGATTCAAACATACACAATAAAACTGTTAATCAAAAAGCTAAGTAAAATTAAGTATCAGAGGGGTAGCCGTGTTAGTCTGGATCTGTAAAAGCAGCAAAGAATCCTGTGGCACCTTATAGACTAACAGACGTTTTGGAGCATGAGCTTTTGTGGGTGAATACCCACTTCCTCAGATGCACCTGAGGAAGTGGATATTCACCCACAAAAGCTCATGCTCCAAAACGTCTGTTAGTCTATAAGGTGCCACAGGATTCTTTGCTGCTTTTAAGTAAAATTAGTTTGTTTTACCACGTGCCCTGAAGTTCATTAGTCTTTGGCTATGACTCTGGCCCTCAACTGAGTAAGCCATGCTGCCAAAAATGGTGAATGAGAGTCTGATCTAATGGACATTATAGTAAATCTGGAGTAATTTCACTGAAATCAAAGGAGATGCTCTGTATTTACATTAGCATAACTGAGAGCAGGATTTGCAGGGAAGGCACTGTCTACACAGAAATGTAAGCCTAGGGTTAGTGGTACTTGAGTCAGCTGACCTGTGTCAGGGAACCTAGGGTTTGAGCATCAACAGTGCATTTTAACCCTAGGTTAAGAATCTTCTGACCCATGCTTGAACCTAGGGTTGTGTTGTCCACACTGCAGCGCTCAGACCCAAGTCAAAGTAACCGTATCCCAAAGTGCCTAGCTGCCTTGCTGCTTTGACTCTAGCCCTAGGAATGTGGTGCATTGTGGGAAAACTCTACTGTCCACCCTAACTGTGGTAGTGCTATTGATGGTACTCGGGTGACCCTAAGGAGCCCAGGAGTACATAAACCACATAATTAGCCCATTTGATGGCCATCTCAGTAGAATGACTGCACTTTGAGAAGGTTTTTGCTGAACTACCATTTAAGAATTGGGCTCTCCACCTCTAGGCTGAGTGACATTAGCAGGAAAATGCTATGGAAATGGAATGGGAAAGATTACCATTGACTTCAAATGTGATTTGGATAAAACCCTTGAAGAGTTAATTCTGCAGGTCTCACTATGCCCAGAAGTACTGCTGATTGTGTAACACCTGGGTTATTACATACTGAGGATATATTTATTACTCAGTTTTCCATCTAAAATTTAATTTACCTGACTGTTCCATGAATGTAAATGGTTATTTTTACTATATGAATCTGTTTTCTTCCTTTAGTTCTAGGAAGTACACTACCTACATAAAGCTATGGACATTTCTAAATTCCCGCAGTTGACATAAATACAATGCTACCAAAGCTTTTGGTGAGAGGTCCTGATTTTCATAAGGCCTCAAAGCACTCTGCTTGCTTTTTCAGCCTTGTGCAGCCCATGTTATGAGATACCCATGACAGAGTCCAAACAATTAAATGTCAAAAGGTATGTATACACTTGGAGCTGGAGATCTAACTTCCAGCTCAAGGAAGCACACTCATGCTAGCTTGATCAGAGCTAGAACACTAAAAATAGGAGTGCAGCCATGTTGCCATGAGGGGTGGCCTGAGCACAGTCCCATTCAAGACCATATATAAGTACTCAGGGCAGCTAGCCCCTCCTGCTGCTCACACTGCCACAGCTACACTTCTATTTTTAGTGTGCTAGCTTGATGAGAGCTAGCACAGGTATGTCTTCTTGAGCTGGTAATTACACTTCCAGCTCAAAGCATAGACATGCCCATAGAGGAGCAAATTCTGTTCCCATTTACAACAGTGTATGTCCAGGATGTCACCAGTGAAGTTACCCTGGATTTACATAGGTGTAAAAGAGGGCAAAATTCTGGCCACAGACTTTTTAAGGAGAGTATCAGAGTACAGAGCTACCTAGTTTAAAGCTTAGTTATTCCTAGTACTTTTTCAACTTCTTGCAATAACAACAGTTCCTTGACATGTGCAATTTAAGAAATAAGCTGTCTACATAAAAAAGGATCATATTTTCCCCCCAACTTCTTCAGGTGCACAGATTACAATGGTACCAAATTTCATGGGAGATCTGGTTTCCATGGTGAGCAAACTACCTTCATCTGCTGTTTTGCAGGCCACATTATGTACACCACCCCCTCCTTGGCATACCAAAGGCGTGGTTGAACACTGATTCATATACACACAGTTTATTCATATTTTTAAATTAAACAATCTGGGGGCTATGAGGATGCAAAGCTCAACCTCCCACCTCAGATGTGCATTGCTGATAACCCCCTTGAAGGAAACAAACAAATGCAGTAAATACCAACTATGTGTCAGGAAGTTACTTCATGTAACCGTGGCACATTGTAGGCAGCTAAACAAAAATGTGCTTGTTTTCAGTTGCCTGGTATCCTTCTTACCACTAAAGATAGCCAAGTGACCACTTCCAAATAGCATTTAGACAAATTCTGGTTTCTGTATTGAAGACCGACTGAGGGCTAGAGTTTGGGTTCATGTTATACTGCCAAGAACTTGCCATCTGCCTTTTCAAAGTTCCAATTTTCATTTTTAAAAAGAATGTAACCCCAAACCTAACCCAGGGACTGGATTGCATCCAGGTGTGTAAATCCAACTGCCCAACCCCTTTACATTTGAAAACGTCCCAATTCAAGATTCTGGTTTTGACCCCTCTAAATAAATGGGTACCAAATAAGCGCAAATTCATATGGCTGCTCAGGAGTCCCTTATGAGCTGATCCAACAACCATTTTCATTAGCCTTAGCACTTTACTAGTAGCCTCTCCACACAGGTAGGTAGCTGCTCCTTGTGGAGCGTTCTTTACTTTCTCTTCTTTTTTTCCAACTCACCCAAAGATGGTTACTCAGGATAGTCCCTTAAAAAAATCCCCCCTTATTGCATGTTACCAATATGTAACCGTTGTGGATGCTTACAGGCCACCCAGCTAACTGTGTAAAAGCAGAGGTTTTCAAGGCTGGTAAATGGTAACTTATGTTGGTGCTCGGTTGCCTTTAAAAAAATAACAACAGGAAAATGACCAAAGCAGAGACACAGGTGCCTGGTGACATTTGATAAAATTATGCTTTTTCTCTCATCTTGACTATTAGCCATGAGTCACATTGAAGTTACAGAATGTGTGGACATTTGGTTGTGTGGGCCCCATTCAATTGTATTCCGGGCAGCAAAAATGGCTGAGTAGTATCCATATGGTAGACAGCTTGATAAGCCTAGTAAAAAGGCAATGGCACTGGAAATAGAACAGGGGAAGAGGAATATGTTGGTGTAATTATTTCAGATCATGCATGCAATAGAAGTGTCCAGTTACCAGCATTCTAGTTATTTATATAGGAGAGAATAACTCTCAATAGTACTGATGGATTTACAATGAATTATGGCCAATACCAGAATAATCTGTTCACAACTGTTACTGAAACAGGTTTGGAGTGGGAGATGGAAAATTATGGGACAATTGACAGTGTATAAAAGAAAATGAGCAGATAATTATCTAAGCTAATCCTTACCAAGATGGTTTCTTTGATGGAAGGTCACAACACATTAGAGCTTCCTGACATTTTTCTTCAGCTTTTACCAATTAAGTGTTTTCATAATAGGCCATGAAGGCTATGTATGGGTTATACTGGATATCAAGAATCTACTTTTATTTATACAAGTAGGGACTAACCAGCTTTGGTTGGATTTTGGCCTACCGTGGAAGTCTTGGCAAAGCTGGTATGGTTGGTATCAAGGCTCATTTGATTTGTATGTGGAAGTGTAATGTGGCGATGCTCACCTCCGTGGCACCTCCTGCTGGCCACCCTGGGAATTAGCTCTTTTGATCCAGAGCGCCCTTTGCAGGCTGATGCCTCACTGCCGTTGGCCCCCGTACCCTTCCCAGATCCTGGTGCCCCTTTACCTTGGGGGATGCCCCCTGGCAGTACCCCCCAACTTCTGGGTCTCCTCCAGAGGAAACCCCACCCACTATCCCCACCTCACCTCAGTATCAGGCTACTGCCAGTCACCCTCTAGCCTCCATTCACTGGGGCCGACTGCAGTGTATAAGCTGCTCATCACAGGCAAGGGGGGTTTGGACCTGCTGCCTTTTCCTACCCCTGGGCTGCTCTCTGCAACCCTAGTACCCTTCTGGGCCTTTAACAAGGCCTGCAGCCTGGGTGGTTTCCAGGTCGGAGCTCCTCAGCTCCTCTGGCCTTCCGCCAGCCCTGCTCCACTCTAGGTACCCTGGTCCGCTCCCCAGCCACTAGGCTAATCTCTCTCCACAGTTAGAGGAGACTCTCTCTGAGCACCTGGCTCAGAGCCTTTTTATAAGGGCCAGCTGTGGTCTGTTGGGGGCACAGCCCCCAGCTGGACCTGCTTCCCCAATCAGCCTGGGAGCTGCCTGCTCCCAGCCACAGCCCTCTCCTGGGCTGTTTTAAACCCCTCAGGG
The DNA here is from genome assembly GCF_007399415.2 of Gopherus evgoodei. Lineage (NCBI taxonomy): Eukaryota > Metazoa > Chordata > Testudines > Testudinidae > Gopherus > Gopherus evgoodei. The sequence goes on from NC_044322.1 coordinate 187,936,223, forward strand.
CAGGAGCGGGTGACCACCACACTACAGGATGGCAGATGAAATGCTTCAAAGCTACTCAAACAAATTTGCACAAGATGAATGTTTATGATTCAACCTTTGAGCAACTGATCACATATCACATTACCTGGCACCGTGCCATAAGGATGGGTGTCCACAACTTTGAGAAGAAATGTGTTGTGAAGCTGGAAGCACAGCACCTGGTTTGGAAATAATATGCAGCTCAATTAACCCAACCAGGCAAGTGGCTGAGCGGTCAGTACATTGTGTTGTTCTTCTAATTAAATCTGAAACTTGTAAACAGGAAAATGTTTTACTCATTTACTGAATGATGAACTTAGAGTGGTAAGCAAAAACAAAACAAAACAAATAAAAAATAACAAAAATAGTTACCATAGAGATGACAGTAATTTAGAAATAATAAACATGTACAAAGTATTACTTTTGTAAGAATATAGCATCATCTCTGGTAGAGGAGGTCATCCCCACTGACAATCATTTAAGAAGGGTATTTTAGGAATGAGGATCCAAAAGAGAAAGAGAGGTAGATGAGCTATGAGTTAACCTTAAGAGATATACTTGGCCAAATAACCTATTTCCTCCACCTTCTACACTCTCCGTCCTTTGCTATTCCTGACTTACTAGTAAATTCCCTTTTCTTAATCCATTATTTGGCTAAAATATTTTCTTAGTCACAGTAAGAAAATATTATCCAAGTTAAAATATTTGATGGAGTAAGATATAAACTGTATTTTCTCCTATCCATTCCTTCAGTCCTGATTCTGTTCATGGATTTCTCATTTCCCCTACAATTAATAGTCTTCTTAGTCACAGTATTATACATTAAGAATCTGTGCCCACCCCTAACCAACCACTCCTTGCATTTTTTATTATTAATTATTATTATTATTTTGCATACACACTTTTGCACCTACAACTAGTTTCAGGCACAACTTAGGCTATTTAGATGTATCTGATTTGCAGTCACAATCAAGGCCTTAAACATCTAGATAACCAGGTTTTAGAAATCTGGCCCTAAATATTTGCTAGCATTGTCATTATTCTATAGATAGGTTCTGGATGTGCCAGGTCTGACCAAGTGGTCCCTTGATGAAATTCTGTTGAAAACAGGAGTAGGAAGTTGGAGGAAGCACCATGATTAAAAGTTTCTGTTGTCAAAACCTTTATTCTTTTTTGAAAAAGTCAATGGGACTCATGAATTAGGATGTGTAGGGTTGGACTGTTAATTCTGAGATTAAATATCACACAAGATACAGGTATGGAAAGTGAAAAAAAATTGTTAAAACAATAATGATTTTAAAGCTAACTTTAGATTAACAGCTCCAGCAAAATGGTGGTAGGGGGTGGAGGGTTAAGAAGATTTAGTAGTTTCAGTCAGTTTCTCAGAGACAATCATTGAGATCAAAGAAGTGATCCAATTGTTCCTGTGAATATCCCCTCCCCCATGTTTCTCAGTAGCTACCATTAGGATTAGGTTGGCTTCACACTTCTTTATTCTCAAAGAAGCTACCTTAGAAATAAATTGTGATTTATTTCTACAACACTGCAAGAATGGAGCCATATCCCCTTAGCAGTGATCCTGTAGCCTCTGTGTAGTTACCCTGCTATCCTCAAAGAGAATACATTCTGCTTCCTCTCTGTCCCCTTTGCAGAGGTTAATACTGGCTGCAGCCATAGCCCCACACAGTATCTTCTCTAATTACCACTGTGACCAACCATGGTGAGCACAAAGGAGGCATTAGACAGTCTCCTTAAACTCTTTTGCCCCACTTCATATCAGTGCTAGGATTGGGCACAATCCGTCCTTCAATATAGCAAGGTTTACCAGACTTCCACTGAGATTGGACGAGTTCTTATTTTAATACATGTCATTTAGCACCATTTCATTATCAGCCGTGGGCAAACTGCAGAAGATTTAGAAGTTCAGTTACTCTGAAATTCCCAAAAAGTCTGAATATTTCTTTGAACTTTGAGACATCCTTCATTTTTCACTCTTCTAGACTCCACAGAGATGTCCATATAAAGCCTGTGAAAGAGATGACCATAAGTTCCATGAACTCGTGACTCACTAACACCCTAATTCAGCAAAGCATTTAAGCATGTGCTTGAATTCTTTGCATGCTGACAATTACACATGTGCATACGTGCTTTGCAAAAGGGCCCAAATCAACCCTTTATTTTAAGACACTAGCAATACAAAAAGCAGTTTGAATAATTTGCTCAAAGCAGCACTTGTTTGCTGCTAATTGACACTTACATAGGCATCATTTCACACCTTTGTTTGCTCTCTCAGCACTCAGGTTATAACTACTCTGTGTGATGTGTCCTGTTCATTCATTAAATCAAAGCACATGGAGATTTTTAGAACACAAAAAGTTTATTACATTATTTTTCTGAAGTGCCTGGAATTTATGTCTAGGAAAACATGGAACATATGTTATTCATATGCAATGCGAGAGGATTTGGGAAATATTTTTTATCTGCCTTTTAGAAAACATGTGTACACAGCCTCATTTCCTATGCTAATCATATACGTATTAACACTTACATGTACAACAAGGAAATGCCTTTTGAATTAGCGTCAACATTTAAAAACAGAAGATATTAATGCCAAAATATCTTAGGAGCAGAATATAGCCACAGATAGACTTAAAGCTGTTCACTACCATACATAAGCACAGTGAATTCAGTAATACTGCTTTAAACATGTAAAGGGTTAAGTACTGTAGACACATTAGAGTTCTGGTAATTATGACCAAGATTAACAGGCAGATTCTAGAGGTGCTCTATCTGGTATTTCAAAACATTCTTTGTTTTTCAAAGTTACAGAAAAAAATCGCTTTTGTGGAGGATGTGTTAGTTTGGACAGCTGTCAGCTACACAGGAACCAGGGAATTTTGGGCCCGATCCTGCTCAGCGCCCCCAGCTCCCCAAAGTCAAGTTGAATGCACTCAGGACCCAATTAGAGTTGCTTGGCACCTTCATGGTGTGGGCCCTGCAAGCTTTAGCTCTCAGAAGATACAGATGAAATCGATTTTTTTTTTTAATTCAGAGTTGTGGATCAAACTTGTAGACACTGGGTAGGGGAGTTTTGCGGAAACACATTTTAAATTCCCTCAGGAACAAACCCAGTAAAAAACAGCTTCAAAATGCCACACAGAACAGGAACAGCATAGCAGTTGTCTGATGGTGCCACAAACGAGGACTATGATCGCTCAACAGGATTTCTTTAACCTGATGTTTAATAAGAACATTCATGATTATGATAGCCAATACATACATGTTGGGCATAGAATAGACCACATTATTGGGTATTATGTGCACATATTAATACACATATTATGTAAATAAAAGTGTTAGGAAGTTACATTAACTGAATGTATTATGCTTTTCCCACAACTCTGTTCACCCATGTTAAGCATCCCACAACACTTTGCAAAGGTGAGGCCTGATTTGGCATTAGAAAATAGGAAAGTTGCCAAAGGAAAGAAGCATGAATACTTTATACCAAGTAGAGTTAGGGAGTACTTTCATGGCTCATCATTGGAAAGTAGTATTCAGAAAGAGATACGAGAAAGCATAGGGATGTAGCAAGGACAAAGCGGTACAAACTGGTGGCTTAAACTTAAAGTGACATATTAACAACTTGGTAACTTTTAAAAGTCAGACTATAAATATTACTAGTCAGAATATGCATCCTTGAAGCATACTTTTTGTGTAAGGTGAACATGCTGCAAGATAAGAATTGCTTCCTGGAAGGAGGGTAGGTATGTCTCCTAGTCTATTGTGTAGTAGAGAGAGCCTGGAGCACTGGGCCTGGTGCAAGACTTGATGCCTGAACCAGAAGCTGTGAACCAAAGTCAGGCCGTGTATTAAAGCAGATGCTTACAAGATCACTGTCCAGTATATGAACTTAGCAAAATTGCTGCTAGTGTTGCTAAAATATAAGCACTCCCAAGAAGTACTAGGCACTAGATATCCACTGTGACGGGGCAAGGCCAGATGGCTATAGAAAAGTAGTAGGTGATAGATATATTAGCCCCAGGTTAAACAAATCCCTGGTACCAGAATAAGTAAATGGCAGCTGCTCTAGGTCAATTAAGACATTTGGGGCCAATTAATAGCTTTCCAGAAGGCAGGGAGGATGTTAGGTTGATTGGGACACCTGAAGCCAATCAGGGGCTGGCTGAAACTAGTTAAAAGCCTCCCAGTTAGTCAGGTGGGTGTGCATGTCAGGAGCTGTGAGAAGTTGTGTAGTTAGAGAGACTGAGTTGTACACACCATATCAGCAGGACCGGCGCTAGCGTTTTTAGCGCCCTAGGCGCATGGCCATTTCGCTGCCCCGTGTGCTGGTCCCGTGGCTCCTGTGGACCTGCCGCAGTCGTGCCTGCGGAGGGTCCGCTGGTCCACGGCTCCAGTGGAGCTGCCGCAGTCATGCCTGCGGGAGGTCCACCGGAGCTGCAGGAGCAGCAGACCGTCCGCAGGCACGATTGTGGCAGCTCCACTGAAGCCGCGGGACCAGAGGACCCTCCGCAGGCATGACTGCGGCAGGTCCTCCGGAGCTGCCTGCTGCCCCCCCGTGGCAAAATGCCACCCTCCAATAATCCTGGCACCCTAGGCGATTGCCTAGGCCGCCTAAATGGAAGCGCCAGCCCTGCATATCAGGGGCACAAGGAAGGAGGCCCTGAGGTAAGGGTGAAGTGGAGCTTGAGGCAGTGGGGGGGCTGCTGTGGAGAAGTAACCCAGAGAATTGTATGTGTCCTGTTCCCAAAAGGTCAGCTTTTTGATTTCTGAACTTCAATGTATGCGTACTTCATATTTTCATTTTTATCACTGCAACCAGGAAGGCTAGAAATTTACTTTAAAAAAAAACAACTGATATTCTCAACCAATCTCTTGGTTCAAGTAGCTGGAGCTTGCAAAAAAAAAAATCACAAGACTTGTGAGTTGGCTACAGTGAGACCAAGAAATATTTTAAATCTTTATACATGTTAATATCAGTTGATACACGTGTGCATTGTCCCACAGTTCAGACTATGAAGCTGTGCATAGCAGTTTATGAATGGAATCCTTAATGTAAACTAGGAACCGCAGAGTCCACATGCAGTTAAAGTGCAGCAATTCCATGCACAGTGGTATTCACACCCCCATTTAAGTCCAAAGTGTGGCGCAGTGTCATGGGCATCTCTAGGCATTTTGCTGCCCCAAGCACGGCAGGCAGGCTGCCTTCGGTGGCTTGCCTGCGGGAGGTCCCCGGTCTCGCGGATTCAGCAGCATGCCTGCAGGAGATCTGCCGAAAGCCGCGGGTCCAGCGGACCCTCCGCAGGCATGCCGCTGAAGGCAGCCTGCCTGCTGCCGTCGCGGCGACCGGCAGAGCTCCCCCCGTGGCTTGCCGCCCAAGCAGGTGCTTGGCGTGCTGGTGCCTGAAGCTGCCCCTCGCAGTGTAGACATTGGCTAGCTTACCGAATAAGTGTGATTTGGCATGCCCATCACATTTATTTCATAGCTAACACTGCCACATGAAGTATGCATATTTGTTTATCTAGACTCAGGTTTTCAAAGAAGCCTAAGGCAATTAGACAGCCAACTCTCATTGCAAATCCCAGATATTTATAAATGCGCAATCATTGTGGTATCTAGCCACTAGGCAGGGAATGTGGCTGGGCTGGAGAAGGGATAAGGACCCAGAGCTCCAGAATAGAGAGGCTACTCACACACACACTTTGAGATTACCACTAATGTTGATGGCATTTTTTTCTCTTTAAAAAGAGAACAAGTTTTCTTGACATCACAGATTGGTTCAATTTCTTTAATTAAAAAACAAAAATGGCCAAATCTCCTCTCTACCTCTATTTGTGTTTTTAGAAGACCATAAAAGCACTGAAACCCCTCTGGTTTGGCTGTGCAACTTGGTGCTCCTTTTCACTACATCCTAAAACAATTCTAGAGTTAGCAGGCACTGTCAAGAAAGATCCTGATCTGATATAAGGGATCATGTACCAGGACACCCATGAAATGTATTGGCAATACCACACTATGCTTGATACACAAATCTTGTTAATTGCCACTTCATACTAACTGCTCACTTAGAGAATTTAAGTTAAAAAATGTCAATACATTTCCAACAGGATTTGAACCAACAACCTTTTATGCTTGCCGGAAGTCTTAGCCACCAAATTACACAGAAGCTATGGTTGAAAAAGGTAAATGAAATGTTAAATAATAAACTAGGCATTCGTGGGAACATCTCCAGTTTCATAAATATAACAAACAAATGCCTTGTGCAGGAGGTCAGACTAGATGATCATATTGGTCCCTTCTGACCTATGAGTCTATGAGACAACTGACCAAGAAAAATATATTTGAACATTAAAATGTTTCAGTGCAGACAGCTGCAGAGTTCAAAGTGCATTCCAGTTTTCATTCCATTCCATTCACTGGTGGGATGGGGTGCAGGCTGAGAAGCAAGTCGGGCTATTTTCCACACATTTCACTTTTGAAATAGGAAGATAACACATTTCCTTGTGGTGTGGCTATATATTTTTCCATTACTAGCAAACCTATTTAACTGATTTTTACAAGCAATACTATAATGAATAAAGTGTGCATATCAAGAGACTAAAATGGAAACAATGGCTCTCCAATCTCCAAAGCATTGCCATAACAATGTACTTAAGATCCTGGGTCAGATACTGACAAATCCCAGTATGAGGGGAGAGCAAATGTGGCACAAAGCACTGAGCCAGTCCTAGGGCTGCTATGTGCAGGAAGTAACTAGAGTGATTACTAATCTGCCCATCTCGAAAGTAAAGGAAGGCAGTTTTATATACGGAATGTGATGCATACTAGAGTTTATGGTGTTGCAGCACAACTGTTAAATGCTGCCATTACATTTTACACTCTTCATAGTTCTTGTGTACTGCTTTAGTTTTGTATTCTAGTTCTGGTAGTCAAAGCTCCCCATTTTTTTTTATAGACAATTCCACCACTCGCATTGTCACAGACGTTTCCTGCATTTAAATTCTTAAAAAAAAAAAAAAATCCTGAACCAAAAAGTGATTGCATGGTTATTTTCAAAGAACACCACCAGATGGACTGGAGAATGATTCTGCAAGGGGGGTTCTGCTTTTTTTTGGTATATCTTTACACAGTAGTTTTTCGATACTGCACTTTTCTAAGTATTTCTGGTTGCTGCTGTAATTCCATACCGATGTCATTAATATTATTGGGAGTTATGCATGCTGCTTGAGAATAAGATAGACGTCCCTAAGAACAGAAGCAAAAGAAGCTGCAATAAAAAAAATCTACAGCAAATTCTGGGATGTGTGTGCACACAACCATAAGGCTGTCAGTATGTAATGAGCCTATTAAGTGTAGGATTCTTGGAGTCAAAAGTATAAATTAGAAGGTACAGACCTACACGAGTTAAGGATCTGTCAAAATCCTCAGAAATACAGTAAAAAATAATCCCCTACCTGTAATAAAAAGGTGGGCAACAATGATAGACAGTGCATGAAAGCTTGCAGATCAAGGATTTATCTCTGAGAATAGCAATAAAACTAGCAAGTGCAATTTAATTATGAAAGGGAATGTCTTGAGCAATAAATTTACCACAAGGGTCTACACAGAAATTAAGATACGGTACTTTCTACCTTGTTTTATAGAGTTACTCTTACCTCCCATAAATCAAAGAAATAAGGGCCTGACTGAAGCTAGACTCCCATTGTCTTCAATGGGATATGGTCCTTGATGCTGAAACTTTCTCTGTGGGTACAGAGGAAGAGATGCATTTGCCGTACCTGTTTTTACTGTAGTCTCAAATATTACTTGAATGGGGCAAATAGGAACATAAGCTTCTTCCCTTATGGAAGAACCCTATAAAAATAATCAGTAGGGAGGAAACCAAAAGGGTTCTATAGAAATTACCATAAAAGTGCTACAGAATTTGAGAATGATATCCCTGCTACTGAACTTTTAAACCAACCTTTAGGACTCTATTTCAGGGATAACATTATTAAAATCTATTCCTGCTATAAAATAGTCTATTGGTTGGCTTAAACATTTGGTATAAAGGTTATGAATCTATATTCATTTCCTTAGGATGTTTCCATAAGGTTTCTCTGGTGTTGCAAAGTATACATGTGTTTTCACTGGGTGCCAATTTAAAATCCCTATACTAGGTTTATCAAGAACACAAACAGTTGATCTTGCTCCCTCTGAAGTTAATGGCAAAACTCCCAATCACTTCCATGAGAGTAGGTTTGTACTCTTCAAAGTATATCTCATATCCTTACCACACCAGCAACATATAATGACCCAATATATAATATTCACAAATAGCAAGTTAAGAACAATTGTACAAACTACCCACTATATATTCCCCAGTAAGACTCCAAATATTGTGCCTTTACAATTAGATCTAGGGAGTCTTTTTACTAATTGGATACCATTGCTGCTTCCTGGTAGCCTAAAGCTAGGCTGCCTTTTTTTTAATTCCATTTGTTGAACCATAGGAACTAGAGGTGCTGGGGATGCTGCTGCACCCCCTGGCTTGAAGTGGTTTCCATTATATGCAGGGTTCACAGCGGATTCAATGGCTCTCAGAACCCCCACTATACAAATTGTTCCAGCACCTCTGAGTTGAACCCTACCTATAATAAAGTATCATTATAAGGAAGTAAGTTGTGGTTAAACATGTATTCATTCAGTCATTGATTCAGCAGTCCATTTAAGCATGTACATAAATCCAGTAGAACTTGAGCATGTGTTTTAAGTGCTTTGTGGAATAGGGATGGACTTAAACACATGTGTTAATGATTTGCTGAAGTGGGGTCTTAGTGACAGATAAGTAATGTTTCATATAAAATACACACTCTTAACCCAGTACAAAGTTGTGTAGAGTGGCTGGACAGCAACCTACAGGCTGTATTTAAGCAAAGCCTGTTCAGTGGGGGAGAACAGAGTGACAGTGAGGGGTTTAATTATACTGCACTTAACTAAAAATTTTATAATACAAAGAATAGCTATTCATGTTACATGACTATCCCTCATGCAAATATTCTAATGACCCATATAGATGTCCTGGGCTGACAGGCAACCAGTGTCTCACAGCTTAATTCAAATATAAGGTAATTGAAATACCTGCGGCGCTGAATATACTTTGGGTGGGAGGGAATCAAGTACGAAGGAACTCCTTGTGTCAAGACCATTAGCATGGGGTTTTGTTGTTGGTTGTTTGTTTCAAATATGTTTTTCCGCTTTCTCTTTAAAATAAATCACATCTAAGTCATCAGTCACCATGAGGAATTCAGAATATGGATATTATACTAGTATTGGTTTTGCTCTACACAGGACTTGATTTTTCCATTGCATTGCACATTTAGTCATTTTACATCTGTGAAAAATTAGCCAAAAGTAAAAGCTGTCAATTCAGAATGATAGCATTTTACATACACTTTGCACAGCTGTGAAACAACTGCGCAAGGAGTAGGACAGTGGTGAATCAGGCCCAATGTTTCCAAAATATATGTGCTGAAAAGCATTTTCATGCTACAAATACCCTACAGATTATGTGCTCACTCAGAGTTTGTACCTTTGTACACACAAGAGTATAAAGCATGCAATTAAACTTCAGAGTGAAGCATTTCAAAGTTGAAGTGATATCCTCCTGTCAGCATGGTGTAATTTAGGCCAGTGTGGAAGGAGAGAAGGATGCTGCTTGTGACAGAATTCCCTGGGGATCTAGATCCAAGGCCATCCTCACAGATCCTAGTCATCCTTATAATGCATTCTCCTCTCCATCCAGACCCCCAACCCAGCACCACAACCCCTAAGGGCGTTATCAATAACTTCAACAGCAGTAATTTTTGAGTGGATTTCTCCCAGCGAAGACCTCCCATTCCAAGGGGAACAGAGCATGGAAAACAGCTACTCTCCAGCTTCATCCTCACATCCACATCTGTATCCTCCCAAAGCAGCAGCAATCCTACCACACACACAGTTGCAGCACAGGAGTCAATTCTCTCCCTCTTCCACAATTTAGGAGGATTTCTGCCTCTGCCCACTACGTAGCAAAGAGAAATATGTCACCTTCCATTTGACAGTCAAGGAAGTTTCAGTTAATTGAGATCCCTGTTTCGTGGTTGCCTATTGGTGTGATTAGCACACTGATAAAACTGACATAATTTGGGAAATGGCAGCATGGGGGCAAATGACAAGGATTTTAAACCCAATTCTGTCTTACTTTAACGGTCAACTGACTTAAATAGAGCTGCTTAAGAATTTTCCATCAAGATGGCAGCAGTTTGTGTTGACCATATTAAAAATACTTCCATTCATTTTGTTTCAGGTCAGCTTGAAATTAATCTGCATTCACCTGAGCTGCTGAAGTACTTCATGAGAGTTGCAATTGGAATGCCTCATGTTCCCATGGTCGCCTGTGGGCTGGGCTCTCTGGCCAGACTACATTTTTTCCTTGCACTACAGCCTCCCCTCTAGTGCAATGAATGTGGCATATCACATGAGCATGTTGCATCATGGGAAATGTACTCTGGCCAGGGACTACCAATCACACAGACTTCATCCACCACAAGCTGGTTCTCTGTGTGCAGCTCTGATACCTTCCATGTCAAATAACTTCACTTCCCTTTACTGATGGATTCTTATGATTGACTCTCCCCGCCTTTGAGTTCTTCCTCAGCCCAGGATCTTGCAACCTTTTAAAGAGAAAATTTACAGTATGCACTACTTTCTTCCTATATCTGCATTCCTCACATCTCCTAAACCTTTCCCCATCCTGCTCTTCACCTTGCCTCTGTGAGTGTCCATTCTACCTCCATTCCATCAGCTTTTTACCATATATGTTCCATGTTCCAGAATTCTTACACACAGACCCCTCTCCCTCCACATCCTCAATCATGCTACAATATCCATATGCTTGTATTTTAAAAAGCCATAACCCTGACCCTGCCTCCAACTGTCACTACTCTCACCTACCACGTGCCTCTAGTTGTCCAGAGAATGTGCAGTGTACTGCCATTATTGCAATTTTCTCACTTTTAACAACCTCCCCAATGCTCTGCAGTACAGCTTCAACCCATGTTCCAAAGAAGCCACTCTCACTGCAGGTCACAAAGTGACTGTTTTCTTTCCAGGACAAAAGGCTTTTTTTCTATTCTCATCCTCCTTCAGATAGCTGTGGCTTTTGTTATAACTGATCACCTCTTCCTGCCAACCCCTCTCTTTTGTGTTTTTTTAGGGAGGGATTCAGCACTTACCTAGTTCTCCTGCTAGCTCACTTGACTCCTCCTTTGTCTGTTTTCCTCAGGACTCTGTGCTTTTTTCACTGTTCTCCCTCTCTTTTGGGTGACCTTTTCAGCTCCCATGGTTCTTTAGTTACCATCTCTAGGCTGAGGATTCCCAAATATCTCTCTGTTTCCTATATCCTCCTTGTAATCTCTCCTCATCCCCCTCCCCCCACTTTCAGGCTTGGTCTTGTATCTGTAACTGTCTTTCTAACATCTCACTCTGAAAATCCTGGTGACAACACAGACCTTTAGCTGCTGTAAATCAATATAGCTCCACTGAACCAATTGGCTATGCCAATTTATACCAGCCAAAAAGCTGGTGCAATGACTGCAAAACACTTTGAGAGCCTCTGATGGAAAGCTATGTAAAGCTACAGTGGAACCTGCAGAAACTGAGGTCACACACAGTGCAACACAGATCCAAGGGGACAATGTTAACTTGTTCAACCAACTTTAGAACCACCACCTCAGCCCCCTGTGGCATGCATATCTTACAGTGAGACAGTCACATTCCGTGTCTTTTCCATTTAAATTATTCAAATATAGACTTGGATTATAAATCCCCTGAAAACTGAGCCATTTAATATACAATCGAGAATGCTACAGACTACATTTACAAGTATGAGTCTTCATTATTTGTTCCAGTGCATGTATAGCCATGTGTTGATTTTGGATGTCAGGATGGAATATTAGGAACATAAATGAAACATTAGAAAAAAGGAAAAGACTGGCTTTACCAGGAAAAAAAAAAGATCTTCACAACAGTTTGATTCAAATTTGTCTAGTCCAAAAGAGAAAAAGAGACTGAGAGTGCCATCTGTTGGTCAAATTAAAATGGACATAATTTAATAGAGATTTGTGGCTTAAATTTAGCCAGCAGTTGCTGTAGGCTCCCTGTCAGCAGTGTATTTACACTCTTATCTTCCTAAGTACTGGTCCTCACTGCAGCTTCAGGGCTGTGGTGGAACAAAGTGAAGTTCCAGTCCTCTGATGGAATGCCAATACTTCAAAGTTCATAGGCCACTTTTGGAGGTGCACTTTGCTTGATGTACCGTGTATATCAAGCAGCAGGAAAAAAATGTTAATACTACAATCTGATTAATAACAACTTGCATTCATATCACATGTTCATTTAGGCATTTTACCAATATTACTTAAGTCTCACAGCATCCCTGCAAAGTATATATGGTTTTACAGGTGGGTAAACTGAGGAAAAAAGGTTAAGACTTAAAAAAAAAAAGCCATGTGGATTTATGGTTCAGAATAGCATTCAGGAGTCCTAACAATCTCATACTCAAACAAAAGATGCAGCCATTCACTAGCAGTCTCAACAGCCAAATAAGGAGGGTGTGCATATATAAAGTTGTTTCCATTTTTAATCATAAGAAAAAATGGATTGGATACTTAGTGAACCAACTGACACAAAGTAGCAGCTGAAGATCGCATAGGGCTTAGTTAGGATGTTGGGCATCTGCATGGACTGAAGATGGAGAATGGCTCCTTAAAATTTGAATGTCAAAGGGGTCACATTTTCTTATAGTGAGCTTATTTACTTTTACCACAGGGCTGTCTTCTCTTTTTCTGCTGATAGCTAATTGTATAGCTGTTATCCAAGCCAGCATCAAAGAGAATTTGAGAAAAGAAGGAGGCAGACAACAACACTTATATGAATTTCATACAAGTCTGCAAGAAGGCAGATCTATTCTTAGGGTATAGCTATACTTGCAGCTGTACAGCGCTGGGAGTTACAGCTGTCTTCATACAGCTGTGCAGGGAAAGTGCTGCAGTGTGGCCTATTTGCAGCATTTGCAGCGCTGTTGGGAGTGGTGCACTATGGGCAGCTATCCCACAGAGCACCTCGTCCCATTTTGGCACCGTGGGTTGTGGGAAGGGGACGGAAGGGTGCGGGTCATTCCGCTTCCTGTCCCAACGCCCCGTAATGCATCGCTTCACATCTCAGCAGTCACTGTTTTTTCCGTCCACGTTTGGCGCCATTGTGACTCTCCCAACGGTTTCTGTGCAGCGCGATTTCTGTGGGAAACGGAGCCTGAGCTGCTGAGGAGTATGCTGATGAGTCTCGCCAGCACATCACATTTGGCAGTTGAGCTATTCCTTCAGCTCCAAAGTGACAGTGAGGAGTCCAATGATGATATCGAGTCGCCTGACGCGTATGACACTAAATTGCTTGTGGCATTCACAGACGTGCTCAGCACAGTGGAACGCTGCTTTTGGGCTCGGGAAACAAGCACTGAGTGGTGGGATCACATCGTCATGGAAGTCTGGGATGAGGAGCAGTGGCTGCAGAACTTTCGGATGAGAAAAGCCACTTTCATGGGACTGTGTGCTGAGCTCGCCCCCACCCTGCGGCGCAAGGACATGAGATTGAGAGCTGCCCTGCCAGTGGAGAAGCAGGTGGCTATTGCAATCTGGAAGCTGGCAACTCCAGACAGATCGGTCGTGAACCAGTTTGGAGTGGGAAAGTTGACTGTTGGAATCGTGTTGATGCAAGTTTGCAAGGCCATTAATCGCATCCTGCTAAGAAGAACCGTGACTCTGGGGAACGTGCAGGACATTGTGGATGGCTTTCCCTAACTGTGGAGGGGCGATAGATGGCACGCATATTCTTATTCTAGCACCACCCCACCTAACATCCGAGTACATTAATCGGAAGGGGTATTTCTCTATGGTTCTCCAGGCACTTGTGGGTCACCATGGGCGTTTCATTGACATTAACACAGGCTGGCCTGGAAAGGTGCATGATGCACGCATCTTTTGGAACAGTGACCTGTTTAGGAAGATGCAAGCAGGGACTTTTTTCCCCAGACCGGAAGATCATAGTAGAGGACATCAAAATGCCCATTGTGATCCTTGGAGACCCCGCTTACCCATTAATGCCTTGGCTCATGAAACCGTATAAAGGGAAGCTTGACAGGAGCAAGGACCAGTTCAGCTACAGGCTGAGCCAGTGCCGAATGACTGCAGAGTGTGCTTTTGGCCATTTAAAAGGGCGCTGGCAATCTCTGTATGGGAAGCTAGACTTGGAGGAAGGCAGCATCCCTGCTGTTATATCTGCGTGCTGTACCCTCCATAATATTTGTGAAGGAAGGGTGAAACATTCAGTCAAAAATGACCTCTGAGGTTCAATGCCTGGAGGCTGAATTTGCACAGCCAGAGAGCAGGGCTACTAGAGAGGCCCAGCACGGGGCTAAAAGGATCAGGAATGCCTTGATGGAGGAATTTGAGGCTGAAAACCAACAGGAATGTTTGGTGCCTTGCACAGGAGTGAAGTGCAGTGGTTACAATGTTAGTAGGAATCTGTTTTTCCTAAGCTGATTTGCAATGCCTGTTTCTTTCCTGGGCTACGGTATCTTTCACTTTCTGCAATAATAATGACTGTTTTCAAAGCCAAGAATTCATTTATTGAAAAGAAAATAACTTATTGACAGACACACAACATTTTGGGAACCTAAAAGGGCAGGGGGTGGGGTGGGGAACTGTACAGTCACAGGTTTGAATATGTGCTGTCTGGAGTGCTGTGCAATGACTGCTGCACTTCAGGATGCCTAAACTGCATGGTGATGGGGGTTGAGTGCAGAGGGTAAGGGTTGTAGTTCTCAGGGTTGGTTGGTGAACGTACAGGTGTTGGGGGCAGCTGGTGGTGGTAAGAACCTGGATGCTGGGGAAGGGGATTTTGAGCTGACGTTGGGGCACAAGGGATAGAGCTTTGGGACGGGAGGGGGCCGGCGCGGTAGTGCTCTGCCTGCATAGCTACGAGTGACTGCATAGAGTCCGCTTGGCACGCCAGGATGCTTATCAGCTGCTTTGCGCTTTTCTTCTTAGCCGCTGCGTCTCTCTGGCAGATCCTGCTTTCCCTTTCCCTCCAGTCCTGCAGTTTTTTACTCTCTGGCAGAGTGATCCATAACTGCTTTCAGCATGTCTTCTTTGCTTTTTCGCGACTTCTTCCTGAGGTTTTGTAGCCTCTGAGCAGTCGATGATACGGGCAGTCGAGTAGTCAAGGTCACTTTTCGAAAGGCAAAAATGGCAACAGTTAACAGAGGCAGCATTGTTTATAATCTCACCCAGACAGTTATTCCCACACAGTAAAGGAGTTTACAGTCTTCACTTTAGCATACTTTTCCCATACCAAACAGAGCGCACATAACCCACAGGAGCCACAAAATGGTGAGTCAGGGGGACTGATTGCTTCAGGGGTTTCTGCATGTTGGGGAAAGCAAACTGCTGCAGGGGGCATCTACACTGAACAGTCTCCCAACATTTTCCACAGGAGTAAATCCTGGAAGATATCTCGCTGCTGCGGGTCACTTGGGAAGAGTGGGAGGGTCTTCTACAGCAATGCTGATTCCGCCCTGGCCCCTATGCAGCTTGCCTGTGTGCAGCAATGGTCCCTCCACCCCTCACGGAACAGTGGCGCGGATGAGTTAGCCTGACTGGGACAAGGACCACAGTGGCTCTCCCTATAAACTTGCGCAAGCGCATTGCCCACGCTCTGGCTGAAACTTTTGAAGAGATTACTGAGGTCGATTACCACGACGTGATAGACCACATCAATGGGCTATTCCATATCTAGGCATGCATGCATGCAGCCCCTAACCCCCCCTCCTCTCCCGAAACATTTCCATCCTGAAAATAAAAGCAGCTTACTGGTAACCCACTCCTCTGCTTGTCCTTCACCAAGTACCGGCTGCTGCAACTGGCTACCTTCTTCCTGGCTTGAGAAGAGCTCCTGGCTGCATGCCTCCTGGGACTCCGGGGTGTCTCCCCCACCCCAATATCCTCAGTCTTGGTTTCCTCCCCCTCCTCACCCCCCCGCTCTGAAGTGTCCATCGTGGTCGTCGGATTGGCAGTGGGGTTACCCCCACGTATCGCGTCCAGCTCCTGGTAAAAATGGCAGGTCGTAGGGGCAGCGCTGGAGCGGCGGTTTCCCTCGCAGGCTTTGCAGTAGGCACTCCGCAGCTCCTTCACTTTAACCCTGCACTGCACCGTGTCCCGGTCATGGCCCCTTTCCAGCATGGCCCTTGAGATCTGCCCATAGGTATCGTAATTCCTACAGCTGGTGCGCAGCTGTGACTGCACAGCTTCCTCACCCCAAACACTGATGAGGTCCAGCAATTCGCCATTGCTCCATGCTGGGGCTCGTTTGGCGCGTGGAGCCATGGTCACCTGGAAAGATTCACTGATTGCACTCCACACCTGGCTGAGCAAACAGGAAGGGGATTTTTAAAATTCCCGGGGCATTTAAAGGGCGGGTCACCTGAGGCCAGGGCAGTAGAGTGCGAACTGATGAGCAGAGTGGCTGAACAGGCATTCTGGGATACCTCTGAATACCTCTGGAGGCCAATTACAGCGCTTTTGGTGGCCACACTGGCAGAGCAGTGCTGCATCACCAGCGCTGCAACTATTATACCCCGGGCAGAGCAGGAGTACAGCCAGCGCTGCAGCCAGGGAGATGCAGCGCTGTATGTGCCTTGCAAGTGTGGACGGTGAGTAAGTTGCAGTGCTGTAAACCCACCACCAGCGCTGCAATTCTCCAGTGTAGCCAAGCCCTTAAACTACTCTTACTGAATATCAGCCTGGTTTGATGTGCGGCTACTTTGGTCCTTTAAATCAGGACTAAACAACAATGTTTTAAGCATCTTAAAACAGATTTATCCATGTGAAATAATGTCCCTGAACTGCAAACTAAATAAAGCCATCTCTGCAACCCAAATATTTTGGTTTCACATTTTACACCAACACATAACACTGTTAACAGGATTATTTACAGCACATACGTATCATTTCTTGCACACGCTACCTTGTAAGGGTACTCCATTATGGCAAACTGCTGTATTATGCTAAAATTGACAGAGTGCCAAGCTAGCATTTCAAATTGCACATTAAAAAGCCAGTGTGCCAGATATTCAGACAGCATAACTCAGTGCTACTCTATTGGCACAGCTTCAGTGAAGTCAATGTACATCAGCTGAGAATCTGGTCCTTTGTCTCTCCCCAGCAGTGAGGATAATCTGTCACTGGATTTTCCTTTCCTCTTTAAAATATTTCAAGAATATTTAATCAAAAGAGTTGGCTTAAAGGAAAGCTTTGGGGATTTGCTCTTACAAGTGTTCAGAGTTATAACTGGGAAATGTATTAAAGAGGCTGGGAATCATCTTAATAGATGTGAAAACTTGACAGAGTCCTGGAGGGATGGATTTCCCCAGGGCAGCTTCATGAAAGAATGGTTACTTTTAGAGACAGTTACACAGAGGAATATCAGAATATAGCCTAATTCCACTAATCCTCTGTCTTCCTAATTTCTTACTATGTTTGCCAATTACTAAAGTTATTTGTGGACAGAACAAGGCCTTCCTTCCCTCCTTGCATTGCAAACGAAAAAAAAAGCTAGTCAGAATACTTTTTTGCATAAATATTAAGATTTTTCTACAGTGTGACAATTCTTTTAAATCGGAAGAGACAGAAGTAAGCAAACATGACAGCCAGAAGAGTTATGAGTAAAAGGGAAGCATTGGCAAAGGGTTTACTTCACCCGTTCCATGTAGAATGTGCTTCCAAAACAGATATGGCAGGCTACTAGACAATCATTATCAAGTCAAATCCCAAAGGGATTGTCGACTTCTTGCAGATTGGGTGCCACCCAGGTCAACCTCTAGCTAGGTTCTTAAGATGGTCTGGCTGTATGTTTGCCTGTCGCTGGCAATTTTATCATGCCATCAAAGCTATTGGCAACTATGTAATCACTTGCTGTGTAATAGCATTACCTGGTAAATATGCTTTGTATTTCCTTTTGTCTTCCATTCTAGTAGCAAGCTGATGAAACCAAACCAGTTTTGATGGAGGCAGTTACTGACTTGCGCTACAAATATCCTCATTGGAGATCTAGTTCTGCCACTTAAAAGCAGCTGATGAAAATGACAAGAATTGAAAACATCAATCCACTGCTCTTCAGCCTTCCTCACCACCCGCATTTCACTGCCATACAATAAAGTTGGTATAACAATGGTTCTATAGATCCACAGCTTTGCAGCAAGCTTGATGTCACAATGTCTCCACAAAAGGTTACAGGTCTTTTCAAATCCTTCCTCAAGATTCATTTCTATTGCAATACCCACAAAACTACTAACAACTATCAACTAATGGTGACTAAGTTCAGGGACAGCCGGAGGATAATAATAAATAATAAATGAGCAGTACATGCATTGGTGTCAAAAAATAGTGCATAAAGCAAACAAGCTCAACAATTGCTTTTAGCAGAATTATATATATTATTGTTTGAGATATGTAAGGCAGTCAAGATCAAATTCTAATCAAGCATTCAAGGTTCAGACATTTTCTGCCATTCTCCTCACACATACACTAATTCTTTATGCACCACTGCACTTCCAGGTTCCTGCCAAGACTAAGAGAGCCAACATGCTATTAGAGATGTTATTCTTACTGTATTTTCAATTCATTAATAAACAGAAAATTCTGGGCATCTTGAGAGAGAGAGAGTTTTTCTTGTGATATTTAGACACAAAAGATTGTGGATACAATGCTGTTAAGCATCCAGATCAAATGTTTGTTTGAACCACTGATCATTTTGTAGTTCACCCATCACTAGTGACAACAACTTTGCCTTATTTTTATAATTTTGAATCTGTCTGGTGATATTCCTGTATTTTTCAAAAGCAGCAAAGAATCTTGTGGCACCTTATAGGCTAACAGACACTTTGGAGCATGAGCTTTCGTGGGTGAATCTGACGAAGTGCATCTGACGAAGTGGGTTTTCACCCACGAAAGCTCATGTTCCAAAGCGTCTGTTAGTCTATAAGGTGCCACAGGATTCTTTGCTGCTTTTACAGATCCAGACTAACACGGCTACCCCTCTGATACTGTATTTTTCAGATAGCTTTTCTTTAACTATTTAATATTTTTAAAATATTTTCACACAATCATAGAAACGTAGAGCTGGAAGTGTCATCTAGTCCAGTGGTTGTCAAAGCTGGTCCGCTGCTTGTTCAGGGAAAGCTCCTGGCGGGCTGGGCCAGTTTGTTTACCTGCTGCGTCCTTGGGTTCCACCAATCGCAGCTCCCACCTGCCATTGTTCACTACTTCAGCCCAACAGGGGCTGCCGGAAGCAGCAGCCAGCACATCTCTCAGCCTACGCCACTTTCTGCCACCCCCATTGGCCTGGAGTGGCGAACTGCGACCAGTGGGAGCCACGATCGGCCAGACCTGTGGACACAGCAGGTAAACAAATTGGCCCAGCCTGCCAGGGGCTTTCCCTGAACAAGCAGAAGACCGGCTTTGAGAACCACTGATCTAGTCCAATTCCCTGAGCTGAGGCAGGACCAAAGTATAGTCTGGCAGGTGTTTGTCTCACCTGTTCTTAGAAACCTCCAATGAACCTCCATTGGAAGCCTATTCCAGTGCTTAATTATCCTTAGAATTAGAATTTTTTTCCTAATATCTAACCTAAATCACCTTTGTTGCATATTAAGCCCTTTACTTCTTGTCCTACCTTCAGTGGACCTGGAGAGCAATTGATCACCGTCCTCTTTATAACAGTCCTAAACATATCTGAAGACCATCATGAGGTTCCCTCCTCAGTTTTCTTTTCTCTAGATTAAACATACCCTGTGATTTCAATCTTTCCTCATAGGTCAGGTTTTCTAAACCTTTCGTCATTTTTGTTGCTTCCTTTGGACTCTTTCCAATTTGTTCATATCTTTCTAAAAGTGTGGCACCCAGAACTGGACACAGTACTCCAGCTGAGGCCTCATCTGTGCTGAGTGGAGCAGAATAATTACTTCTTGTGCCTTACATACAAAACTTCTGTTAATACACTCCAGCCTTTTCCACAACTGCATCACATTGTTGATTCTTATTCAATTTGTGATCTACTATAACCTCCAAATCATTTTCAGCATAACAACTTAGCCAGTTATTCCCCATTTAGTAGTTGTGCATTTTATTTTTCCCCTTCTTAAGTGTAGTACTTTGCACTTAATCTTACTGAATTTCATCTTCTTGATTTCAGAGCAATTCTCCAATTTGTCATGGACATTTTGAATTGTAATCTTGTGCTCCAAAGGGCTAGAAACTCCACCCACCTTAGTGCCATCCACAGATTTTATAAGCATATTCTCCAGCTCATTATGAAAGCTGTTAATGAAAATATTTAAACAATACCAGATCCATGACAGATCCCTGAGGAACCCCATGAGACATGTCCTCCAAATTTGACAGGGAATCATTGATAACTACTCTTTAAGTGTGATCTTCCAGATCAGTTGTGCAACCACCTTATAATAATTTCATCTGGACCACACTTCCATGCTTATGAGAATGTCAAGTGGGACTGTATCAAAAGTCTCACAAAAAATCAAGACATATCTCATCTACAGCTTGCCCCTATCCAGCAGGCCATTAAGGTGGTCAAAGAAGGAAATTAGGTTGATTTGGTATGATTTGTTCTTGATAAATGCATGATAGTTGTTGCTTATAATCCTATTATCTCTAGATGCTTACATGCCGATTATTTAATTATTTGTTCCAGTATCTTTCCAGATATCAAAGATAGACTGACTGGTCTATAATTTTCATATTACAGACACTCCCTGACTTATGCAAGAGCAAGTTGAACTTTGCATAAATCAGGAGTGTATACCCAACAATTATGAAAAAAACAAAAACAAACAAAAAAAAATGTATGGAACTTTCAGAACTTTTTCCGTAAGTGCGGGTTTGCATAAGTCAGGTTTGGGTAACCTGGGAACCGCCTGTATAGTCAGTGCCCTGAGAGGAAAGAAAAAGCATCACTGAAAGAATTCAACCGATACCATTACTTTTGGCATTTTATCCAAAGCAGACTACTGTATACCCATATCCATATACTAGTAAAAAGAAGGGTGATTACACAAATATAACATAACAGACTTTGGCATAAAGAGTATCTTATGAAATCATCATTTTCAGAAGAATAAATAGCTCACAGGATAAATAGTACAGACATGATTTAAAATTTGTTTTTTTCTAAGACTTACTGACAGTTAGCTGCAGACATATTCATCAGCAAAGCAAGCTATAACACATATTGCTTTTTATTCAGCTTCTATAATCCCAAATCAATTCAGAGAGAGAGAGAGAGAGAATATGTTCATAATCCTTACTGGCACTGCAGTGCTGTAATCTGAGATGCCACATTTCATATAATAAATTGATAGAAGTTATGCCATTGCCATCCTTTCCTGAAATCATGAAGGACACACAGCAGTTTGATGGGGAAATTATTGACTCAGTTCATATCTAAGGCAGTGTATAATACTCAGTCTGTGCGTGTCTAAGACTCCACTACAACTTCATTGATTAACAGCAACCAAAAACCATTCTCCAATGCTTGGTACACAGAGCTGGCTGCATAAGGAAGTTAACCAAGATGACATAAGAGGCTCAGGTGAGAGATGTGCCATGCACTATCTTCCATGATGGTTTCATAAAGGATAACTGGAGATTCTACAACATTCTTTCTTAACACTGCCCGGCAGCTGCTAAGCCAGAAAATGCAATAACTCATAGACCCCTACTTCTTCTTGATGGAAATAGGCACATGGACTGGTGAAGAGAAACCTTCCCCATTACCAACACCAGTTTCACTTCTACAATATAGTTACATGAAATAAAAAGTGGGCCAATAATTTTGATACAAAAATGGTTATTAATAAAATTACAATTTATCCTTATAATTGTAGATTATTACAAGCTTTCCCTTGCCTTTACTGAGTTTTAAGAGAGAGAATTTTTATACACAGGATGTTTGGAGAATATGATAGCTTAGATGCTTAGGATTTTGTTGCTTATTTAACTAAATGAAATATTCAAGCTAATTTAAGAACTATTTAGGAAATCTCTACTTTCTGTCAACAAGTGATGGGCACCAATGTCAAAAAGGATGACACCTCGTTAGCCATAAAAACTCTATTTATTACCTGCAAGTCTGTTTGTAAAGATTCTGGGATGCCCTTTTATAGCTTCTATTTTGCTTTAAAATTCTGTACTTTTTTCTTTTACATCATCTTTTGAAAGCTATATCTAAGAGTTAGTTATTACAATTAATCCTTTGTATAGAATATCTCATAGAGATCTTTAATTGAAGTTGTAAATGTACCACAAATGGTAGTTTGTAAATATAGGAACCATTTTGTCAAGAAGGCAATCAAACCAACATGAGTTCTACTCAAAGAAAAGGACATAGCCCTCTTGTACAAGACACCAGTCTGACAGGGATATGATTCTTATCTCAATACAACAAACTTTGTAGGATATTTATGATTGAGAAAGAGACCTGGTTGTGTAAAGGAATGTAAGGATGCTCTCTATTCAGGATATTCCAAAGAGGAGTGATGCTTAGCAAGTGTAATCAGAACTCTAAATTAAGTTATAAAAGAGGAACTCATTAGCCCTCTGCTTTGCAAAAAGAAATTAAAACCTTTAGTGTTAAACTCACACAAAGAATTCTAGAAATATGCTCACTGAAACTGATTTCTTTTATAAACACATTACAGACTGCATTCTTCAAGTGCTAAGGAGAATATTTATAGTTGGGAAATGTTTTACAGAAGATATTGGTTAATTCTAACTCATGGTTCCACTTAAAAGTGAACGAACACCTTTGGTGTCCCTGAAATGGTCCCTCAAATCCCTTAAGATGGTAGAAGCTTTTTTAGAGCTGTATACAGGTATTTGCAAATATTTTGCATCTAAATGGAAGCCTTCATACAACTCCTTACCAAATTAAAAAAGAACCTCTTCAAGAATCAGTAAAAAGAAGAGATAATTTCTTTGATGATAATTTAAATTGAAAGACTTCCTTTATGAATCATTTAAGTTAAAAAGACTATTTTAACAGATGAAAGACTTTTATACAGGAAATAGGAATGTTTGGACTCATTTGTAACAGAATTTCAACTCCTATTAAACCCCAATGGAAATAAAAGGATATTCCACACAATGTACATCAGCTATAAGCCTGGCTGAGTTCTTTTTGTGTAGAATATCACTGAGTTCAATCATCACTGGGATACACATGCTATTACCATCAAAATTTTAAATTCTCAGCCATCTTGACTTAATTACACCCATGCAATGTACAGCTACAGTAGAGTACTTGCCATGCCAAGATTCCTAGACCATTGTGATGTCAGAGATAAGTCAACCAATCCCCACCCTTCCTCTACAGCTAATTTGCATGCAACAATTTTGTTGGTTTTATGAAAAAGACTGCACAGATAGTGGGTTCCGTATCCCAACTTCCATACCTGTTCACCAGCTACTAGTTCATAGTCAATAGCTATGAATATTTTGCTTGTTTTTTTAAATGTTGTGTCCCCTAAGGCACAGCAAACCCCCAAATAACTAAGCCTGTGGGAGTCACATCCCTGCATTTACATTAAGACACATAATTAAGATTTGACCTAACATTTCTTGTTTCTTTAAATTATACTTTAATAATTTGGGAAATAAAATTACTTGGTGGTCAATGACATATACATCCCTTTCTACCTCACACTTCCCCAAAAGGCAAGAGAAAAATATCTGCACATCAATATCAGTGTTGCTGGACCCTTCCACAAACCCTAGCCCCTCTGAAGTCACATCATGCAGCACTGGTGCCCTGTCCTTGGCAGAAGATGGTGAGGAATCCAACTGATCCACATCTAAAGCTCTTTTCCAAGTGTTTTTCTCTCATACACACTCTCCTGTGTGTTTGGGGCTTTAAAAAAATGAAGGAATAGGATTCTCAGGGGCATTCTGTGCAGACCAATCAATGAATGATTGTTTTTTTCTGTGCCTGCTGGCTTAGCTGTGTCCCTGTTTCACCTAAGTCAGAACACCTGGCTGCGCATGTGGCGGTGAACCTCTAAAGAATTTTTAAAATCTTGAGTGGCCAGCACTTAAGCCATACCATAGACCCACTTTCTGAGCAGTCAGGGGATTTGGTTGCAAATAATCATAGAATCAAAGTTTAAGGTCAGAAAGCATCATCAAATCATTTAGTCTGACCTCCTGATTACCACAGGCTGCCAACACCACTCAAAATAACAATAGCTATTCTAAAACTCCCCTGAAGCCTCAAACATACACTGAGCTCCATAAGGAGCATGCAAAAAATTATGGGAGTGAACTTGCAGTCCTAGCATTAGTCAGTAATATTTTATTGTGATAATGACTAACTTTTATGACCAAACTTAGACCTGATAGAGGTGCATGCCATTCCACTTACCTTAATGGAAGTTCACCTGCTTACACCAGGTCTCAATTAAGCCCTTAAGCTGTGTTAAGTAATAAAAAGTTTTGAAGTATAATTATGTGAGAGAAATATACGATGAAGAAAAACTCCAAAAAGTAACGCAAAAACAAATTTGCCTTTTGTGAATAATTACTCAAAGAAATATCAGATGTCATCTATTCTCTCTACAAGAGCTCCTGTTATTCATTGCCAACTACTTGGTGCTAATGTATTATACTGATGACTGCAGTATAAAAACTTACATGGAAGAGCTCATCAAAATAATGGGACACATTTCTGTCATATTTTTAGACCAGGTATAGAGTTGGTAAAAAAAAAATCTAATTTTGAATTTTTTCTATTAAAAGGGGGATAAACTTTGGGAGAAAGTTTTCACCAAAAAACTGTTCCTTTTTCCAACCCACTCTTTTAGGCAGATAGGCAGACATTAAGTAGATCTAGGGCCTGCATCTGATCTTACACCAGTATAAACTAGGGTAATACAAATTAAGTCAAGAGTTACACTGATGTAAAAACAGTGAGAGAAAAAGACTAGATCCCTAGTCCACTGCGGTTTAGATTTTTAGTAATTGCAGCAAATCTTTTAATAATAAAGACCATATGGAGAACCCAGGGAAATCTTCCTTAGTAACCCCACTGGCAAATTTTGGCAACTTTTTATTTATTATGCTGTGCCCACAGGGCTATATGAAAACAATCTATTACTCCAGCACATTAGAAAATCCATGTATCTGGAACAGTTCATATCTCATTTGCTGTTACTGATTAAAACAAATAAAGGAATGTGATGTTTTGTCCAAATCATCATGGTATTTGTATATAAAAGTGCATTTGTCTAGATGCTGATTGCAACACTCGTAACATTTTCTCAAGTTGTGATAAAGGCATCAGTGTTAAGAAAAAGTTTAGCAACAATCTTATATTGTAGTAATCATTGGCACATCAGTGCTTTGGGCGATGACAATCTGTTAGCTCTAAACATAGGGAAGAGATTTGTAATGCAAATGTTACGACATTCAGTATATGGCATTGTTTCCATATGCATTCATGTTAGAGATGCAAAAGACCCATCCAGCTATCAGTGCAAGATTGTTTCCTACAGCTATTGTTTATTTTCTAGTGTTTTCTCTAGTCTAGTTTTAAAAGTCTCTAGCAATAGAGTTTGTCATTCAATATTGTTTTTACAGATCCTTCTCTCATGTTTTATCAGCATAAATCAGGAGTATTTCCACTGAAGTCTATGGCCCCAATTCTACTCTCACAACATTTTCACATTGGTGTAACTCCACTGATTTTATCTGGAGTTATTCCTGATTTAACATGGCATAAATAAGATCATAATCTGTCCCTCTGCCTCTCAGTCTCACCATGTAGAAAACTGAAGTAAGAATTACTTATTGTACAAGATTACTGTGAAGAATCATTAATGAATGGTCCAATTTCAGACCTGCTGTGAGAAATGCAGCTCACAGAGAGGTCTCTGAACAAATTCATTTGGAATATAAACACTGGTATAATAAATTACATGGTATATGTAAACTGGTCAGAAGATAGATAAAAGTGGTAAAGTATTGTAATTTGCACAGATTTGGGGTCTGAATCTGCTCTTAATTACAAGGGTGTAAATCAAAAGGAGCTCCACTGACATTAATGTTTTTTACCTATGAAAGCTTATGTCCAAATAAATCTGTTAGTCTTTAAGGTACCACCGAACTCGTTGTTTTTGTGGATACAGACTAACACGGCTACCCCCTGATAATTAATGCAATTTGACCAGTTTAAAACTGGTGTAAGTCAGTGGAGAATCAGGCTGCTGGGCATTTAGTGGCTATATAAAAGAAGTGTAATTTACATGTTTAGTGGACTGAAGAATAGAATGTAGCAAGAAAAGTAACCAGAAAGAAAGTATAAAGTGTGGGAGGGAAGAGGCACTGTTGATACTACAATTTTATATTAGTTGCTTTTCCAGCTACAATCATTTTGCATACCCACAATAATTACTACTACTATTACTATTAATGTATTTAGTTGTAGCGCAGTAGAGAGTAGTGGCTTTATGTAGGGATTAGAGTCCCATTGTGCTAGGCACTGTACACACATAACAAAACATGTTTGTTATAGTATCATTTTACCACATACTCCAAAGAGGTGCTTCTAAATCTTTTTGATACTTTTAAAAATCTCATCCTTTGCATACTTTCACTAAAACTATGCAATAGCTCTCAACTTGTGGCCAATGTAAAGCCGATGACCCATGGATCTACCCTAGACCCTGATTCTATAATCAGTTATGTGTAGGTCCCCAGTCCCTTGAGAGTTTATGGAACCTCATGATGGAGATTAAGGCCCGCCTGGGCAGAAGAGGGAACTTTCTGAGAACCAAACAGAATGGAATTTGGTTGATGAGAGCAGAAATGATCCAGGAGAAGACTTCTCTTTTACTGAATAGGCTGAAGAATAAAAGAACTGGAGAAGCACTGGACAATTTTTAAATTTTTTTTCACGTGACAACATCCCTTATTTCATTCCTAAATTTAAAAAATCAGCCCCATTGTGAAAAGAAACAAGCATAAAAACTATAACTAAAAAAAAATCCGCAGGCCATATCTTCACCAAAACTAGGTGACCAGATGTCCCGATTTTATAGAGACAATTCCAATTTTGGGGTCTTTTTCTTACATAGGCTCCTATTACCTCCCACCCTCGTACCAATTTTTCACATTTGCTGTCTGGTCACCCTAACCAAAACTAATCTGTAATGCATTACTGTGATTTCTTAGAGCAAAGAAATTATTCTTTTCTGCATATGAATTGAAACCAAAAGGGATGTCCTACTGAAGGACTAACTCTCCTTAATGCCCTTATTCTTCTTTCATTATGCTATCTGTGTCCCATGACAGCAACATTAATTTGACATGGCTGAGTTATGATACCTACTGTTTCTTGTACAACCCTCTCAGTGCCTGAGGCACGGTTTCCCACTTTGGCTCTTGGGGACAGAAAGACATGCACAAATCCAATGCTATATAAGAAGCAATTAAGCTACAGGTTGTTTAGCTGTAAGCAGTTAACCAGATGTGCCTAATAAATTATTTGATTATACGTGGCTCCTATAGGTTTTACTTTTGTTGTAAGCAAAGGATTTCTTTCTGTGTTTGCATCATTGCTTTGCAATGCATTCCTACAATTCAGTGCTATAACTCTACTTAGCATGTATATAGTGCTTTCTGTGTTCAAGGCATTGTACAGTTAACTAACTCACACCAGTCCTGTGAGGTAGGTGGGAAAGGATTATTATCCCCATTATATGGGGGTGGGAAGGGAACAAAATGGAAGTGACTTGCCCAAGGCTAAAATATCCATTCAGGCTCAGAGTACTGGAGTAGAACTAAACATCTCCTGATTCCTAACCCTGTGTTCATACCACTGGACCACACTAACTTCTTTACCGACACTACACTACCTGCAATAAAAGACAAACTGGAACTTGCACTGTATGTTTTTCAAAGCTAGTTCTTTCCCATGATTTCACTTCCATATCAACCTGGGTTGGGTGACTACTGCAAAACAGCCTTCACAAACATTCATTCCAATTCTGAACACCTGGCCTCTTTAATCGTATTCATACATTAATATTTGTGCAAATGAGTTTTTCATCACACAGATGTTGGAGAATGAGCACTCTTCACACAAATATTCATATTCTCATGTGACCAAGGGTATTCATATGCAAACAAATTTCTTTGCCATTTACTGTTCTTCTGTTTAAAGAATTTCAGTTCACCAATCAGGAAGCAAGAACAACATCACATGACCTAGGTGACCAGTCTCACATCATGCATCATGACTCCTTCATGAAAAACTCAGACGCTGCAATTCATAAACAGCTGATCAAATGATTATGAATAACAAATAGATGAATAAATATCAGTTTATCTGTGGGCAATTCGTGAACAAAAAAGTGCTAAATTCTTTGGATAAATTATTCACAGTGAATGAGTCAAGTAGTTCTCTTTCCACTGTTCAATATAGTAATGGAAGCTATTTATAAGTGTGACAAAAATAGTACGCTTGGCTGCGGCCTCTAGTTTCTGTACAAGAGAAAAATCAGAGAATCATCTTGGTTTTTTTATCCCCCTTATCACAGCATTTCATGAACATTAGTGACAAATATTACCACAAGAACCAGCTGTAATTGATGCAGCAGTGAGAATGAATTTCAAACCCACCAGTCGTTTCAAAATTTAGCTAACATTGCAAGTTACACTTGCACTGATTAAGCTATTATTATTATATTAAGCGAGTATTGTGTTAAATAGTCTAAGTAAGGAGAAATATGAATGAAACCCTTAGTTTCAGAATTCTAACATCATCATGCAAAATATGCATCTATATGGGGCAGTTATGCCAGCCAACAATAGTAACTCCCAGGTAGTTGTCTGATCAGAACTTTGCCCTGCACTACAGGGAAGAATACTGCAGAGAGCTGCTGCTCCCTAGTTCGACTCCGAGCTATTCTTCCTGTAATTAGAACTGAGTAAATGTTTTTGGCTGAATAATTCAAGTTGACCAAAACTATTCACACATTTGCCAAATAGTTTCTGTAAAAAACATTGGGGGGGTGGGAGCAGTGCTACAGTCACAAGCGGACTCTGGTACCACTCACAAAACCAGAGGAGGGGGTGGAGCCCCCCCTTAAGCCCTAAATCTAGAGCACTCACCTGGGATAACCCAGGTTTAAGTCCTCACTCTGCCTGATGAGAGCAGTGGCTTGGCCTTGCGTCTCCCATGCTGTAGGTGAGTGCCCTAATCATTTAGGTATTCTGGGGTGGGACTCTCTTATTCTCTCCTGTTGAAGCTGTTTCACTTCATATAAATTAAATATTCACTAGAGCAGGGACTGGAACCCAGGTGTCCCCCCAACCACAAGGCTATAAAGTCATCCTCACTCTCTCTCTGGCCCATGTAGCTAATATATTCTATTCCCTCCATTTGCATGTTTAGATCCCAAACTACTACAACCTGTGGAACTCTTTGCCAGAGGACAGTCTGAAGGCCAAGACTATAACAGGGTTCAAAAAAGAGCTAGATAAAGTCATAGAGAATAAGTCCATCAATGGCTGTTAGCTGGGATGATGTCCTTAGCCTCTGTTTGCCAGAAGCTGGGAATGAAAGACAGGGAATGGATCACTTGATGATTACCTGTTCTGTTAGTTCCCTCTGGGGCACTTGGCTTTGGCCATTGTTGGAAGACAGGATACTGGGCTAGATGGACCTTTGGTCTGATCCAGTATGGCTGTTCTTATGTTCTTAATTGGCTACACTGCACACTACTTTGCAGAAGGTAGATGTGGCCTCCTCTGTCTTCTATATCAGAGGCCCTGAATCAGCAGAGCAGCTAAGCACATGACTACCTTTAAGCATATGAGTATTCCTATTGCAGGTAATGACACAAGGCATATTCTTAAGCACCTTGCTGAAATGGAACTGCAAAAGTGGTTTCACTTCATGCTAATCCTCAATAATGTGTTAGTATGGCCAAGGTTCACAGCTCCACTCATTGAGTTCTTTGACAGAATTAACAGCCCCACACGAATCAAGGACAAAATTGGCATGTCTGCATAAGCAAAAAACTGTGAAAGGCAAAGTCACATCAGTGACTTGATCCAAGCTAAAAATAAAGAGCAGCCATTGTTACAATCTATGTAGGATCAAACTTGATGAAGAATCGAGGGTACTGATCTGATAGTCCAAAGACGAATTCATTTAAGTCCAAATCGTGAGCCCAAAAAACTGGACCAGGCACTGGGCAGATTCACAGGTAAAGAATGAAAGGACAAGAAATCTTCTGCTAAAATATCCCTTATGTGCTCCCCTCCACACCTCGCAGGTACAGATATACTAGAGCAGGGGCATAATCTCTTTAGATTATTTGCATAGTGTCATATATATATATATATAAACATCCGCAGCGACTGTGTATGGGCAAGACTAGGTTGTGGGAAAGCTAAATAGTCTTGAGCCAGTCCACAGTCTCTGAATCAGCAGTGTTCAGCTTGAGAAAACCTCCAGGGAGCCCAACACAAAATTAACATGTGCTTCTTGAAAGCAAATTATATTGATATTCTGTCAGGAGGCAGTGTTTTCAAGAACAGAATGCTCTGCAGCTGATGGGACATCAAAATTCAACTATAGCACCTGAAGCGAAGGGCCAAGATTGTAGTTTGCCTTTATCTAGAGGCACAGTAACTGAGATGTAACTGGTTGCAGCTTTAGTTAGCCTTGAAGGGTAATCACAGGTTACATAACGAGAACACAGCTGAATTGTACCCCATAGTGTAAAATGTACCACTCAGTGCCACGTACTACTCCAGGGGTCGGCAACCTCTAGCACGCGGCTTGCCAGGCTAAGCACCCTGGCAGGCCGGGCCAGTTTGTTTACCTGCAGTGTCGGCAGGTTTGGCCAGTCGCGGCACCCACTGGCCGCGGTTCGCTGTCCCAGGCCAATGGGGGCATCAGGAAGCGGTGCAGGCAAGGGATGTGCTGACTGCGGCTTCCTGCCGCCCCCATTGGCCTGGGACGGCGAACCACGGCCAGTGGGAGCTGCGATCAGCCGAACCTGCTGACACAGCAGGTAAACAAACTGGTCCGGCCCGCCAGGCTGCTTACCCTAGTGAGCCACGTGCCAGAGGTTGCTGACCCCCGTACTACTCTTATTCTGTGCATGCACCTCCTATACTACAGTGAGAGTTCGGCTGCAGATTAAGGGCATTGTATTATTAAATATCTTAATTATCCAAAATACTCTCTTCCATATTATCCCCGGTTGCTGTAGAGGAATGCCATATGCACACCTATATGTCTGCATAGGCAGCTACACCAAAGAGGGAACGCAGGAAGTGGTACTGACATCTTCCCTCTGAGCGCCGTTAGAAGACAACTTTAAATCAGTCTTGGCTTTACAGAAGCTGTGTCAGCAGAAGCTGCACAGGAAAGGTGCTGAGTCAGGGCATCTCTCAGCTGGCATGGCAGCTTGAAGATGGTCCCTTTAGCTGCCCAGCCCTCAAAGTAGATGAGGCTGGCTCAATATACAGGCCCACTAGCAGAGCTGTGGTTACCATGCTTGAGTTGCTGTGCTCCGCTTCTGGCAGACTTTCCACAGCCACTGGTCCAAAGCATGGGTTCCTGTGGCACAAATGACTCCAATTTTCTGCAGTCAATTAAAATATTTAAATTATTTTTCTTGAGGTGCAATATAATGAAGGATCAGGCACACTGGACTTAGTGTGCACCAGAGAACATACTTTGAATATATTCATATTTATCTAGTTTTCATTGTTGATATTTCCTTTGAAATTCTTAATGTTTCTATTTCATTAATAAAAAAATATGGGGAACCTGTTCACCATAACATCTAGCCCCACAAGTGCTAACAAAGGACAGGGCAGACCAGCAGCCTATTATTGCAGTGGTACTCAGTTCAAACACTATTAAGGTTGCTAGGGTTGCCAGGCATCCAGTTTTCGACCAGAACACCTGGTCGAAAAGGGAACATAGTGGCAGCGGCATTTCCCCCCTCCAGCTCCTCAGCATAGGGGGAGTCAGAGGGCTTCATGTGCTTACCCACCCCAAGTGCCAGTTCCACAGCTCTCATTGGCTGGGAGTCATGGCCAATGGGAGCTGTGGGGATGGCGCCTGCAGATGGGCAGCACGCAGAGCCGCCTGGCCACGCCTCCACATAGAAGTCAGAAAGGAGACATGCTGCTGCTTCCAGGAGCTGCCTGAGGTAAGCGCTGCCTGGAGCCTGCACCCCAACCCCCTCCCGCATCTCAACCCCCTGCCCAGCCCTGATACCCTCCTGCCCTCCAAACCCCACAGTTCCAGCCTGGAGCACCCTCCTACACCCCAAACTCCTCATACCCAGCCCCACCCCAGAGCCTGCACCCTCAGCTAGAGCCCTCACTCCAGCTGCACCCCAGCCCCCTGCCTTGGCCCTGATCTTTCTCTCGCCCTCTGAACCCCTCATTTCTGGCCCCACTCCAGAACCTGCATCCCCAGCCCAGAGCCTATACTCCCTCACACATCAGCCAACCCTCTGCCTCAGCTCTGAGCCCCCTCCAGCCCCCCTCCAATAGCCCTCAGCTCCACCCCCCAGCTGAGAGCCGCCTCCTGCAATGCAAACCCCTCATCCCCAGCCCCACCCCAGAGCCCACACCCCCATCTGGAGCCCTCACCCCCTCCTGCATCCCAACCCACTGCTTCAGCCCAGACCCCCCTCCCACACCCTGAACTCCTCATTTCTGGACCCACCCCGGAGTCCTCACCCTTTCCCACACACCAATCCCCAGAGCCAGTGAAAAGGAGCAAGTGAGTGAGGGTGGAGAGAGTGAGCAACAGAGGGAGTTGGGGATGGAGTTGGCAGGGGCGGGGTCTCAGAGAAGGGCAGAGCCTTGGAGGAAGGGGTGGGGCAAGGGTGTTCAGTTTTGTGCAAGTAGAAAGTTAGCAACCCTAATTGCATTTTTAGTGAAATGTCTATTGAATTTTATGTATCATTATATAACAATGTGACATATTTTAAAAAAGTCTTGTTAAAAAAGGATTGACCATTTAAAAGGCCAAGTTAAAGAAGAGTCCTGCATATGAGAGTTCTGAACTGTATAAAAGAAACT
Source organism: Gopherus evgoodei (assembly GCF_007399415.2). Lineage (NCBI taxonomy): Eukaryota > Metazoa > Chordata > Testudines > Testudinidae > Gopherus > Gopherus evgoodei. Next base: position 187,969,525 of record NC_044322.1, read on the forward strand.
AACGGAGACATTTAAATAGTTAAACAAGGTACAACTAATAGTCCTAGTTGTACCTTGTTTAACTATTTAAATGTCTCCACTGAGATTTTCAAAGTGAACTAGAGGGTTTACCCCCAAAACTCCAATTGAAATTAATAGAAGTGGTTAAATCTCCTTATTGGCTTTGTAACGCTCAGCTCTCATTTTTATGTGGCTGAACTGTTCTTTTTCTGAACAGGACGTCTATATTTTACATATGAAATGTTTTTGACAGAAATACAGTGCAGATAACGTGAAACAGTTAAGAAGGAAATAAATAGTGAGCTGCAACTATGCACATTCAGAAGTAATTTGCAATAAATCTAGTGCTTTATTAAGCAGTAAAGATAGTGTTGATTCATGTTAATTTTTTTCAATACTGGTTTAAAACAAAGAACAAAGGGAACATGGACTAAAATGAAACCAAAGTAGATTAAAAATTACTTGTAGTGTTAGTGCTGAAAATAATAAAACAGGCACACGGGCCTAGTACGGTGCACTGTTGCAAAGCATAAAGAACAGAATCAGCAGTAAGCTGCTTGATGTTGCCCTCATGGACACAAGGTGATAAAAAAGGAATAAGCCATTTTTATAATACTTTAGGGCCCAATCCAGCATAAAATATATTGCGTTTTCTGGCTGTGCATATTGTGAGAGCTGATTTTTAGTGATTTCTGTGGTTTTATGTGCACTTCTGCTGTACAAAAAGCTGAACATATTTTTTGTTGGGTTAGACCATTAGGTAGCTATTTTTACTCTGAAAGGGTAGTAAAACTGACAAGTATACAGATTACTTGTGAAATCATTAATCATTAAGACAAAGACCAAGTTAAAAAAATTGTTTCAACTTTTCCAAAATCAAGAAACAAAGCTCTTAAAAATCTTATTGTTGTAAGGTCCATATACCAACTTCAACCAAACTATATCTGAGTGGGTATTAGAATCTTCAGATTAAAATACAATTTGGGTAGGCAAAATTAATGGTTAACAAATGACTCTGTTTGTGTGTGTGTTTAAAATGCAGTTATATAAGAATTCCATTTCAATTTAATATGAATGAATGTCCATGGTTATCAGTAACAAAAAATAGATTTTTAAATTAGTAGTATCATAATAGCAACAATGTTGTTTGTGTGTTTGTTTAAGAAAAATGGATTTTGTAAGTTTTGACTAATTCAGGTAAAAAGAATTAAATACTAATAAAATTATTTTGACCTAAACTAATCAAAACTTACAAAACCCACTTGCCTATCGAATAATCATACACACAAAAAACTATAGTGGCTATGACAATACTAATAAAATATAACAGTGTATTAATTATTCCCCCTTCAGCTTTCTGTAGGGGTTCCACGGGGCTCATGATCCCCTTCTCTTCTCCCTCTATGATTTTGTTTCTGAGTAATCTCATTCACAAACATTCATGAACTCATTCAGCTACCTTCTCCATATTGGTGCCTCACAGATCTACCTTTCTTCTCCTTTTGCACAAACTAAAATCTTGTTCTTTCTCTCAGATATCTTCTTCTGCATGTCAAACCATCAGCTTAAACTTAATATGGCCAAAACAGAATTTGTAATCTTTCCCCCCAATTCCTCCTTTCTCACTCACTGTAGACACCACCACCTTCATCCCTGTCACTCAGGCCTGTAAACTAACTGTCATTTTTGACTAAATTCTCTCTCTTGAGCCTCACATCCAGGCTGTGTCTAAATCTTACCAATTCTTTCTGTGTAGCATCTCTAGACGGTGACTTTTCCTCTCTACTTACACTGCTAAACCTCCCATCCAGGCTGTCATCATATCACATCCAGATTATTCCCACTGGCTTTCCAAAATCTCTTCTGTTCATATCCATTCAGCATGCTGCTGCAAAGATCATTTTCCTAGCTCATTACCTTAACCATGTCACCTCTTTCTTTGCAACACTCCACTTGAAACACTCTCCTTTCTCTATAGCATCAGATATAAGCTACTTGACACTACCTTAACAGCCCTTCATGGCCTAGCCCCACTCTATCATCTCTCATTTACTCTCAGGATATTGATTCCCACCACCAATCAGCCAATGATGCCAGCCTCCACCACCTACTGGTGGAGAAGAGCACTTTGTGGTTTCTCCCATGCCATCCTTCATGCTTGGAGGAGCTCCCCATATACATCCACAAAACTATCTTTTCCTCCTTCAGATCTCTTCTTAAAACTCTTCTGTCCTATGATGCCTACAAAACATTTGACTATAGTTATGGAGCAGGTGTGCTGAGTCTACTTTCTACCACTGCCAACGTATCCTCATTGTTTCCTTGTACTCTGCTGTCCATGATCCACCTATTGTCTCCTGTGTTATACTTAGATAGCAAGCTCCTTAGGGGTATGGAGTTTCTTTTTGTTCTGTTTGTACAGTGCCTGGCCCAATGGGATCCTGGTCCATAAATGGGGCTTCTAGGTACCACCACAACACAAAGAAATAATAATAAATAAATAAATAGTATGTTTAACTGTGAATTTCTTGGCTTTGTAATGCTCCATCTAGGGATAATTACAACATCATTATAATGTATTTTACTCAAAACGACTGATATGTGCTCTTATCTGCAACTCTATGTTAATATAGTTATTATGCAATAAAGCTTAGTCCCTACTCTCCCCCAGCATCTTGAAATGTATGGTCTTTCCCCTGAAGTATATATGCTGGGGGAACAAGATGTCCATGATTTCCATCTTCTCTGAGCTCCATCCAGCAGGAAAACCAGGGCAAGACATGATTGCTCACAGGTGGCTAATCTTGACAGATCCTGCTTTGCTTCCCTATCGGGCTCTGCAGTGTTCTACAACCCTTTCCCACTGTCTGGTATGCCACTCTCATGTACATCCAGACTGACCAACATTGTCAAATTAATTCTGGGAGGTTTGTGGTGGGATGGCGCATATAACACTAACCTCCCTGATGCTTCTCTGCTGGATGTACACAGCAACCATGGTCCTGGCTGGGAGCAGCAAGGAGATGTCCAATGCCACTTTGAAGCCTATCAACATCCCCCTCACTCATCCAGCTGCAGCAGACGAGGAGGGAGACAGACCAAATGGCCAGTGCATAAGCACATCTGGTGCTAGGAGCAGGACTAGCTGCATGGGCCAGGTGTGTGTGCTAACATATTCAGCAAACAGGGCACATAGCACATCCACTCCTCCATCCCAGCCGAAGAATAGACACCAAAGAAAGGGATTGGAGTGGCTGGGGCTGAGCAGGAGAGGAAGCATTGTTGTGGTGGGAGATAACATTATTAAATCAAGAGTCCAGAGTTTTTGCTTGTAAATGGGAGTCTCCCTGCCCTGCTATACCAGAAGAATTGGTCAATCTCTTGAAACTCCCCATTAGTTCTGCCCCTCACATGCTGATGTATGATGTCACATGCTAAGAGGTGGGGCCTTTGGAATACTTGCATGTGTTAGAACCACTGTGTTGGATCACACTGAAATCCCATGAGGCAGCGGGACCTCTGTTGGAATCAGCGGGCATGTGCTCCCATTGTGGGCAGGAACATTGATGCTCAGCCTAAACATCACAGAGGAGAAACCTGAAGGCTGGCGGTGGGAGCTGGAGCCATACCTCACAGTGATTCTAACTCAGGTTTGTTGCTACTCCCCTCCTTCCCTATCTCCTGTGCTTGCACTCCCACCAGAGCCCAGGCCCCAAAGAGCTTTATTTCCCATTTGTTAGGTTATGCCAGGTGGGGTCTCATAGGTGCAGGGGACGGGAATGGTCCCTGACTCTGGCACTTCCAGTGGCCCTTCTCTGAAAGATAGTAGAGCCTATACTGAGGAATATAACTAGGGTGACCAGATATCCCAATTTTATAGGGACAGTCTCGATATTCAGGGCTTTGTCTCATATAGGGCCTTGTTACCCCCCACCCTTAGTACCTATTTTTCACATTTGCGATCTGGTCACCCTAAATATAACATGAGCCTGGTCTGGCCTGGACCTTGGGATGGCCCTTTCTCCCCTGTGGTGATGAAGGGACTAGAGTTGGACGCTTAGGAAAAGGATTCAAGTTCCAGTCACACACAGCCAGGGGTGGCTCTAGGCATTTTGCCGCCCCAAGCACAGAGGGTCCGCTGGTCCCGCGGCTTCGGCAGATCTCCCGCAAGCATGCCTGCAGGAGGTCCGCTGAAGCCACGGGACCAGCAGACCCTCCGCAGGCAAGCCTGCGGGAGGTCCACCAAAGCCGCAGGACCAGTGGACCCTATGCAGGCAAGCTGCCGGACGTGCCCCGCCTGCCGCCCTAGCAGCGACCGGCAGAGCACCCCCCCATGGCTTGCCGCCCCAGGCACGCGCTTGGAGCGCTGGTGCCTGGAGCTGCCCCTGCACACAGCTCTCACTTTCTCCTCACCATTCAGGCTCCACCAAAGTCAGTGCACATACCCAAAAGTCCTGAGTCCTCTCTCCTATTTTCACCCCTTGCTCCAGGAAGAGCAGCTGTAGGAGTGATCAATTAACCCTCTCCACAGAATTGGAGGAGCTCAGGGTCAAGGCAGACATCCTGTTTCACCCCTTCCCCATAATATAGCTTTTGTCTAGGAATACACACACACTATATGTAGGTTTGGAAGTGTTAGGCCTGAATAAAAATATAGCAAACAAAACCAGGTATGCCAACCTAACCAAAGTCAGGCTAACACTTTTAATCAAACCTTGCTGGTGTTGCCTGTCTCTCTCGCGGTCAAACAACAAACTTTGCCGTCGGGGTTAAAGTCCCTAACAGAAGGATAAGATTTGTACTGGTAAATGTCAGCAAACGGTCGATTTCATTGTATGCATACAAACTCACAAAAATATTTCCATCAAAAATAATTGAAATTTACAGATAGGCAAAGTAAGAAAAATGCTGCTTGGTAACTTAGATTTTGGTTTAAGAATATTTACTTTGTATATTTTGACATATGATGGTGACAATTTGTGTTTTAACAGTTACAAAGCTTTAATTTTTTGAATTTCAGTATCTACTACCATTAAATAATTATTGTCTGACCCCCCCCCATAATTTCCCACAACTGAAAATGTAAAGAAAAAAATGCTGAAAAATAAACAATATTATCCATCAAAATTATAAAAAAAAAAATTAAATTCTGCCAAGCCTAACTATATATTCAATATAAGTTTAACACACACACACACAGTCTAAACAATAAGAATTATATGAAAAAGAAGTTTTGTTTTGGACTGTGAAGTTTGAGGTTGAAAGCAGATTATTTGCAAGCTATTTACAGGGGCAATATTCAATCAAAACAGCTACTATCAACCATAAAATACAGCATCGGCTATCTACCAAGGGTAATAACTCTTGCATATTATTGCTGGGAATTCCTTCAATGCCCAAACCATTTTCAGTTTGCAAGGCTGCTTAATTTGTTTGACATGGTGGGGAAGAATCTGCTGCTCAACCAAAAATATGTAGTTTTACCCCCCATTATCTCTGCACATAAAGAGTCGTGGAGCTTCAGGCTAGAATTAACACAAGATAGGCTATTATGATTGTAAGAGCATTTAGCAGCAGTCCCTGTTGATTTTGCAGTTTGTAATAATAAATATCTCCCACATAATCTCGCTCTCTTTTTTAAACTCGATGCCTTAAGGAGTTCTTGAAGCTTGTGATAAAATACTAACAGCATTCGCTATTTAGGTGATACCCTTGATTTCCATTTCTCCTTGGGCAAAGTCATTTAAAGACATAGTGTTTGCAAGTAAATGCCTTTAAAAATATAACTCTTGATTTTATAAGTGCCCTAAAGAAATATGATTTCCTACTGTACCTGGTTGCTAAAGCTAAACTAAATCTCCTTTTTCAGAACAATGGAGTACTTTAAAAAGGATTTTTCTTCTTTTTATGCTTTTAGAATGGAAGAAACTTGTAATCAAATTGAAGATTACAGAAAGTGCACTTTACAACTTGAAAGTTTCTCTTTCTTATTAATATTAAAAGAGGCAAGTATTAAAATGAACTACTTACACAGTGGACTGGGCAGTTAAACTGTTAATAAGGACTGCACTGTGCACATACCATAAACAATGAGAAAATATTATTTTTCACTAAGAAAAGCTATTGGCAGACTTTTGAAACCAAGGTCTCATTCCTGCAGAGGCTTATACACAAGTAACTCTATGCAATTGAATAGTCCAATGAGTTTATCAGAACTACTCACATGCATAAAGATTTGCAGAAGTGAGGCCCAAATGAACAGGGGAGTCATACATTAAAAAAAGACTAGATGACAGCTTGTTGTTCACAGACCACATTAACTGAAATATCTGTATTAAACTATCAAGGTATTTTTCATATTTGTCGTAAAGACCACTTTTTTACTCACTCGGAAGCTTTTCAAGTGAATTTAGTGGATCTCACACCAGTTTCTAATGGATACATGTCCACATTAGAGAAAACACCATCACAACTGTGTATAAAGAGAAGACTTCAGTCTCCACAGATGTCAAATCAGTAACTATCACAAGTATTGCATTCAATGAAAACAATTAAAAAAATATGCTTTTTTACCCAATATTTCCCCCTTCCATTCTGCTTTGTTATTATAAGGCTGCTAACGAATGCTGGACTTATGTCAGTGATTCCTTTTTAGAAAGAAAAAAAGGACAATTAAGCATTTATCACAAATACCTATAGTACACACGCATACACATATTATAAATTCCATTGAATTGCTAATAGAGATCAATAAAACAATCAAATTTCAAACTCAACAACCTTACCGTGTCTCTTTAAATTACTAAAACAATAATTTAAAATGCTATTTTTCAGATAAACCAAAATTAGTTTGAAATTCTATGTAATTTCCAAATAGATAAACTCCAGATTATTGGGCCCAACTCCCATCTCATACTGGTTTTACATTGCTGTTACTCCTGTGTGACACCAGTGAGAGTGAGAAAAGAATCAGGTCCTGTGATCCTAAGTATTTCTCTTTACAACTGAAGTTTACTTTTTAAGAATGGTTTAACATCTGAGTATTTGGTGACCCTAACGTTTGACTAAATATTTTCTTTCTTTGGTAGCTTTCGGTTCTTATGAGCTTTCACCAGTTCTTAGTTACTGTAAATTTCTTTTCTGGGAAGTTGTCCAATCTGTAAAATGAGAAGGTGATGAACTGCTCACAACACTATTTGAGTTCTTAGAAGACAGATGGGAGCCACTTCGCTTAATTTTAAGCAAAGTAGGGAAAGCTTTGAAACAATACCAAGCAAGCAGTAAATATTATGTTAGTGACAAGACTTTGGTATTTTTCTGTTAAATAAATTCAGTAATCTATCTTTTATCATCCTTTTCTTCCTCTCACAAATCTTCAACTCTCCCTGAGCCTTCCCTGATTTCTCTTCCGACATGGTGCTGACCCCGCCGTCTTCATCCTGGCACTCAAACATACCTACATTCTCCTCTCCAACTCCTTTCAATCCCCTAAACTTTAGCCCCTCTAAATGTGGGCCCCAGTTCAGCAAAGCACCTAAGCATGTGCTTAACTTTTTAGCCTAAGTACATTATTGAGCAAAAGCAGTCAAAAATAAGCACCTACTTAAGTGCTTTGCTGAACTGGGGTCTGACCACATATCACTGTCACTTCTGTCTCCCTTTCCTTTCTCTCTCCTGCTCCCATCCTGCCACTGTTTGTTATCACCAGTTATGAAGCCCTAACTAGCATTTGACCACGATCCAGCAAACATGCAAGTGCTTAACTGTATTACCGCTTGCAGTTAGACTACTCATGGTAGCAAATTAAGCACATACATAAATATGTGCAGGCTCAGTGACTTGGCCTGTAAGCTATTCGGGACAGGGACCATGTCCTTTTATTTCTTAACTTGACTCTTCAGGTACTGTATAAATAATACATAATATATTTATTTCACTCTCTAATCTTTTCTTTCATTCCACCTCCCCTGATTTTCTGTTTCCTCTTTCTCTACCTCTCTTATGTATGTGGGCAAGAAGCTTAAAATAGCCAGTGCAGAACCTATAGTATGAACAGAAAAAAACCTTGTGTTTGCCTCACGGTGCCCCATGTGGTCTCTCCTCTTCAGTCTGCCTCAGCTTGTTAGCTAAGGTTCACATCTCTCAGCTCGATCTATGTACCAATGCATATAGGGCTTCATCACAACAAGGGACTCAGCACTCTGGCCTTGATCCATCCAAGCACTTGAGCACACACTTAGCTACACACATGTGAGTGGTTTTACTGAAATCAATAGGAGAACTCATGTGTTTAAAATTAAGCATGAGCTTCAGTGCTTTGGTGGATCGGAGCAAAATACTCAGCATTTGGCAGAATAAAATCCTTTTAAGGTACAAGTCACTGTGATACGTAGATGCCTCTCTGGGAGGTACAGCTGGCTCAATGGCCAGCAAAATCTCTGCCTTTCATAGCCACTACCCTCTTTTTATAATAGGCTGATTCACAAGTGTTCTGTCTCAATTTAGCATGTGGACATTGCATCATCTTCCCAAACCTGTTTGGGTGACTCATTTTTACGTTGCACCCAACAAATAAGGAAAATAAACCATCTCTGCTTTCTCTTTTACTGAAACTCAGATATAGAGCCATCAGGTGGCTTCTTGCTCTCCGAGTGACTTTAAAGGTCACCTTCAATGGGCAAGGAGAGGGTGAAAGTATTCTTTTTGGTCTTTATGATTTATAAAGAAATCTTTAAAGTGTTTTGGGTTTGGGTTTTTTCCCCTCCTCCTGCTTTTTGTACATTATAAATTCATACCTTGTTTATGGTATAACAAGAAAATAAAAGGTGAGCTACAGAATGCGGAAGTAAATTTTAGTCAGATGGTTTAAAACTCTCATTTTTATTAATAAGTATTTAACTCAAATACCTCAAAAAGATGGGAGAAATGTTCTCTTTGTGTGAGAGTCAACATAATTACACCTTCATGTGACGGCTGAGAAAGCTTATGATCCAGTTCTGGGGTCTTCAAATAAGTCCTCCAGCATGGATAAAAAAAAAACCCAAAAACACAAAAACACAAGAATTTAGCATATAACTGTGTACACGGAAGAAGCTCTCTTACTATAAAGCACTGAATAAGCAGTTATCCCTTAATGTTAACCACATACTTAAGTGCTTTGTTGAACTGGGGCCTATATTTACAAAATGGAGCTGGTGTTTTAAAATCCATTATTTGTGTTCCTTATATCTAAATTCCATATGTGTGACCAAAGCATTTGACAACATACTACCATGTAGCCTTGTGGCCTGAATAAGCCAGTGGTTACCCATAGATACTTTAAACATTGCAGATACCTCAAGAATCTTAAAGCTTCTTTCTTCACCTTAGCACAGCAGGACAATAGGTCTATTGTGCCAAAGAAATAGAGTTTGCCTGCCTTTTTCCTTTAGTTAATTTGTTTAGTTTAAAAATACCCAGTGATAGAGATACACAGCTGCAGAGAACCCAACTGTGTAGACAGATGAATGTCAATAGAAAAAAAAGGAGAGAAAGTAGCTAGCTGGCTGTTGATGTATTAGAGAAATTTAAACACTGAATCCAAACAGGAAATGTGAATTTGAATCCAAATTATGAGCCCCCCCTAATCCTCGAGTGTTCAGAACCTAGGTATTGGTTTTACTCATTATAGTGATGTGAAAATTTGAAATCAAATTCTGTTTTTTCTTTCAGGCCCAATATACTGGTTAGTTATTTTTGTTGTCTCATAACCAGCATGCAAATACTGATAAACATTTAGTGGAAAAACTCCTGTATCTTTGCTTCCACTCTAAGTATTGGAAGGATATTAGCAGAGGTTGAGCAAGAAATTTGAAATGTGGACGTATACTGGATGATCCATTTTACCCCTCTCCTAGTATATCCCTAATTTTCCAAGGAGGTTATGACATTACATACAATCAAAACCCTAGTCTAGTGAAAGCTGTTAAAGATACCTTGTAGTGTATTAATAAAAGGCCATGTGAAGAACAATGAAAACTTGTCAGTTGTAAAAAAAATATTATTTCCAGGAAATTAAACATATTTCATAAAGTAAATAGCATGTCTGCCTTCATCCATGTGCATTGTTAGGATATGATTAAAATGTGAAGTTGCAATAGAAAAATTATTTCCATGCAAGGTTACACAGGTCTGGTTGATTAAGCTATTAGAAACAGAAAATTAGAAAATGAATTATAAATCTCTTTCAGCGCAAGTTTGGATCTAGTGATGGAATTCACTGCTGTATTATGATAATATGTTTCCTGTTTAGAAGCCTATGAAGAAACCACTATTTAAAAAAAAAAAAAGAGGAATGAAGGAATGCTATTATTCAGATCGGTAGCTCTGCAGCCTGTACAGTAGCTCCAAGATCTTTTACTTTTATGTTGCATATTGAGATGCTTGTCCTACATCATGAACTAGATTATTAAGAATTATGGATGTGAATTGATACTGAAAAACAAGAAAATTGTTACTAAGTACTCTATACTCATTTATTTTATATCTTGCAGTATGTATTGTCCTCAAATAGGCGTTCATCTCAGAAAATTAGTAAATATCTTAGGTGTAGCAATGTCTGGGAGCAAGGTAACTTAAAATTACCTTGTATTTGAAAAGATTTCACAGACTTTTAAGTTTGTTTCTTTCATTTATTTAATATTCATATGATGTTACATCTTATTACCTGAGAGTATGATCTGTATGCCAACATTGTAGGTTAAGGATTTTATAAATCATACACATGAAAGCTTTATATATGACAATATCTCAAATTTGCAACTCCCTTTTGAATTGTACACAGCTAAACCATTGAAAAGGTGTACAAACAGAAATCTATAACATGTAAAATGTGAAAATCCACAAAGTACAATATTTGTGTTTTCATTATACAAATAGGTCCCAGGAGCTGACCCCTGACAAGTATGACAACCAGGACCATTTCTGATATATATACATATATAATAAAGCATAGAGTGAAATGATGGAATGTGTTAAAAAATGTAACTCTAAGGTTTAAATCAAGACGTCAATAAGAAGTGTGATGGTGCCTCAAAACTTCATTTTGCAGCACTATGTCATTACAGTCGAGAAGCACTCTCCCCTTTACACTACTGTGAGAGATTTAGACATGGGACCTTTTCCCCAGCTCTGAAATGATGTAGGGACTCATGAAGATCCAGAAAGCTGTTTTTGTGGGTCACGGGATGACTCTATCCAAAAGTTGAGATGATGCTAGAAAATATTGGGATGGGTTGCTGTGTTAAGGAGAGAGTAGTGCCTGATAATTTTAGTGATGGTTCTAAAATTACCCAGGGACAAGTCCCAGCTTCTTCAATTCTCCATCCTCCCTTTACTGCAACAGAGTGCTCCAACTGCTTCACCCACCTTTTGCCAGTGGGGCTCCTACATCTTCCATCTTCTTCCTAATTAACAAAGTAAATCAGATCGCTGCCTCTCACAAGCATAAGTGTCAGCCACCAAGGATTTTTTACATGAGACTCCACTCAACCCCCCCACACTTGTGACTGAAATAGTTGCAGCTCCTTAGCCTCCCTTGATAGAGGCCATCCTCCGGTTACAGACCCAGCTCTAATGTTCGAGTACAAGAGAGACACCTCCCTTGTTTGCGCAGGGGACTAGTGTTATAGGACTGGCAGGCTGTATTTTTCTCTTGAGTCTGGCTGACCAGACAGAACCTGTTTTGTGTCACTGACTCCTCCCGCCCCCTTGTGCCCATCCTGCCAGGCGCTAGTACACCCCTCTCCCTAACATTTACATTGTGCTGCTCATCACCGGGGGCTGATCAGCTGGGATCAGTGCTTCCCCCGCTCCAGTGACTCCAGCAGCACCTGTCCTTTCCCACCATGCCCGGCTGCCCTTTTGCCCCCATAACTCTCTGCTCTGTCCCAGCGGGTCCGAAGGGTCTCCTGTTAGCAAGAAGTGTGTGTGTGTGGGGGGGGGAGTTTAAACCTAGGGGGGAGCTCTGGGGGGTCATTTGGGGGAGGGCCGGAGGGAAGGGGAGTTAGGACGGAGATGCGGGAGGGGGGCAGGGCAATGGGGAAAGGGAAGGGAGCTGGGGGGCGAGGGGGAATGAGGACGAGGGAGCCGGGGGAGGGAACCGAGGCAGGAGACCGCTGCGCCCGCAGAGGGACCAGCGGGTACTGCGGGGGCCGCTCCCCCCTCCCGGCCTGGAGGCGGAGCCGGGCCCGGCGGGGCGGGGCGGGTCTCTGCGTCGGGCCGCGCCCACCTCCCGGCGCTCACCGGAGAAGCAGGAAGAAGCCGCGGAGCCTGGTGCGGCGGGGGGTCCGAGTCCGGCTCTCGCTGCCCGCGGCCGCCGCCGCCATGGCCTCGCTCTTCAAGAAGAAGACGGTGGATGGTGAGCGGGGCGGGGGTGTCAGTGTCTGTCTGTCCGCTCGCCTCCCTCCCTCCCGGTCAGGAAGGGCCTTGTTCCCGCGGGCCGCTTCCAGCGGAGCCTCCCGCGGGCCCCTCCTGAGCACTATCCCCCCCACCCCACTCCGGCCGGGCTCGCACGGACTCGGGCCCGGGTGTGTGTTGATCGGGGCTGGTCGGAAAACAAGGGAGAGGGAGGTGCAGCTGGAGTGACTCATCTATAACCTGGTGAGTGTGTGTGTGTGTGAGGGGGACACACACACCCGCCCCACGTATTGAAAGCGGCAGGGACAGCTGACAAGTCGGTTACACGCGGCAGGAAGTCTGCAATAAGTGGAACTTTTTTGCTCAGTACAGTTTTGGGAATATGTTTGCACCGTCTCTAAGAACATGGGGTGACCCTTAAAGGGCGGTGCCTCGAGATAATAAAGTTGGGTCGAACCTAAAGAGAACTGGGGGTGGGGGAAGTGGTTTGTTTGTTGTCTTTGGTTTTTGGACCAACTATATTTTTAGCTGTTCGAAGTGATACAAAAATATCTCTAACTTAAAGAATCAGCGGAGCCATGGAAACAAGTTGCTCTGTTCTGTGAGAACACTTTTCTGTTTGTTTGGTGAAGAGAAGAGCAGCTAAACATTGCTACAGGTTCAAAGAGACTGGTGTCTAGCTGTGAGCTCTTGGTGTTCTGTAGCTATCAAATCACGGTGTACTGTCTGTTGTTTGTATATATAGATTTAAAGTGTTAATCTTGCTATTTTGGGGGATAAGTTTTACCTACGCAGTATTAAATCCAATGCAGAAATAAGAACGTCCTTTTAAATACTTTAAAAAAGGGCAGCTTAATCCCTCATAAGAACATTTCTTGCATCATCCTATATTCTCCAGTAGGCAGGTGGGCTTAATTGAAGGAGAGTTGCTTGTCTGTTATCAGCAAGAGTTTTGAAACTGATTATGCAATACGTTCACCTAGCAAACCATGTGCCGTCTCACTCTAAAACAGGTCACAAAAAGTGATGCTTTGTGTATCAGCCAGTTGTATTTCATCAAGCAAAGATTAGTATTTTCCATTTCTTGTCTGGAAGAGATTTTGAGCGCACACCAGGGAGGAGTTCAGAAGTGAATTTTTTGCCACCTTTTTGTTTGCTTTGATCATGAGGGCCAGTTCAGTCCCCTTGGGACAGTTGTCAGCCTAGGGTTTCAGGAATGGAAAGTGCCTCAAACATGTCTATGGAATGCACCATACATTGGGCATGAAGGTGAGTAGGTAGTATGGAGTTGTCCCTTTGTGCTATCCGGTGATCTCCATATGCAGGGAGAGGGACGTTTCTGCTATTTAAAACCTTTTCATCCCTTTCGTGCTTCTGGAACAGGGCTAAGGATCTCACCCTTTGTTTTATTCCTCTGTGACAGTTTGCTATTACAAGCTCTCATTTTCTATTGGATTCTTCATTTGCAGAAACTAATGGATGTGCCTCTAGTTACTGTGAATGCTAGTTACTATCGGTTGTCTGTTGCTGTAGTTCTTTTAAAGTAGCTGAGAATCTCCTGTGGTGGCAGAAATATAAAGAAAATGAATCTGCTGACTTTTTCCCTGGCTTTTAACTTGTTTAAAATGCTAGTGCCTTTAATGGGTTCAGTTTCTACTCTGCAAGTTTTTTAACAAAAAGGAATATTTCCTGTAGAGTAAAACTATCCATGCTAGTCTTATATATAAATATATTTCCATCACTATTTCTTCTCAGTGTTCTTAAACTATATATAGCATAGTAAAATTTCACCTTTCTCCCTCTACCTCCGGTAAAGTCCTCTTTTAAAAGTATTTTTGACAGAGCTCATGCTTGATGCTTATCTGTTGAATTGCTTCCCTTGTTTCTCTGCTGGGCCAAAATACATGGTTTTTATTTTCAGTTTTTATTTTTCATATATTGGCTGTCTACTCAATGTCCTTTGAAAAGTGTTTCTTGAAAATGTTACTTGTGGGGTCTTGGGAGCAGTAACATGACTAAAATGGCCCCTTTCAATATCATTTTTCATTAAAATATTTTGTTGGAGCTTATTACTGCTGAGATAATTTCAGACTTAGATGGCTTGCAGTGTCTTTGCACATCTGGGGAAGGAAGAATCTGAATCGCTACTCTTTTTTCCAGAAAGATTGATGTATGCTTTAAAATGAAGATTGTGGCTGCAGTTTCTGCTTATTGTTCATGCTTTAGTCATCTGACAGTAATTGAGCCTGTCTAGATTGCATTTCACTTGTTACCCAATTAAATGAGGAAAATAGCAGCATACTGAGACAAGTGTGTGTTTGCTTTTGTGGAATACAAAACCATGATGTAGACTTAATTATAGGAACATTATTTCCTTTTCAGACTGTTTTAAACATACTTTTTTAATAGATGGAGGTTGCTCTGTCTTTACAATATAAACCTGAAAAGGGTTCCTGATTTCTCATTACAGCACAGCTTTCAGTAACTTATTCATCTTTCTTTTTATGTTACATTTAAATGTTTGAGTATGAAACAACAAATTCTATGTTTATTTATTATGCAGTTAAATCAGATGAAAAGTCATGTAAAGGGGCATCATTTCTGAATGTTTTCAAATCCAAACTTGTTTGCATGTCTTACAGTGCGAAAATCAGATAAGCATATAAATGTAATTCTTATAAAATAGACTAGAAGAAGCCCTCTAACCATATCAAAAATCAACTGCTATTGGTAATTACATCATGGTAATAATACACTATAGTATGTTAGGTATGCAAATTCAACTCTTCTGAATCTTGGTTCATACTCAAGCACTTTTTTTTTCTCTGTTAGGAAACCCAATAGCATTAAACTCCAGTACTTGCTGACTTTTTTACTCTTTAGAATTCTGCAAAATTAGAGCAATATAGGAGGCTGCTTTGAGTATGCAGCCTGTACTCAGGAGAGCTATTTGTCCTTCCAACAGCGGAAAGGGAGTTCTGCTTTAGGAATAAATCCCTCTGTACATTTTAATGTTCACTGTAAGACCTACGCAGCCTAACAAATGAAGACAAATCTTTAATGGAAGCTGAAATGACTGGTTCTATATCAAAATTGAAATTCGCTTTTAATATATACACTTTATCAAGTAAATTCCATAAAGCTTCTATGTAAACAATAGTATGAAGAAAGTATTTTCTTGCACTCACTGAAAGCAATTTGTACTGTCCTGTAAGGAAGATAGTTAAGGAACTGTCTCTGCCCTCAGATGTCATTTTCTGTTGTTTGCAGGGGCAGTATACAACGGTCATCAATAGAGCATTGTTCATATTTGTTTCATAAAGGTCTTATATTAAGTGTCATGTTTTGTTATAATGCTAGCCTTCAATTTCTGTATGCAGCTGCTAAAATTTCATGATCTGGGCTTAGGGAGCTTGTATATGATAAAGTATTTCTATGACATCACATATTGATAATCTGTTGGCAAATGGAATCATAGGACCCAATCTAGTGAGACGCTCATTGTGGAGTGCCTGCAACACCTTACAGGATTGGGCTTTTAATGATGAGTGGGGAAGATAGACAAATAGCACATTTAAGTCAAACTTTGAATGTGTAAAAATAGGTTTTTATTTTGTTGTGTATGACACTTCACTACTGAAAGTGCCCATCCTTCTGGAAGGTGCTCAGGTACTATGGTGAGAGCATGGTATAAAAATCTATCTAGATATTCAGTACTACATGGACACCCCTATTGTTGATTCGGGATAAAACATTCTAGTTTTTGTGGTAGTTGATGTGACAAAAGGGGCTTTTGTGGATGGATGTTAGTTTCTAATATTCTAAGGACAAAGTTGACAGAGTATTGAAAAAGTAGTTTGTGTAGGTCAGTGCTGAATTTCTATTCTTGCAGCTATGAGGAGTGTTTACTAAATCTAACCTTTTATTCCAAATTTCCTTGTTTTTGTTTGTTAAAAATAACTATATGCTTGTAAAGATTCTTAAATTACTGATATGTACTCAAAATCAACTTCAATTTAAAGGTAGCCTAGTTTAAATACATTAAGAAAAAAAATCCTAGCAAGGCAAGGGAAAGGAGCACTTTTCCATTTTCCCTTTGTGTTCCATTTAGATATGCAAAAGGGGATCTTAGGTGAAGCCCTAATGCTGAGTGCCTGTTGAGTCAGTTGTCCAGGTCCTAGAAGAACTGAGTGTCTGCCAAGTGTAAGTGTCATGGTAGTCAGAGAAATCCTAAGAGGTGCTTAATGGGCTTTCTCAAACCTCAACCCCCATGGGTGCCAAAGTTGCAGACACACTCACTGGTTAAATTCCTTTAAACGAAAATTTAGCATTAAAGCGACTGCCTTTGCAGGAATTCAATTTCCAGAACTTTCTCCTCAAAAGATACAGAATGTGCAGCAGCAGTCCAAGCTGCTGCTCTCCACCACTGTATATCAATCTTCCTATGCCCAGATCCCTTCCTAAGGAGTGAAACTAGTAAGAGGTAATTCAGTGACCAACCATTCCCAGTCCATCCCCGGCTTCTCTAAGGCTGCTTAACAAAGGTGTGGATAGACATGTCCAAAACT
Source organism: Gopherus evgoodei (assembly GCF_007399415.2). NCBI lineage: Eukaryota > Metazoa > Chordata > Testudines > Testudinidae > Gopherus > Gopherus evgoodei. The sequence goes on from NC_044322.1 coordinate 187,986,489, forward strand.
AGGTTCTGGATTGCAGGACCACTAACTTTTCCCATAATGGATCACTGAACAGCTGGGAGCAAAGCTGTATTTCTGGGCTTGCTCTTAAACATTGTTCCTTTTCCGCAGCCATTAGGACAGCCAGAAAATTTTAGCTAAATTTTGTTAACTTTTGGTTAAGTGGTAGGCACATCCTTTAAGTACTGCTATATATTTGTTTAGATTGGATTACTACCTTATAGAATTGCTCCTCTCAAAGAGGGTGTCAGAAATGGATAAAAGACTTGACCAGTTTTCACCCAATTCTTTGTCGCATCGCTTGTGGCTTGACTTTTAGTTGAATAAGTGCAGCTTTGTTGCATATGGGGAGGGCAGGTCTCTATGCACCTCAGTGAGTAAGGAAGGAAGCAGGGCCTGGGGATTCACATCTATCACATTTTCCCTGCTCTATAGAGAAGGTTCAACTGGAATCAATACTATTGCTCTGTTAAAGCAGCTCTGGAACAGTTATTTGTGGGGAGGGAGGATTCCTTCCCCCAACCCTATCATCCCAAACCTCATGGACCTCTCCACTGAATAGTTTGGCTACAGTGGCTGAGATAAGGAGTACTTGGCTCACATTGCTGTGAAATAGGAGTTACAGAGATATGGTTTTCTGCATGGGGAAGTTGTTCTTGACACTTCCTGCATGATTAAAAGAGACATGTTTATGGAATATAGAAGTCTGTTGTGCCAAATGCTTCTCTCAGTTGCACTGGTACAAACTCCATTGAAGCCACTTAGGTTTCACTGGTATAAAAGGAGAACTTGGCCTCTAGTGTTGAAATTTAAGATAGTATTTCAGACATGTAAATTTATATTCCAACATCATTGCATATATTTGATATTTATAGTCCCAGTAGGAGATGCATGCTTTACTTTTGTAATAAAAATTTGATTTTTATCATATGTTTCAATATTGTTAAGCACTGGGTCTGAAGAATTATTTTACTAACTATAAATATTTCCTTTCCAGATGTAATAAAGGAACAGAATCGAGAGTTAAGAGGTACACAGAGGACTATAACCAGAGATCGAGCAGCCTTGGAGAAACAGGAAAAACAGCTGGTAAGTAGAACAAAGAATTTTAGTTTACCTTTTTCAAACAAGTAAGTGTTTGTTTGAAATTTAAATAAATGGCAAGAGAATGTCTGTTTCCTACCTGAATATCAGAGGGGTAGCCGTGTTAGTCTGGATCTGTAAAAAGCGATAGTCCTGTGGCACCTTGTAGACTATCAGAAGTATTGGCGCATAAGCTTTCGTGAGTAAATACCCACTTTGTCAGAGCCAGGTAGTTTACCCACGAAAGCTTATGCGCCAATACTTCTGTTAGTCTGTAAGGTGCTACAGCACTCTTTCTCTCTCACACCTAAATGACAGTCGTCAAAGTCTTTCTGACTTTCCCCACTATCTACATTAGTTAGCTTATAGTGTTTCACCATTATACTTTACTATACAATAGTTTTTGATCTCATAGGGGCTAACTTAAAAAAATTAAGGAAATTAGTTTGGGAAGTGGATTGGACTGAAGATCTTGTGGATCTAAAAGTGGAGGAGTCCTGGAATTACTTCAAGTCAAAGTTGCAGAAACTATCAGAAGCCTGTATCCCAAGAAAGGGGAAAAAATTCATAGGCAGGAGTTGTAGACCAAGCTGGATGAGTAGGCATCTCAGAGAGGTGATTAAGAAAAAGCAGAAAGCCTACCAGGAGTGAAAGATGGGAGGGATCAGCAAGGAAAGCTACCTTATTGAGATCAGAACATATAGGGATAAAATGAGAGAGGCCAAAAGCCATGTAGAGTTGGACCTTGCAAAGGGAATTAAAAGGTTCTATAGCCATGTAGTAAAAGGTTCTATAGCCATATAAATAAGAAGAAAACAAAGAAAGACGAAGTGGGACCGCTAAACACTGAGGATGGAATGGAGGATAAGGATAATCTAGGCATGGCCCTATCTAAACAAATACTTTGCCTCAGTCTTTAGTGAGGCGCATAGGGCTAATGGCAGGATGACAAATGGGAATGAGGATATGGAGGTAGATATTACCACATCCGAGGTAGAAGCCAAACTTGGACAGCTTAATGGGACTAAATCAGGGGCCCCAGATAATCTTCATCCAAGAATATTAAAGGAACTGGCACATGAAATTGCAAGCCCATTAGTAAGCATTTTTAATGAATCAGTAACAAGGGTTGTACCGTACGACTGGAGAATTGCTAACATAGTTCCTATTTTTAAGAAAGGAAAAAGTGATCCAGGTAACTACAGGCCTGTTAGTTTGACATCTGTAGTATGCAAGTTCTTGGGGAAAAAATTTGAAATAGAAAGTATTTAAGGACAGAGGTCAGTGGTAATTGGGACAAAATACAACATGGTTTTACAAAAGGTGGATTATGCCAAAGCAGCATGATCTTTGAGAAGTTAACAGATTTTTTTAGACAAAGGAAATGCAGTAGATCTAATTTACCTCGATTTCAGTAAGGCATTTGATATGTTTCCACATGGGGAAAAGATGAGGATAAATATGAAAATTGAAAGGTAGATAAGGAACTGGTTAAAGGGTAGACTACAACGGGTCATACTGAAAGGTGAACTGTCAGGCTGGAGGGAGGTTATTATTGGAGTTCCTCAGGGATCGGTTTTGGGACCAGTCTTATTGAATCTTCTTATTACAGACCTTCCCACAAAAAGTGGGAGTGTGATAATAAAGTTTGCAGATGACACACAGCTTGGAGGTGTTGCCAATACAGAGAAGGGCCAGGATATCATACAGGAAGATCTGGATGACCTTGTTAACTGGAGTAATAGTAACAGGATGAAATTTAATAGTGAAAAGTGCAAGGTCATGCATTTAGGGATTAATAAGAATTTTTGTTATAAACTGGGGATTTATCAGTTGGAAGTAACAGAGGAGGAGAAGGACTTCCGAGTATTGGTTAATCACAGGATGACAATGAGCTGCCAATGTGATATGGCCGTGAAAAAAGCTAATGCTGTCGTGAGATGCATCAGGTGAGGTATTTCCAGTAGAGATAATGAGGTGTTAGTATTATTATACAAGTCACTGGTGAGACCTCATCTAGAATACTGTGTGCAGTTCTGGTCTCCCATGTTTAAGATGCATGAATTCAAACTGGAAGAGGTGCAGAGAAGGGTTAGTAGGATGATCCAAGTGTAGCGAAGTGAAGACTCACGGGCTTGGCACCCCCTGCTAGTCATCTTGGGAATTAGCTCTTTCCAGCCTTCGGGGCCCCTGTACCAGCAGGTGTCCCGCCTGTCTCAGGCCCTGTGTCCCTTTCCTCAGGGTTCTACCCCCACATTCTGGGTCTCTCCTTCCAGGGGAACCCCCAATCCTCTAAACCCACCGCTACTGCCAATCATCATCTAGCCCCTCACTCACTGGGGCAGACAGCAGTTTGTAATGGCCACTCATCATTGGCAAGGGGGTTCGGACCAGCTGCTGCTGTCTATTGCCATGCTGCACCTCTGTAGCCCCAGTACCTGCCTTAGGCCTTGCACAAGGCCTGCAGCCTGGAGAGTTGCCAGGCTGGAGTTCCCCCAGCTCCTTTGCCCTATTCCTCCAGCTCCTGGCCCTCAGCCCTCTTGTCAGGGCCAGCTGGGCCCTGAATGAACTGGCCACAACTGTGGCTGCTTTCTCATTCAGTCTAGCTTGCCTGCTTTTAACCCCTGTTCTCCAGGAGTGGGGCAGCTGCCCCACTAAACCAAGGAATGGAAAACCTGCCTTATGAAAGGAGGCTGAAAGAGCTTGGCTTGTTTAGCTTAGCCAAAAGAAGGCTGAGGAGAGATATGATTGCTCTCTATAAATATATCAGAGGGATAAATACCAGGGAGAGGGAGGAATTATTTAAGCTCAGTACCAATGTGGACACAAGAACAAATTGATATAAACTGGCTGGCCATCAAGAAGTTTAGACTTGAAATTAGATGAAGGTTTCTAAAGTTCTGGAACAGCCTTCCAAGGGGAGCAGTGTGGGGAAAAGACATATCTGGCTTCAAGACTAAGCTTGATAAATTTATGGAGGGGATGGTATAATGAGAGAGCCTAATTTTGGCAATTAATTAATCTTTGGTTATTAGTGGTAAATATGCCCAATGGCCTGTGATGGGATATTAGATGGGGTGGGATCTGAGTTACTACAGAGAATTCTTTTCTGGATGTTTGGTTGATGAGTCTTGCCCATATGCTCAGGGTTTAGCTGATTACCATATTTGGGGTTGGAAAGAAATTTTCCTCCAGAGCAGACTGGCAGAGGCCCTGGGGGGGGTTTCGCCTTCTTCTGCAGTGTGGGGCACAGGTCACTTGCTGGAGGATTCTCTGCACCTTGAAGTCTTTAAGCCATGATTTGAGGACTTCAGTAGCTTAGACATAGGTTAGGGGTTTGATACAGGAGTGGGTTGGTGAGATTCTGTGGCCCGCGTTGTGCAGGAGGTCAGATTAAATGCTCATAATGGCCCCTTCTGACCTTAAAGTCTTAAGTCTAAGGCCTTGTCTACACTACCACTTTACAGCGCTGCAGCTTTCTCGCTCAAGGGTGTGAAAAAACCCTGAGCTCTGCAAGTTTCAGCGCTGTCAAAGTGGCAGTATATACAATGCACCAGCACTGGGAGCCGCGCTCCCAGCCCTGGTAGCTACTCTCTTCATAGGGGTGGGTCTCTTTTAAAGCAGTGCTTTAATGTTGCTAGTGAAGACATAACCTTAGTCTTCCTGACTTTCTAATAAGTGCAGAGTCAGAAGCTGTGCTGTTTTTCATGATATAACCTGATTCTTTTTTGTCCAGTAGCATTGGTAATTTTGGGCCAATGTTTCATAACCTGTTCTAAAATATTAAAGCATCAATTGCCCTATGGATGAATTTGTCTTGCAGAGTTCTTTGGCAGCAAGTGAATATACTGTTGACTCAGTAGCCCAACATTAGTGCTTTGCATTCCAATGTGAGTTGTTGGGAATTCTATCCCAGACACGACCCTTCCATTATAGATAGCAAGGGCCACAAGCTTTGGAAGCAGTGCTCTCAGTTCTTAAGTTACAAAGCAGTCAGAAGCATGACTGAGTCATTGAAGCTTATTTAAATGAACATCAGTGGTGAGGGTTTCAGAGAGAATATTAGGGCTTATCTTCAGTAGGACATTTCATCATCTCCAAACACAACATAACTTCACAGCAACTGTAGACAAAGTCTAACATTGTTACCTGGATGTAGTTATTCCTATGGTCTTTGTAGAATTTCCCTACAATCAGCTGACTTTATTAAACATAACTGGCATAACTCACTCATTGAACGCTTGATTGTTGGAACATGTCCTTTAGTTTTATGTCACCTCATACCTCTGTTAGTGGAGATATACATCCAATTACATGCCTTGATAGATGACACAAAAACTGTGTGGAAAAACTAAGTGACAGTCCATTCCCTGGTTTAATAGTTAATAAGACATTGCCTTGTATGGTGACAGATCTTGTGTATATCAGTTTTGGCATGAGAAAAATTGGAGAGCCTCAAAGATGACTATTCTTGGAAATTTTATCCTTTTCTAGGGATTTAAGATATGTCTGATAGGTTATGTAGATGGTTAAGCTACCATTATTTCTTTTAGTGCCTTGATTTCCGTAAAGAAATTCACCTTGAAGCTTTGAATGCACTCATGTCAGTAAATTGCTCCAGAAATATATTTGTGCATTTTTTTTCTCTTGTGAAGGAAGAGGTGAAGAGAACAAGTCTTTGAAAGATGCAATCTTCTATTGTTATCCTTGCTACACAGACTCTAAGGAATCTGAATTTTCAAAGCCTGGTACGCTTGTTATTTGAAAAGAGCAGGAAATCGTAAATGAATGAGAACATTGTCCTGTAACAATGGTCTTTTGCTGCTACTTAAATAGAGAGGCAAAGCAAATATTTTTTAAAGTAGATGTTGCTCTGTGATAGCATTGTTACGATTATTTACTATTTTTATATTTATGTCTTTACTTGGATAGTGTGGACAGTTTTGATGTCTGATCAGTATTGTATCTTGCTTACTATACTGTTGACTTGCTGAATTTTGAGAAGTAGTAACATGTGACTGGCTGTATCAACTGGCTTAAAATTTCTTCATAAAAACAAGAACTGTGGATTAATCTCATCTTTTACTTTCAGAATTAGTGTTAGTTATGAATACATCAGCTATATAGCAACTTGATTCCCTGGCACAGATTCAGTTTGTAATTAACAGTTTAGTAATACTTGGCATTTACAGTATATAATATTTCATCTTGAAAGTGTGCTTTTCATACCATAATGAGATGTGGGCTACAAGAACTGATGTATTTAACTGGGAAATGAGCTTTCATGGGTGAATACCCACTTCATCAGATGCATTTAACTGGGAAAACTAGTGCTTCCTAACATTTGCTGTTATAACACTTGGAAATCTGTGTCCAAAATATGCATTCCCATGTCACTCTTATCTTAAACACATAATATTGGAGTTGTATTTAAAAAGCATGATAGTTTCAGTGACATTTTTAGCACCTTGTAAAGTGCACTCATCTCTTTTATATGTAGGCTACAAAAACAGGATTACCATTCCATTTCATGCCCACAGTACTTTTCTATTGATATCATGTGCTTCACTTGTACACTTGTATTTTCTTTGGTAAAATTGCAAATATCTCATGAAATTTAATTTTGTTGTATGAAGCAATTTCTGCCAAGCTAGTGTACCAGTTTCAAAATATTATTTTCCTATAATACTTCCGTATTTATAGTTATTTCTTACACATGAGGTATCTCTTATGGTCGCAGGATGTTGTCTCTGGTGTAGTGGTAAAACCAAAGCAATTAACATTTGTTTTGAAGCATCTCCGGCAGCTTTGTATCTCTCTTGCTGTTGGTTCTTCAGTGTCTATATGCTGTAGTCTGGTGGCCACTATTTACTGTCACAGAGCAACTGGCTATGCTTCATAGCAGCCTCTTAGACCTCTGTTGCATTCAGGGGAGGGTAAAGCACCTCTCTCTTTCTGGCAGGTGCTTTCCCACCAACAGCTGTGATGCTGTTATTACACGTAGTTTTACTTATTGCTTATTCCCTGAGAAAAAGTTGTCAGAATTGTGACACATTAATTGTATATGTTCAGTCAGTAACATTATGGCAAATTAGAGATGAGCCCTATTTTTTTTCCTCTTCAATAAAATGCTTGGTATGAGGATTTTATATAGTGATCAAATTGATCACCATGTTCTGTGAAGAACTCTTAAGACAGAGGTGCAAAACTTTCCTTGCCTCCATTAGATTAATTAGTCTTGTACCTCCTCCCTGTAGTGGTTATAGAATTATCTGGGCATAGGCTTTGCCTAGACTAGGATTTAGGGTGTGATGTTAGCTTGTGGCAGTGTAGACAAGGCACAATGCATTTATTATGTGCTAAAATGATTGAGTTAAATCCTGAGGGGCAGGGGAAAGTTTGGACTTCAACTGTTTCACGGGTTACTTCATGCAGTCTGCCTTCCAAGAAAATAAAACTCCATAATCTTTAAGGAGATGAGCTAAAGGGTAAAGTTTTTCTGGAACCTACAACCTGTTCAAGTATGCTCTGTTGCTTATGTGGCCACTAGGTTGCAGCAGGCGAATGCAAGAGGAGGGTCTAAGGGTATGTCTACACTGAAATTAAACACTTGCAGCTGACCTGTGTCAGCTGGCTCAGGCTCAGAATACAGGTCTGTTTTGATTGCCGTGTAGATGTTGGGGCTCAGTCTGGGGTCTGGGATCCTCTCCCCTTGCAGGGTCCCAGAGCTCTGGCTCCAGCCTGAAAATCTACAGTAACTCCTCACTGAACGTTGTAGTTCTGTTCCTGAAAAATGTGACTTTAAGTGAAACAATGTTAAGCGAATCCAATTTCCCCATAAGAATAAATGTAAATGGGGGGGTTAGGTTCCAGGATATATATATAATTTTTTTTGCCATACACTACAGTACTATAGTTGGGAGGTGCCCCCACCTTACCCCACACAGGCACAACCCACTGGCACTGCAGACAATGAGGCAGGCAGGGAGGCTGAAGGTGCTGTAGGCTAAGAGAATCATGTTGCGCAGCAGCAGCTACAGCTTCTGCTACTCTGCAAGCACCGGGGCTGAGGGGCTCAACCCTCGGCCTGCCCACACCACCTCTTCCCCCAAGGCTCCACCCTTAACCTGCCTCTTCTCTTCCCTCCTCCCCCTTTACTCCACATGCCACATCCTTGTTCCTCCCACCTCCATCCCCTGCCTTCTGCCCTTGGCAATCAGCTGGCTTGCAGTGTGCAGGGGAGATGGGGGAGGAGCGAGGACATGGTGCGCAGACTCACCCTCCCCCCCCCCCGCCAGAGCAATCAGCTGGCTTGCAGTGTTCGGGAGGCAGGGGAGGGAGGGGAACATAGGTGATGGCTCCGGGGCTGGAGCACCCATAGAAAAAATCAGTGGGTGCTGGCAGCTCTCCAGCCCCCGCCGCTCCAGCTTAGCTCCTCCACGAGCGCGCTGCTGCGTCCTGCTTCTACCCTCTCCTTCCCAGCGCTTGCGCTGCAAAACAGCTGATTCGTGGGGCAGGGAGGGAGGAGGGGGAATGTGGTGCGCTGGGAGAAGGGGCGGAGATTTGGGGAAGGGATCCAATGGGGGCAGGAAGGGGGTGGGGAACTTGGGATGCGGGTGGGGGCAGGGAAGGGGCGGGGGGCGTGAGCATCCACTGGTGCTGAAGGAAGTTGGTGCCTATGGACGGGAAGCCTGCATGCTGTGTCCTTGCTCCTTCTTCCCCTTCTCCCCCACCCCCGAACACTGCAAGCCAGCTGATTTCTGTGGGCAGGAGGTGGAGGGCGGCAGGAGGGGGAAGGTGCTGATCTGTGGGGTCTGCCAGCGGGAGGGAGGCGTAGGAGAGCTGATGGGAGGGCGGGGGGAGCCCTGCCAGCTGTGGACAAAGCAGGGAGCCAAGCGACGTTATAGCGAAGTATTGCACAACTTTAAATGGAGCATGTTCTGTAATTGAGCAGGGATGCAAGATCGAAACAATGTTAAGTGAGAGGACGTTAAGTGAGGAGTTACTGTACAATGCTGTTAAACAGCTCCATAGTCCAAGTCAGCTAACATGGGCTAGCCTCATGTGTCTAGATGCAGTGGAGGCTTACCTTTAGATGCAGTGGAGGCATACCTTTTAGACTCTCCCACCCCTGGTATCCCAGAGCCCAGGCTCCAGCCCAAGCCTGCAGTTCTACACAACAATGAAACAGCTCCACAGCCTGAGCTCTGCGAGCCCAAGTTGGCTTCATGGGCCAGCTATGGATTCCTCTTTGCTGTGTAGATATACGCTAAAAGACCAAGAAGGAGATGAATTGGCAGTGGCGCTGGTCACCGTTAGTTCTTAACATGTATATTTATCAGCCTGTAAACTAAAGGATCTCTTTAAAGTACACTTTAACTCTCTGTATATGATGCCATGTCAGAATGCACAAGTAATATCTACCTCTATGTAAAAAATGGTATGTCAGAGAAGTGCACATTCCCACAGGGTAACACAAGTCATTCTGTTAGTGATAGAGTATTGTCATCTATTAAGTTTTTTTCTTACTATAGACTTCTGCTAGAAAGGGAAATATTCTTGCATCATTTATCAGTTCCTTCATTCTCAAAGAAGAGGTTTGTGAATGTGTGGTTAATTTATCCAATCTAGTATTTATTAAAAAGTGTCTAGTTGTATAACTTTACAGAATTCTTGTTCACTTAATGTGAATCTAAAAACTACTTTCCTTTCTAAAAATAGGAACTGGAAATAAAGAAAATGGCAAAGACTGGTAACAAAGAAGCCTGCAAGGTTCTAGCAAAACAGCTGGTGCAACTGCGAAAACAGAAAACTCGAACCTATGCTGTTAGTTCAAAAGTCACCTCCATGTCAACTCAAACAAAAGTGATGAATTCCCAGATGAAGATGGCAGGAGCTATGTCAACCACAGCAAAAGTGAGCAGTTAAATCAATATAAATGTCTAAATGTAATTCATGTTTATGGACACTTTCATACTGAAACTCAAATACAATAGGTAGCTTGCAAAAGTCTTTACAACTTCAATGTTAACTGGAAAAATTAGCTGGAGGTAAATGTATTGTGTAATGCTACATTTAGCAGTGAGATGTTTACAGGGCAAATATTAATTCTTGTTTTGAAAAACACTAAATTAGCCATTCATAGCTTGCTGGTCAATATCTGCTATTTAAACTAGCAGACTCTCTTACAGTTGATTTATAAAATCTTTGTCATAGCCCAGAAAGCTGTTCAGTGTTAGTGTTTGGGTAATGATTAAAATGGATCCTGTAAGTCTTGATACAGAGGGTAATTAAGTAGACTAACAAACAAATAGCTTTTCATTATGCAGTGTCTTGCCTTTAAATTTTGTCTGTCATGTAACTGCTTCTAGTGGATAAAGCCAAAGTAGGGTACACTGATTCTAGAAATCAAGGCAGTATGTCACCCAGCTTTATGACTTGTGTGAAGATGAGGCATTACTTTCTGGCTGACACTAAATGGCTCAGTGATCTAGAATTCTCTTTCATCTTCACCCTCTGCACACCAAGGAAATTGTCTTAAATTGTTTTGCTGCTTGTCTCATAAAACTAATGCACTGTAATTTGATTTGATGCAGGAAGTAGCTGCTAGGAAGACTTTGCTCTTAAAGGGCCACTATGAACAATGTGTTTTTACAAAAAATAAAGTTTTAAAAAAAAAACAGTTCAACCACCTAAAGCTGTGGCTGTGCAGTAGGCCTTTTTTCCTCCAAGAGATGGTACAGCTGACTCCTTGATCAAGTTAAACAAGACAGTTTATGCTAACATGCACCTTCTTTCTCTCCTGTGACCTCCTTGCCTATCATTCAGAAAACAGCTTCACATATGTGAGGAAGTTAATCTTGCTTTTTAGAACTATCCCGTTTCTCTCTAGCTGAGCGTTCTTCTCTCTGGGCTCTTTATCCTTGGAATGTTTTAGATTAAACTTCTTAAAGCAAACATAGTGGTATAATCACAGTGGTGGAACAAAATCAGTAGAAATGTCAATAAATACAGATCTTAACAGATTTGAAAAAACAATGAAGCAGGTTCATCAGTGGGCTATGCAACATTATGGAGACTGAAGGAGAATTAAGTTATTTTGGCCACCTAATGGTTAACTTTTTCAGTTAATGCAGTAAAAAATACAGAACTAAAAACATTGACTTAATTTTGGAGCCGTAGTGTTCTCTGACCCATACCAAGATCTACAGGCATACAACATTCCACTAAAATCAGATGCAACTCACTGTCTAGTTGCCTCAACAAATAACATGAGTAAGCAATTTCCAATATCTTGTCCATAAATGTATCTGTAAATAGAACACTGAATTTTACTGTCTATAAAACTAAAGCACACACTTCTCTGATTGGAGAATATTCCTCCCCCCTCCCCCGAAAAAATGTATTATATCCACTGACAACCCTTGAATTGGAAAAGAAGAACAAAAAGCTGTTTTCTCAAGTTAAACAAAATTAGAAATGAAGGCAGACACGTTTTCCTTCAAGACTTCAGTTTTAAGTTTCTAATATATCAATTATTAATGTATCCTTTTACACTAGATGTCCATCTGTTCCTAAAGTGTATATAGCACTTTCTACAAAGAGGCTACTTCCTTTATTTTTTGCACATACAGGGTATCACAATTTAGTGTTTGACATGGAAGCTGCTTTGTGGTGACACAATACCATAGCTTTATATTAATGAATCAAAAAGGAAGTAGTATTGGATGAATGTGGTTTTTACACACCTGTGATAATCAGTGCCATAGAGTTTGGTAAAATATTATGTTGTGTAAGGTTTAGTAGTGTGTAGCGGAGGTTTTCCTAAGTGATACCAAGTGTTCAACCTGTACTATTAACTTTTGAACACCCTGGCATTTGCTATTAGGAGAAACTTCATATTTGCTACTGCATTATCCTATATGGAGAAACATCATAATGACTTCATGCCTTCTTCCGAGTGGTGATTGATGAAAGTGTTCTTAACTTGCTTTAAACATTATTGCCGTTTCCATCTGTCTGATAACAATTAGTTGCCTAATTATGGAACTTTTCTCCTCCTCTCCTATTCTCATCCTGCAAACCAGAAAAGTGACCTTAAATTAAGAAAAAAGTCTAGCTTGTTGTTTATACTGCACTAGTCACAGTAGTAGATTTTATTAATTACTAGACAAGGGCCCAATTGAGGATTCCATATACACCCAAAGCTCCCACTAAAGTGGGAATCTAGATGTGCAAAGCATGCAGAACCTGGCCCCAGGTTTGTTAGACTAGAAATCACTTAACTTTGCATATTCCGTGTACTGCACAAATTTGTGCAATTTTATGATTAATATTCTCTAATATTAGACAATGCAATCTGTTAACAAGAAGATGGACCCTCAAAAGACATTACAAACTATGCAGAATTTCCAGAAGGAAAACATGAAGATGGAAATGACTGAGGAAATGAGTAAGTTTTATGCGTTCTAATAAATAATTTCAGCAAGCATTGACACTATCAGACAACTAAACCGGGTAGGCGCACCTTAATGCCGCTTCTGAGTATTACTAACAACACATGAGATTACTATCAATAAGCGATGGTTAAAGGGAACAATGTTTCACTTTCTGCATGGTTACTCTGGGTATTTGACAGTACTGTGTGTATAGTTGTATGAAAGACCTGTAAAAATGAGAACAGAAAAATTGAAAGAGGCACTTAGGGCTGGTCTACACTACGGGGGAAAATCAATCTTAGATACGCAACTTCAGCTATGTGAATTATGTAGCTGAAGTCGAAGTATCTAAGATCGAATTACTCACCGTCCTCATGGCGCGGGATCGATGTCCGCGGCTCCCTCTGTTGATTCCGCAACTCCATTCGGGTTGGTGGAGTTACGGAATAGATATAAGCGCATTCGGGGATCGATATATCGCGTCTAGATGAGACGTGATATATCGATCCTTGAGCAATCGATTGCTACCCGCCGATACGGCGGGTAGTGAAGACGTACCCTGAGTGAGAGAGCTGTAGAAGAGGTGTAATACCTAGTACTACTACTTGAATCAGCTAAACCGAGGGAATATCCTTTTAACCTAACAATTAGAAATTCAGACTCTGGGGAATAACAGAGATGGGATACTGTTTTTCACAGATAGTAGAAACTTCATGTCAGCAAGTGCCATGGGGAGTTGCTGCTCTTGTGCAAGGAGAGAGAAGCAATAGCACAAGCTCTTCTGCTTTTTGAGAAGGGACAAAAGACTAGAATGCAATAGTAATATGTAGTTAACAAATATATTTGCTCTTGTTTACAAAGAAGAATATGTACTGGCTATGGGAATTCTGGAAATGAAGACTTCAGTGTTGGTGTACAGCTAAGCAACTCCGCCATCTAGTCTGGAGTTATGACTGAGCTTTAGGATTAAATTTAAAGTTTGGGGTTTGCCTGTAGATGTTGGTGTGTACACTGATCTGTAAATGAGAATAGTTGAAGGCCTCTGTAGAACTTGTAAAGTGTTTTGGGTAGAAGGGCAGGAGTCCTTAGAACTATCCTTCCAGCAACTGACTTCTACATATAAAACAATAATGGACAAAATAGTGGTACAAAGCAGTCAAACACAGCCCGGAACCCTATCCGCTCACTTACACTGGATATGAGGAGCCACCCTTTTCTCTGTATTACCACAATGGCTTATTAACTTATTAGTAGTTGTAAGTGTCAGTGATGCCACACTAATCTTGCTACTGGCTCTTGTTAACACAGTATTCTTCTCATTGTAAAATCTGCCACTGCTTTGCCTCTGCTGGGGGAAATGGGCAGTATTTTAAAATTTATACTATGGTGGTAGGCATCGATGCACCAACCCCTTAGTCAGATTTCTGCAATTTGGGGGAGCGGGGCGAGAAACAAGGTCTTTCAGGGGGATGTGGAGGGTTTTTTTAATTGGTCTGCTTTTTAAATCTAACAAAGAATTCTGAAACTAAATCCTTTCTGAAAAATGGTGAAATCAAACCTCTGTGTAAAGTGCTGGCGCATTAATGCCTAGTGCAATTGTTAGCACTACTTCAGGGGCAAGATTTAAAGTGCAGAGGTAGGCAGAGCACTCGTAGTTTGCCAGCATGTGGTGCTAGATGATGCAGTGCTGTTCGGCAAATGCACACAGTGTATGTTCCTTTCTCTTGCCGTCTCACTTAGTGATACTACTGTTGCCTGGCAGGACTGTAGAAGAACAGTGGGTTTTAGTTATTCTCCCACTTATTCTGTGAACACTAATCTTTCTGTACTAATGCAGCTCTGGCTTTTATTTTCCTTCCTAGTTAATGATACCTTGGATGATATCTTTGAGGGCTCTGATGAAGAAGAAGAAAGCCAGGATATTGTGAACCAAGTGCTTGATGAAATTGGAATTGAAATCTCAGGAAAGGTATGGAGAAATGTTCTTTAGGGCAGAGTCAAACACCTTCCTTTTATTTTTATTTTTTTAAATGTCATCCTAACAGTTTTCATTTTGTAGTTCTGTGCTAGAAGTCAAATGGTCACAGTGCATATTGTTTTTACTCAATGAAATTTGTGTTTCTTTAATAGATGGCCAAAGCACCATCTGCTGCCAGAGGCTTACCATCTGCATCAGCATCAAAAACTACCACCATTTCAGATGAAGAGATTGAACGGCAGCTCAAAGCTTTGGGAGTAGATTAGCCTGATGACAATATACAGTCTGCCTTCTAACAATTATTCAACTACAGACAGATGTAAAATGTACACATTTTCAATACAACTAATGTACTTTCCTTTAAAAGGAGAACAGAAGGCTTCAGAAATAAGCTGATTCATGGCAAAAAAAAGCTTATTTCTTGCCAGAGAACCATTATCAGTAGCACTGAATTCCTGAAATTGTTTTTGAAAAACTGCTTTATCAGATGACATGAATAGATAACTTGCATGTGGGAGTCTTTTGAACACCAGACTGAGATCTAGGATATACGAGTACATCCATTTTACACTAGGTCTGAATTCGGGTTGTGTTGCATTCAAGATTTATCCCCACAATTTAGTTGCTTGAGCAGCACTGGCTTTTTTTTTAATTTACAAAATGTTGGCTGGCAAGCAGAGTTGGAAAAATAACAATTATAATATAAGATCTTCATCTGTTTAGCTTTTTTGAAATTGTCATCCTATGATTGTTGACAGCATTTCTCTGGATAATATTTGGAGTGTTTATAAAATCACTACACATGGAAAGTTCTTAGAATATTTTATGATCTTGTCTTTACACTTTCAATTTGAAAAGGGATAACCTTTTTCTTTTGGTGAGAGAGAACCTTGACACTAGTAAGTGTAGGCCGTTATAGCTTTGTTTTTCCGGTGTCTTCAGTAAATTTGAGTTGCTTCATTCTGAGACAATTTTACTACTTACTGAAGGGTATGGGTGCAATCCAGCTCTTACTGACTTCAGGGGAAGAGGCTTGAACTAAATATTTTTAGTGAATATTTTGCATGAAAGGCACTGAATAAACTGTATTGTACTGTAACATAGCTAACTTCAACAGAATTGTTGTGCCTTTGTGTATATAAAACCTTGCTTATACCCTCCTGATTTTTCAAAATTTTATTAATCATTAATGGGTGAAGTAACTACTGTTAAGGCAGTTATTGCCAGGTACAAAATATTCTGAAAAGTCCCATCTACACTTGATAGCAGTCCATGCTGAAGTTCATATATGAAGTACTTCAGCACTTGGAAAAGGAATCTTGCCTGAAATCTCATGTGTATATATTTTACAGTACTTATCCCCTAAACAACTGTTTAAAGATACAGTATTTACAAAGGTACATGTGATTGCATATTGGCAGATGAAATCTAAATCTTATCAGAATGACTTGGCTGCCTTATTCCTATAATTGCTCCTTTTAGGTTAAAAAAAATGCTGGGCATTACATTGTACAATAGAAGGTATGGTTAGACAAGTGATTTGGATAACAGTATAATAGGAACAGGCTCAGATTCTAAGGTTTTCCACGGTCTCTGATCTATATCATCATCAGGTCCATAGAATAGCACTGGCTTTAAGGGGAAGCCATTTAATCAGAGTGCTTAGTTTCTAAGTGGGGAAGCAAGTCCTGAGTGGGATTGCTATTGTTACACCTGCCAATGCAGGACTGAGCAGGGAAATAAGTTATAATAATCAGTTTGTTAGCCCAGGTCTAGGTTTTGGTGTAGAAATACAGAATGCTGTTTTCTCTGAAAACATGGGGCCAAACCATGCATTTGGAATGTTCAAGTGTACATAATACACACATACACCCCTGACATTGGGGGTGAATTTTCTTTTACAATTTATTTTGTAAAAATCTAATAAAAGCTTTTATTCCCACAATGGCTGTCCTGATGGTGGGGTCTTGCATGTAAGTTTATTTAATAATGGACTTCATAATCTTTTGTGATATCACTTAGTAGGGATATTAGTTGTGAATTCCATCATTTTTTTTTTTTTAAATTTGATTGTTGCTATTGCTGGTGGGATGGGGAGATTTCTGTACACACTGAACCTTAGCACTAGCTTGTTGGGCTTAGGTTGACCAGATATCCTGTTTTTATAGGGACAGTCCTAGTTTTTGGGACTTTCTTATATAGGTGCCTATAACCCTCCATCCCCTGTCCTGTTTTTTCCACAGTTGCTATCTGGTCACCCTAGTTGAGCTTAAAAAAAAAAAAAAAAGTAGTAGCTGAAAACTGCTGACCCTACTCTAGTCCCACTCCCCTCTTTACTGTTTCACCTTCCTCCTCCCTGCCCAATTTATTTTTGCTGCAATCAGAGCAAAGATTATGGCTGTAAGTATTAGAAACTGTGCACTTAAATACAATTGAAACAGCAGTGAAATGGTCATTTCGCAAAGCAAAAACCAGTATTTCTTGCTTTGGGCTTGATATTGCTATGTGCCCCATATTTCGTCAACCATTTGTCTACAATGCTCCTTCACTGTTTAAAATAGTCTCTCAAGTTGTTTAATTCAAAGCTCAGTTGCTTTTATCATTAGTCAGACAAAGTGAGTGAGGTAATATCTTTTATTGGTAGTGGCACCCTACTACAGCTTAGTGGAGAACTTCTGTCCCACCAGAGTTTAATATAAATGTTAAAAGGCATCACCTTCGCCTTACAAAGGGGAATATTAGGAGCCAAGAATATGTATGACCTGCAAGGGGGTGGGGGGGGGCGGAGGGAGGAGGGTAAGATACAGCCTGCAGAAGTCAAATGCATATGGCTACCTTAAGACTGCAGCTACTTGTCCCCCAGGTTTAAAGGATCAGGTATCAGAAGAGCATTCTCAGAAGGATGCCTGGAAGAGGGTGAAACCAGACAGGAGTGATCAGTAGCTTCTAGAGATAGGGTTGAACTCCCCACCTTCTGGAGGGCTAGGGATCTAGGTGTAGGACATCTAGGCTGTCAGTCTGGTGGTCTGCAGTGTGCCCTGTTGTTAGTGTTTCTGTAACCCAGATGTTTTCAGACAAGCTGCTTGCTGTAGTTAACTGTTCACTATTCCGTTATGTGACAATGGCACAATGCCTGGTTTCATTTGTTTTGCAATGCTTTTGAAAGTGTCCTTTACTCATAAACAATTTTGGAGGACAAGAGCATGGGGGTAATGACTGCTGATGCATTTACTGTAGCATGCAAAAAAGATTAGCTGCTCCACTCTGTTGCTACCTAAAGTAAAATCAAAATACTATCACAACCAAACAAATGTGGACAGTTACATTTGGTATTAGGAGTTATTTGAACAATGCTTTATTTTTGGCAAAGAATAGGGTTACAGTTTTTTCATAATACCCCTTTTTAAACAGGCAAATAATTTAGAAAATAAATAAATCAAACTATACCATATTGCAAATTTGACTACATGTGCATAGTACACCACAAGAAATTTCAAACAAAGAAACAAAGTAGCCAAAGGAAAAAATTACAAGTCGTCATCTTCATTTCTCTACTCTTTCCAGTGGGTGGGGTGTAGGGTTTTTGTTTTTTTTTTTTACACAAAGTGCAGTTCTGTCAGTACAGCGCCTGTGGTTGGTGGTGAAGGCTGAGGCTTAATCCCAGAAAGTGAACTCTTGCTTTGTAAAATAGTGACCGATCTGTGTTCATGTTGTGACAGTCTGGGGGGTTAGAATAGTTCAAATCCTGTATAAAACGTGCATTAGCAAGGGGGAAAATGATTCCCCCCCCGCCTGAGTTTTAATTTAGAATCCCCTCCTAAGGAGGAAAAATAAAAGCAATAATGCAGTTTGTTCATAAGAATATATTTTCTTAATGCAGGAGACTATATTCCTTAGTTTAACATGCCTAGGGCCCCTTCTCGGCTGGGCTTATATATTATTTAAAGCACACCAACATAGAAATGTTCTACTTGATATACACTCACCTTAGTGACCTCAAATATTATAACCTCTTTCTGGATCTATTATCTAGTCATTTTCTAAATCACCATCATGCCTGCTTCATAAAAAATTAGTTTTGTATTTACCATTACCACTAATGTGCATTTCTGTAATTGTAGTCCTGGGAAAAAGCTTGAAATATGTACACATTAATTAGTATCATTATAACAAATAATGGGAGCAATGTTGCTGCAGTGATCACTGGACTACCCATCCCTTGAGTGCTGAAGTCACATTATTCCAGCTCCCCTCAATCCCTGGCTCCTGGGGGTGGAGCTATGAAATCATTTTGTCAGTTCTGCAGGATAGGAGAAGAGAGGACTAGAAATAATGATTTCTGTCTGTTCTTTTCTAAACCTCATTCTCCCCAGGGAAAAATGAGTTTATGTTTGAGTTTTGATTTAACTAGGTTTAAAGCATTTAGAAAGTCAGCAAGACTTTCCATAGCCTTTAGCGATCAGTGTAAAGGAAATGCCATTTCTGCTTAGCACCTGTCTAAATGGATTAGCTGTGTGTTGAGAAATGTTACACATTAGCAAATGTGTCAGTACCTTCAGGGTCTTAAAGCTCATTGCATCAGGGCTAAGGCAGCAGCCAGAATGCCGCTGTAACGTTTCCATCCTAGAAATCTGCCAAGTTGCTACTTGGAGTCCTGGCCTCACAATTACATGGCAGTTCTCTTTTGACCAAGCAGCTACATTCAGGAGGGAAGTTCTGCAGTCCTTGCTTAATAAAACTCAGCCCACCCTCATGGGGTTGTATTACCTGCTAGACTCCACAAGAGGGAAGCTGTAGAGGCTGCTTTAAAGAAGAAAGACTGTTTGCCAATAAGCAGTTTTTTAAAGACAGGCAACTCTCTTAGGCCTGGTCTACACTATGCGTTTAAACCAATTTTAGCAGCGTTAAACCGATTTAACACCGCACCCATCCACACTACGAGGCCCTTTATATCGATATAAAGGGCTCTTTACATCGGTTTCTGTACTCCTCCCTGACGAGAAGTAGAGCTAAAATCGATATTACCATATCGGATCAGGGTTAGTGTGGCTGCAAATTGACGGTATTGGCCTCCGGGCGGTATCCCACAGTGTACCACTGTGACGGCTCTGGACAGCAGTCTGAACTCGGATGCACTGGCCAAGTGTACAGGAAAATCCCCACGAACTTTTGAATTTCATTTCCTGTTTGGCCAGCATGGAGCTGTGTTCAGCACAGGTAGCAATGCAGTCTCCTGAGAATCTAAAAAGAGCTCCAGCATGGACCGCACAGGAGGTACTGGATCTGATCACTATATGGGGAGAGGATTCAGTGCTAACAGAACTCCGTTCCAAAAGACAAAATGAAAAAATATTTGAAAAAATTTCCAAGGCCATGATGGCCAAAGGTCACACCAGGGACTCAGTGCAGTGCAGAGTGAAAGTTAAGGAGCTCAGACAAGCCTACCAGAAAACCAAAGCAGCAAATGGAAGGTCCGGGTCAGGGCCAAAAACATGCCGCTTCTACGCTGAGCTGCATGCAATTTTAGGGGGCTGTGCCACCACTACCCCACTCCTGTCTGTGGATTTCGAGGTGGAGGTTGTAATCTCAACCATGGCTGAAGATTCTGCGGAGGGGGAAGATGAGGAGGAGGAGGAAGAGGACGACGACCTTGCAGCGAGCACACAGCACTCCATTAGCCCCAACAGCCAGGAGCTTTTTGTGACTCCGACAGAATTGCTCTCCCAAGCCACTATCCCAGACAGTGAAGCCATGGAAGTGACCTCTGGTGAGTGTACCTTTGTAAATATAAAACATGGTTTAAAAGCAAGTGTTTTTTAATAATTGATTTACCATGAGGACTTGGGATGCATTCGCGGCCAGTAAAGTTACTGGAAAAGTTTAACATGTCTGGGGATGGAGCGGACGTGTAAGAACGCGTGGGGGAAGGCTTCGTGCACCCGCCCACTCCACCCCAGTGGACAGTCCAACCAAAAGGCTGTCATTATATTGAAATGTATTTAATGGCCTTTTCCTTCCCTCCTATGCTCCTCCCAAACCACACCAGGGATACCTTGTCAGTTCTCTGCCTCTTTTTATAATTATCGTTTAAAAATCATGTATTCATTATTAAAAAGTAGAGACTTTATTTCCTTAAGCAAGCTGTAATCGAAGGGGGAGGGTGGGTTGCTTACAGGGAAGGAGTCATTAAAGGAGTGGGATTCATGAAGGAGAAACAAACACAGCAGTCACACCGTACCCTAGCCTGGGATGAAACTCGTTTTCAAAGCTTCTCTGATGCGCACCGCTTCCTGGTGTGCTCTTCTAATCGCCCTGGTGTCTGGCTGCGCGTAATCAGTGGCCAGGTGATTTGCCTCAGCCTCCCACCCCACCATAAAGCTCTCCCCCTTACTCTCACAGAGATTGTGGAGCACACAGCAAGCAGCAATAACAAAGAGGACATTGGTTTGGCTGAGGTTTGAGCAAGTCAGTAATGTGCACCAGCGTGCCTTTAAACGGCCAAATGCACATTCTACCACCATTCTGCACTTACTCAGCCTGTAGTTAAACAGCTCCTGACCACTGTCCAGGCTGCCTGTGTATGGCTTCATGAGCCATGGCATCAAGGTGTAGGGTGGGTCCCCCAGGATAACTATAGGCATTTCAGCATCCCCAACTGTTATTCTCTGGTCTGGGAAGTAATTCCCTTGCTGCAGCAGTTTAAACAGAGCAGTGCTTCTGAAGACACGAGCGTCATGAACCCTTCCTGGCCATCTCATGTGGATGTTGGTGAAACATCCCTTGTGATCCACCAGTGCTTGCAGCACCACTGAAAAGTACCCCTTGCGATTTATGTACTGGGTGCCCTGGTGCTCCGGTGCCAAGATAGGGATATGGGTTCGATCTATCGCTCCCCCACAGTTAGGGAATCCCATTGCAGCAAAGCCATCCAGTATGACCTGCATGTTTCCCAGAGTCACAACCTTTTGTAGCAGCAGCTTAATGATTGCTTTGGCTACTTGCATCACAGCAGCCCCCACAGTAGATTTTCCCACTCCAAATTGATTCCTGACTGACTGGTAGCTGTCTGGCATTGCAAGCTTCCAGAGGGCTATTGCCACTTGCTTCTCCACTGTGAGGGCTGCTCTCGTCTTGGTATTCTGGCATTTCAGGGCAGGGGAAAGCAAGTCACAAAGTTCCATGAAAGTGCCCTTACGCATGCGAAAGTTTCACAGCCACTGAGAATTGTCCCACACCTGCAACACTATGTGGTCCCACCAGTCTGTGCTTGTTTCCTGGGCCCAAAATCACCGTTCAATGGCTAGAACCTGCCCCATTACCAAAGAGCAGGGGCCTGTGGTTTGAGATAATTCTGTGTCCATGTCCTCATCGCTCTCGTCGCTGCGCTGCCGTAGCCGCCGCCGCCTCCTCGCCTAGCTTTGCAGGTCCTGGTTCAGCATAGACTGCACAAGAATGCATGAGGTGTTTACAATGTCCACTATTGCGGTATTGATCTGAGCAGGGTCCATGCTTGCTGTGCTATGGCGTTTGCACAGTTCACCCAAGAAAAAAGGCGCAAAATGGTTGTCTACTGCTTTCACGAAGGGAGGGGTGAGGCTGTACCCAGAACCACCCGCGACAGTGATTTTTGCCCCATCAGGCACTGGGCTCTCAACCCAGAATTCCAAGGCGCAGGGGAGACTGCGGGAACTATGGGATAGCTACGGGATAGCTGCCCACAGTGCAACGCTCCAGAAATCGACGCTAGCCTCGGACCATGGACGCACACCGTCGAATTAATGTGCTTAGTGTGGCCGCGTGCACTTGACTTTATACAATCTGTTTTATAAAACCGGTTTATGTAAAATCGGAATAATCCCGTAGTGTACACGTACCCTTAATTACCAAGTCACTTTCCACAGAGTTCAATGATGCTGAAGTTTAGCAGGAGGACCAGCCACTGATCAGACAGCCTCCTCCCTTGGCTCTAAATGTTTGGTGCTAGGAAGGGGCACTTCAGTGATCCTAACAGCTGTAGCTTTTCTAGAAGGTTTGTGACGCTCATTGCTGTTGGGGGAGTGAGGAGCACATCACACAAGTGTGCATGTGCAGTCAACATTTTCACACACTGCAGTACCAGTAAGTAACTTCTTTGTAATTAACACAAAGGATATCATTCCAGATCTTTTGGGCAAAATTCACATTAACTAGTGAGTGTATTGTACTTAGGGTGCAATTTGTAACACATTAATCAAGTAATGCAGATTGAATAGTTGACAGCTAAGCAACTGTCTCTCCTGCTCAAATACATATAGTAACAATGTTTCCAATCTTTTTACATTAAGATAAAGCCCACTGAAGATATTACAGTTAAAATTGACTAACTTGTAAAGGAACCGTTTCTGTTCAGACTTACAAAATACTTTAAAAAAAAAAAATCCTAAATGCCCAGAAATCCTCAACTATGCACAGGAAACTTTACCGGCACTCGTGATGCTCCTTCATAATGGAACTAAAGGTGTTCTGGTGTAAACTTGTCTTCACTCTCTTTTCCCTTTGTCTTCGGTTGCAAAACCAAACTCTCACAACTTCCTTCTCAAGGTTAAGCCCCTCAGCCATCCTCATAATCTCTTGAGAAGAAGGCTTACTTTGTTCCCCAAAGTTTCTCTCTAGAGCTTCTTTAGCAGCAATGCTGGAAGAAGGGATACATAAAAATGCCCCTTTTATTGACTTTGGACATACTCAGGTCATGGCTGCTATTTTAGACTAAGCTGCAATGATATGAACATTAAAAATATTGCACTAAGAAAGGCAAGAAACTGCTTTGCTCTCAGTAAAAACCTGAGTTTAAAGGGTATTATGGTTCCATGCTGCCATGAGCTGCAAAAATCTGATAGCAGTGTGGATTGAAGGTAAAGATACTACTAATAATGACTTTATTATTATTATTAGGGGTAACCCATTAAAGGTAGTTCATGCAAGTTATATAGCACATGGCAGGCAACCTATCCAAAGAACCATCACGCTCTCCCCAAAAGTCAGTTTTAGCCTACTATTTGCATTGCAGTAGAACCCAAAAATGTGCTGTGGCTGAGTTGGTACATCATAAAAATTAAGTGCTATTTTCCTCCCACATTCAGACAGTGAGGCTGAATATAGGTGAAATCTGGCTTCTTTTTTTTGTGTGCTGTTTATGCTCCCAAAAGAATAAGTGCCTGAAATGTGCTTTTAAAAAAGCAATTAGGATGAGAAGCTTGATCTTGTCACACCTAGTTTTAGCATTAGCTGTATTTTTTTTTTGTCCACAAGAGGTCACTGTACACTTGATTCTAGATATGAAGCGTGTTTATTTCTGTTAGGTTCAAGCCACTTCAGAAATTCTAGTACTGGTGAATAACGTTGCATGTAACTTTAGAGTGCCCTTAGTGTAATTTAATTAGTAATACATTTTCTTTTTAATGTTGGGCTATTGATGCTAGCTAGCTGAAAATAAAATATAATTTCTCATATCCATATTATGGATAGTTTGATCAGGTCATACAAAGCTCCTGCACTGGAGTAGGCTAACTCACTCACTCACTGCTTTTCATCTCCAGCTTCTAGTTCATCCTTAAGAAACCTACCTAACAATTCTCCCTATCTTCAATGAGAGTGAAGTTCAGATAAGGTACTCTTCCAGCTCATTCTTAAAGAGGTTCCTAGACTGGGCTCCCATGCTCCCCAAGGGATCAGGGAACATTTTCTTATTGTGTCCACAGAGTGCCCCTTGTACTGTATGTATACAAAACTAATCATTTATAGTTTGTAAGGAACCACTTAGTTTTACTGGCTTGCAAATCACAGATGTTTCATGGATGCCAGCATAGCACTGATGCATCAGGAGTGATAGCTAAGCAGCAGCGTGCCATGAAGAATTGGAGATGACATGTGTCCTGTGAAGAGGGGTCTCATATTGGGACTATGACCTCTTCAGTAATTAGAAAAAGGGTCTTTGACTACAAACACTAAACACCATGGCTCTCTGAAGATTATTCCCCCCAACATAGAAATCTAGAGTCATGCTGGTTTTAACAAAATGTAGTGCAAAGCTCTTTGCAATGACACTGGGATTGTATATGTGCTAATACAGGCATTGGGACAGATCTGTGCACTGGAGCCATTCCTGGGTGGTGTTATCATAGTTTGGAACAACCCAGCAGAGAGGTTTCATCATGGTTTAGCTAACAATTGGTTCAAAATACATAATTTTATTAATGTTGTATTATCCCATCTGGTTTTGCTTATTTATTTATGTATGTAAATACTTTTGTTAATGGGCTCTGCTTCCAGAGGCAGAGGGAACTGAACTCCATAGATGCTGGCTGGTGAGTCTTGCCCACATGCTCAGGGTTTAGCTGATAACCATATTTGGGGTCGGGAAGGAATTTTCCTCCAGGGCGGATTGGCAGGGGCCCTGGAGGTTTTTCGCCTTCCTCTGCAGCGTGGGGCATGGGTCGCTTGCTGGTGGATTCTCTGCAGTTTGAGGTCTTCAAACCAGTTTTGAGGATTTCAATAACTCAGTCCTGGATTAGGGGTTGTATAAAAGTGGATGGGTAGGGTTCTGTGGCCTGCCTTGTGCAGGAGGTCAGACTAGATGATCATATTGGTCCCTTCTGACCTATGAGTCTATGAGATGTGGGCCACCAAAGGTGCAAAAACAGTGAAAGCCAGCTCCAAGGGACATTGTCCCCATATTCTACCCTATACCACACGCCTCATACAGGGAACACACACTACACCCTCGATATCCACCAAGCGCTTGCCTTTTATCTGTACCGCACTTGGGCCTTCTGAGCTTCATCCTGCCTCTTCCTTACCATTGCAGAATGCTGCTGGGACCACACCCTCTCTTCACAACCCCTCTCTCCCTGGATCTCCCTTTCTATATCGGACTGCTATGCTCTCTCTCACGTTGTCTCCTCCCCCTGCCCCCATCAAGGGTCATAGCCTACTCCATGTGTGCCTAAACCATCACGTCGGCCTTCCATACAGATGTTCCATGGCAGGACATTTTGTTGGGAGACCACTTGGTCCTCTGTCCACACTTTTACTGCCCCCTATGCCCTCGCCCCTGTTGCAGTGGTGGATAAAGCAGTTGACTGAGCTGTCCTGCAGCCTGTAACTTCTGGTGAGCCCTCATGCCCACCTCTGCAGTGAGTACTGCTCACTACTTTCCCACATTTGGAATCCACATACAGACCATCACTTGAAGAAAAGATTGTTTCTTGTAACTGGAGGTTCCTTAAGATATGTGGTCCCCATTTGGATTCCAATATCCACCTTCCACTCCAGACTCCGTTGCTTACTGGTGCAAGGGAACTGAAGCAGTGTCAATCCTCACAGCCTCTTAAAGCCTCGGACGTGCCACGCAGTTGATGCACAATGCATGTGCGGGTCAATAGACACATTTATGAACAGTTCTGGTGCACAGTGTGCATGAGCACCCACATTTGGAATCCAGATAGGGACCACACATCTCAAAGAACCTCCAGTTACAGTAAATAACGTCTTCTGCCAACAGGAGCTCTAGTCAAATCCCACTTTCAGCAGAAGCAGCCCTGGAATGCACTTCAAAACTCTATGACAAACACCTATTGGAATATGACCTATAGTCTAAACACATTTTCAGTGATTAGTGTATATAGAAATTCTATAATGTATTATTTCAGTGTTATGTTCAATGCAAATTTATAGTGTGTGTGTATGTATGTGTATATATATATATATATACACACACACACACACACACACACACACACACACACACACACACACAATTCTTTGTTGAATTCTGTGGAAATGTTATTTAATGACATTTTTGGCATCTTTTGAATGCTTAAATAGCAGCATCTAGTGACTTTTCAGGGTTTCTCGGACAACTTCCTGCTGTGTGAAGTTGGCAACCCTGCACTCCCCTCCCTTCTTTCTTTACAGCCTGTGAAAGCCATTCTGCAGAAGCTCCACAGGATCCAGATCCCTGGCTGAGGGAGGGGAAGATGCTTTTTGCAGCAAGCTTTTCCCCAGACCCACCAGGACTAACCACCACAAGTTATAGCAGAAGTAGTGCAATTGCTCCTGTATCATCAAACCTCCCACAAAGGAAGTTCAGAGGCTGTATAAGCAGCCAGTAGGGTACAGAAGCTTATTACTGAGTTGGACATCTAAAGGATGGGATTACCAGGGATCATAAATGGGTACATTTTTTTACAAACAAAAAATGTGTGTGTAGGGGGGGTTGTTGGAAAAAAATTAAAAGGCTGAAAGTTTTGGTGCAGCTCCTTAGTTGGTTGATAAATGGTATGAAATTTTTTGTGAAAATTTTCACATAAAATTTGTCTGTTTTTCAAATTTTGATTTATTTTTTCAACCAGCTCTAGATAGGGCTTCTAAGGAAAAGTATAACTTAGATTTCAAACCTAATAAGGATCTGAAAGAAAAAGGACTTCCAATACATACTTTTCTGAAGTATTGTATTACCTTATGGTGGTTCTGCGCTTTCTTTTCCGCTCATTCACGCCAACTTTTTCGTTGTATAAAGCTATATTAAAAAAGGGGGAGTTACCTTCCATACAAGATTAAAACAAATACAAAAATTTCTAGAAACCATTGTTACCGGTCATGTTTTAATACCAGGAATGCATGCCAGATATGGTTGCTGAATGGTCTGCTTTGAAACAGTGGGACATCTGGTGGCTGAATAAGCAGCCAAGAGTCCTGTGGCACCTTATAGACTAACAGACATATTGGAGCATGAGCTTTCATGGGTGAATACCCACTTTGCCGGATGGTGGCTGAATGTTGGAATTGCACTCTTCAGGAGTAAGTCAAGCAGGGGTTCTCAGACTTTTTTGTACTGGTTACCCCTTTCACACAGCAAGCCTCTGAGTGCGACCCCTCCGATACATTAAAAACACTTTTTTATATACAGCGCGCAACCCCCCATGTAATAACCTCATGACCCCCTGAGGGGTCCCAACCCCCAGTTTGAGAACCCCTGAAGTAAAGGTTTATGTTATGAACAGCACTAAAGGAACCTATTTATGTTGGTTCAAAGCCGATTCATTTTTTGAGTCTGTCAGAATCAGTCTGTACATTAAAATATTTCCTGTCCAACCCCAGGTAATGTTTCCCAGGGCTGGATCTTGTTGCAAACGCATAGGCCTGGTTTGGGTTTGATCAGAGGTGATTGTTTTGATTTGTTGTTGGTGTTTTGTTTGGTTTTTTTGCAGTTTTGTGCCAATGGGTTTAATGGTCAAAGTGAGAAATGTTGACGTAATTTGTTCCAAGAGATGCAGTTCATTTTCAGAATGCACTGGAGAAATACCAAGTCTATTAGCCTGGATATCCACACACAGGCAAAAGAATTTATACCCGTTATGAACATGTTCCAAGCAGCCATGCTGGTTCATGAATGCAGGCGGAGCTCACACATGTGCTGATTTTGGGTGCATCTGAGATTGCATCATTGGCTTCCTCAACCATGGGATATTGTTCTGGGAAGGATTGCTGGGAAGAGATGGGGTCCACCTGACCAAGAAAGGCCAGAGTATCTTCACGTACTGATTAACCAACCTAGTGAGGACTTTATACTAGATTTGAAGGGCCATTGACTAATGCCCACAAGTTAAACAGAAAAAAGCTAGATGTTGTGCAGGATATGGAAAATTACAATAGGCTCACAGGAGCAACAAGAGGGAAATTAGTGGGGGAATCTGCTCAACATATTAAATGCCTATAAACAAATGGAAAGAGTATGGGGAATAAAACAGGAAAAACTGAAAGTGTTAGTACATAAGCTAAATGATGACAATTGGTATCACAGAGATTGGTGGGCTAAATCTCATGACTGCAATATTAGGTATAGGGGGTATAGCTTGTTCAGGAAGGACAGTCAGTGAAAAAGGAAGTGCTTTGTGTTGTACATCAGGAATATATACCCATTTATCTGAAGTTCAGAAGTAGGTGAGAGGCTGACTATTTGAAAGTTTCTGGGAAAGATAAAAGGAATAAAATAAAGATGACATGATGATATGGAATCTACTACAGACCATCAAATCAAGAAGAGGAGGTGGAGGATGCTTTTCTAGAACAAATAACAGCAGGCAAAAGGGGCAGCTGCCCCGGGGCCCAGCGATTTAAAAGGCCCTGGGGCTTTTGGCGGCAGCGGCCTCCACGGCTACCACAGCAGCAGCCGGAGCTACGGGCCCTTTTAATCGCCACCAGAGCCCCAGGTGGTGCAGGCCGGGCAGTGCTGAAAGGCTGGCTGGGGGAGGCTGACCCCCAGCCTTTCCTCTTCCACCCAAGGCCCTGCCCCATCATTTGTGGTTTGGAGAAGGAAAAACAGGAGTTAACCAAACAGATAAAAATGTATGAGTTAAATAACAATGGTAAAAACTATCATAACAATGGAAGTATCATCTTACTTACACATCATTTCTCTTTTCTTAATGATCAGTAAAGTCATTCTAACAGTGATAAAACATACATGATCCAATCTAGTGTGCACTAGATCCTCTTTCAGTGGCACTCCAGAACATATTGCATGCCTCTGAAAGGAGAAGCTTTGATTGTGAGATTAGAAAGGATCAGCCATCTTGGGGCCCGGATGAGAAATTCTGTCAAAGCCGAGTTGGATCCTCAATAGGAAGGAGTCAGCTATACTGTATATAAAAGAGCCACATGCTCACCTGTTTTGGTCTTTGGATCTGGACCTGCTTTCTTCTAACCCCCAGCATACCATCTGCTGACATGCAGAACCTCAGCTACACGGTAGCTCACATGGTTGATTAACGCCAAAGACCACACGCTGCCAGGGGCTCTCCTCATCCTGAGCCAGTTATGTGCTGGGCAGGGCTTCCAATGTAATTTACAATAGCTAACCTATTCTAAATCATGTCCTAAATCATGCCTCTGCCACAGAATTCCAGGGGCTTGTCCAGCAGCTGGGGTTTTGCAGGACATAGGGAAGGGAATCCTTCAATGGCAAAGAGCAGATGTCAACATGCCATGATAGCCCCCACCCTACTACTGTTATAGGGGGCATGTTTTTTGGCTAGTCACATTCCTTTTCCCATTGCCAACATCCCTTACACCTGTAGTAGGGAGCAACATTGGTGCTCTGCCATTGGAAGATCTCCTTATACCAGTGATTCTTCCACAGCTACTGTCTTTTGGACTAGAATTCAATGATAGTGCATCAAAAAACAGCTGCCTTGCACCTCAAGATCTGGGCTAGTTTGCATGAATGAGCTTCAGGGAAACAAGGGATGTATAAGAGAGTCACATCTCTCTAATTTGTGTCGGCCACACGTTTCTGGCAGGTTTGCATCCCTCTACCCACGACACAGGCATTGGTCCTACTGAATTTAATGCATGTACTGATCCTACAATATTTATATTCAACTTCTCCATCTGAATAAACAAAAAGCGGGACCAGTGGAAGTTATACACTACTAGCCATTTTATACATTAAAGAGCTTCTTATAAGGGTAAGACTAAATTCTAGGGATATTAAATATCTACCTCCTATTTGTTCTGCTTCTTCCAGCCACTTGGATAATATCAATTTCAGTTTGCAGGCATTCTTGAAGCTTAGCTGCAAATTTTCAAATCGGCAAATAGTTGTTTGACTGAACTCAGAGCCATGCACAGCCGCCAGGGCTTCTCCAACGTTTGTTTGTGTATAGCCTGTCAAAAAGCAATAAAGGGAAAAAAAAAACTTGAGTAACCTAACCTAGCTTATTTACATTAAGACACATTCTGCCTTGGTCACTGCCCCCAAAACACACTTTTGGTAAGATGCCTTAAGCATTTTCTTTGACTGTTTTTGATCTGACATCAGTCTTACTCTGCTGTAACTCTCTTGACTCCAGTGGAATTCACGAGTGTAAACAGGTGAGATGAGTATCCGTCCCCATGTCTATCATGAGACATATGCAATTTGACCAGTATGATAATACAGGCAGGAAGCAAGAGCAAATGTTCATGCAGTAATTCTGCACACAGAATTACAAGTTTCTTTTAATGTTATAAATCTGATTTAAACCCAGAAAAGAAGAACAATTCAGAGTTAAGACTTAAAAATCTAAGAATATACTCTGATTTTTACTCACACCATTGTAACTTCTGTGACTGCTGCTTCTCACAGTAATCATTATTGTCCTGTTAAATCTCATTTACGCTCAGTTTGTTGTGTCCACCTGCTGATTCTCCTCATATACTTGGATTCTCCTTATGGGGGAGAGTCTGTCTTTTCATTAAAAGCAGCAAAGAATCCTATGGCACCTTATAGACTAACAGACGTTTTGGAGCATGAGCTTTCGTGGGTGAATACCATACATGCATCTGACGAAGTGGGTATTCACCCACGAAAGCTCATGCTCCAATACGTCTGTTAGTCTATAAGGTGCCACAGGATTCTTTGCTGCTTTTACAGATCCAGAGTAACACGGCTACCCCTCTGATACTTGTCTTTTCATTATGTATCTGTACAGTGCCTAGGACAATGGGGCCCTGATCTGTGAGCAGAGGCTCTAGGTACTACCATTATGCAAAGAAGAATGTAAACAACAAAATAAAACACAATTTCCAGTTCCATTTCCTGGGTTGGTCCTTTCTCTCTCAGGCCTGGGCCACACTTCAAAAATTCTATTGACCCAGCTATGTTGCTCAGGGCTTGAGAAAAATGTCATTCAGTAAGTGCCGTAGAGGTCAGCCTAGTCCCCACTGTAGACACAGCTAAATCTTCTTCTACCTCCTTCCCATAACAGGCATAATCCTCAAGGTGCTGAGTGTCTTTCCCTCCTATTGATGTTAGAAGGTAGTCAGGGTGCAAAGTGCCTCACAGTATCAAAACCTCTGTCTGTATTAACGTTAACATTTTGCCCTAGCAGGGCACTGTCCATTTCAATTTAGGCTGTTGGTACATCCCATTTTTATTAACGGCACTAAGACCAATCCTGCAGTCTCTATTCAGTCACATCTGTTTAAGTCAATGGAGTTTTGAGTGTGCAAGAATTCAGGATCATACCACTGTAAATAATTACTACTGAAGTACTCTTGGGCATAGGTAATCTTGCCCTTTCTATGACTGACAGTTAAATAATCACGATATACAGCAAAACAGCACAGGTCATAAACACTGTTTCAGACAGCATACCCTTGCTCTAGCCTTCATTTCTGTACTGTAAATGGATGGTAATAACCCTGTAGCTGTAGAGATAATACAGATGACTGTTACAGCCATATAAATTACATGCTTTTATAGAGCTGTGTTTTACAGTGGAGTCATGCCATATTCTGTAATGATACAATCTGTTGTTATGGTAGATAATGTAAAAATGACAACTCTTAATTCACAAAGTAAATTTAGTATCCATGAAGGGGCTGGATTTGCAGTGTTTGACACACACAACATCGTTTTTTTTAGTGCAGCACAGACAGGACCAAGCTTCCTCAGTGCCCCCACCAGTGAGCTTCCATCTTGTCATGGAGGGAAATCTATAGGGGTGATAGGGATAATGCAGCACCAGTGCCCATTTAATTTTTGTACAGTACAGAGGCTGCCAGTGAGTGTGACATGATCATCTATTCACCAGAAACCAAGCTGAGATCATCCACACATTTCACATCATCCCCAAGTAGTTCTCAGATGGTAACAAATTGGTCACCACAATAATCAGCAGTGGTTAAAATAAATCTAAAACTGGAGGGAATACATGAATCTGAGAGAAGTCCAGGTTCCCAAAGAGCGAAACAGAAGTGCATGTATGTGTGAGAGATAGGGCATGGAGCTGCCCCACCATCTTCTCCCTCCACCCCACCCCCACACATCACACACTATGGCGTTCCAGGAAGAGAGAAGGAACTGGCAGAGCCACTCTGTGCCCCCAGGTTTCCAGCTAAGGAAGGGGAAGCAGCTGGCAAGCCAGCCTGTATTTCCCAGAAGAGGCAAGTGAGTTTGAGGCAGGAGGCTCCCTCCTTTTCCTTCTCTGCCTCCCAAAGAAGGGGAGGGAACTATCAGGGGGTCAGGTGTGAAGAATCAGGCACATGCTGATAGGAGTCTCTCAGACTGAACAATTATTCTCCTCCTGGCAAGTGCTGAGGATACTCCACTTACTGACAAAAGGGCTTGGAGAAAGCCGCCATTTCCTCCGAGACTCTGAATTCAGATTTTTCTGCTTGAAACATGATCATTTCACTGGCCATCAAAGAGGCAGGAGAAGGAAGACCTCAGTTCCCCCAAGAAGCAGGGGCCTCTCCCTCAAAATAGGGTGACCAGGTGTCTGATTTTCAACTGGACCACCCAGTCAAAAAAGGACTCTGGTGTCTCCAGTCAGCACTGCCAACTGGACCGTAAAAAGTTAGGTCAGTGATGTTGCGGAGCTAAGGCAGCTTAGTCCCTATCTGTCCTGGTTCTGCGCTGTGCCCTGGAAGCTGCCAGCAGGTCCAGCTTCTAGGTGGAGGGGCCATGGGGCCATGCACTGCTCTCACGCCGAGTATCAGCTCTGCACTCCCACTGGCTGGGAACTGTGGCCAATGGGAGCTGCAGGGGCAGTGCCTACACTTGGCGTGCCTCTGCCTAAGAGCTGGACCTGCTGGCTATTTCTGGGGCATTCATAGCATGTAGTCAGGACAGGCAGGAAGCCTGCCTTAGCCCCCCCGCTGCACCACTGACCAGAAGCCACTTGATTAAGCCCATGTCCCGACCCTGAGCCCCACTCCTCAAACCTGGACCCTCCTCCTTCACCTCAACTCCCAACCCAGAGACCCCTTCCACACCTGAACCCCTCTGCCCCACTTCTCATCCTGGAGTCCCCTCCTGCACCCCAACACCCTGCCCCAGCCTGGATCATCCTTCCACACCCTGAACCTCTCATTTTTGGCACTACCCTGGAGGCCACACCCCTAGTTAAAGCCCTTACCCCCTCCTGCACCCCAACCCCCTGCCCTCGCCCAGTGAAAGTGAGTGAAAGTGGGGGAGAGTGAGCCACTGAGGGAGGGGGAAATGTATGAGTAGGGGGCATGGCCTCGGGGAAGGGGTCAGGCTCAGGTGTTTGGTTTTGTGCGATTAGAAAGTTGGCAACCCTAGTTTAACTGTGTTCTCCCATGCTTTTTCCAAGGCCTTATCTACACGCAGTTACACTGATTTAACTAAGGCCTGCGTACACACAACATTTGTACTGATTTAACTAAATCTGTTTAGAAATTCTTGTAGTTAAGGCTGTATCTATGCTACAGAAACTATGCTGACATAGCGCCATAGTGTAGATGCATTGTACGCTAGAACGAGTTTTTCTGCCAATGCAGTAACACCTCCCCAAACAAAGTTATGCTCCCAAAAGCCCTCTTTCATAAGCACAGCTGTATCTACACTAGGGGGTTGTTGGCACACTATATTGCTCAAGGGTGTGGTTTTTTTCACATCCCTAACTAAGATCGCTCTGCCAATACAGGTTTTAAGTGTAGATCAAGCCCTATTCACTGTAACCCCCTTCAATTAAGAATGAAGTATCAATTTTGTTTGTCAGCATGGAATTGATTTCAGCTACTGATATAAGCCGAGTTTAAATCCACTTCAGTGTCACACAGGGATTTTGCCTCAGTTTAAATAAATCTGTTTTAAAACCAATTTGAGTTAAACAAGTACAACTGTGTGTGTAAACAAGGCTTTACTTTAATTCCTGTATACTGGTGAGGGGTCACCCTGTATGTATCAATTGGATATTTAAAGGAAAAAACTTGGAGTACAATTTTAAAGAAAGGGTTGAAGACTAGAGCTGGATGGAAATTTTCCATCTAAAATGAAAATGGCTTTTTGACTAAATGGAAATGTATTGCTACAACAGCTGCTTTCTTTCTTAAAAATGGTTTTTATAAGAAAAATAAAATGTATTTTTTACTATTTTGGGCAACCAACTTGGTGAAAATGGATAAAATTTCACTTTCATCAATTTTTCACAGGATAAAAATCATTTCCTGTTCAACTCAATTGAAATCACTTTAAAATGTATCATTTTGAATCTAAATCATACCTTAAATCAGCCTTACAACTTGTACAACTGCCTTAGTGAATAATTTTTGACTGGCAAAGTATCATTAGGTTTTTCACTATCATAGTAACAAGTAGATTTTGTATCTGGTTTGGCAAATTTTCATGACAATTCTGAAAGGCTGAATTAAATGCAATTTTACAGTATGATTTGTGTAATAGATCACACTTTCCCCTATAATACAGCTAGTCCAGGTAATAATAATTTGCTCTCAGAGGCAGACAGAAGTAGTAGATACTGCCAGGGCCGCCCAGAGGATTCAGGGGGCCTGGGGCAAATCGGGGGAGCTGCGGCACTTGTACTCACCCAGCGGTGGTCCGGGTCTTCGGCAGCATTTCGGTGGTTGGGGGACCGTCAGTCGCTCCACGTCTTCAGCAGCACTGAAGGGCCCCCCGCCGTCAAAATGCCACCGAAGACCCAGACCACTGCCGGGCCAGGGCTGGCAGGGCCCCTGCGGGGCCTGGGGTAAATTGCCCCACTTGCCCCTCCCCACCCCGGGCAGCCCTGGATACTGCAGAAAGTTTTAAAACCACTTACTATTCTTGCAAAAAGTTGCAGAAAGCTTGAGGTAATTATTTCTAAACAAGTATTCCAGGTATGGAGAAAGCTTGATAAATGTGAGGCAGGTTTTAAATTATAAAGCATATCATATGGACTAGAATATAAAACATACGGAAATAATTGAGCTTTCATTTGGATCTTCGGACTATAATTGGCTGGTAGAAAGCACATACCTAGCTTAATTCTCCTCAGTTTGAACTCATTGGCAAACTTTTCCAGTTCTCTGATTTCAGGGGAATCCATGTCTATTGGCTCTTCAACAGACTTGGTTTTTCGGCGGAAATCCTGCTTGAAGTCAGTGGCTGCGGGATCATCTCCAAGGATAGACGGGTGCATGGGAGTGAAGCCATGCCCCAGAGCACAGGAACTGGCATTCAGTGCATGTTCAGGGAATTTATAAAGGCAAGGGGTCAGGCCACCTGCGTGAAGCCAAAACACACAATTTGATATAATCATTCTCCAGCATTGCGTAATAAATCTTTGTGCCAACTACCAACTGTTAAGCTTTGTAATATTACATTCTATAGAAAGGAAGGACTAGCCAGTGGTTAGGGCATCAGCCTGGCACAGAGGAGACCAAGGCTCAATTCCCTGAACTGTCACGCTTTGCCTCAGCACCTTATCTGTGAAATGTGAATAATAATACTATGTGCTATGAAGTGTTCAAATACTATGAGAAGGAGGGCCATATAAGTACGTTAGATAGGGACAGGTACTCAACCGGTGCAAATTAGCATCATTTTCATTGAAGTAAATGGACCTATGTCAGTTTACACCAGCTGAGGATCTGGCCCATAGTCTGTGTTTGCTTTCTGGTACCAACAATACTACTTTATAAACTACATGTGATATGCAGATTTGGTAGTATATGCAACCAATTTTAATGGGACATTTCCTTGAGTAAAGAGTACTGGATGAAGCCCAATGAGTGATATGATCACCACTTTATAATTTTAGAGATGAAAGTAATTGCACAAGAATGAACTACTTTATGGTAAATTTTCTTCATTATTGGACTACACAGTTCCATTTAATCAAGATCAGGTGCCCTTTGTGCTGGGCACTGAACAAACAGAGAGACTCACTGACCTGAATAGACAAAATCTGATATCTTCCACTGCTGCTTGCATTGTTGTTGCAGCGGTGTCAGTCCCAGAATTTTAGAGAGACAATGTAGGTGAGGTAACATCTTTTATTGAACAAAAAAAGTGGGTTTGATAAAAGATATCACTCACCTTGCCTCTCTGAAGTGATATGGCAGACAAAGCACGGGAGAAAAGAAAAATTCTTACCCTCATTTTAGAGCTGGGGAATCAAGAGAGTAATTGACTTGCCCACTCAGGCAGTCTGTAGTATAGTCTGGAAGTGAACCCACATCTCCAGCCCAGCATCTAAACCACAAGACCATCCATCCTTTCTCCTCCTTCTCTTTTGTTCTTTTCTCTTGTTCACTGCCTAGATTACATCCTCCAGAGAGTTGGGGATACAATGGAGGTTCTAACCTTAGTGATATATTAAGTCGCATGCAGTATGACTGTGAAAAGGGGGAGGGAGTTGTTAAATGTCTGAAGGGAAAAAGACTAAACAAGAGAAGGACTTGCCTTGCAGAGTGCTGACTCCATTCACCACATTGGGATGGGGCATGCTGCAGGTCTGTAAAATGCGACTCTGGGAGAGACTTGCTGATAACATCTCTGGGGTTGCAGGCTTGATGCCTAAAAGGAAGTGGAAAAAAGGAGAGACTGCAGCAACATGGAATTCTTTTGGTGTAGAAATAGGTTGATATTTCTGAATAGAAACTCTCCTCATCTAATGATTCTTCTTCGGTGGGCTTCCCATAGAGATCTGAGCAAGAATTTCTGTGCCAGAGACACAAGAGGAGACAGAGAAGCAGCAGCATTTGGCCATGTGAAGAAAGAAAGAGTCTTACTTGCTGTCCCAGAAAAGTCTAGATAAGGAAACATTCACCTATGCTGATTGATTTTTACATTTCCCCTCCTCCTCATTGAAATAAAATGCTGTGTTTGATTTTTGATTAGTTTTGAGCCATGGTTATTTCCTGGCAAGTCTCTTCCCCTGGCATCATTACATTATTTTGCTGGTTGAACTTGACTTGAACACCTTTATATTGAACAAGTTCTCTTCTCTCTTCATTGTGGTATCTTGAGAACTGCACAGGATGCTAAAACATCTTTACAAGTTGCATCATAAACTCTATTGATCCTCTGTGTGAAAACAGTTCATATTGTTGCATGAGATGTGGAAAAGCATAAATTGAATTAAGTGATTTTTCTTTGGCCTCCACACACAGTTCCTTCCACTCTGAAGGACTGACATTCCTACATGTCAGCTACAGTGTCTCTGTGAAAAGAAACCATCCCTGATGTGTTTACTCTGGTTGAAAGAAAGTTGTTATTACTCAACATAAGTACCTATTTCAAAGCTTGGCAGCCTGTTATTAATCATAAAGCCTGCAGTAGTCTGTGCAAGACTAATGCTTTTATACCTACTAAACCATGTCAGGCACTGGACATTTCCCTTGATGTTTCATAACAAGGTATAGTGGTATCACACATACAGAAACCCCACTATCACATAACAATGTGATTTTCATTGAGAGTATAAGGGACAATCCTGATCACCTATAGCTATCAGCTGCTAAGGTATGACCTCAAACTTTTTGTTTTGTATCACTAGATACTGGGAGGGAAGAACAACATGGGGGTAGGCAGAATCCAGAATATGTCTTTTTCATTCCCTACCTGTTCCAAGTCATCTTAGAAACATAGAATATCAGGGCTGGGAGGGACCTCAGGAGGTCATCTGGTCCAACCCCCTGCTCAAAGCAAGGCCAATCCCCAGACAGATTTTTGCCCCAGATCCCTAAGTGGCCCCCCTCAAGGATTGAACTCACAACCCTAGGATTAGCAAGCTAATACTCAAACCACTGAGCTATCCAGTTTTGGAGAACAGAGTGGGGACTCTGGATTGAGAAACAGAATGTGCACCAGCCAAAATCTGAGTCACAATTAACTGGATGTTTGATATCTTGTCACAAGTTTTATGAGCACCAAAAATGGAACTACATTTATTTTTGTTTCTTTAATTGATCTCACCCTGGGTGGATGATTCTGAAGCAGCTCTGTCCTGTGCTGAATTCAATAAAAATTCCATAATCTGTCATAATTTTTATTATTTGTACTGCATAGGGCCCCGAGGCCCCAACTGAGATTGGGGCCCCAGTGCACTGTACACACATACAGTAATGGCAGAAGACAGTCCCTGCCCCAAAAGAGCTTCCAATCTAAGTGCACAAGACAGACAATAGGTGAGAGAAAGGAAGCATTATCCCAGGTCACAGACAGGGAAGTGAGGCAGAGAAAGTAAGTGATTTGCTCAGGATCCCTAGATAGAGGCTGTGAGAGAGGATGAAACTGAACCCAGTTCTCTGGAGTCCCAGTCCAGTGCCTTAACCATAAGGCCATCCTTCCTCTCATTAACCTCCATTTCCTCAGCCCCTCTGAAGGAAAATTCCCCTCAAATAATTATGCCAATAACTAACCTGTTAGAGTGAATCTCTCTTACCTGCCATCACCCCATAGGTAGACTGTTGGTTTCCATAATGACAGGAAGGGACTGAATAATGAAGACCTGTAGATGCGTTTCCCAAAGTTGCCATGGAGAAGTGCACGTGGGAACATTTAGGAGTATGGACCAAAGACAAAACAGACGGGACTGGTAAGAAAATGTATGAGGATTCAAGATACATCCTTTCAGTCCAGAGGTAGAGAATATCTTTGTACTTTGTTTTTGCCTGTATGCTAACCATTCTACCTACACTGCTTTTTAACTCTCAAGGTAATTCTGTAGGAAACAGCCTACAGTAGGTGCTCATGCCTCAGCAGAAAACAGACTAGCTCACTTTTAGCCAAGAGCAATGATTTATCTCACCAGATCTTAATTTATTATCTCAAGTGTAATAATTTAGGCTTCCTGACAAACTCTCCTCTTTACATGTGTATGGAGATCAGGCCCGAAATATTGTTCCGTCTATTTTTACTGTAATCTTTTCTAAGTTCTTGAAAAGCCCATCAGCCCCTAAAATGAAAACCCTAAAAGAAGCATATATAACCAAGAGGACAAATTTCTATGTAGGCTAAAGCCTACATTTGCGCATGCAGTGATTTGGGGCAGTCACCTGAAGACA
Source organism: Gopherus evgoodei (assembly GCF_007399415.2). Classification (NCBI taxonomy): domain Eukaryota; kingdom Metazoa; phylum Chordata; order Testudines; family Testudinidae; genus Gopherus; species Gopherus evgoodei. The sequence goes on from NC_044322.1 coordinate 188,025,822, forward strand.
CCTTAAAAGGACCTGATTTTTAGAAGTGCTGAGCACCCACCCTCTGAAAACCAGGGCCCTTTAAAGTGTCTCCAGATGATCATTCAAAAGTACAGACATGCAAAACTTCAAAAATTTAGGCCTAACGACATTTTGCAATAGCAGCAGCAATAGAGCCACAAGCATGTTGTCTAAATAGTTTGCGCAGGAGTCCGGCAGGCAGCAGGATGGCTGGCAGAAGTTTGAAGAAGAGAACAAGGAAATAGATTCCGTTGTCTGCTTGGCTACACTATTATGTATCAGGCATCTCAGGAAATCAGGTAAGGGTTTAAGAAGCAGCATTAATAAAATTATTGGCCATCTAGGGCAGCATTTCACACTGACAAAATATTCTGTAAAGTTTTCTGAATCCCCAAATGTTGTGCTATTGCTGGTCAATTCTGTGAATAAAAATCTTAATAATTTTGGCTGACTCTAATGAAGAGATTGAAGGTCAGATCTCTGCTCCGTAATGTCTAGTGTCAGTATCCCAAAAATCTATCATGCATTTCTGCATGCATGCAAGCAAAACAGGAAGTCTGGTTTTTGAAGATGTTGTACATTAAAGATATGTGGAGATGTGCTAAATCACACAGAATGAGAATATACTGTCTCCCTCTAATGGTTGACACATGAAAGAACTTTATGAGTCTGCTGTGGCTTCCAAATAATAGATTTAGCCCTCTCCCATAAACAATAGAAAGGCCGTGCTTTTGACCTTTTCAGAAATTCACCTTGCTTCAAAATGGCCCCAGCAACACTGAATCTACATCTGGGCTCGTTCAGGAACTTATGACAATTCAAACTGGGTAGCCCTAATTGTAATTTCAATATTGGTTAGTGGGATGGCAATTCAGTGGGCTGAGTTAATTGAGTTTGTGGTATTTGTTCACGTCTTGTTGGACATGCGTCCACATCACAGAAAACCTAGTCACAAATCGGCTCCTGTGTTGGCAGCCACAGTAGAGAAATCAAGGAAAGGTAGACATGAGAACTGAACTTAGGGTGACCAGATGTTCTGATTTTATAGGGATAGGCCCGATTTTGGGGTCTTTTTCTTACATAGGCTTCTATTAACCCCCACCCCCATTCCGATTTTTCACACTTGCTGTCTGGTCACCCTAACTGCATGACTTGGTTACTATTCGTGGCTAATCCTTCTACATCAAAGCTGAAGCATGTTGCAAAAACAGTCTGGAGAAATGTGCACTGCTTTCACCCTTGCTCTGGGACTAAAAGGAAAAATAGACACAAACAAGTGGATATTTTTAAAGTACTGGATTGTATATGAATTATCTCTAAGACTACAGAACTATGTTGGTTTCTTTGATTCTTCTGAATTGTATAAATGCACAGAAGGATTTCTGCAGTATAGCAAAAATGCTAACAATGATCTATGAAATTTTAATAGTTTACAACATTGTTATTATCATGATAATCAAAGTTCAGATATTTAGAACTACACTAATATAGTTTACATACACGTTTTGCACTAGTATTACAATGTTAGCTGAGGGAGGAGGTGGCGTGATTTTTACCATCAATATAGTTATACCAGTACAGCAGCTACTGTTGACACAATTATACTGGTATAAGGGGACCTTAGACAGGTATTGCTTATTCTCCTTTCCATATGGGAATAAACTATACTGGTAAAGCACATTCATACCAGCATAACTGCATCCACACTAGGGACTACTATACTGCTTTAACTATACCAGTATAGATAAAGCTGTACCACTTTTGTGCTTAGACAAAGTCTTATTTTGAATTATTTGTTTGCTGTTGAATTTTGCCAATCTGCAGTTTCCTAATCCACACATCCCATGATTTTCAGACATAAAAGACTGACATTTCCAACTTCCTGGCAATATTTTAGTAGCAGATGCTGGAGTGAAGTCTTAATTGCTAAGATATTTTTTAAAATAAAATCTATTCCAGAACATCTCTCTAATAATATATATAGCATACAGATAACATAGACTTGTCTAAAGTTTATGATACAGTATCTTTGCTTTTGTGTGTGTGTGTTCAGTTACTTGCCGATTAGCAAAATTAATTCATATGCAATGAAGCTACAAGGCCCATATGCATTGTGAGGGATTTTGTCATTTAAAACAAATAATTAAAAAATGATTCAGTGTAAAAATCCATATACATTTCTTTTTTGCACAAGTTCTTTATACAGACTCACCATAGCACTGTGTATTACAGTTCTTGCCATCTGTATTAAAAACTTAAAATCTTCCCCTAATACTAATAAATGTTCTATTATTGCTTTCTTTATTCTATGCAGTGTTGTAGCTGTGTTGGGTCCAGGATATTAGAGAGACCAGGTGGGTGAGGTATTTATCTTTTATTGGATCAATTTATGTTGGTGAAAGAGACAACCTTTCAAGTTATAAAGAGTTGTTCTTCATTTCCCCCTTTCCTGAACCTGAAGAGTTCTGTGTAGCTCAAAACTTGTCTCTTTCACCAAAAGAAGTTGGTCCACTAAAAGAAATTTCCTCACCCACTTTGTCTTTCTTTGTTCTAGGACTGTATACTGCCATTCTTGCTATGGGTAGTAATACAATAAAATAAGAAATGCAGAATCACATTCTATTAGGCAAAATTTCCATTTACTTCAGTGGGATTTGTGCCTTAGGAGGGACTGCAGACTTGGGCCTATGATTATTAAACACTAAAGCATAGACTTAGTAAAAGGCTTCGTTGATATTTTCTTTACTTTGGAGCATGTCAGAAAAGAAACAATTCAGAAAGTGCTACCATAAAATGGATATAGAAATTTGTCCTCTTTTCTATAATTTAAGTTGTCCTATGTTTTTCTAACAAGCACTATGAAACATTTTGAGCCCCCTATTTAATATGCAATCATGTTGTCATCAATACTGTCAATTTTCTGTGGAGTGTGCTGTACGTAGGTGGTTCATTTTTCTTCCAGTTGAAAGATGTTACTTCCAGTATGCTTAACAAGAGATCATCGTTTTACTGAAGACATCAAGTAAAATTCTCCCCTCCACGCAACTCAGTTTGGGTCATTGAGTTAGCTGAGATTAATATTCAAGTTTTCTCTGTTTCTGAACTTTTATTTTCATTCATTCGAAAGAACAGAAATGCCAATGAGATAAAACTCCAGTTCTGTATATTTTCAGGTAGCAAGCACATTTTATGTCTCTTAGGAAACATTTGATTTTTATTCAGTTTTAACATATAGTTAAAGTTAATCATACTAAAATTCCTAGTCAGATAAAGGTGCCAACTTCAAAAACACAGAAGGATGGGTCCGATGCATTTAAGTAACTGCGGCACTTATGAAAATCTCACCCAAATCCTAGTGTCTTTACTCAGTATTTATTATATTTAATAAAATGTTAATTTTCCCATTAATGGGGTGTTTTCCCCAGCTAATGCCATTAGCATCTGTCTCATTTTAAGTATATCACCCATTTGAAATCATATATGTATATATTTATAAACTGCAGTTTCATAGGCAAAATATAATTTGGTTTATTTCAGAAGACGTTTGTCACTGAAGACTACTTTGCATTACAAAAGTTTGATAGTATTTGTAGCCAGTACATCACTGTGCTGGTAAAATACCTCAACCTAATCCTATAACAATTTTAGAGATAGCTACAAACTTGGCTAAAATGAAAAAACATTTTAGTCACACTAGATGTATTCATTTTTACATAGCCTTGTGAAAACTTTCCTGCTTTAAGATAGTCCCTAGTCACTGCAGAGCTGATATGAAATAGCTGTTCCTGTGTTTCCCTATCTCTATGTTAAGTTTGGCAACATTTACAGAAAGAGGGTAAAGCATTTAAAAAGAAAGTTAACAAGAGCGTAATTGTTCTAGTAAAAAAGTACCTGTAGATACGACATTGGTAGCATGGTTGGAGACGGGCAAGCATTCTGCAGCGCTATGATGCATTATCAGAGGCAGAGTGGGAGAAGAGTCAGAATTCAAGGGGACGAAGGTGTCTGCTGAAGTAAATGCTTGGCAACTCATTCCCACAAAAGGAGAAAAGACAAAGAAACACCTTCCCCTATTTTCTAACAAAATATATCCTTATTGATTAACAGCAGTCAAACTCTATTCCAGTTGTCTTAACTTGCATATATACATAAACAAGGGCTCCAGAGCCTAGGGAGGTCGTGTGCAGGTATTTATACCACTAGGAAATCCCTTTATCCATGTTAATGTTCTTTTCCCAGCAGTATTGCTATATCAGCCTAGAGCCTCCTTCCTTCTCACCCAAACATAATAGATGCCCAATTAATGGGGGGAGAAGAGGGAAACCAGAGACGTGATTTGACAGATACTTTAAATCAGGCCTTTTGTGAAAGAACAGTAATCAGGGGGGGAAAAAAAGGTGTCTCCAAAGTTTGTAGAGGTGAGGCAGGAACGGTTAATACTGAATAGCTTTCCATAGCTAACACCTGCTTCAAAAATCTCACTCAGGAATTGTTTTGATGGCTACTTGGCAGAGAAATCAAATGAAAAAGTCTATGAAAGAATGTATAGAAAAATTAATCTAAATTAATCTAATGCCAAGAATTTGCATGAATGTCAGCTGACTCATCACATTTGCTTAAATCAGTGCTATCCATCATAGAATGAATATATCTAGCAAAGAGGCTCTGAACTTTACATAAGTAAGCATAAACTGCTAAATGTTTATCTAAGCTAATTTATGTATGCTCTTGAAAAGCTATGTACACAATATTTTAAGATTCTGAAAGAAAACAACAAATACTAGAAATTTAAGCACTCATACATTCATTATTATTGTTACTATTTATTTGTACTATCATAGCGCCTATAAGCCGTAGTCAAGGACCTGGACCCCGTTGCACTAGGCTCTGTACAAACACAGAACAAAAAGATGACCCTTGCCCCAACTATTGCCTTTGCAATCTAAGTGTTTCATTAGCATGAAATTGCAATTTTTCTGGGATGGTCTGCTGAACTCCCTGGGGGACTTACTACTCAGGAGTAGTAAGTCCCCCAGGGAGTTCAGCAGACCATCCCAGAAAAAGTGTGGGTAAAATCCTTATACTATACCACACAATCCTATATTCTGTAATTTTTTATAGAAAACACACTGAAATCAAGGCAGCTATGTACAGTGCCCTAATCCAATAGTACAGGGCTCAGAGATGCATCAAAATGTCTTTTAAAAAAAAGCACTTAAAGTGGATTTGTGGCATCTTAAAATGCCATGACTTTAAAGACTGTTCCCTTAAGCTCGTCTAGGGCTAGAATAAGCAAGCGTGTCCCACTGGGAAGCTGTGTCCCTCTGTATTTCTGAAGACATGAGATCTAATTCTGACTTTAGGAAGATTTTACTTCTTTAAAACACATGGATAATCTTTGGTTGCTACACTTAAAAAATTAGATATGGGTGGATCAGATCCTTCATATTGTTTTTATATGTGTTATGTCAATTTGCCAGGATATATTTGTAAGACTGATATTAAGCCAAATAGCCAATCTGCTGAACACTTGATATCACCCCTGAAAGCGCCTCTTTCAGCGGTGTAGCTGTAGTGATGCCATTAAGAATTAGAATATGTACCAATTCAGAGGAAGGCCATGTGGACAAAATCCCCAAAGTCCTCCAAACAATTTTACATCTGGAGGTATCCATAGTTCACATTTTCTCATACGTCTGTCTTTAGTACTTAGGCATTTCAAAAGAATTATAGCATAAAGGATGATTACTAATGGGATTAAGCTAAGGTACAGAGCCATGCCCATAACTTCTTAAGTATAAATCTAAGCTTAAGCATTGCAGTAAATATCAAAATTTTAAGGACAAGTGTTGCAATATTGCAGGAAACATTTAAATTTAATGTATTGCCATCTAAGTTTATTCATTCTGGGCGTGTTCCAACTTACAATTAGTCAGTGGAGAATCGTCCATTGACTGACAGGTGATGGATCAGAATGTATGCATTTTATTTAACTGCTTTTTAAAAAAAGCCATTTCCATGATCCACACAGACACTGGATCAGAGCATGGTGTGGTAGGAAACTGAGACAGAGGATAGTTTACATCCCACGGACATGGCCTTAATGCTTAAAGTGGTGTTAACTGCGTCAGGGGGCATGTGTCATATGCAAAGTAGTTTTGACCGACTTTTCACTGCTCAGCAGTGGATGTGTAATATCCTGGCTCATTAAAACTGTTACCATCAGAGTTAATGAGGCTCTAAACCAATGTATTGAATAATGGAGAATTTATAAAAGACTCTTTGATTTTATAATAATCTAGCTGCAATTCTGCTGCTCCTATTCTCACTGACAAGCATTCATTTCAATATTTTATTCACTCAGCAGAAATTAACTCCATGAACCGAAAAGCCTGAATGTTTGGGCTCCATAGAGATGGACTGCAAAGAGATGGAGAGGTGAAATCCACTTCTCCTGACCCAAGTCTTCAATGGCTGTGACTCTAGCACATGGGCTGGAACAGCAGCCACAACCCCTCTATGCCATATGTAGAACTATATAGAACTGGAAGGGACGTCACCAGGTCATTTAATCCAGTCCCCTGCACTGAGGGAGGACTAAGTATTATCTAGACCATCCGTGACAGATGTTTGTCTAACCTGGTCTTAAAAACCTCCAATGGCAGAGATTCCAGAGATTACCTCCATAGGTAATTTGTTCCAGTGCTTAACTATCCTTACAGTTAGGAAGTTTTTCCTAATGTCTAACCTGCAATTTAAGACCATTACTTCTCATCTTGTCTCAGGGGATAAGAAGAACAATGTATCACCCTCCTCTTTATAACCACATACTTGAAGACTATTGGCATACCCCCTCCACACACACACACACACACACACACACACACACACACACACACACACACACACACACACACACACACACACACACACACACACACACACACACACACACACAGTCTTTTCTTCTCCAGACTAAACAAACACAGTGCTTTCAATCTTTCCTCATAGGACATGTTTTCTTGATCTTGAATCATTTTTGTTGCTCTCCTCTGGACTTTCTTAAATTTGTCCACATCTTTCTCAAAGTGTAGTGCTCAGAACTGGACTCCCACTCCCATTGAGGTCTTTTCAGTCTTGAATTACTTCTCATGTCTTGCTTACAACACTCCTGCTAATACTTCTGAGAATGATGTTCACTTTTTTTGCAACATTACATTGTTGACTCATATTTAGCTTGTGATCCACTAGAACCCCCAGATCCTTTTCTTCAGTACCCCTTCCTAGGCAATCATTTCCTATTTTGTATTTGTACCTCTGATTATTCCTTCTTAAGTGTAGTATTTTGCATTTCTTCTTATTAAATTTCATACTGTTTATTTCAAGCCATTTCTTCAATGCATCAAGATCATTTTGAATGTAATCCTCCAAAGTGCTTGCAATCTCTCCCAGCTTGGTATCGTCCACAAACTTGATAGGTGTACTATCTATGCTATTATCCAAATCATTTATGAAGACAGTGAATACAACCAGACCCAGGACAGATACCTGCAGGACTCTACTAGATATACCCTTTCAGTTAAATTAAGAATCACTGATAACTACTCTCTTAGTAGGGTTTTCCAATCAGTTGTGCACCCACCTTATAGTAGGTTCATCTATGCTGTGTTTCCCGTTTCCTTATGAGAAGGTCATGTAAGACAGTATCAAAAGCCTTACTAAAGTCAAAATATATCACATATACTGTTTTCCTCCTACCGCAAGATTGGTTAATCTGTCAAAGGAGGATACACCTCTACCCGATATAACGTGACCCAATATAACACGAATTCGGATATAACAGAGTAAAGCAGTGCTCTGGGGTGAGGGGGACAGGACTGCGCACTCTGGTGGATCAAAGCAAGTTTGATATAACATGGTTTCACCTATAACACGGTAAGATTTTTTGGCTCCCGAGGACAGCGTTATATTGAGGTAGAGGTGTATTAGATTGATCTGATATGATTTGCTCTTGACAAATCCACACTGACTGTTACTTAATCACCTTATAATCTTCTAAGTGTTTACAAACTGATTCTTTGATTATTTGTTTCATCATCTTTCCAGATATTGAAGTTAAGATGACTGGTCTGTAATTCCCTGAGTCAGTCGTACAGTACCTATCTATAAAAAGGGGAATATTTGTCTTTTTCTAGTCTTTTGGGATCTCTCCTGTTCTCCACAAGTTCTCATAGATAATTGCTAAAGGCTCAGAGATCGCTTCAGCCAATTTAAATATTCTAGGATGAATTTCATCAAGCCCTGCTGACTTGAAGAGATTTAACTTGTCTAAGTAATTCTTAACTTGTTTTTTCCTTATTTTAGCCTCGGATCCTACCCCATTTACACTAATGTTCACTATGTTAGTTGTCCAATTACTGCTTTTTTTCTTTTTTTTTTGGTGAAAACAAATTAAAAAAGCCATTTAATAGTTCGGCCATTGCTGTGTTTTCTGTTATTGTCTTTCCCTCTTTCTCTGTCTTTGGTCTTCCTTTTGCTTCTAATATATTTGTAAAATGTTTTCTTGTTACCATTTATTTTCAGAACTAGTTTAATCTCATTTTGTGCCTTAGCTTTCTAATTTTGTCCCTACATGCTTGTGTTTTTGAGTTTCAGGTCATTGAAGATCTTCTATTTTAGCCAGAGTGATCTGTTGCCATACTTCCTATCTTTCTTATGCATTAGGAATGTTTGCTCTTGTGCCTTTAAAAAACTGTCTCTCTAAAAAACTGCCAACTCTCCTGAATTCTTTTTTCCCTTAGACTTGCTTCCCATGGGATCTTACCTAACAATTCTCTGAGTTTGCTAAAGTCTGCTGTCTTGAACCCCATTGTCTTTATTCTGCTGTTTTCCCTTCTACCATTCCTTAGAATCATGATCTATCATTTCATGATCACTTTCACCCAAACTGGTTTCCACCTTCAAATCCTCAACCAGTTCCTCCCTGTTTTTCAGAATCAAATTTAGAACAGTGTCTCCCTATAGTCATTTTCTCTAGCTTTTCTAACAAACAGTTGTGTCCAATGGATTCCAAGAACTTGTTGGATAATCTGTGCCCCTTTGTATTATTTTCATAGCAGATGAGGGTAGCTGTAGCTTCCCATTACCATTAAAGTCTGTGCTTTGGATACTTTTGTTAGTTTTTTTAAAAAGCAAAACGACCAGACAGAACTCATCCACCTCTTCTTCCTGGTTAAAATGTCTATCGTAGACTCGTACCATGATTTCCTTGTTTTTTATCCAGCCCACAAAGAGACTTACTCTACCAGCCCTTCATAGGTGACCACGCCTGTGAAGTACAGACGGTGCACATGCATCCCTACGTGGCTACTCAGCCAGCCAAATCCAAGCAGAACCGCTACACAGGACTTGGTGCTTCTTAAGTGGAGGGCCTTGTTCTGGCTCTCTGTAACATAAGTGAATTTCATTCTTACAGGTCTTATTTTCAAAGCTGCTAAGCTGCCACAAATGCAACTTATGTCAGTGGGAGCTGCAAGTATTCAGCACCACTGAAAAATCAAGCATGTAGTAGATTTCTCTATCTTGAAGAAACAACATTAAAGAGGTCATGATAATTACTCAAGATTGATGATACTGGTAGAACTGAACATTACTAACACCAGATGCTACACATATGCGTTTCTATAGTCTACACTCTACAGTTGTGCAATACTGCTTTGGGACAATTTCTGCTATTTATGAATAGCTGCAGAAAATGAACTCTACTAATTCAGGGCATGTCTACACTTACCTCCGGAGTGATTGATCCAGTGGGGGGTTGATAGACGGGATAAACCAACCACCAAGTGCTCTTCCATTGACTCCAGTACTCCACCAGGGCGAGAGGCACAGGCGGAGCCGATGGGGAAGCGTTAGCAGTCTACTTAGTGCAGTGAAGACATCACAGTAAGTAGCTCTAAGTATGTCGACTTCAGCTACACTATTTTCGTAGCTGAAGTTGCATAACTTAGACCGACTTATCTTGTCCCCTCACCCCCAATGTAGACTAGGTGTCAGTGAGTTACATTAGGGAAATAACTGGCTTATGCATTTAATTCCACTCTTGGAAAACCTATACAGATCTTACCTTGTTAAACAATAATTCCATTGGTTTCCTCCAACCTCTTCAAGGTCATAAATTTAATATTTGTATTTGTAATATACTCTATGTGGGAGAAGAGAAAGTAACAGCACTAATACAGGACTGTGATTTCATTTCACAAGAGGTAGAAGTGGTGAAAAACCTTTGCAAAAAGTAGGTCTCAGAGAAATACAGATTTGCTGGAATATGTTTTAAAAGTGTGTTTGTGGCAGGAATAATAACCGCATATGATAATTTAGAATAATATACCCTATCTTAAATGAATACATCTTGGAGGAGAATCCAAACAAGATGATCCAAAATAGGTGTCCAAAATTATACTTCCACATCCGCATATAGATAAGTGGCCTGACAGTCAAAATTTCTGAGCAATCAGCAGCTCCAATTTACTTCAGTGGAACTGCTGAGTGCCTGGCAAACTGGAAAATTAGGCCACTTATCTGGGTACATTAACATGGAGTGAGGGCTTATCTTTAGATCCTATTTTTTTCTGAATGTTCTGAACATTATGAGCCAAATCCTGAAAGGTGCTAAGAGCCTCCTGAATTGTACTGAGTGTCCTAGACTCCTAGATTTTAAGACCAGAAAGTACCAGCATGATCATCTAGTCTGACCTCCTGCATATTGCAGGCACCAGAACCTTACCACCCTCTTCTGTAATAGGTCCATAACTGCTGGTTGAGTTACTGAAGTCCTCAAATCATGATTTTTATAGAATTCAAGTTATAGAGAATCCACCATTTACTATTGTTCACACCAGCAAGTGACTTGGGTCCCACGCTTCAGAAAAAGGCAAAAAAACCAAAATAAAACAGGGTTTCTGACAAGCTGACTGGGGGGAAATGCCCTTCTGACCCCAAATATGGTGATCAGTTAGATCCTGAGTATGTGGGTAACACCTACCAGCCAGATACCTGGGAAGGAATTCTCTGTAGTAACTCAGAGCCCTCCCCAGCCATTAAGAGATATTTGCTATTAGCAGTCTTGGATGGGCCATATGCCATTGTAGGCAATCTCATCATATCATCCCCTTTCAGTCTTGAAATAAGATAGGTTGGTTTTTTTTACTCCCACTGCTCCCCTTGCAAGGCTGTTCTAGAATTTCACTCCTCTGATAGTTAGAAACCTTCATCTGATTTCAAACCTAAACTTATTGATGGCCAGTTTATATCTATTTGTCCTTGTGCCAGCACTGACTCCTAACATAAATAACTCCTTTCTTCCCCCTTGGGTTTATCCCTCTGATGTATTTATAGAGAGCAATCATATCTCCCCTCATCAAAAAGCTCTTTATAACTCAATTGAAATCACTGAGATACACATTTCTATTTACAGTATATTAATGAAACCATGAGATCCATAATATCTTTACTATAAGTAAACAGCAGTCCCTTTTAATATATTATACTTACGTATGGGATAAGAGTACATTTCTTACTAGGTGTGTGACATATAGATTAACTCCCTGTCAGTATATACCATAGATGGTCACAGCTACTGTAGCATACACAAATGAAGAGGAGAAAGGGATTAAGAGATTTTAAAGGAAGACACTTTCCCATGGACTAACACAATGTGGTGTGCCTTTTAAAACATATAGGAGGTTTATTAGGTCCTGCTGCCAAAGTCTGATTCACTGAGGTTTGAACAAAAGCAAGCATAATTGCATTAAAGCTGACAATAGCCTTAAATCCAGATTCAAAAAAAGTAGGGCTACTTGAAAAAGGCTAAAGAGAAAATGTAAAATAATTTGTTTCCTTGAACCACCTGTCCTTGCACTAGATTATCTCTGCTGAAAAACAGCCACTAATGTACATCACAGACAAGATCTATCATCCGAACAGAAAACATGTTGTTCCCACGGTTCTCAGAGAACAACTTAGTGACAGGTATGGGGTAAGAAACTAGTTCTTCACACTAGTGCCTCTGAATTCTGAATGGTAAATATTGTACAATATGTTTGAGATGATAGGTAGGATTTTCAAAAGAGCCTAAATGACTTAGGAGTGATCTGATTTATATAACGTGCTCTTAAAGCACCAAGGTGCTTTTCAATATTTCACCCATTCTCCTTAAAGCATAAACAGAAATGCAGTGGTGTACCAGTCCCAAAAGGTATTTTGGGCCTAGCCAGTAGACCTATGCCTGGGATGAATTGTGCACACTATATCTAAAAATTATAATTAAATACTCTGCACCATTAAGGAGAATAAATAATAATTAGATGCTAGTGCTGAAGGGCAGATTTAGAAGTATTGATGCATTATGGTTCACTCACTTTAAGTTGATTCAGTGCAAATCTGCAGGCCTTATACAGGAAAAATTCATACTAAAATCAAGGACACTTTGCATGAGAAAGGACTGCAGGATCAACTTTTGGGAAATTAGGCCTTGTCTACACAGGAAAAGTTTTTGTTATATTTTTATATAATCTAAGGTGTGAATGTAAACTGATACAGTGGTTAGGGTGACCAAGTGTCCAGTTTTCGACCAGAACACCTGGTCGGAAAGGGATCCTGGAGGCTCCGGTCAGCACCGCTGACTGGGCCATTGATTGTCCGGTTGGCGGTGCCTTGCAGCAGGACTGGCAGGCTCCCTGCTAACCTCCACACTGCGTGGCTCCCGGGAAGCAGCCAGCATGTCCCTGCTCCGGCTCCTACATGTAGGGGCAGCCAGGGGGATCCGCACACTGCTCCCACAGCTCCCATTGGCCGGGAACCATGGCCAATGGGAGCTGTGGGGGCGGCACCTGAGGACAGGGCAACACGCAGAGCCTCCTGGCCCCACCTCAGTGTAGGAGCCAGAGGGGAGACATGCCACTGCTTCGAGAGCTGCTTGAGGTAAGCACCAACCAGAGCCTACACCCCTGAGCCCCCCCCATGCCCCAACCCCCAGCCCCAATCCCCCTCCCACCTTCCAATCCCCTCAGTCCCAGCCCAGAGCACCCTCCTGTACCCCAAACCCCTCATCTCCAGCCCCACCCCAGAGCCCACATCCCCAGCCAGAACCCTCAAATTGTTACTTATATCTAGTTACATTATCCTTCTGCACTAATGCTAACTGAATTGCTGAATACAAATGAAACTTGAAGCAGAAATTTGAGCATGGATATTTCACATCATAAGAGAGTGCCCAAACCACCAGGATATAGAGTCTCACTCTGGGCCAAAGGCTATTCAAATATTTTATACAAAGTGCAACTGCTTCAACAGGAGAGACTGGGACAGCCCCCACACCAGCATTTTTCATAGCCTACTGGCTAGGGCACTCTCCTGCAGTGTGGGAGATCTAGGCTCAGATCCTTCTATACATCAGGCAGATGGGGAATAGAACCTGGGTGTCCCATTACCCAAGGGGGTGCCCAAGTTGCTGGGTTAAAAGTATTAAGGAGGTCACAACCTCTTCTTTTGTGAATAGTGTCTAAGTCAGGGGTGGGGAGGGGAAATTGATCAGAACTATTCAGGAAATTCATGTTGTATTTGTGAATCATTTCAGGTTGACCCAAACTGCATTTTTTAAGGAATAAACTATTTGTCTGAACAATACTGCCCAATTCTATATTTGACACTACACAAAGTTATGCATGTATGTGCGTCCAAAATATCAAGAAGGGATCGTGTGTGCAATATCATATCCTATCATCCTAAACATAATCAATGGACTTTGTGGTACTTATTTCTTCCTTCAAGATGGTTGTAAACTACCTTCATGATCAATTACACAGCCAAATCACATTTTAGCACACTGGATTTCATAACCAACATTATTAGGGCTGTACATGTCTCTAGCTGCATCTGCAACAAAAGGCAATGGACGAGGTCATCTCTGTAAAATAGCTACCGAATGAAACTCACAAAAGATATGCACATTAGTTCAAATATAGTCTAACTTAACTACAGCATATGGTTAAAAAGAAAAATCAAAATAACTTTGTTTAGTGTCAAATGCTGTGAAATAGAAACACTTGACAAAATTCTTTTTCCTGAATAGATTCTTCACCGGAGAGTAGTCAAGAACTATACAGTCAAATAGTAACATGGTGGTTGTACAACATAATCCGGGATTAGGCTGTTTATAGGCCTACTTGAAACAATATGGAACACATGGGAAAACACTGAGGTTTAAAAGGGACCTTAAAATCAAGGATGTTACATTTACACCCACTTTAAGTCCAGAGCAGAGTAAAACTGCTTTTGTGTAAATGAGAAGCTGGTCTTGCCTCATGCTTCTGTGGTTCATACTCCTGAGGCCAACTAGGAATTGAATACAACTTGCCAAGAAATTATATTTTCTCTTCCTAAAATTTGACAAAAATGAAAATTTTGATTTGGTCAAAATTCCTGAGCTAGTTAAAGTCTACCCAGAAAATGTCTGGGAACTCTAATCAATATCCACACCCAAAATAGCCAGTGGTGCTCATCTTTGAAATTCACTAATATATTTTTATAACCTAATAATGTGCAGTGTAACCTCTCCAGTTACACTATAAATCACGGGTAATTTATTTGATATTTAAAATGACACAATCTGACATTTGAATAATAAGATGATCTGCCAGAATGGGTCAGAGGCTGAACATGCAATACAGATTGATGTGTAAAGGTCTCTCCTATACCAAAGTGAATAAATCCACTGAATATATCTTTCATAAACTCCCACTGTATACATAACTATTTAATATTAGAGATAAGAAGGTACTGAAATATTTTCTCTCAACAGCTTCCTCTCAACTCCTCAGGTTCCAAAAAGAAAAATACTTTTTTTAAATTCACAAAGTGGGAATCAAAGTGATTTCAGAGGACAAGTCCCAGTGAAGTTAGGGATGTGTATACATTTCAAGTGATGGGAAAATGGTTTGAAAAATGAAGATTCTGATTTAAGGCAAGTTTTCCGTGACAGAATGAATTGAAAGTCAGTCACAATCACCTTTTGATGTACTTGGCTGCTTCTCTCCTCTTCTCCCAATATACAGGAAAAAGGAACAAGTTGATATATTTCCTACCATATTTGCATTTAAATTTAGGATCAGTAGAAAAAACACTGAGTAAAATCATGGCCTTGTTGAATGGCAAAGCTCCCATTGACTTCAGTGGGGCCAGGATTTCTCCCAGAATACTCAAGTGTCCACAGTTTGCCTTAGCCCAGCAATAAATTCACTCTGGAACAGAGTTTGCTACCCTAAACACGTTTAGTAGTACCTTGCTATCTATTTTCAGGGGGTAGCTGGGTTAGTCTGTATCCACAAAAACAACAAGGAGTCTGGTGGCCTCTTAATGACTAATAGATTTATTTGGGCATAAGCTTTAATGGGTAAAAAACCCATTCCATGCATCTGAAGAAGTGGGGGTTTTTACTCACGAAAGCTTATGCCCAAATAAATCTGTTAGTCTTTAAGGTGCCACCAGATTCCTCATTGTTTTTCTTGCTATCAGGGTACTAAGTATACTCAGCATGAGAACAGAGGGTTAGCCAAAGCTGGCCTCTTGTAATTTAAATAAACAATGTAAAAATGAATTATATAAATAAAAATTGTATATTATTTATTATTTTTAGAGCTGGTCAAAAGTGTTCAAATGGATAACTTTTCTGCTGGAAAATGCTGTTTCATCTAACTCAAAACTTTCCTTGGGACTATGTTGATTTTGATGAAATTTTGTTTGTTTTTTTAAATCAAAACAAAGCATTTCAATAAAGTCAAAGCAGCCCATCTCAACATGTCCAGATAAAACATTTTAATTTTTCATTTTGATATTATGTTTTGAATTTTATTTTCGATGATAAAAATTAAAAAAAAAAATAAAAAGCCAAAGTTAAAATGAAACATTTTGATTGACCCAGCATTTTCCTGGACAAAATATCATTTCACAGGAATTTTCAAAATTCAACATTCATTCTGATTCAGAACAGAAGCAAATTTTCTAATCACAGAATTTCCCATGAAAGGAAAATTCTAGTTCCCACACAGCGCTATTTATTTACATTGCAGTAGTAGCTAGAAGGCTTCAACCAGGAACTGAGGCTCATTGGTTGCTGTATACACATATCAATAAAAAGATAATCCCCATTAATTGATTTACTTGGATTTTCACAAACTATAATAAGAGGGTACCCATCCAGTGCTCTGGGCACCCTTTATAATATTTTATAAATATACTAAATAAGTAGATTATTCAATTCATCCAGATCATTTTAGGCCAAATATCCCAAGAAGTTGCAATCTGTAGCCTCACTAGTGTTGTTTAAAGTATAGGCAGGTTTTAAAGAACAAATGTGCAAATAAATGCTTTGATCCCAAAGTGATGGTATTTTATAGGATTATAATGCCCAGTTTAGTTCACATTAATAAGATTTACAATGGTAAATGACACAAGATCAAAGTAAAATGAGATATGCAAGATTTTTATTAAGTGTGAACATCCTCGGGTTCATCTATTCTTATAAACCTAATACCTCAAACAACAGAGTGTAAAAGCAAATTCCCTTCTTTTGAATAGAAGATCAAGTAACTTGTTAGGTTCTGTACTTCACACCAAAAAGAAAATGTTGCATATGTTCATCTAAGACTATTTAAAATGACAGTGCCAAGAAAATCTGTAAAGCAAATTTGTTTACTAAATCTGGACCTTCCTATAAACTCAGTACATTCAGGGCCAGATTTTGATATTCTAACTCACACTGAGTAATACCTGTGAATAATCGCATTGATTTTGATGAGCTTACTTACTGAATAAGACACTACTCTGTGTGAGGAAGGCTGACAAAATTTTGTCCTAAAAGAGAATTTCTAATTTGAGAAAATGGCTAGTGATGAGAATTCAGTTGCTTCAGCATTCATAGTGCAGAATGATGAAATATTGCTTTTTCCTTCCAGTATCAATGAAATTAAAGGTCATGATGCTGCTAAAAAAAATCAAGACCTAATGGAGATAATCATATGAGGTCCTGGAAAATCTTTGTCTTCATCTATATTCATACCTGAACTTTCCTCACACACATTGCATTGATGAATATTAGTGTATTAGACAGAAAAACATCATCTGTTCAGCATGGTTGGTAGTTTTGAGTTTCATTACTGAACAAAACATCTCGCAACCAAAGTGATTTCATCAGCATATTCAAACCAGAGACCAGCTTAGTCTGAAGGTCATTTAAAAATCTTTGAAACATGAGACAAAGTTTTAAGTTTTTAATCTCAAATAACATTTAAATGTATTATTTGTTAGGAAAGTCTTCCATAACTTCTACTAAAAAATTAAATCCACAAAGCTCGATTAATCATTTGCAAATGACATTAAATGTGAAAAAGTATACTGTAGGATAGGAAGAAGAAGAATTATGGTATAATTATCCATGAAGAGCTCCTTTCAGAGGATATCACAGTGCTTTTCAAAGATATCATCATCAGTTTATGGATGAGGAAACTAAAGCATGAAGTGGTTAAGTGGCTCACCCAAGTAACCCAAAAAGTCAGTGGTGGAGATGGGGATAGTACTCAGGTGTTTCTGCAGACACCCAGATTCGTGCTCAAAGCACAAAACTATGCAACTTTCTGAATGCATCCCGGTATCATAGAAGGAGACTGAGACTGAAATACTGAGTGGACATTAATAAACAGACAACACTAACTACACTTTCTGAAGTACGATATGGGCCAGCGGAGTCTGTATGCTGTTCAGAATCAGAATTAACTACCTAAAAATTGGAGCAAGTTAATATAGTATCAGTACAACTTGGCAGGAAGGAGGTTGCTGTTCACCCCATGTAAAATATGCAAAATTGAGAGACGTTTTTTAAGAAGGTACTGAGAAGAGAAAAAAAGATATTCTGAACTGCCCCCACCCCCTTTAAAAAAATATCTGGGGGAAAAAGTAAAGCAGCAACTACTGATATGCAAAATGCACAACTATCTCCAAAAAGGCCATTGACTGAGCATTTTCACATGTAGTCTGTGTGAGCATGTGAGAATTTGTGAAATGTGAAAGTGCTCAAATATGCTTCTTCCTCCCCAAACCAACCATTTTAATGTCTCTGACTGGAATGGCTGACACTGCGTTTTTAGGCATCATTACTCCAGAGATTATCCTTTTAAAACCGCCTAACACATACTGTGTTTTTGAAAGCCATGCTGGGAGACAGGCACAAGAGAACTTCAAAACCTTCCTCCCCACCCCATCTCCTTTAAAACCACAATGGCAAATTTTAACCTGCCAACAGGCATATATACCACGAGAATGAAGGCTTCCTACAGTACTGGAAGGTGTTTGGCCTGTGGGAGAGGGATGTTTTTAAAATGGCAGCACTGTGACATTTCCCATGAATTAACCTACAGTGGGTTGGGCATCATTAACATCTGGGGCCCGTATGCTTCTCCCTGCAAGAATAACCAAATAGAGGAGAAGAAACACCTCAGTTTAAACTTACATTATTTCTTAGGCATTCTCCTTCAAGGTGGGATTTGCTCCCCTGAAAGAGCAGTCAAGGGTTCTCAGCCCCGGAACCCACAGGTCCTGGGGCATCCTACATAGGCAAGAAGGATCCATGCAGATGATTCCTTTCTCCTCTGTTCTTCTATATGGCCCCACAAGTCCTGCTAACCCTTGGACTGCAACCAGGAGCTATGCTTGTAGGAGGTCCCCATGACAGCATTACTTCCAGAACACGTGCCATGGTGGATGGGGACTTCCAGAGCACAGAGTGCAACATGTATAGCCTCAGGCTATACTAACGTGTGCTGTGTTTTCCCCCATCAGTTTGGAGGAAGGACCCAGAGGAAACAGCTCCACATCCCTGCACTCACAAATCCCTCACAGAAGGGCAGCATGTCTCAGAGGTGGAATTTCTTCTTTTCTCCAGATGCAGACTCCCCTCCACAGTAAGGGGCAGGGGGGGCTTGACAACTATTTCCTGCAGCAGTTACATTTACATCATAAACACTGCAGTAAATACTCCCTTCCCTCACCCCTCCCCATCACTATAATGCCAAGGAATATGAATAACTTTCTTCTTAAAAAGCCATCATTACATCAGGAGATTCTGGTTTCCTTATATAAGGATACTTTAAGAGTGGTGTTCTGTACAGTTGATGATATGGAGGGCTAGACATGGACTACGGCATGGTCTGGAGATGAAGGCATAAGGAGCTACTCAACCACTTACTCTCTCTCTGGAAGAGGGAGGCAGAAATTGGATGTGTATAGGTGGGGAATAGATAGAAACTTGGCTCAGTTTCCCTGTCCTAGTCACTGGCCAGAATATAGGCCAACAGTAAGTACATTACTACCCCCTGGGAGTGAAAAGGAAGCAGGGGAGGAATTATGGCTCAGAGAAGTGTCTCTGAGTTAATTCTCCCTGGGTCCACTCCAAAGATGGTGCAGCACACACACCACTCCTTGCTCAGAGATGTCCCTAAAGCCAAATGCAGTCCATAAAATATAATAAAATAAGCACACCAGTGGATGTGAGTAACATCATAATAGACCAAGAGTGAAGCTTAAGTACTTTGAGAGGTCATCTGAGCTATGATATGTAGTCATAGCTGTAACTGCAAAGTAACAAAACAGCTGAAGTACATTATAAGCTGAGCCACACGCAGGGGCGGCTCCAGGCACCAGCATGCCAAGCGCGTGCCTGGGGTGACAAGCCACGGTGGGCGCTCTGCTGGTCTCCACAAGGACGGCAGGCAGGTTGCCTTCGGCAGCATGCCTGCGGAGGGTCCGCTGGTCCGGGACCAGGACCCTCTGCAGGCCAAGTCGCTGACGGCAGCCTGCCTGCCGAGCTTGGCACTGCAAAATACCTAGAGTCACCCCTGGCCACTTGTACTTACCCTTTAATGCCACAGCATCTTACAAGCCATGGGCCATATCCTCAGGTCAGGTTACACAGTGTAGAAAAGCCACAGCAGACCACAAACTGTGCGAACCACACCACCACACTCTGGGGTGGTTAGACCGAATGTGTGAGGAGATTTCTCCCTCTTACACTTCTTGCAATCAATTTGCAAACCTCTAGAGGATAATAAAGTGAAATGTAACAGTCAGGATGGATTTGTCAAGAACAAATTGTGTCAAACCAACCTAATAGCTTTCTTTGACAGGGTAACAAGCCTTGTGGATAGGGAGGGAAGTGGTAGACTTGATATATCTATGACCTTTTCATAAACAAACTAGGGAAATGCAACCTAGATGGATAAGGTAGGTGTAAAACTAGTTGGAAAACCATTCCCAGAGAGTAGTTATCAGTGGTTCACAGGACATAACAAGTGGGGTCCCGCAGGGATCAGTTCTGGGTCCAGTTCTGTTCAATATCTTCATCCGTGATTTAGATAATGGCAAAGAGAGTACACTTATAAAGTTTGCGGATAATACCAAGCTGGGAGGGATTGCAAGTGCTTTGAAGGATAGGATTAAAATTCAAAATGATCTGGACAAACTGGAGAAATGGTCTGAAGTAAATAAGGTGAAGTTCAATAAGGACAAATGCAAAGTACTTCTTTTAGGAAGGAACAATGAGTTGCACACATACAAAATGAGAAATAACTGCCAAGAAGGAGTACAGCAGAAAGGGATCTGGGGGTCATAGTGGACCACAGGCTAAATCTGAGTCATCAGTGTAATGCTGTTGCAAAAAAAGTGAACATCATTCTGGGATGTATTAGCAGAAGTGTTGTAAGCAAGACACGAGAAATAATTCTTCCACTCTACTCTGTGCTGATTAGGCCTCAGCTGGAGTACTGTGTCCAGTTCTGGGTGCCACATTTCAAGAAAGATGTGAACAAATTGGAGAAAGTCGAGGCAAAAATGATTAAAGGTCTCGAAAACATGACCTATGAGAGAAGATTGAAAAAACTGGGCTTGTTTAGTCTGGAAAAGAGAAGACTGAGAGGGGACATAATAAGTTTTCAAGTATGTAAAAGGTTGTTACAAGGAGGAGGGAGAAAAATTGTTCTTCTTAATCTCTGAGGATAGGACAAGAAGCAATGGGCTTAAATTGTGGCAAAGGAGGTTTAGATTGGACATGAGGAATAACTTCCTGTCAGGATGGTTAAGCACTGGAATAAATTGCCTAGGGAGGTGGTGGAATCTTCATCACTGGAGATTTTTAAGAGCAGGTTAGACAAACATCTGTCAGGGATTGTCTAGATAATACTTAGTTCTGCTATGAGTGCAAGAGACTGGACTATATGACCTCTCGAGGTCTCTTCCAGTCCTATGATTCTTTCTCACATTCCCTTATCCTCTCATCCTCCTTTCAGATCCCTAATGCTTATCAGTAGTTATCTTTTTAAATCACTCCTCATTTTAGTTGGCTAGTCACATCTTGCAATGATACCTGCCCACAGCTATGTTCCAGTTTTATTAGTGTTGTCTTCTACAATATAAAACAAAACTAAATGCAGTAAAAGCCCCTGATTAAAAAAAAAATGTAAAAAAGTTGGTGTGGTTGGAAAGTAGACATGATTTTACTAGGATATTTTAGCAGCTCAGTCTCTTCACATATATTACCTATGACATTTTACTTTCAATGAGAAACAAAATTGTGAGGAATATAATCTGCAATCTCTTTTCTTAATGAAAACTGGAAATTAAAAAATAAAAACAGCATGCCCAGCTGTGGAGCTGTAGTGAAACCTGGAAGCCATCAACACTATGAGCTCTGTCAGTTAGCATTCATTTAATGGGTTAAGGACACTCTCATTGTATTCTAATTATTATTACATAGTACTGATTATATTAACAGCAATTTGTACTTCTAAAGCACTTTTCATCTGTTTGTCTCAAAGTGCTTTAAAAACATTAATTTTCACCAATCCCTAGGAAGGTTGGTTATATTAGACTCAAATTGCTGTTAATTCTGTTTCTAGTTATGTTAGAATTGTGATCGTTCATTGGCTTTTTAAACATCTGTTACCTAGCTCTTTGTATAATGCACAGAGACTGGATGCATGTTCACAGTATATTCATACACAGAATATATAAACAGAACACAAAATTAGACACACTTTGCACTACTCTAGAATACTTAACAGTATGTATGTGATGAATTTTCAAGTGCCCAATGAAATCACATTTGATTACTCTTTTTATATCATCTACTTCATGTGGTTCATGGCTATCATTACTTATCTTACTCTACAGCTATCACACAGAACATCAAATTCAGGAAAGCAATTCTGCTGCATGATTTAAGTCTTTACAATGAGATTCAATCAAGTTGCTGGCGCATGTTTTACAACTGAGTTAAAACAAATTATATTACCTTTGTGTTCACAAACGCCTTAACAAAGAAAGCTTACTAAGAAATGTGGTGTTATAGGAAAAACATATGTCACTGGTAATGCTGAGAATATCCTACTCTCTGTGCATAGCAAACAGTACCTGTGTGGAAGAGCTCTCCAAAGCCATCCCTTAATCTTTTTCTTAATCCAGCACTCAACAGACTCATCTTCGTGTTTGCAAAACATCACCATTTTGTCCTTCTTCCTAAAATTGTTTAGAGCATATCCTTGGTACGCCAGCTATATAGCATATTTATTCTTCCATATGTACAGCACGATATATTCCAATAGCATGCCACTTTTTTTTTTTTTGTGGATAGGCAGCAACTTTATATAGAGAATAAATAAATTTATCAAATGAATACTTCATATTTAAAGGGGGAACTGATTGATATTACTAAGTGTCTCCACCTGTCAGAGTATTTTATTTATAACATTGTTTTAAATAATCATTCAGAGGAGAGGATTGTTGAAGTCACTTAATGATTTCCACCAGGGACTTGGTTAAAAATTGCTGAAAACAGTACAATACTAAGCAGTCTAACTTTATAGAAAACTTGACTCTTGAATCAATTTGTTTCAAAAGTATTGCAGATGAGGAAAGATTTAGGGATAGTGGGATGTGTTGTTCCATTCCTTTTCCTGAGAGCAAGATGTTATGTGTCTCCATAGCACACAGCAAACTATTATGGTTAAACCGTAATTATGCGGTATTATTCCAGCTGTCATGACCTTGACTTCCAGGGTAGATGCCTTCACTTTTAGGGTGTTTTCCTCACAAAAAGTCATTCTGTTGCTCTTATAACTGTACAATGTGTGTACCTCACAAACCTTGTAAAGTAGGGTAGTGTTTGATTGCTGTTTTACACACGGAGAACTGATGCACAAAGAGATTAAGTGACTTGCTCAAGGTCACAAAGGGAAGTCTGTGGTGAAGCAGGGACTTGAATCTGCTAGTCCTAGGCCAGAGCCCTAACCATGACACTATTCTTCTTCTCCATTAGTTAACTTTGATCGTACTCTACCTCACAAAAGAGCAAAGCAGAGATAACTCCACTGAAGTCAATGTAAATCTGGTATAAGCAAGAAGAGAATCAGGCCCACTGTCATCTTCAACCCAGCCTCCCTGCTGCTGAGAAAGATTCCTCTAGTGCCAGCACTGTGCTAAGTGCCTTACAAACATGTACATAACAAGGGTCACAATCTTCAGATGTGGCTGGAGAAGGGTATGCATTTATGCTCCCACAATCCTGGGGCCACTCTGCATCAATCCTGTCCCTTGACACAATTTGGAACAGACTAACGGCAGCTGCTCTAACTTGCCTCAGTTGCCTATGGCCCCAAGGTGCTGTTATATATAAAAGCTTGGGGTCTCTGAGTGTAAGAAAGCACCAACCATGTTCCTTTTTTTCCATTCCCCCTGCCTACAGAAGATACAAGGTTGAGTGGGTGGGATGGTAGATGATGGGACATTTCTCTGGCATGTGAGGATCCCCTTCCACTGAGAGAATCCTCCTAAGACCAGCTAAGCCAACTTCCAGGCAGCATCACACTAGCAGAAGAGTACACAGCTGCTCTATTGAGGTACAAGGCCCCTGACATAAAGAACTTACAACGTAATGCCCAATCCTGCAAAATTTCACCTAAAGTAGTTCTGCAGTGGCTAAAGTAGATTGAAATAAGAAGGGGAACTGTCACTAGACCAGACAAGGAGAAGAGAGAGCAATGGACAAGTGCTGTTTACCCAAGCCAGAGAGATGAGGTGGAGCTGTCCTCTCTCTTCAGCTGCTTCCCACTTCTCCAATTACTTTAACCATGAGTAGTCACAGTGAGTTCATAAAGTTACTCACATGCACGGACCAGACCTTGTAAACTCTTACTCACGTGAGAAGTCCTTACTCATTTTAGTAGTGCACTTGGAATGAATAAGATCCTAATTAAGTCACAATCAAGCCCCAAACGTCCAGCAATATCTGCAAACAGTGTGGACTTACCAGATACTGTGTTGCACTTTACACTGGTGGGACCTTACCTGATTTCCCATAAAAAAATGAATGGGTGACTTAAGCTTTCCCCATTCCACATAAATACCTGCAATGAGAACCTACTGTCTTTATGTAAATAAACAGTAGTTTGTGTCCGTATAGTTGTGTTCACATAGTTCATATTATGTGAGTAAATTTCACAGGCTAAAAGCCATTCCATTTTCACAGGCCAATAACTTGGTTAAAAAAACCCACTCCAGGCTGAAATGTAAAGAACTGAATAAGATCTCAGCCTGGTAGTGAACTATTTCTGGACATTTAAACAATATATTTGGCTCGTTTTTAAACTTAGGATAGCGAAGCAAGCTAAAAGTTCTAAAGATACTTGTTAAAGGTCCTGTAACTTAAAAAGAACAGGAGTACTTGTGGCACCTTAGAGACTAACAAATTTATTTCAGCATGCACTTTCGTGAGCTACAGCTCACTTCTTCGGATGCATAGAATGGAACACACAGACAGGAGATATTTATACATACAGAGAACATGAAAATGTGGAAGTATGCATACCAACTGGAAGAATCCAACCAATTGAGATGAGCTATTGTCAGCAGGAGAAAAAAAACCTATTTATGCATTTACACACACACACACAAATTTGTTTTTCAGATTTCAAATTTATAAACTCCACAACTGTATTCCAATAGTACAGGTAGTGAACTGAAATTCCACTCCCTGAGTTTTCATAAGTAGGGTCATCTCTGGCCAAGGGTGCAATTAAAAAGTTATGCAAGGTTTAGGCTCCGATTCAGAAAAAGTTGAAGTTAGTGGGACTTAAGCATATGCTTTAGTGCTTTGCTGAATAGGGATAATATTAAGCATTTGTGTAAGTGGTTTGCACAACTGGGATCTTAGAGAGTAGATATTTTAATGCCCCTACTGTCTGTTCCTTTCACAATGACAGCTTTGTTTGATTCATGAAACCAACCACTGGAAAAAAAGAACTAATAATTTAATATATTTAAATAAATGGCAGCAGTTTTGTGAAACAGTTGAAGAAACCAGAATGTACATTAAAAAATAACTGAAAAAGTATATGTAACAGTCAGTGACAGAATATATAAATTATGGAGGCATTGGCAGTGACTTCATAGTCAGAAGTGAATTTAAATTTGCACTTATAGCAGGACATCATCATCATCTACATGCAGCCATCAGGGAAGCTGGTCACACAACGTGGACTCAAGTGCCAGCAAGGGGCAAATGACACACAGTTCTACCTGTCTTTCATATACAACCACATGATTCTCACCACAATCACTTAGTGTTTGGACAAGATCAACTCATGAATGAAGAGCAGCTGGTTGAAGCTCAGCTTGAGCAAGACAGAGGTGATGCTGGTGGACAGAGGAAAGCATTGTGAAGTTTGCAGCCACCATGCTCTCTGTTTTAGGGGAAGATGACCCACAATTTGTCAGTTGAGTTGATAGTATAGGAATGCTCCTGAATTTCTTGCTGACACTAAGATCTCACATAGCAGCATCCAGGAGTAACATTTTCTATCATCTCTGGTTTGCGAATACACTTAGTCCTGTCCTGGCAAATAACAACGTGGCCTCAGTTATACACACCTTCATCCCCATCTATCTGGACTACAACTGTGCAATATACCTGAGCATGAAGCCATCAGCGTTTAGGAAACTTCAGCTAGTATAGAATGCTGCAGTGTCTCCCCACAGCAACACAAACTACCACGAACATGTAAAATCTATCCCCCACTCCCCACACTGGCTTTCAATAGATCATCGAGTACAAGTTCAAGAGTCAGTCCTTTTCAACAAGATGCTTAATGTCCCAGCCCTAGCATATCGACAAGATATCAGAATCCCCGGGATGAAGATCATGGTCAACATCTCTGCTTCTCTGGCACAATGAAATTTTATACCACAAGGGTAAAGCTTGTCTGTGCAGGAGACAGAGCCTTTTTAGGGGCTGGAATGAACTCCCACAGGGACTAAAACCATCATAAACTTCACCCCCTTCCACTCCCAGTGCAAAATGCCCTACTTGGGTCTGCCCGATCTCATATAAACACATAGTAGCACATACATTTAAAAACAGCAAACAAAATCCTATCAAAACAAAAACAAAAACACTACACTGCACACCATTCTGTCCCTGGGGAGTGGCTGAGAGAGAACAAACCAAGCATGGCAGGTATTAGTCACATTGTTTAGTGCAGTACTGGCAGGTGCTCAGACACAAGTGTAATGAGGGCTGTATAAGAAGCTCTTTAGAACAGAAAAGACGAACATCCCTGTTTCATGCTGTAATCATTGAATTTAGTCTCCAACTTTGTCACAGTTCCTCTACAGAGGTGAACTGAATTTTCCATTAATTATTTTAATAAAATATTTACTTGAAATGCTGCCACTTTTCTCATATTTTGAGGTGGGGGAGCACTAAACAGTCACATTCTCCACAAGCTCACTCCAAACTGCACATGCACATTTGCAGAACATCCTGCACATAAGCCACTTTTGGAAGTTAAAATCTAACCCACAGAATTATTCCCTTTACCTTACTTGGCATAAAAACTGAATTTTGTCAAGATTAGGTGATGGATCTGCTCCAATATGTCAGGTACTACCATTTTCCAGCACTGCCCACTTGGAATCCTGAACAGAATTTTTTTTTTTAATCAAAATCAGATTATTTTGAAAAGTATTGTTTCCATTTTTCATTTAAAATAGTTTTCACTGAAATTTTCTAAGTGGCTATATAATGTAATGGAAGTTTGGGAAACAGAAGTTACTTGGGATAATGTGGATTGTGTAGCTCTCGGTCCTTAATGGCCTGGGCCCAAAATGTAACTAAAAGATCAGTTAAAGCTCTGGGATAGGGACTGTGGTCAACAACTATACTCTTCTGTCACAATCTACTATAACACTGTCTGGCAGAAGACAGTTTTCTCAGGAGAAACAAGACCGGAAGAAATGCCCACAGGAACTGACAACCATCACACGCTTCACCACCTTCCACCCCAGGTGCAAGTCACACTTCTTCAACGTTGTCTCCTCTAGCATAAATACATAGCAGCATGTACATAGCAGGGTTGACAACAAAACCCTACCCAAACAAAACACTACACTGCACACACAGTTCTTCTGAGAAGAGGAAAAGGGAAAGAACAAGCCACACATAGGACAGATGTTAGTCAATTAGCTTAATGCACTGCTAGAAGATGCTCAGATAACACAGTGATGAGGGAAGTATTAAAACCTTCATAGAATAGATACATAGAAAGTATGTGAATGCGAGTGTATTATGTATAAACATACACACTTTACACAAAATAATGTCTAGGAAAAGGTTTGAAAATAGAGGCCATGTGAAGTAAACTGAGAAATAAACAGAAAATTGAATTTAACTGTCAATTATTTTTCTCCTAGTGACTGAACAATAAAGTAGTTATAAAAAGCTGATTACAGGGGACTTGGCGAACCAGGTCCCTGGTAGAGGACTCAGCTTTCTAAATTTCCATGTGTAGCTCCCATTTAGTTTAACAAGCGTTTCTCCCACAGAGGGCTTGCAGGATACGGTCCAGAGAGCTTTTTGGAGTACATGGTTTTCATTGATGTCCTCTTCAGATGAGGCTGAGATGGAATAAAATAATTAGGCAATATTGCAATGTTCAAACCCAGTCAGATGTCAACCAACTTCATTCTGGGTTGCTTTCATCGTCTTATTTTAAATAAATCTCAGCTCAACACTGTAAAGTGACATCCTGGCTTGCCACGCATTAACTCACCATGTAGACAAGCCCTCTGTCATAATGCATGGTATCAATCCTATTAAAGAAAACAGCTACAAACTACAGACACAAATAAACCAGCTTCCACACAGCCTAAATTCCAGTTTTTAATCTAATTAATGGGGACCAAACTATCTGTAACTATGCAGAACACAGCGACATCTGGTGGCTGAATCATATGCTGCAAGTAAACATATCCTTACACTCTTATACCTATATTTTTATATTAGGCTCCCATATTATCTGAAACATAGGCACTCAGTTTCTGCCTCCACCCCACAGGTGGAAAATTTTATTTTATATTTGAGTAAGTAATTACTGCAGGAAAACGAGATCAAACAAATCTTGCTTTATCTCTCTATCCATCCATCCACATAACAAGTTCCTCCTCACTGCCATAGTGCTTCTATGTTTTCCTGAAGGCAGTGAGATTTACGGTCATTCTAATGTGTTCCAGGTTAAAATCAGTTATGGTCATGAAGGGGAAGGTGGTCCCCTTAAGTAGCATGGACCATTTTTATGATCAGTTTTGAAGATCAGGACTGAAGCCTGAAGATAACACTGTATTCACAGGGGAGGTAGAGGAGGGAGCAGGCACCAAGCTATAAAGGGAATTGACCTGAGCTTCCAAAAATAACTAATTTGGCTGATCTCAAAGCTGGTCCTTGGCGATCTCAATATAGCATCCAGTGAAGGAGAGATAGGTTCACTTCCCCGTAGACTTTTACAGGGCAGTTCGAGTGTTGGTGACAAGGTGTGTGAGACAGTTTTTGAGGTACCTAAGACTCTGCATCACCTTGTTACCCCTGCATCCAGCTAAAGTGGGTCTTCACTGGGTAGCTGGGTGTCAGCTCTCAGACACTACCAGAACTTCAGAAACTCAAGCACTCTCCTCTGGGCTTGTACCAACCTTAACGTCAAATTGCAAGTAAACACTAAATGTACCCAAATCCCTGAATCCCTTTGAATCATTCCCCTGTGATATCCAGCCCCTGACACTGGCTACTCACAGAAATTCCAGTTCTTCTGCACCCAAAGTACAGCGTACCCCAATTGACCAGTTTTATCTTAAAACTCCCCTCCTGTGAACCATATAGCACTTGAGAATACTTATGGTAAAAAAGTAGGTTTATTTAAGAAACAATAAAGATGGAACTAGAAACAAGAGAGAGTGGTGGAACTAAGTGGTAACAACACAAAACAAAACATAAAATGTGAAGCTGGGGCTACACTTATCAATAGTTACCTTCTCTAGCTAATAAAGTAGACACACACACACACACTCCACCAGTTCAGTCATTGCAGAGCTGGCTGGTTTCTCAAGAACCAGCATCCAAGTGTTCATGAAAACACCCCCCGCCACCATTCCTCAGAAAATGGACACAAAGTGCCTTTCCCTACAGTCTGTTCTACTGAAAACAGCCTTTGGTTTCCATTCACAGCTCGGAGGATCCTCTGCCTCATAGAGTTTCTTTTCTACTCTTAAGTGGTTTGACTTGTTTGTCATTGTCTCGAATGGTTTTCCATGGACAGTGGCAAGGGTAGACAATAGAATCATACATTACTTTGCTGTCTGACTAGGCAGGGGTAACAACTCCCTGTAGCTTGAATGGGGAATCATTGAAGCACATTACTCCAGTGACTAACTTTTACTCCAAATCCCTAAAGCATCTTGTTAATATAAATACATAAAAAAGAAAGAAAGAAAGAGTCAGTCCACATGGTTTATCAGCAGGGTTAGAACCAGATCCACCACACAGACCTCTGCCACTTAAGCTAATGGAGTAATTGGTAGCAATAATAGGTTAACATCTTCTATGGGGACCAGTGCTAGAGGGGGATGAGACATTTACTTTGCCAGTTTGTTTCACAGATATTTGCTGATGGCCAAGGAATGGTGCAAGTTAGGAACCCCAGGTTTGGTTCCAGGTTCTGGAGAGGAGTGCATTCTAACAGACACAGACTCTACTGACTGTTCCTTCTCCAAATCTGACCCCTTCTGTCCTATCCCCTCCTTCTTGTCCCTGCTCCAGACTTGTCTCTTACCCACCCCTTGCTCCTTGTTTCATTCCCAGTCTGCACTCATCAGACTCATAGGGCTTGTCTACATCAGAAAGTTGCAGCGCTGGTGAGGGAGTTACAGCGCTGCAACTTTGAAGGTGTACACATCTGCAGGGCATCACCAGCACTGCAACTCCCTGTTTGCAGCGCTGGCCGTACTCCCGTTTTGTCTCGGGTGTAGAGGATCCAGCGCTGGTGATCCAGCGCTGGTAATCCAATGTAGACACTTACCAGCGCTTTTCTTGACCTCCGTGGAAGGAGGAAGCCTCTGGTAATCAAGCTGGTCTCCTTCCCCGGCTTGCTCTCGCGTTCCTGGAACCCCGAGCAAGCAGGTCTCCTTCCCTGCGGTTTGCAGGGTGGTTCGGGGAACGCGAGAGCAAACCGCGGCGAAGCTGGTCTCCTTTCCCGGTTTGCTCTCTCGTTCCCGGAACCCCGAGCAAGCAGGTCTCCTTCCCTGAGGTTTGCAGGGTGGTTCGGGGAACGCGAGAGCAAACCGCGGCGAAGCTGGTCTCCTTTCCCGGTTTGCTCTCTCGTTCCCGGAACCTCGAGCAAGCAGGTCTCCTTCCCTGAGGTTTGCAGGGTGGTTCGGGGAACGCGAGAGCAAACCGCAGCGAAGCTGGTCTCCTTTCCCGGTTTGCTCTCTCGTTCCCGGAACCCCGAGCAAGCAGGTCTCCTTCCCTGCGGTTTGCAGGGTGGTTCGGGGAACGCGAGAGCAAACCGCGGCGAAGCTGGTCTCCTTTCCCGGTTTGCTCTCTCGTTCCCCGAACCCCGAGCAAGCAGGTCTCCTTCCCTGAGGTTTGCAGGGTGGTTCGGGGAATGCGAGAGCAAACCGCGGCGAAGCTGGTCTCCTTTCCCGGTTTGCTCTCTCGTTCCTCGAACCCTGAGCAAGCAGGTCTCCTTCCCTGCGGTTTGCAGGGGGGTTCGGTGAACGCGAGAGCAAACCGCGGCGAAGCTGGTCTCCTTCCCCGGTTTGCTCTCGCGTTCCCCGAACCCCCCTTGAAGCCGCCCAACAGCGCTGCAGTGTGGCCACATCTAACACCACTTGCAGCGCTGGTTGCTGTAAGTGTGGCCACTCTGCAGCGCTGGCCCTATACAGCTGTACTAATACAGCTGTAACAACCAGCGCTGCAAAATTTTAGATGTAGACATGGCCATAGACTCATAGACTCATAGACTCTAGGACTGGAAGGGACCTCGAGAGGTCATCGAGTCCAGTCCCCTGCCCTCATGGCAGGACCAAATACTGTCTAGACCATCCCTGATAGACATTTATCTAACCTACTCTTAAATATCTCCAGCGATGGAGATTCCACAACTTCCCTAGGCAATCTATTCCAGTGTTTAACTACCCTGACAGTTAGGAACTTTTTCCTAACGTCCAACCTAAATCTCCCTTGCTGCAGTTTAAGCCCATTGCTTCTTGTTCTATCATTGGAGGCTAAGGTGAACAAGTTTTCTCCCTCCTCCTGATGACACCCTTTTAGATACCTGAAAACTGATATCAGGTCCCCTCTCAGTCTTCTCTTTTCCAAACTAAATAAACCCAATTCCTTCAGCCTTCCTTCATAGGTCATGTTCTCAAGACCTTTAATCATTCTTGTTGCTCTTCTCTGGACCCTCTCCAATTTCTCCACATCTTTCTTGAAATGCGGTGCCCAGAACTGGACACAATACTCCAGTTGAGGCCTAACCAGCACAGAGTAAAGCGGAAGAATGACTTCTCGTGTCTTGTTTACAACACACCTGTTAATGCATCCCAGAATCATGTTTGCTTTTTTTGCAACAGTATCACACTGTTCACTCATATTAAGCTTGTGGTCCACTATGACCCCTAGATCTCTTTCTGCCATACTCCTTCCTAGACTTCTCATTACAGTTCCAGGCTTCTTACCCAGCCAGTCCTAATTGTCTCCTCCCAGCTCCTAGTCCTCGGCCAGGTCTAAACTACAGACATATCAGTATAACTACATTGTTCAGGCATGTGGGAAAATCAACACCCTCTGAGCGACGCAGTTATACCGACCTAAACTCCCAGTGTAGACAGTGCTATGTTGATGGGAGAACTTCTGCTGACATTCCCACCACCTCTCAGGGAGGTGGATTAACTAAACCAACAGGAGCTCTCCTATCGGCATAGGAGCGTTTTCACTAAAGCACGACCGTGGTGCTGCTGTACTGCTGTACATGAAGACAAGCCCCTAGTTTCCTTCCCTGGGCTCCTCATTTAATGTCAATCTCCCCCTCCACACCTTCCCAATCTCTTGTCCCAGGCTCCTTGCCCAGTAAGTCACTGTGTCCAGTTTTGTTCCCTTCTGCATTCAAATCGGATGGGTTCTTTATGCTGCCTGAATACCAGTAGAAGGAATTATTGAAAGCACAAGAGACATAGGCTCCCTGCTCTCAGTTCAGGTGCCTGGCCCTAGCCTGGCCTAGAGCAGCCATGACAGGGAAATATCCAGTTTTACCCCTGTAGCCCTGGGCTGCACCAAGTTCAGTTGCTCTGTGGGGGTGTGCATATGCAGCCTAGTCAACACTAGGAGCTGGGAGAGACTGAAGTATGCTCAGTGAGATTGGACTCTTCAGAAATTTCAGTTGTTATGCTCTAGCAACACACTGAGCATGTGTGAACTGTAATTTTTCAACTTGGTCAAAATTGGGCAGATTTTCAGAAGGATGGCAAAAGACACCAGGCCAACTTCCTCCAAATGTCAAGTTTCTGTTCCAAAGCACAAGGACCTGAGAGCTCTTCAACAAAAGGTCACTAGAATTTTAACAACATGGAGAAAACAACATCTTTTTTCCTAGCCTTGTTCCTGCAAGTGGCTTAAAAAGGTTTGACACAATTCAACCTGAGGCAGACACCGTGCATGCAAAATTTCAGCCCACGTACTTAAAGTTTGACAATATGGAATCCTATAATAGGAATGTGGGGCAGCTTTAAAAATAGGCAGCCCTAGCATTCCTGCCTGGGATTCAAATAATATTTCACTAAAGAAAATAAATCATTTTATGTGAAGCTTTCTTTATTTGACTTGAAGGGGCTTCTTACAAACCCATTCAAGCACATGTTCCTGACAAAGTGCTTCTCCGAGTATCTAACTGATAAGCCTTCAGCCCTCCAAAGATATAGACCAAGCTAAGCTATTAGAAAGAAGCATTGCCATTAGCAACTGCGCTGAATTCCAGGAGTTAATCTTTGCTACAGCATATACTCGTCAGTCTCTCTGGCTCAAATTCTGCAGTGAATGGAATTTGCTGGAGTAAGGACTGTAAAAATTGGCCCTCCTTGGACACAGTAGATGCTGTATTGTGGGGTCTGTATTACATCTTTTCGGGTTGTGTCCCCCTGTATTATATTGGCCAGCTTTAGATTGCTATCAGGCTATTTCATTAATTTGAATGGGAATAGAACATCCAGCTCTTCTAAGCACTATTGAAAATATCAGCATTATTGTAACATTTTGAAAATGACAATAAATAAAATTTGGGCCCTTATAACTTATATAAAACTATAAACATAGCTGCTTATCTATTTAAATATTTTAAGACTTTCACATGACACAAAAGCTAAGAAAATAAATAAAAATAAGGCAAACTAATGCTATAACCAAAACATCATGAAGCAAGTCCAAACAATTTTATAAACAAAATAGATATTTATATCAGAAAAGAAATTACAGTCTGATTTCTGAGGTTCACTTGTACTTTGCCTTCTGTGAGGGAGCTGAAGAGAAATAAAAGAAAATATTTTCAATGAACTATGCTGTATTTGTACCAGCAGGTGGCATCACCAAACAACTAGTTCCAGGAAAATAAAATGTTTCAAGTTCTGAATAGCTACAAATCTAACAATATTTATAGTTATACATTCAGAATATATTGACACAAATATGATTATCTCACCTCGTGATTATGCTTAGTTCATTCCTTTATTTTAACTACTGTTTATTTCCCTGTCCGAATCTTGCTTCCTAAAAGAAAGACAGGAGAACTAGCAAGAACCTAATCTATTTCTGGTCTTAGAGCAGTGGTTCTCAACCTATTTACCATTGTGGGCCACATCCAATACTACCTGTATGGCCCTGAGGATGTCACATGGGCTGCAGCTCTGTGCTGACTGGGCTGCAGGTTAAGAACCACTGGGTTAGAGATACATGACAGGGGTCAGTATCTATTGACAGCAGTGGCCACTGTAAAAACTTTCATCACAGCAGGTCCACACCACCCCAAAAAACACAGGTACATGCCCCAATGTTGACTCAAACAGAATAACTAATATAAAAGTAGGACAATAATACACTAAGGGCCTGAACCAAAGCTGTTGAGGTCATTGGAAAGACTCTCACTGACATCACTGTATTTCATCAAGCCTCACGTACGGTACTGAGTATGGCAGGAGACATTCTGGGAAGAGAATTTTGGAGGGGAAAGATCTGTGAGTTGGTTTTGCAACAAAGAGTTGTGAAAAGATATAAGAGTGCATGTAGCCAAAGCACCTCATTCGCAAATAGCTGTCTCAATAGGGCTGGCCCACAACATTTTGGCACCTGAGGTGGGGAGCTCAAATGACACCCCCGTACCCCCTCGCTTGGGTCAAAACTTTGAAAGATCTCAATTCTGCCTTTTTCCTGTTCTACTCCTCTCTTGGCACTGCTCTGCTACCTATCCCAATAAAGGAGAACTAACAACTTAAAAGGCCTTGTTCAAAGATTTTAAGTCACTCTGAACTTTCAGACGCCTGAACAGCAAATATAACTTTTCTTGTCTGCATAGTAAACACTGACATTTTTATCTGTTTGAATAAACAAAGTGGTGCTTTCCATGCCTTCTTGGTTGCAAAGATTTGAACTGCTTCTTGAAGGTCCACAGTCTGGGCCAGCTCATGCTCTATTAATATGGTTGCAAGGCTGACCAGCCTTTCCTGTGTCTCTGTGGAGCGTAGATGTGTTTTTATTAACTTCAGCTTAGAGAAGCTGCGTTCTTCACTGGCAAATGTTACAGGAAGTGTTAGAAGTATGTGCAGAGCAGCAAAAGTATTTGGAAAGAGGGTGGTCATCTCATTTGTGCACATATATTCCAGAACAGCCTTTGAAGTTGATCCTGCTGAAATGTATCTTGAAAGAGTTTTCAGTTCATCACCTAAATCACTCTCATCAATATCCCACATCATCATGTGTCAACACTGTCTCTAGTGCCCTGCATTACTGGTGTAGATCTTCACGTATAGCAAGGAGTTTTGGAATATCATACAACATCCCAAAAATACTGCCGTGTTCCTTGAGCTGCATGTAGAATTATTCAACTGACTGTATTGCACAATCTAGCACCTGGTCAGGGCCGCCCAGAGGATTCCGGGGGCCTGGGGCCTTCGGCGGCGGGTCCCGCTTCGGCGGTAATTCGCCGGCGGGGGTCCTTCCGCCCTGGAGTGGAAGGACCCCCCCGCTGGCAAAGACCGGGAGCGGAAGAAGCTCTGGGGGCCCAGACCCCATGAGTTTTCCAGGGCCCCAGGAGCAAGTGAAGGACCCCACTCCAGGGGCCCCCAAAACTCTCGTGGAGGCTTGGGCAAATTGCCCCTCTTGCCCCCTCCCCTCTGGTTAAAGAATTTAACTTTGAATTGTTGTTCGGGGTCTCTTATGGGATTGTCCCATGCCTCATAATCAAAATGTTTTCTTCTTTGGTGACTCTTGTATTCTTGAATGGGTGGAAAATAGCTTCAGTGTGAAGTTCCTCTGCCAACTTCTGTGCATTCTTCAGAACTGCTACAATCTTCTGTTTGACTTTGTTGCCAGTAACTGTGTGATCTCATTTTGAATTGTTTTTCCAAGGTAGTGGTGTGTGTACATTTCTCGGGTGGTGACTCTTCTTAGATGCTCCTGGATCACAGCATCAAACTCAGCCATCAGCTCTACAATTTTAAGGAAGTTTCCATTGTTTGGCACATAGAGCTGATCTGAAGTGCCATGCAGTGCTAGGTTTTGGGTAGCAAGCAATCTCACAACGACAATGAGCCTTTTCAGAACATTTTGCCAGTAAAGAGTCTCTGATGCAATCTTCTTTTGATACTGATCATCTATGATGGCCTTTAACCTTACTTTCATCTCAAGCTCTTTCCACCTATTGAATGCACTCTAGTGACTTGCTGCCTTCTCATGGCATGCCAGATTTCTAGCCAGATTTTTCCAGTTCTTTCTTCCTGTAGAACCCAATGTCGCTGGAACATTAGACTGGAAGAGTTTGCAACAAAAACAGTATGCAGCATTCTGGGTTTTTGAGTACATAAGCCATGGCCTCTCCACTTTGTCACCATTGGGGATTTCATGCCAGTAATGTGTTGGATGGAAACTTCTATTTTCCTTGTCTTTGGGGAACATGAAGTTTTTCACTTGCTGTGGTCCATGCAGTACAGGGAAGTCCCTCAGGCTACTGCTCAAGTGAGTCCACAGTCCTGGATCATCTAGACTAACGAACTAAACTCAGCAGCAGCTGTTTCTTGCACCTCCACCACACTCTTCTTTGGGAATGTTACATGCATGGTTACATCTATTTGAGATGGAGACATGGATGCTGCAGTAGCTACCAGGTCCCCTGTATTCTGACTAACTGGAAGATCAGGCAGCTTCTCACCACTCACATCCTCACTGGGGCCAGAAGGCTCACCATGAATATTTGTGTCTATGTATCTCAGGAGAGCTCCTTCCTGCTTAGATAGAAAAGCTTCCTTTGCTTTCTTTCTTTTTCTAATGCTGCCCCAGAGGGGTGTTTTCTTCTTTCACTCATGACTGCTGTTCTGTGCCATACTCTCAACACTCAATTGAAGGGGACAAATAAGCAGGCTGGTAGCAGGGCCTGAATGAGGGAAGATATCAGCGTCTTAAGGGCCTAACTGGCTCCTACTACTTCAGTTGACTGCCTGTTCTCCTCAAGTGGGTTCAGGGAAGCAGCAGGAAACAGGAAGCTCCCTGAGAAGCTGGTATTAATCAGTCTAGTCTCCTGAGGTGCTAGAGAGATACATAAGAGACTCCTCATCCTCTCTCTCCCTGCAGCTCCTGCTGCTTTCTGTTATTCTCCCTCACCTTTTCTCCTGCCTGTCTGTTATGTCTCTTGTGCCCTCCTTCCTTCCGCACAGCACTCCACCATCTCTGTGCATCTAGAGCAGGGAGAATACATATGCACCAGTAGCAGACACAATTTTCTACACTCTGGGTCCAAGTGGTGCCCCCCAAAGTCTGGTACCTGAGGAGGATGCCTCAGTTCGCCTCATGGTAAGGCCAGCCCAGTGTCTCAAATCAATGCTGGCAGTCTGGGGTAGATTTCCTATTTTAATTAATGTAAAGAAAAAATAGCAATAGTGTATGTGTGGTCAAAGAATGGCTTATTTTCTTATTTGTTTAGATTTAAATAACTAAAACAAGCCTATCCAAGACTCTAAGCACCCTAACACACTTTTAATCACAGAATTAAATCCCAGCAGCATCTGTACTTCCATTTCTCCTACCATTCTTTGACTGATTATCTGTATAGATACACCTCTACCCCGCTATAATGTGACCCGATATAACACAGTAGGTGTGGGGAGCCCCGGGCCCTTTAAATCCCACTGGAGCCCTGCAGTGGGGCTGTGGCAGTGGGGCTCATCGGTGATTTAAAGGGCCGGGGCTCCCCGCAGCAGATGGAGCCCAGAGCTCTTTAAATCACCGCTGAAGCCCTGCCACCCCTACCCCGATATAATGGGGTTTCAGCCATAACATGGTAGGTATTTATGGCTCCCCACGACCACGTTATAGCGGGGTAGAGGTGTAGTAATTTTTAGGGGGCAGGGACTATCTCTTCCTCTGTGTTTGTGCAGCACCCAGCAAACAATGCAGCCCCAATCTCAGTTTGAGACTCTAGGTGCTACCATAATACAAATGAAGAAGGACATGCTGACATTCAGATTAGACAAGAACTGTAACTGTGACTGACAATCTCATTGCTCCATTCCCACAGATTTGCCAATTTAGGTTGAATGAGATAGAAATGGCCATGATTCAGTTTAGTATTGCACATAATTTTCTATTTTAATAATTTATTCTTCCTCACAGTAGGCAAAATTCACCTCCTGTCCATGAGGGTCCAACCCTGTAAGGTACCATATGACTTAAAACTACCACTGAAATTATCAGCAGCTGAGGGTGCTCTGCATTTTTCAGGATTGGGCCTTAAATATTTGGAAAACTGTCCAGATTTTAACGGGGACCTTGGAAAGACTAGTTAATTCAGAGCTATTATTCCACTTCTACTACCCAACCCACACATATCAAGTACTTTTGGCAAAGAATCAAAAAACATTTATGGACTAATTCCATCCGCTTTGCTGAAGTAATCAACTTGATTGATTGTACTTTGCTTTTAAAGATAATGACTTTCACTGGACGTAAATTATTTAGATAACTATCCTCAAGAGGTACTAATATAATTAAACAATTTTTTGTTTGTTTGTTTCAATTCCATACTTCATACAAACCAATAAGTGTCTCCTGTTTTCCAGACAAACTAATTGGGGACACATATATTTTAAACCAGTACATAACAGCAATAGAGTTAGTTAAAAAAAATCCTCATAAACCCTTGATTTCTCTAGTATTTTAAAATAGATTAATAGGATCATTGAGTTTAAGGCCAGAAGAGGCCACCAGATGATCTAATCAGATTTCCTGTATCTCACAGGCTACCACCCAGCACCCACACACTAAACCCAACAACCAAAATTAAACCAAAAGTATTACAGACCACAGGAGAATAGACTATTATGTGCCACAGGCAGACAATGGAAGAGGGACCAAGATGCACCAGTGCCGGATGCCCCTGTAGTGATAGAGAAATGATGAAGTTAGATACACCCAGACAATCCTGGCCAGTGACCTGCACATGCTGCAGAGGAAGGTGAAAAAAAAAACCCACAATCTGACCTGGAGGAAAGTTCCTTCCTGACCCTACATATGGTGAACAGTTTAGCCCTGAGCATGTGAGCAAGAATCAGCCACCCACACACCTGAAAGAGAGAGAATATTTGGTGCCACCTCAGAGTCCTGGGCCTCCCTGTCCTATCTCTCATCTCCAGTCACGGCCATCCCTGGTACTTCAGAATAAGATTATTAAAAAAATAAATAAATATGTCAGGAGGAAAAAAATAAAATGCCTTCCTGACCCCTGAAGTTGGCTGGCTGAAATGAGTTGGCTGGCTGCAGCATGAGTTTTTAAGACATAAATCAGAAGCGAGACCCAGGGGCTGCTAAGCCCCACCTCCTACCATACCAACAATCTCATCATAGAATTGCATTTATAAATTTGTCCAGCTCTCTTAAAACTAATTAAGTTATTTGGCCCCACAATTCCTATTGGGAGGCTGTTCCAGAACCTCACTCCTCTGATGACCCATAGACTCATAGCCTTTAAGGTCAGAAGGACCATCATGATCATCTAGTATAACCTCCTGCACATTGCAGGCCACAGAACCTCACCCACCCACTCCAGTAATAGACCCCTAAATGTATGATCTTGCACTTTGTACTATTGAATTTCGACCTGTCACTCTAGTCTTCAAGGTCATTCAGATCTTCCTGTATATCATTTCAATCCTCCTCTGCAATGACAATGCTTTCCAACTTTGTATCATCAGCACATTTCATTAACATACTCCTGACTTTTCTGACAAAGTCACTAAAACAAATATGTAAGAAAATTCTCTGACAAGACTGATCCTTGAGGAACTTTACTAGTAACCTCCCTTCAGTCCAATAATTCACCTTTCAGCACAACCTATTGCCTTCCAATGCTGGGAATTGAGATTTAGACACCTGACTCCATCTATGGGAATCATGCAGTTAAATCCTTGTTCATTGCTTTGAAAATATACTTTGTGTATTTTATCAAATCAGTAGCAGATCTACTCTTGCACATTATGTCACTGTTATCCACATATCAGTAACAGACAGCCAGACAAAGAGGCACTGATTGAGCTAGAAAGCAGATCTGTTAAAGGTACAGAGGCTTCCATTCATTTCTACCAACTCCATTCCTGCTTCTTATAATTAAAGTAATGATTGATCTAGGTAATTGTGTTTCCACTTGAGGGATAACATAACATTTAAAACTTGACCTGATAAACAAAAACACTAGGGACACAAGCTATTGAAAAAAGATCTATTTAAATCACAGTACCATGCTGAATAAGCACTACAAATTGCTAAGTCCTTCAAGGAGGTAAAGACACAAGAGACATTTCTTTGTCTGTCATTTAGCATAGGCAAATCCTGCTCCTCTACAATGCAGGAAAATTACAGACGGGGAAACTGAGGCACCCACCCACAAATGGATTTAGATACTGTAATGCTCAGCGTCACAAAACCTATCTTTTGGGGGCCTGGAAAAATCATAGGAACAATACTGATTCACAAAGCCTTAGTTAGGTGCCTAGGCTCCCTAAACAATGAATAAGAAGAGATAATTGCCTCAGAATGTGATCCACAAAAGCCAACATGCTAAGCTGGAAGATGTCTAAGCTAGCCCATGGGAGATGCCAATGACAGGGGTGTGTGCGCTAATCCCACTCCCCTCACAAAATAGGCATTTAAAATTGGGCCACAGGGAGATGTCTATCTTGCTAGCAATCTTCAGCTGGAAACCCCTCTTTTGGAATCTAGCTTAGGCACTGAAGGGTAGGTTTACACTGCACTAACACACCTATGGCTGGCCCGTGTCAGCTGACTCAGGCTGTGGGACTATCCAATTGCAATGTAAATGTTCAGGCTTGAACCCCCTCTGAGGTGATTTTGAGCTATAGGCAGTGAGGTACTAGCAACATTGGGCCTGAAGAAGGTGAACAAACTCCATCTTCCCTGAGGAAAATTAATCTAAACTGTGTTTCCAGCCTCTGTGTGAGAACACATACCCGGGAGACCATTTGGTCCTGTTTCATATCAGGCAAAAGCTTAATTTACATTGATAAAAGTTGGGATTTTTACACTAAACAGCAACAAGTAGTACACATAATTGGAACTCAGTTTCCTGCCATCAATGTATAGTACAGCGGTTGGCAACCTTTCAGAAGTGGTGTGTCGAGTCTTCATTTGTTCACTCTAATTTAAGGTTTTGCGTGCCGGTCATACATTTTAATGTTTTTAGAAGGTCTCTTTCTATAAGTCTATAATATATAATTAAACTATTGTTGTATATAAAGTGAATAAGATTTTTAAAATGTTTAAGAAGATTCATTTAAAATTAAATTAAAATGCAGAGCCGCCTGGACCGGTGGCCAGGACCTGGGCAGTATGAGTGCCACTGAAAATCAGCTCACATGCCGCCTTCGCCACGCGTGCCATAGGTTGCCTACCCCTGGTATAGTAGATCCAAAACCCAGCAAGGACAGTCGGAAAGAACTCACTATAGAAACAGAGTCTCAGTTTGCTTTTACTGTCTTTACACTGGTGTAACTCCTCCCCAGTCCACTGATTTAAAATGGAATTACTCCCAATTTACAGCAGTATAAATTAGAACAGAATCAGACATATTGCCTTTGAACTTATAAAAATCCCTCCTCTTCTTCAATGAATATTAACAAATCTTAGACTTTTCTGTCACTTTTACCTTTTGTAAAAGATGAAAGGAAAATGTACCTGTGTCTTTTTAGTTGTTTGCAATCCTAGAATACGACACACACAAGGTGCGTGAGGTAATCTCTCTCATGGATCAACTTCTGTTGGTGAAACAGACACGCTTTCGAGTTCCACAGAGCTCTCAGACCTCAAGAAGAGCTCTGTGAAACTCAGAAGCTTGTCTTTCTCACCAACAGAAGTAGGTCCAATGAAAGATATTACCTCACCTACCTGGTCTCCTTTTTCAGCTGGACACTTGAAACATAAGATTTTGTTTCTAATGTCTATTTTATGAGTATGATGTTCACTGCTTAAAGAAAAATT
The DNA here is from genome assembly GCF_007399415.2 of Gopherus evgoodei. Classification (NCBI taxonomy): domain Eukaryota; kingdom Metazoa; phylum Chordata; order Testudines; family Testudinidae; genus Gopherus; species Gopherus evgoodei. The sequence goes on from NC_044322.1 coordinate 188,068,051, forward strand.
AAAACTGATCTTTGATGAAGTTTCTAACACCTTTCAACATTTCTAAAGTAATTATGAGTTTAGCAAAGAAAAATAGTCTCTCGCCCCACATACACCCATTTTCATCTTCCAAGTCTAGCTTTTTTTAATTTTGCCCTTTCAGGTTTCTAGGTATAAATTCATTTACCACAATTATTCCAGTTTTTAAAAAACAGCAACATAAGGCCAGATCCCGCTACTTTATTTGTATTAAGTACTCCCTTACTGCCCAAGCAGTCTCATTGAAATGAATTGAACTACTTGAGGAGTATGGTACTAGTCAGCCTGAGTTAGGGTAGCAGAATCTGTTCCTTTGATGCATCTGTTGATATTGTTATATGTCCCCTATTCCCTTCCTTTCCTGTATTCTGTGTGTCTTGATCAAATATCTGCTGTCAGTAAGTCTGAGCCCAGCCCAAAAAACTCGGTTTCACATTTTTTGCACCACTAATTTAGTGCTCAAAGATTCTGAGACCTCACAATCTTAGGTTAGGCTACTAGGCTGTGCCCCAATAGATATGGGATCAGATCTCAGCTCTGCCACAGACTCTCTATGTGACCCAGAGCAAGTCATTTACCTGTCTATGCCTCAGCTCCCTACCTCTCAAATGGACTTAATAATCCTTCCTTTCAGCCACCTTATGTCCATTTCGATTCTAAACATTTCATGACAGAGGCTCCTTCACTCTGTACATACAGCACCTAGCACAATAGGGACCTAATCTAGGTCAGGGGTACATGGGGCACTAATATAAAACAAATAATAAATCATAAAAAACAATGCCACTATGGAATAGTACTGTATGGATGTCACTTCATTACACTCTGTAGCAAGACTATTCTTTTTCTAATTTGGCCTTTTTAACATCAAATTGGTTAATGATCAGGTACATACAAAGTTTCACAATTTGTTTTTCTTTTTTGTTATGGAAAAGGAAAAGGAAATGGAAAATAAAGCAGAACTTGCATCACCCTCTATGGAGTTATCTAAAGCACAGCTAACACCACATGATCTAATATAAACACATTTCATCTGAAACTCAGAACATAACACCAACATAGACATTATTGGGGGGGTAGCTGTAGCTATTCTATAGTTAAAAGTTGCAACTCCCCCCCCCTTTATAATAAGCTGATTTTTGCCCCCATTCCAAACTCCACAAAGGAATATGAGCATCACAATTGGTAGGTTAAATCTGGGGCTGAATTAGAATTTTTCTACAATTGTTCAAGGAGTTTGAGTTATGGCACCCTAAAATCAGTTTTGTTCACTAGAGTTTGAGAAATCTTCTACCTTCTTTTTGATCCTCTGTAACAAAGAAGACACCAAACCAGTTGAGAGAGAGACTTGAGCGTCCCCCTGGCTCCTGTTGTTTTATTGGATATATTGACTTGAGATCTAGTGCTCAGGATCAAAGATGAGTTGATTAAACTCTGATTTCAAACATTAAGATTTAAATAGTAATGCAAAAACAGCTCATTGGCTCGCATGGGCTCAAAACAGGGGGCCAAGTGACTATGGGAGAATGACCTCAAAATGGGCACGGATCAATAGGGAGGCTAGTCAATAAGAAAGAGAGATTTTTGACTGAAATTAAATTTATTCAGATAAATTGTTTGTAAATTAAAACATTTTAAGATGTAGTGGTCATCTGGTAGTGACTTCATCCTCTGTTTTTCTGCCAAATTTTAGCTTAAGAATAGAATGGTAGGAGACAAACAGGGTTAAGTTTATTGGATCCATCTAGATGATGGGGAAAGTGGGAGAGAGAGGGAGCGTGATATGGCTCCTTGCTTCCCAAGTATGCTGCTAGCCCCAGTACTTCCCTCCTCAGAGTCACAGAAAGTGAACGCCCTAAGAGGTCTGAAAGAGGAAGGTGTGTGTTTTGAAAAGGTGGGTTGGGGAGGGAGGGGCCTGAGGTGAGGTCAGTGGAGAAGAGGTCTATAGAGGAGACCACTCAAGCAAAAAAACAGTAGAGAAATGAGCATGGGGACAGGAGAACGGAGGGAAGTAGAGAAGAGAATGGAAAGCACTGGAATCGGAGGCACTCCACTCCTCCTGAAGACCCCCATGTCTACACTGCAATTAGACACCTATGGCTGGCCTATGCCAGCTGACTCGGGCTCACGGGGCACAAGCCAGTGTTTAACTGTGGTGTAGTTGTTAGGCTCCGGCTGGAGCCCAATCTTTGAGACTCTGCAAGGTGGGAAGGTCCCAAAGCTCAGGCTGCAGCCAGAGCCTGAACATCTACATGGCAAACAGCCCCTTAACCTGAGCCCAAGTCTGCTGGCAAGCCGCAGATATCTAACTGTAGCGTAGACATACCCCAAGAGGCTTATTGCACCACTGCCCTTGCCCTGTAACAAGAGACTCAGAAGCCCCCTCATTAGGGTTGGCCAGAAAACAATCATTTCATTTCATGAAAAAAATTTAAAAGTTCCAAAATTTGTTTTTGTTCTGCACTGGAGTGGAAACAGGACCTTTCTACATTTTTCATGAAAAACACAAGACTCACACACCTAGAAATAGGGAACTCACCTGGGACATGGTAGGTTCATATCCTTGCTCTGTCTGATTCAGAGCAGGAACTCTTCAGGTAGCGAATTAATCTGCAAGAAAACAGGGAAAGATACCACTGTTTTTAGGGAGGCAGAGAGGAAAAAGGCCTGAAGGGAAAGGTTATTGAGGGTGTAGATACAGGGATTTAAAATTCAACAGCCCCACTCAATACTCGGGGGGAGGAGAGGGAAAAGCTTTTCTGATTTTAATAAACATTTTTTGAAAATGTTTAATTTTGTGGATGGAGAAAATGGTCTGACAAATTTCAAGTGGCTTATTTTGGGTTCTTCAAATTAGAGAATGGGAAAATTAGCCTCATGAACAGAAGGCCTGCTCTACCCCTTAAGTGTGAGTAGATGATGTGGGGATTCCAAAGAGGATGGAGCTAGGCTGTTCTCAGTGGTGGCAGATGACAGAACAAGGAGGAATGGTCTCAAGTTGCAGTGGGGGAGTTTTAGGTTGGATATTAGGAAAAACTTTTTCACTAGGAGGGTGGTGAAGCACTGGAATGGGTTAAGGGAGGTGGTGGAATCTCCATCCTTAGAGGTTTTTAAAGCCTGGCTTGAAAAAGCCTTGGCTGGGATGATTTAGTTGGTGTTAGTCCTGCTTTGAGCAGGGGGTTGGACTAAATGACCTCCTGAGGTCTCTTCCAACCCTAATAGTCTATGATCCTGTGATGTGACTCTCCACAATGAATCTAACCATAGTATCACTGCTCTCTGCCTTAATTTTAATATGGGAGGAAATACACTATGCAGAGTGCACCTGCTACCCAATAATGGTGGTGTAACTCCTGCAGGAGCTGTCCTGCCACAGAGGAAGACAGGCTGTGGCACCATAGTCACTCGTGGGAGCTGGTTCCTCTGTTCCCTCTTTCTCTGTGGATCCTCCAGATCTGTAGGGCTGGGAGGAGGGTTCAGCTTAAAAAATTGGCATCCTTCTGTCTCTTTCCATCAGTGACAAAGTTCTCCTAGCCTTCTCTAGTTGGGTTTTCTGTGGGAAAGTCCATGTTGGCTTATGGGTTTGTTTCTTTTATTTTCTTCCATTTTCAACATTGAAATCATCGTATAAACATTTTACAGATATCGTAAGGTTAAAAACAATGATACAAAGAAGAGATCATTAAATAAGGCAGAAGAGCTCAGAAAGGCATGTTTTTAAGCAACCCTGCAAGGTCTTTCTGGGAATATTTCCTACAAAAGAGCAGCTTTTTTGATTGGGAACATCCAGTCACGCTCCTTTTGAGGATTATTGTTTTTCTTTATTTTTCTCTCTCTTTAGTAACACTTCCACTAAACTGTGTATCCCCCTGTTCTTAGGCATCCAATATAGACAAAATTCGCATTTCTCTTTCTGTAAAATATACAAACTTACTTAACACTCTAAAATTAGAACAGGTCTGCAGAATTGAGGAAAGTGAAAATGTTAAAGTAGGTGTCAAATGAAAAATCTAGAGATTTGTCTTTAATTATGTGCCACCTTCAACAGCTTTTGGATCACATCTTTCATTATTTTCTGATGAGGAAGCAAAATGAGTGTTCAGTCATCGTGTCCCATTGCTTATGAATATCGAAGATGTTCAGAATGTTGACTGTTGGGGATAGAAGAAAATCAAATACAATTAACTTTCACAATGACTTTAAGTCATAGTAAAATAGTTTTTAATTTTTTTTCTTTGTCTCTTCACTTTCAGCTGTGCATATCCTGGTCACAGATTTAGATACAGGGCCTGTTCCAAAACTCACTGAGGTCAGGGGGAGTTTTTCAATTTACTTCATCATGAGCAGACTAAAGCCAAGTGGAGTTAATAGAAGTCTTTCCAAAGCCAACTGTTTTCAATGGATCAAGCCTATAGTAAGCACAAGAATGCAGAGACAGAAAGAAAGACTTACATGTCGGAGTAGCTTTTTTTTTCCAGGTTGATTATTCTTAAGAATGAAAGGGTTCCCTCTAGAAAGTAGACATGATTTTCCCCAGCTTATATTATATTTGCTTTGAACTTTCCTTCTGGTTTTCCCTACACACACTTTTTTTTCATTTTAATTATTTCAGTTCATTAGAACTGCTTAGTTCACTGTCCAAATTGGCCGTGACAATGCCAAAAAGTAACTATCTACTTAGAAGTGTTACTTAGAAGTATTACTTGCTTTGTGGAATTGAGTGACACCATAAATGCTTAGTCCTGGAATGACATGTCATCCAGAAATAAAGTGCAGCAAAACCTTTGCTGTCAGAATTTACATACTTCAAGAAAATTAGAATTAGTGATTGATGCACCCAAAATTATCTCAAATGTTCTCTCATTTACCCTCATTATTTTGTAATCGACTGTCTTATGCAAAATTGCATCTGTAAGTATATGATCCATTCTCTCCCTGCTGATATTTTTATCTGACATTTGATTATCTTTTAACAAAAAGTAATTGATTTTTCTTTTTGGATGGCTTTCTAAGATACCGTAGGCAGACATTTCTAATGACACCTCAGTCAGGTGTAAGGTTCAGTATGCTGGTATCTGTATTTTGAAGTCATTTTACCGGATTCCACATTGGCTAGATGGTGACATGTTTGAAGTTACAAACAGAGCAACAGTAACTCATAACCACTTCTTATGCTCACTTCCAACACTTAGCACAGAGGGCGGACAAGATAAACTCAAAATACTCAAGTGAGCTGAACAAAAGCAAGAGAAGAGCTGACCCCACACAGCACACTCCCTCCCTCCTAAGCCTCAGCGTAAGGATCTGGGGACTAGAATCCGGGTCTGCGGAGCCTGGGACAGCTGATATTTCCATAGTGCTACCAGGAGGCCATGCAGAGGCACAACCAGGGAGCATGTGGAGAGTGGGCACTGTAGGAAATGCCACCCAAGAGGCCCAGAGTGACAAAACCTTGTGGTTGTCTGATTGGCCAAGCACCCATGCTTAACTCCAGGGGTTGCCCCATAAAATTGTCTGGACAACCACGCAGATTTCAGCCCGCTGCAATGCCAAACTTTGCTTGATCTCCTAATCTCTGACCTCAGCCTGATTCTGACCCTGATTCTTGCCTCTTGATTCTAGTCTGGTGCTACCTCTGATCTCCAGTCTCCAACCTCAGCCTGACTCTTGCTTATGGGACCTGGCTCTTGTGATTCCTCCAACTCCTGCTTGGCATCTACGATTGCTGGTGTGCAGACCTCAGTCCAGCTATTACTGTTAGGGCTAGGCCAGACCACTTACACCCCGGTCCCTTACACTCAGGCAGTCCTTACATGTATATACATTTATGATTTCAGAGAGCATAGCCAGCTAGATAAGGAAGAGAGGGAATGCTATTTTATGTGGCAAATCCCACTCCCCCAACAAATCTGCACCATTTCTGGTAAGTTTAATTTCCAGTGAGTATCTCCTTGCAACATTAACTTCCATTCTGCATCTTCTAACTCATTCTGAGGTGTATGGTAGTTGGTAGCAGTGGACTGGTAACCATTACCACTGTGTTGCTAGGGAGGAGAGAGAAGCATAGGCAGTGTGCAGATGCACAGAGATCGACAATGTTATGCTTCCCGTGGTTCCTCACAAGGAAGGCCTTTCCTCTTAATTCTTCCAACTGGCAATGATCTCTTCCTGCAAGGGAATAAGTCAGACTTTCTTGGAGCTGAAACTTGTCAAGCTCTGGTATTACTGTTTTCTTTCTATGCAAATTTTGTACCAGTGGTGATTCTACGTGGGCCTTCACCATGGACAATTAATTGTAAAATGCCTACTGTGTACGTGAAGTCCAAGTATGAAACGTTATTTGTTGTGCTTACACCGCGAAAAATGTTACAATAAAAGTTCGTGAACTACTGATAACACTAGGCCCCAAGAGAACAGAGACTCTAGGAATGTTTCCCAAATCTTGGTGGATTACCAACATAGTTAGCTAACAAAGTAGAAAATAATTAGCGCTTCAGGCAGCTGCTCTAGCTTGTAGGTGTTCTAATCAAGTTGCACTCCCACCAAACTCATGCTGAAGAGACAACGAATACACTAATCAAGCCACAATAAGCAGACAAGTAATTAGGTCTCTCGCTGGTGGGACTTGAGGAAATGGAATGGGAGAGGGATATTGTAGCAATGCCAGTTACGCATGTATATGAATCAAGGGCCTTCAGCGGACACAAGGAATGGCTAAATGTGGGATGGGGGGCATATGATTGCAGCGTGCACCTTACTGCTGCTCCAGAAAATAGCAATATGTATGCGGGCTGGTACACAATGAGTTTCAGCATGTGTGCTAGCTAGGCAGCAATGAGAGCTGCAGCATTTGTGCTGAGGAGCAGCAGCACATGCCTCTTGGCTAGGAGAGCATAACTTCTTAGCTTGCATGGTTGAACAGATCTTTCTCTCAACATTTCGGAGTGCTAGGTAGGAATCCTGCCCTAATGCTATGAGAAAATGGGGAGAGGCTTCCAGCCAAGTGCACCAGCACAGTTATGACTCCCACTCTGCTGCTAACACTGAAGGACACTCTCAGAGGTTGTGGTTTTGGTCGTGGCCTGCATCACAGACAAGTTGCCAGGGACAAGGAACAAAGCTGACAGACAGAGTGAGGCACAGGATGTCCTTAAAGATGCCTCTGGCATTCCACTGATCCTGGGGGAAACCATGGGCTTTGGGGCAGGCAGGCAGCTGGCAAACCCTTTCCCCTGACCGAATGCACAGGAGAGTTCCTTGAGAGGATCCACATGGAGTATTCCTTCCCCCTTCACTGTTTGTCACTGGTTTCACCATTGGAGGGAGGAAGCATCCAGCTCTCAGTCTTGACTTCATCCTTATGAATGCAAATCTCCTACTGCAGTCCACAGATATTTTTCTTCAGACTTCAGAATTTGGGCTTAAGAGAATTAATTCTGGTACAAAAAAACCCACTGACAAATATAAATGAAGCACTGATTAAAATTGATAGCTTGTTTTTCTTCCCTTAACATATTCCCTTAAAGCCCAAGTGCTTTCACTTCATTTCCTAATGGGCAGGTATCCAGATCACATACAAACCCCCCAACACAATTAGTGCTGGCATCCTCCCTGGAAGCCTCAGCAGAGACCCAAAAGATAAATAAGAATGCTGACTATACCACCAAGGAGCTGTTAGTGGTCCTGGGGCATATTAATGGAGAAAGGCTAATATATCACTGTCCATGCTTATCTAGTCTGTGGCTATTCAGAGGATTTCAGGCTCCCAAGCTGCCAGCCCAGCACTTTTAATGTGCACTTAAAGGAAGGCAATATGGTTCAGTGGATAGCACACTGTACTGGGAGTTAGGTATGGCTTTATTGACCACAATGACTTACTGTGTGATCTTGGCCAAGTCACCTCTCTGTACCTCAGTTTCCCATCTGTAAAATAGACATTATGATACTTAGTCTTCCTTTGTAGAGTGCTATAAAATTAGCTTTATGGGCACTAATTGTTATTATTAAGGAAAGAAAAGGTTCCGCTTCTCCACTGATTTCCTGTAGGCTGGCTCCTCTTTTGTTGGATTATTTTCTTTATTGATATTCATAAATAAAAATCACATGGCAAACACTAAAGGGAAAAGAGAGGAAACAAAACAAAAACAAATGGATGCAAATACTGCAATGCTCAAGGGTACTAGTCTGCAAAGAGGAGTCTACACAAAACAATTACAAGGAATATGACCTGAAATATCTCAGGAGATTGCAAAAAGGACCCCTCCAGCTCAAAACACAAGTCAATAGTAGCATCTGTAGTTTATGTTTTAGAAACTGAAATCTGTTCAAGGAAAACAGGATGAAATTTCTATGAGTTATCGGAATGATTTTTTTAATTGCTTTCAAAGGAGCAAAAGAGGGTAAGGGATTAAAGTGACAGCAATAAACACAAACAGTAAATATACACAATAGCACAAGAGACAAATATCAGGTGAAATGTTCAGAAGAGTCAGCAAGGTTGGAATGGCAGTTTATGAGGAATGTTGTGCTCACAGGAGAGGATTTGTGCAGAGGGAGGCATGATTTTGCAAAGCTGTCAATCCAACTCCACTTATAGACTCATAGACTCATAGACTAATAGGTCAGAAGGGACCAATCTGATCATCTAGTCTGACCTCCTGCACAAGGCAGGCCACAGAACCCCACCCATCCAATTTTATAACAACCCCTATCCCAGGATCGAGTTATTGAAATCTTCCAAACTGGTTTGAAGACCTCAAGCTGCAGAGAAACCACCAGCAAGCGACCCGTGCCCCACGCTGCAGGGGAAGGCGAAAAACCTCCAGGGCCCCTGCCAATCCGCCCTGGAGGAAAATTCCTTCCCGACCCCAAATATGGCGATCAGCTAAACCCTGAGCATGTGGGCAAGACTCACCAGCCAGCGCCCAAGAAGGAATTCTCTGCAGTAACTCAGTTCCCATGTCATCCAACATCTCCCCGCAGATCATTGAGCAGACCTATCTGGTGGTAATCCAAGATCAATTGCCCAAATTAACAATCCTATCATAACATCCCCTCCATATACTTATCAAGCTTTGTCTTAAAGCCAGGAAAGTCTTTTGCCCCGACTACTTCCCTCGGAAGGCTGTTCCAGAACTTCACTCCCCTAATGGTTAGAAACCTTCGTCTAATTTCAAGTCTAAACTTCCTAATGTCCAGTTTATACCCATTCGTCCTCGTGCCTACATTAGTACTAAACTTAAATAATTCCTCTCCCTATGATCATCTGAACATCTGTGAATAGAGGAAGCCCACTGCTTGGCTCCCTGTGCCCTTCTCAGGAGCTATGCCTGTGTTTTACCTACACAGTGAGAAGAAAACACAGAAGAGGACTTCAGGCTAGCCTAACCAGCTTCACTGTTCAGATGGATTTCTGCTCAGAAACTGCTACAACGACTTCCACTATTTATGGATCTGGCTCAACAGCTTTATTCCTTAACTCTTTCACTACCCATCCTCCATGGCAATTGCCGTGTAGCTTTATTCCATTAAACAATAGAATGTTAACACATATCACATTCAAAAGGTTGACATTACTTCCTCAGAATTTGCAGCTGTTTCTCATAGTACAATCAAATAACTTCCTCGATTCAACAGGATGACAAACTTTACCACCATTATTTCTTTCAGTGCAATTGCTTATTTCTATAATGTCCTTTATCTGGAATATTTTGCTCATATTTCGCTCAGCACATTTTCCAAACTTTTTTCTAGTACTCACTCTAAAGTTCTTTACAGAGGCTCTCTTCCCCATATGCTTAAATTCTGCAATAGTAAATCATGCTTTATTTTACAATTCTATCTACATTCATTTATTGATTGACAGAGAACAAACTCTTCCCTATTCCTTAGAATAAATTCAATGTTTTGGGGGAACTGAGAGGGGAAGGATTACTTTAGGAAATTTGTTGACTCCCTCCCCGCACCATTCTGATTGCTACTACCTGAGTGTTCATCTACAATATCATACATCCGTCTCTTTCCTGCATCTTGTGCAATCTTAGATAGATGTTCTTCATCTCTCAAAAATGAACTCGATGGCTAGAAAAGTATTTTTCCATTATGAGGGTTTTTTTCCCTTGTTGCCACTTATGCCAGAGATATTGCTTTGTTTTCTGAAGTTCAGCATGCCCTTGTTAAAAAAAAAAACTGTCTGTTTTTCAGCCTTTATCTTAGTAAGCATCCATATTCTTGCAGGGACTGCCTACATTGAGAAACTCACCATAACCATAGGCCATAACCTCGTGTTGACAATGGAGCTGTGACATTCGACATGCCAGCCTCTGTCTACACTGAGTACCTAGTCACATTTAGCATTGTATTAGTTACCTTGATTCCTCAGGGTCATATTCTAACATGGTGTCTCTTCCCAGTGTGGGGAAGCCCACAAAAGTCTGTAAAGTTGGATGTTCGAATATGAGCTTGCAGCACAAAACAGCCTTCACATCTAAACCAAAACAAACTACAGCCTTGGAATTAGCTCCAATTCTAACCAACAACACAGCTACATTAGTGACCGAAACAAGGCTAATTCCAAATACAAACAAAGCTTCAATGGAGTATTTAAAAAAAAAAAAAAGGTTTTAACAAATACAATGGCCTTCCCCTTTCCCGAGTATAACAATTCAAACAAACAAAAAGGCTCTTTCCTTGGGTACAAGCAGCAGTGCAACATTTACCCTTTTATTTAACCCACTCTCCTCATGACTGGAACCTATGTGCTTCCTTCTCATTTAATCCCAGCAGCTTTCTAAATTGGCTACTAAGCCCATCTGCATATTCACCATAGACCTTAACCCTTCACTTACTCCCCTGCAGTTTCCAGGAAAACAGATCCTCTGGATCCTCTCATTTGCCTGGGTGACTCATGTGACTCAGATGATTTGTACACCCAGTGTCACACTGGGCTACTTTGACATGAATGTCTCAAAACCACTCTAGTTCAGGGGTTCTCAACCTTTTCCTTGCTGAGGTGGGGAAGGGGACTCAGGGTTCCGGGCCTGGGGGGGGGGGATCCTGGGGCATAGACATAATTTTGACTTCTATTGGGAGGGGGTGGGGCAAGGGCTGGTGGAGCTTGGGACAGCTCCACACAGTCAGGGAGAGAGTGCCAATTCCATCCCCTGACTCACCTCAGGAGGCCACTCAGCCTGTCTGGGTTGTAGGGGGGTAGCAACCAAAAATATAACACAAAGGTGGGACTCCGCTCAAAAAGTTTGAAAACTGCTCAGGATGCAGGCAGGGGGTAGCTAGGGGCTGTGAGCAGGGAGAGGACAGCTAGCGGCTGCGTGTGGGCAGGGACGTAGCTCAGGATGTAGGGAGAGGGGTAGTTAGGGGCTGTGTGCCAGGAGGGCTCCCCCTGCGGTGGCTGCTCCCCAAGGGCTCTGCCAGACCCAGGGCCTGGTCTCTCCACCTGAGCAGCTCTTACCAGCTGCGTGAGCAGTCAGAGGGGGCTGGGAGCTGAGGAGGTAAGGGGAGTGGCTTCTGGCTTCAGCCCCATGCCACTCCCAGCATCAGCCCCACAGGGGGCACCAGGGTTTGGGGTACCAGGTTTCAACTGCGAGGCACCGCAGACCCTCTGAAAGAGCTCGTGGACCCCTAGGGGGCCGCAGACACCCCAGTTGAGACACACAGCTCTAGTGTTCACATTGAAATGGAGGATCATTAATTTCTCCTGTCGTAACCACCATTTTATCCATCTAGCCTGGGATCCTACATAGAACAGTAACCAATATATAATGCTTTCAATAAGGCACTTCCCCCCAACTAGCAGAAATGTGGTCGATTGTGCAATGTTGTAGATAGGATTCAGGAAAGAAAATGGGGAATTAAAATTTCTTCCTAATGTGATAGAATTACAGCTTGTAAGATGAGATTTGATTCCCTTTCTATCACTGCTACCAAAGTCAAGAAATCCTTGTAAATGATCCCATTCTTTTAAAAATTCCTCTGTGATATTGGATTCCATCCTGTGGCAATGAACTGTAGAAGCTGACTATATGTTGCATCAAACACCATTTATTTTCCTTTATTTGAAAAGCACAGCCCTTTCATATCACTAAGTCTTCTTATTCCGATGCTAGCTAACAGAGTAAACAGGAAGGATTGAATAGCCCCTACATTATTTTGATCACTTCAGTTAAAGTGCCTCTAACCATTCTCCCTTCTGGTCTAAAGAATGCAAGATCCCATCATATGTCAATGCACTTGTCACAGTCTCCACTTGTCACTCGTATGCAGTGAGCAGAAGAAAGTGCCATCATCCTCAGTTGGGGCCAGGAACTTACTTTAAAGCCTTTAAAGTATAATGAAATAAAGAGAGTCTGAAATATGTGATGTGACATCTGCTAGCTGTCTGTTAGCATTCACATGTCTTGACAGAAATACTTGACCGATTTATGGTAACTACGTCTGAATACTGAGATATCTGCTCTGTTCCCTTGGTGTCAAGGATCAGAATGCCATTATTTTTGTCCTCCAACATATTTCTCATATCTTCAGACATCAAGTCAAAAGGGTCAGCATCTATGATAAAATTACATATGTGTAAGTGACACATGTTCATAATAGCAGCAGCCGATTTTTTGTAAGTGCAGTTCATTCTCAAAGCCTTTACATATTTACCACTTGGAAACCTAATGCTATTTAGTACAGAAGCACAGGTTCCCTGCCTTGATGACAGCTCATGTTCTTTTCCTTAGCCCAGTCAATGAGAAAAAAATATTTCCCTAAACACTCTCGAAACATTTTTGATGAAGTCTGAATTTGATTAGAAAAATTTCCCTTGGGAGTCATTTGTGGATGTGACCATGGAACTGTGACAGGACAGAACCGAACCCTTGGGGATGCTCCATGTCAAAGTTCTGTGGGAGCAGCAGCTGCATGTCATTACCTTTTGGGATCCATTGAAAAGGAATGAGCAAAGTCAGCTCAGTGATACTCCAACTTCTGTCAGGATACATAGTCAAAACACTATCAAAGACAACAGATAGGTCAAGCAGTATCAGCATCATTGTCTTATTTTTCTCTGTTGCCATGAGGAAGCCACCCATCCAACAGTGTGGCCAGATTGGAAAGGACCCAAGATACATGCAAGAACCAGGTGAGGACAAGATCATCAATTATTGTGGATAGTCAGTAGTCATGGTGATTGTTTGGCTCCCTAAGGTTTCTGTACTCTGGTTTGATTACACATGCTGCCAACCGACAACTGTGCAAATTAGGAACAGGATATTTGAGTGTAAAATTCAGAGTTGGCAAGTATGTAGTTTGAAGTCTGCTTTCAGCCCAAATTCAAGCAGAGGAGCTAAACATTCATTTTTTGTGAGTATTCACACTAGTAGAGCTTGAATACTGAAATGACCACAAAGTTAACATGGAAGAGTTGCAAACACAGTAGTCTTGTCAATTTTGGTTGGATGTATTCCTGAAGATTTAATTCCTCCATATGTTTTCTAAAAATCAAAGTTCATGTCAGTCTGAAATTTCATTTTGGAATGTTATGTGAAAACAACTCTGTTCATCAACCTCTAAAGGGCTATCAGAGGCGTAGCGAGCGCCCTCCGTACCCTCCGACCGGAGGGGGCCCCACAAGGAAGGGGGCCCCTAAAAGTGGCAAAAAAAAATGTAAGGTATAACTAGGTAAGTGACATTTATTGACGCTATTGCACAATCCATGTCAGTTTTACTGACAAAACCGTGAAGTCATTATGATACATCATAATGCTATTGGCTACATCAGTTGTCTGTCGGTCAGTTTCGAATTTTAGTTGGACCCATTCAAAGAATGTGTATTTGCGTTCATAAAGGCGGTCGGCGGATAAATGTTATTAATTTAGTGGTTTAGTTTTTTATCGTTTCTGCATTGTAAGGGGCCCCGGACATATGTTCGGAAGGGGCCACGTTCTTTGTTGCTACGGCCCTGAGGACTATATTTCTTTTAGTACATGCCATATGCATCACAATCACAAACCCAAACATTCCCTTTAAAAACCAACATTCCCAAGAAGGCTCAACAAGTTAAAACATTTGAAAAGGAAAACTCCAGTACTCAATTTGCTAATAAAATAGTCAACAATTTCTCTTATTCTGTATGTTTCCCAAACTGTTCCCTGTCTCCATTTCATGTGCTCCCTTTAATACTCTACAGCTGGTAAATCAATTAACACCAATTTAATCAATTATCAAACCCAATACTACCATAATTACTAAAATGTGCTTCTACATTCAGTGTTACAGGAAAAATCATTAATGGTATGTTAATATTTTGTTTCAACATGTTAAGTATTCATGAATGGCCCAAACAAAATCTACATAATTACTAGCAATCAGAATTAACTGACTCACCTACTTCTTAAAATGTTACGCTGCATGTGCAATTAGATAATTAAATAAAAAACAAAATTATGTAAGAGCTACCAAAGGAAAAAAGTTAGATTATTACAGTTATACTGAAACAAATTCCTTCTGAATATAATTTCACTGAAGTTACAATTATGGGTCTGACAGGTCTGAGACACCAAATGGACAAATGGCCCAAGTGTTGGATTGTGAATCTGTACACTCAGGCCCAGTGCTCCCCTATGCTATGTCGTGTGCACAAGAGACAGTGCAATCAGAAAAGGGGCAGCATAACTTTGCTGCATCCTAGGGCAGAATCTGGGCAACAGCCACTCCACATAATATGATGTAAAGAAATACAACATCAGAAGATTGTTAAGATTGCAAAGCTGGAAAATACCAACATTAAGGAGAAACTATGCAAAATTAAAGAAACACTGTGTAACCTTAATCCCACCCCCTTGTATTTATGCATTATGATATAGTCTTCAATTATACAATCACGTACCATTTTTTCTAAAGAACACTGCCTCAAAGTGTACAGGATAGATGGCGTTCACTAAATGAGGAGCTAGTCAATATTTTATTTTTTCTTCGTTGTACAATATTTGGTCCTATGCCTGATTTTCTGCTCGATATTCAAACCTTGCTCTGAATGAAGAAAGGATTTGAAGTATCAAGCTCTTTCTTTCTTAAGTGCTTTGGGATCTTTTAGGATGCAAGATTGTGTTAATATATGCAATTACAGATACAGTCTGTATAAAAATGTAACTCTTCTGCTCGTCTGAGTTGGCAGCAACAAGGTCCGGGTTCAGTATCTGGGGGTTCTGTTTCAATAACACAATGCAAAACCGGCTCAAGCCCACACCCAGTGACCTGGGACAATTACGTACCACCCCCCTGGGCACCTCTAAGAGGCAATACTTCTCCTCTCGCAAGCACAGAGTCTGAGTGTAGCAAAATCCTTTTAATAAAGGAGGGAAACAATGCAGCATTATGTTGGGGAAACACTACAAACAGGATTCATAACACAAACCATGAGCAAAAGACCCACCCCCAAGTAAGTTTGGAGGTATCCTTTTCCCCTCAGGGTCTTAAGTCCATCAACCCAAAAGATCACCCAAAGTCCCAAAAGTCCAACACCCCAAAAGTCTCTTGAGTCCATCAACCCAAAAATCACCGAAAAGTCCAACAACCCAAAAGTCTCTGTCCCTGGTCAGTGCAGCCCCTGAGTTCAAAACTTTATCTGCAGAATTTTACTTCCCAGTCTGGGGTGAGGGGGACGGCACAGCGGTGTTAAGGGGCTCCTTATGTGGTCCGAGGCCGACTGTCTCGCCTCTCCGTGGAGTTCTGCTGCAGCCTTCACCATGAGCCACTCCACCAGCCGCTTCACTCCACCAGCTGTCCCATGAGCTGCTCCAACTGTTCCACAAACTGCTCCGCTCCGCCATCCGCTTCGCTCCGTCAGCTGTCCCATGAGCCGTTCCAGTTGTCCCGCAAACTGCTCCACTCTGCTAGCTGTTCAGCAACATAACTTCAGGCCCCCAACAGCACTCAGTGATTTTAGCTCTTTAGTGATTTCGGTTTGTAGTAGGGGAGCCTCAGTGCCGGTGCACCATTGGCCCAATGTGAATTCAGCTCAGCAGCCTGTAACTAGACTCCTAATGGAATTAAAATTAGCTCTCATATTCCACAGTAGAGAAAGGAGGAGATGCTAGTGGCATTTCAGGCCCTCAAAAGGGGCCCATACCATGTACAAATACCTGTCTCCAGCCTCTCTCAATTTACTAGGTTTTGGAACCCATGCCCCTTGTCTAGTGAGTGCTACTTAGTTGATCACGAGTCCCTCTGTCATAAAACAGTTTCATTGTCCTTGATTCACAAAATCAGGGTAACAACCCTGTATTCTGCGTGCTCCAATAACAGAGAAACTGAGGATCCCACAGCAGCCAAAGTGACCATTTGGGCTGCTGTGGGTTCATGCTAGGTGGGAGGGTGGGGTGCCTAGGCAAATAAGATCAGCCCCTGAAGTTCTTTTCCACAACTTGCCACAATTCACCACCAAATGTCAGGGTAGAGCTCATCCTGACTCTGCTTACATAAATTTAAGTAACTTTTATTATATATTGTCCTGTGCAATCAGTACCTCTTAAAAGAATGTCTTACTCTAGTTTGACATGTACCATTAAGGCAATTTAAATTAACTTCCTTTCTGCAATATATGCAGCATAACCAATGCATTTTAATGGTAAATTCACTCCCTTTTTGCCATAAATACTATGTCAAATCATGCCTTTTAGGTAGGCTTAATGATGTATAGATCTTATTTAATTACATGCAGGTGGAAAGAATGATTACTTCTCCCCTATTTGTGCTGGAAACAACAAAAAAATAACCCAAACCCCAAAATAATTTATTTATTTTTAAATCAGGCATTTAAAAAGAATTCCTCTTCTCCAACTGATTTTAAATCTCTTTAATAAACACCTTGCCTTGTGTCCATGAAGCCTTGACATTTCTGAAGCAACCTTTAGGTAAGGTGATATACTGGCAATGTTGCCTAGGTACCAGCATTTATCATTGTAAAGCACGCTGCTTGGGATTTAAGTGTTCTAATCAGTCTAAACAGAAAAGAGCATCAGACTTCTTTGTGTTTCTGATCCCCTAGTAAACAATCAAACACAGAGTTATCTCACTGTTAGGAGGGAGAGAGAAAATGATTCATCCTTTGCTTGAACACTCCAGGCTTAATGGTACTAGCTGTGATGGGTACTTCGGCTGTAGCTCAGGTTTTATCAGTCTTCCCATTAGAAAAATATCTGGCCCCTGTATTGGTAGTTGGCTGTCTGATGCAGTCATATGTGTGTTTCTCTGCCTGATGCTGTAGCAGGAAGAAGAGGGTATCGTTTTCTGCTTCCTGGTGATTATAATAGTAGTGGCCCTACAGTCTTCCACTTCCTCCCTCTCCAATTCCTGTCTGTAAGTGTAGGAGGGGAATGCCCTAACCGAGCAGCCTGCTTCTTTGAAAGTCCAGTATACATCATTTTTTAAATAAATCTTTTCATATGGTTACTTTCCCCTCATATTATAACTGTAAAACAACTAAAGAGACTCAATCTTATTTATTTAAGGCAGATAGTCTGCTCAACTTTGCATAAACATAAGTTACAGGCACCAAACTTATGTTTTAACATTGTAGTGACCTGGCACGAGGGGTGCGTGTGTGTGTGTGCATGAACCAAGGCCCTTTGCTGGTTGGAATCATAAGCAATGCTATAGACTTTCAGATCTCCAAAGATATTTAGATGCCCAAAGATATAGACCAGTGCCTAATGGGATTGGCTCTTTTGAAAATCCTATTAGACAACTAGAACCACTGGGTGTTTGATACTTTTGAAAATTCAGACCACCTATCTTGTACCAAAGCATGGATTTAGGAGCCTAACATTGGGTACCTAGTTTTGAAAATCTTGGTCCTGGATTCAATCCCTGTTGTTTTTTGTGAAGTTCTGGGAGGCTAGGCTGTGCCATTCCTGCTATCCTACAGTTGGCCATGGATCTATTAACGTGGTGCCTGTGCTTGATAGATTACTACTGACGGGCCTTCCTTTAGTATGGTATGTGTGCTTCCACATTGTTGCACAGGTGGTGTATACTGATGGACTATGCTATTCATAAAATCGTAGGGCTGGAAGGGACCTGGAAAAGTTATCAATTCCAGCCCCATGGACTGAGACAGGACCACGTAAACCTAGACCATCATTCCCAAGTGTTTGCCCAACCTGTTCTTAAAAACCTACAATGATGGGAATTCCACAACCTCCCTTGGAAGTCTATTCCAGAGCTTAACTTCCATTGTAGTTAGAAAATTTTTCCTAACATCTAAACTAAATCTCCCATGCTGTGGATAAAGCCCATTATTTCTTGTCCTACCTTCTGCGGACATGGTGAACAACTGATCACTATGCACTTTATAAAAGCCTTTAGCCGATTTGAAGACTTATCAAGTTCCCCCCTCAGACTTCTTTTCTCAAAACTAAACCTGTCTAGATTATTTTAACCTTTCCTCATTGGTCAGGTTTTTATTAACCTTTTATTATTTTTGTTGCTCTCTTCTGGACTCTCCATTTTATCCATGTATTCCCTAAAGTGGCACCAAGAATGGGACACAATACTTCAGATGAGGCCCCACCAGTGCCGAATAGAGTGACAATTACTTTCCATGTCTTATGTACAATACTCCTGTTAATATATCCCAGAATGATATTAATCTTTTTTGTAACTGCATCACATTGTTGACTCATTAAATTTCTGATCCACTATAATCCCAATTTCCTTTTTAGCAGTACTACCACCTAGTCAGTTATTCCCCATTTTGTAGTTGTACATTTGATTGTTTCCTTCCCACGTCAAGTATTTTGCACGTCTCTATTGAATTTCATGTTGTTGAAATCAGACCTGTTCTTTAGTTTGTCAAGGTTGTTTTTTTGGCTTGTGTTCCTTTCCCCTTTGTTGTTAATATTAATTGTGTTGTGTATCTGGTTACCATTGACATTTTTAGTGAAGACTGAAGCAAACCAGGCATTAAATAACTCAGCCCTCTTGACATCTCCATAGACTTGGTAAGATAAGTCTCATGACTGGAATATTGGGAGAGACAGGTATAGCTGGTTCAGGAAGGAAAAAAGAGCGGACTTGTTGCATTGTACATCACAAATATATACACTTGTTCTTGTCTGTTACAGCTATCCCCCTATTCCATTTTGTTTCTTACGGCTGTCCCCATACTCCATTTTGTTTTTGTTCTCCTCCTGTGGCCGCCCTTCCCTGGCTGTTAAGTTGTTTACCAGGGCCACTGCCCTTCTCAAAGGGAGGGCCCCTTAAGTTGTTTACCAAGAGCCATTGCCCTTCTCAAAGGGATGGCCACTTGTGCTGCGTGCTAAGTGGGACCACTGCCCTGTTCAAAGGGTTAGTCCTGTTATCACCTTGTTGAACCTGGGCTTGGTGTAGGGCAGGCAATGTCCAGAGCTGCAAGACCTATTGTGTTTTTAAGATCCTGGACATGAGTCATAGGCCTCATGTGCTTTTGAGTCACCTATTGCACAGGACTCTGCCCTGGCATGTCTCTGTGCTCACCTGCAGTTTTTTCCCTGTGCCTCCTCCCCTGTGACAGAGGAAGCCTATCAGGATTACTGGCGGGAAACTGCCTAAGTTTGCCTTTAAAAACAGACATTTTTGAAACAAACATCAGAAAGGTTCCTGCATTGCTGCCTGGTCTGATCAGCCAGGGGTTTTGGGGGGGTCCTTTCTCCGCTCTCGTTTTATTTTTGAGCGTACCCCCGGTTTTTAACCCCCCCTCATGAAGAACAAATTGCTGCCTGAGAGATCTCCTGATTATCGAGACCGTACCGAGCCCTCCTTGCTTCTTCTGATGTTACTGCTGCTTCTGCCTTTGCTGCTGCCTTGGGGACTGGTAAGAATCCCTCTGTGAAACTTTCCCTACTTTTATTTTATTACTTTAGCTGCTGGCTCTGTTTCCCCAGCACACAGACTCAAAATAAACCTTGGTCTGTGTCTTAAAACCTCTCAAACTCTGCAGCGCTTTGCTGCTAAAAATAAGCTTGTGCCGCTGCTAAGCTCTGCTCCTGTGGGCTTTGCCTTGGGGCTCTCTGCTTTCAGCTGTATCCACTGCTGCAGCCACCATCCCGGGGCTGCCTTGGGAGCTGTATCCTGGGCACATACCACTCTGCCCTCTGTAACTTCCCCATAGCATAAGGTGCACCGTAGGTTTTGCTTTTTAGTTTAATAAGTCATAGTCTGCTAAGATTGTAGAGCTTGTAAGTTTCACCCGCCTTGTTAAAGTTTGCTGTTTTGTTGCTCTGTATAGTTGCTTGTTATAGTTTGCTTAGAATTGTAATATTTGTTGTTTTGCCTAGTCGTTCATTAAGATAGATTTAAAAAAGCCATTGCCTGGTTGTATTCTGTACCTGTTTTATTACTTTGTATAAGCTGCTTGTAATTTATATAAGTTTGATTAAGTTAGAGGATAGATAAGGTTTTTACTGCTTGAATTCGTCTTCCCGCTGTCCCAATCTCTCCCTGAACTTTCCTGTGTCTGTTTTTCCCCCGCTCCAATCTCCGTCTCTGTGTACTTCTCCGTGTCTCCCTGTTGTAACCCCTTGCTGCTCCCCCCCCCCCGTGTAACTTCCCAAACCCTTTGCCGCTTCTTTTCTCCTTTTTTGGGGGGGGTGTCCCTCTAGCCCTTCTTTACACCTCTCTGCTGCCTCTCCCTGTATCCCCTGTGTTCGTGCCCCCGCTCCTCCGCTGCCCCTCCCCTACCAAAGATCACCATCACACTGCTCCGTTTGTCTTCACCCCGCTGCTCCGCAACTTCCCTGAAGTGCTCTCCGCTGCTGCAGCCTGTTTATTCCCTGAAGTGCTCTCCGCTGCTGCAGCCTGCTTCTTCCCTCAGCCGTCTCTCCCATTCTCCACGTGCCTTGTCATTGCTTACACATGCAGCACCCTCCCCTCTTGCTGCTCCCAGACTCCCCTTAAGTGCGCTCCAGCTGCTCTTGTCTCCCGTACCTCCAGCCCGCAGGCTCCTGAAGACTGCTGCTCTGGGCTTCAGAGTCTCTCGCTGCTTGCAGCTGCACTCTCCTCTCGTCAGATACCACTAACCACTCACTCCCCTCCCCCCTCCTGTTTCTTGACCCAGCTTTTAGGTACACTCTTGCTATCACAGCCTCGCAAATTAAGTCAGTAATTTTGTACATTGCATAATTTCACTTATCACCTATATTGTATTATTGCACTGTGACTCACATTTTACTTGGGGTTATAACACCCCATTATTTGCCTCCATTTTTCTAATATCCTTTGTATATCATTTTTATATAGAAGCTACCATTTTATTTTGCATTTTCTTTTGGGTACGTTTTGCATTCCACACTGTATCTAGAGTTGTTCCTATATAAGGTTAAGTTGCTTACTGACTGTACTGTATCCCATTGTGCTGAACCCCACTTACTGTACCCCACTGTTAAAACTCCCTACACTGTTCAATAAGAACCCCCCCCATTGTCTATTGTAAACACCTTATACACCCCATCCCATCGCATTTCATTGTTAAATTCCCACCACTTCCTTTTTCCTTTAATAAAGAAATTAATTGGCACCCCACCTGTGTGGTAATTGCTCCCCAAGATCCCATATACCTGCAGGCAGGGACAGTTCTGAGGTCAGAGGGAGATGAGAAGCAGACTAGTTGAAAGCTTCTGAGTAAAGATAAAAGGGGTACAAAATAGGGATTAAGTTATGGAGGGGTCTAATATAGAACATCACATCAAGAAGAAGAGGTGGATGAGGCATTTCTAGAATAAACAACAAATAGTCAAAACACAAAATCCAGTAGTAATGGGGGACTTTAACTCCCCAAGCCTCTATTAGAAAAGTAATATGGCAAAACACAAAATTTCCTATCAGTTCTTGGAATATATTGGGGACATTTTGTTTCAGAAAGGGAAGGAATTAACGAGAGAGATAGCTATATCACACTTGATTCTGACCAGCAAGGAGGAATCAATAGTAAATCTGAAGGTGGAGGTGACTTGGGTAAAAGCGATCATGAAATGACAGATTTCATGATTCTAAGGAAAGCAAGGAGTGAGAGCAGTAGAATAGGGACAACAGACTTCAAAATTGCAGACTAACAAACTCAGAGAACCAGCAGGTAAAGCCCCCTTGGAAGAAAATCTAAGGGAAAAGACTTCACAAGAGTTGGCATTTTCTCAAGGAGACAATATTAAAGGCAAAACTGCAAACTATCTCGATGTGAAGGAAAGATAGGAAAACGAGTCTGAGGCCAACATGGCTCCATCAGGAGCTCTTTAATTACTTGAAAATCAAAAAGGAATTCTACAAAAAGTGTCAGTGTAGACGTATTGCTAAAGAAGAGTACGAAAGAACAGCAAAAGCACATAAGGAGAAAATTAGAAAGACTAAGGCACAAAGTGAGCTACATCTAGCAAGGGACATAAAAGACAATAGGAGGAGCAAGAGAAAGATGAAGAAAAGTGTAGGTCCTCTACTTAGTGGGAAAGGAGAGCTAATAACGGATGACATTTTTGTTCCAGTGCCACCCTGTTGTGAAGGTAATGGCTATTCACCACAAAGAATTGGTCACCCGAACACCATAAAATGCATCACAGGATCTAAGTTCACTGACACACAACTATGTCCTGAAACATTAACACTAAGAAATGGCTTGGTATAAATATACATAATTAAAATTGTACATACACTTGAAGTTCCAGCTACAAGCTCCTTTCAGCCTCCTGCAGTTCCCAATACAGCCATTGAATGAGGAATCATTTAATGAATGACATGGTATGAGGTGACTATGCTATAAAAAAGACAAAGCTGAAGTATAGAAAATGTAGCCAAGTGAAGTAGCTATTATAGATCATTACTGCCTGATGTGTATGATGAAATTCTTGATGGTCAACCCCTCCAACACTACACCATACCATTTAGCAAGGTGAAGGTAAACAATACTAATGAACTGTCAAGGCAGAAAATGTGTTTATCTTCTATCTAATAAATGTCAGCAGATAAACTTTCATCATGAACACTAACCAGCAATAATTTAAGGACACTGTATTCCTAGCTCCACATATATAACAAGGGATACTGCATGCTAAGGCTGGTTGCCATTGTCACAGTATCAAAGTAACTGCACCTGTACTTGCCCTTTGTGGACCACCAACGGCACCCACTTTAAACTTCTGACTCCAGTCATCACCTCTCTTAGGCAGCGACCACCACGTGACTCCTTTCTGACCAGGATTTTTAAGGCTGCACCACTCCCTACCTTACACTGTGATATCCTCAGTAAGCCAGATTGCCTAAAAGACCAGCTCCTGCACTTTACTTTCAAGGGCTATGACCAGTGTACTGCCTGCAGTTGTAAATTATCACATAACTCCCTCTAAGCAAATTCATTTAGGTCTTAAGATAAAAACATTACAGAGAAAGCATTTTTAAACAATGAAAGAACCTATACACATTCAAAAAAGCTTAGCAGGAGGTCACCCCCAACTCCAGCATAGGGCTCTGGTAGGTTTTAGTCCTTTTAAACTCATAACTGGGTTTTCCCCATGGTTACAAGTTCATCAGTCTTAGATTCAGAACCAGAACAAAGACTGGACAGATCAGTTGTTTCTTTCTACAGCTCGTGTCTTTGATTTTGACCTTCTGTAACAGGAAATCTACAGACAGTGACCATCTCCTCACAGTATAGCTTCAAAAGGCTGGGTTTTTACATAACCAGAGTTGGAGAATTTGCATAAACCTCTCTTTAGGGATTCTCCTGGAAATCCATTTAAAACATTGTCCAAAAATTCATACATGTCTGGCACATTTTTGCTATAGTCTTTTGAACTCTCAGGTCTCACATCTGTCATCTCCCCCTTAGAAACATTGCATGTAATCCTGCCCCATAATAATACATACATTTAATACAATAATTGCCATATCTGTCACAGCCAAGTTGTATAACAGCCCACCTGTCAATAGCTGTAGTTAATAAAATTAACGTACTTTGAATGGATTATTTTCCATGGCTCAATATGGAGGTGAAAGATCACTTTCATCTCTAAAGTCACTCACTTTATATCCAGAAACATCGGAGTTGAGCATCCTATGACTGACACTGCTGAGTCTCCTAATCCCCTTTAACCTCAAGTTGCATCTACACCTGATTTCTGGATGAGAAAAGGGCAAATTGTTCTATTTTTCTGAACTTTTGGAGAAAAATTTCACAGTACCCTGAAAACAGAGTAAACAGACAGAGTATATTTTTGTTTTGTTTTTATAATATGAGAGAAGAAAAAGATCTTGAGGCAGAGATTTGCTGAACTAAGTGATTTTCAGTTTCTATGGCCTTGTCTTGCACTTGGCAATTTTACAGCCATAGTGTAGTTGCAGAAGTGGTAGAAATCGTGTCAATAGTAATGTAGACAAGGCTAAGGTATTTTTACCACCAGGTCCTGAAAACCATGAAAAAAAAGCAAAAATTCCCAGGCCCTGTCTGCAGTTGCACCATTGCTAGTAAATGAGCCCACAATTTTCTATTTTGGACAAGACCATAGAGAGTCAGAGGATATTATGGTTTGTCCATCCTGTATCTCTAGATACCTTTTTCTGGTGATATAATCCAAAAACATTCCCTTTGCCTGGATACTGTGTTTTCAGTGTACCTTCAAATCACCAACCTCTCTGATGAATTTTTTTTCTGAAGAAACAGAACAAAACCAAAACCATTTATCTTTTTCTCATTCATAAACTCAGACACTCCCCTGGAAATTATTTCCACTGAAATAATGAATTGCTGAGTTCAGACACAACTACTTTTATCTCAGCCATGAAAAACAACTTTTTTTTGCTAGATCAACTGCTCTCATTAGTTATTCACTCATTGTCCGAATGTGTTAAAAATGTCACTTACACACTTCACTACCACATTTATTACCCTTTCCCATGCATTTTGTCTTTTAGAGTCTGATTCTGTTCTCCCTTATGCAAATGTAATTCCATTTAGTTCAGTGAAGTTATTGTTGTTCTACCATGATGTGGGGGATGAGGGAGAGGATAATAAGGCCTTCAGATTTAGATGTCTTTAGAATTTTTAAATATTAAGTGTCTCTTGCTAAAAATCAAATTGGGGCTGGTGGATGTTTTATGTTCTGATTTTGGTGCATAAGTGCCACTGTGATTTGTCTAAGACAGGAACTGTATCTTTTAAAATATGGCTTTATTTCTTCGTAAGACTATTACTGAATCCACAAACACAAGAAAAAGTAGGAATTTATGTTAATTGCAATCTTATTTCATTTTCAGTGTGACATTGTGATTTCAAAGAACATAAGTTTTGTGGTACAGTTTTACTGAACTAAAAGATTTACCTTTAGAAGAGGATTTGTATCATTATTATTACTATTTCATTGATGTATTTGCTATGCCAAAACCAACAGAAGGTACTTTGATATATCTCTGATTAGTCATTGTCAATTTAAAAAGTCAAGTGAGAAAGAGGAAACAGCATGCAAATATATTTTGCTGTGGATGAAGTAAGAGATTTTAGAACAGAGAAAAAGTCACAAGTCTCAACATACCTGCTCTCCTATTGATTTACCTTGGGACAGGTGTGTCAAATCCCCTTGTTGGGGATTTAATAATCAGGAGAACTGAAGGAACATTCTTCAAGGAAGGGGTAAACAACAGGACAGTTTGCTGCTTTCCCAGAACCAAGACATGAGACGTCACTCAAAGATTTGATACGCTTTTGTAGTCAACGGTAAGGGATCCATTGGTTATGGTTCAAATCAACACTAATGACACTCCATCACAGGACATCTCGCAGATAGTAGATGACTTCAGGGAACTCAGAAGCATGCTGAAGAAGAAGAATGTCCAGGTGATATTCTCTTGTCCCATGAGTGAAGGAAGACAGAAAGCAGAAGATTCCAGAAGTGAATAGCTAGCTAGGTAAGTGGTACAGGGTAAAGGGCTTTGGTTTCATGGAACACTAGCCCACTTTCTTTGGGAAGACGGTGCTGTGCAGTTTGGATGGCCTCCACCTCAGCAGAAGTGGGACAAATCTCTTCAGGGAATGGCTGGCTCAAGTCAGGAGGGAATTAAATTAATAACAAAGGGGAGGGTAAAAAGAGGAAGTTATAAACACACAGCACAAAATCGAGATGCTGAGAACAAAATTAATCAAGGAAACAAAATACATGAAAAAAAATCTTTTATTGGCCACACAGTAATGCTAGGAGCCTGATTAACAAACAAAAGGCACTAGAATTGCTCATTTATGAGCACGAATTTGATCTAGTTGATATTACTGAAACCCATGTAATGATGATTCCCAGGTAAAACCAACAGTTATAATCTATTTAGGAAGGATTGAGTTGGTAAAAGGAGAGGGAGAATGGCACCTTATGGCAAAAAAAAAATGGAACTGCCATAAATGGAACTGACCAAAGAACTAAACATTAACGGGAACTTACATACAACTGAACATGAGCTGATCACATTTATTATGTGCAGATAGAATGAAGTCCAGACCAGCAATATATATATATACTTGATGCTTTAAAAGAGGCCACTTTCACAAGCTGAAAACAATTATAAGCCCAAACAGCTGTGAATGATAATTGGGAATTGTTTAAGAATACCTTATCAGATGCCTGAAAAGGCACAATGCCACAATTGAGGAAGAAGCTGTGCTGGATAAAAACTGACCTGGTGTAGCAGGGAAGTGAAGGCAGCTGTAAAAAACAAAAACAACAAATTGAAAAAATGGTAAGTTGATAGTAATTAATATAAATCAGGAGCTAGGAATGATAGAAAAGGAAGCAGAGAGACACATGGAGAAATCTATGGCAAGAAGAGCTAAAGACAATAAGGAGTGTTTTATTATATTAAGATAAAAAAGAATCCTGACAATGGTATTGGCACATTACTAGATGGATATGATAGAATTATCAATAATAATTCAGAAAAAGCAGAAGTGGTCAATAAATATTCCTGTTTTGTATTTAGGAAAAAACAGGTGACAGTCATATCATATGATAACACTGTTTCCTTTCCACTAGGATCTCAGGAGAATGTTAAAGAATGGCTACTAAAATTAGAGCTTTAAAAAGCAGCAGGTCAGATAACTTGTATCCAAGAATTTTAAAAGAGCTGGCTGAGGAGCTCACTGGATTGATAATTTTGATTTTCAATAAGCCTGGAACACTACGGACATTCCAAAAGATGGGAAGAAAGCTAATGTTGTGCCAATATTTAAAAAAGCTAAATGAGATTACTACAATAATTATAGGCTTGTCAGTCTGACATCGATCCCAGACAAAATAATGGAGTAGCTGATATGGGACTCAATAGAGAATAAAAGGAGGGTAATATAATTAATGGCAATCAATCCATAGGTTTATGGAAAATAGATCCTGTCAAACTAACTTGATTTTTTTTGACGAAATTACAAGTTTGTCTGATAAAGGAAATAAAGTCTATGTAATATACTTAGAATTCTATAAGGCAGTTGATTTGATGCTGGATGACATTTTGATTGAAAAACTAGAAAGAGATCAAATTAATATGGCACACATTACATGGATTAAAAGCTGGTATCTCAAGGAGGAGTGAAGAAGTTATTTTACCTCTGTATTTGGCACTGTTATGACAACTGCTGGAATACTGTGTCCAGATATGGAGCTCACGATTCAAAGAGGATATTGATAATTTGAAGAGGGTTCAAAGAGCCACAAGAATGATTAATGGATTAGAAAACAGATCTTACAGTGACAGACCAAATGAGCCCAACCTATTTAGCTTAACAAAGAAAACATTAAGTAGAGACTTGATTACAGTCCATGAGTACCCATCTGGGGAATAAATATATAATAAATGACTATTGAATCTAGCAGAGAAAGATATAACACAGTCCAATGGCTGGAGGTTGAAGCTAGACAAATTCAGACTGGAAATAAACCATAAGTTTTCAACAGTGAGAACATCAAAACAACTTATTAAAGGTTGTGGTGGATTCATCATCACTGACCAATTTAAAATCAAGATAGGATGTTTTTCTGAAAGGTCTGCTCTAGGAATTATTTTGGGGAAGTTCTCTTGCCTGTGTGATACAAGAGTTCAGATCACAATGGGTCCCTTCTGGCCTTGGAATCTATAAAACACACGGCCTACGCATACGATCAAGTGCACTTGGTTGGATGAAATCTTTGCCTCATCAAAGTCAATGGCAAAAACTCTCACTCACTTCGACAGGACCAGGGTTTATAACTGATATTTCCCAATTTATCAATATCCTCCTTGAATGGTGGGCTCCAGGACATGACACATTCAGATAGGGCAAAATCTAAACTTTCATTTATTTATTTTCTGTTAATTATATTTCAAGGGGCCTTAGCTGTAGAAACACATAAAAAGGACGGACTCAAATAGCTTATACTTGAGGTTTAAGATGAGAGATGACAGATGGATACAGACAGACAAGAGGGAGCACAAGGAAACAATGAGACAACTCTAGCCTTCATGATATCCTGCTTGAAGCAGTTACTTTTCTTGAACTATGAACTCCCCTGCCCCCTATTACATCACTGGAGTGGTAACACCAAAGCCCAGTGAGGATACTTCATTGTCAATGTTAGCTATTCCATTGCTGATCATTTTAGCAGACAGAATGGAGAAGTATGTAGGGGTGAAGTCCACTCAGGGGCAAGAACTGGGCAATGCTACAAGAAAGGAAATGCAGAGGGAAGAACTGAGCAGAGACACACAAAACAAGGAACAGAGAGGAAAAGAGAAAAGAGGATGGGGAAGGAAGAGAAACAAAGGTCAGAAATACCAGTGGCCCTAAAAGGGAGCAGGTTTTCTCAATTAGTGGTGAGTATTTCTCAATTGCATGGAACAATAAAGCACCAAACAGAAATACTACCACTAACATTAAGTTACTACAGTAAGGCCAGATTTTGCATTTGATCTCTGAACAAGTCTCTTATTGAGATCTGCTGGGAACTGAGGGTAGTATGGAGTCCTAAATTTATATCTTGGTCCACTAATTTTAACTAACAAGGGAATTCAGCACCTCCCACAGAATGAGCCCAACCCCTGTTTTGGGGTATGCCAGATTATCCTATTAAAATCCCCACTTAATACAAATCTAAATGAATGTGAACACTGAAACAAAGATTTTCTGTGACATGAGGAAATTCCATCAGTTCTGCTAAAAAGATTTCCCCTGCTCAACATGTTAGCTCTCTTACATGTAAACAATAGCACTTTGCTAACAACCTGTTGAGGGAAGAGAGGCGGCAGATAAAAGGCACAACTGATATTAGTAAAACAAATGCATATTGTTTTTACATTTAAATAGTTCTAACAATCTTTTGACGGAAAAAGATGGTGATTTCTCTGGAGCCTCCAGAGTACCAAGTCTTTATAAATATTGTGGACTTCATGTCTCATTGTAATGACATGTCATATTGGCACATCTTTTGTTGTGTTAAACAGCATGCCACCTAAATGGGTTTGACAGGCTACCAGGAGACTGCATCAGGCAACTGATTTAGAAGAAAAACAAACTGTTGTCAGCTGCAAACTATAATATGTTTTCAACTTTTTTATACCTTTGTTCTCTGTGGACTCCTCCTTGGATGGAGTTACCGAGCTAGAATTTTCAAGAGATAACTAGTAGGGTGCATTTGTGGTCTGAGAAGGCAAGGTAAAAATACGTAAGTACAATCATTGTTGTAAGTCAGGGCAGTGAGAGGTACATGGGAAAGGCTGCATATTACAGAATCATCATGTACTTACTTTGAATGTTGACATGGTTGAGAAAATTATGTACCTGTAAGTCTGGCCACAGAAAATGTTCTGAGAAAATAACCAAAACCAAAAATGAGAACAGTTCTTCCACATGAGGTCCAGTTTTGCAACCCTTATCCCCACTCAGTGGTCCCACTGACTTAACTGGGCCCACTCACCAAGGTGTGTAAGGATTACAGAGTTTGGCAACAGATATGGCAATTCTAAAAAAAGGTTAGTGATTAAATGGTCAAATTGTTAATACAAACTAATTTAAATATTGAGGTACATTGTTAATGTAAAATGATAAACACCTGCAGTATTAGTCTGTATGATTCTTTTCACCTGCCTGTTAACTAGCCATGGCGAAGTTTAAAGGTACCGTACACTCCCAGCATCAGTAGTGACAGAGATCCAGAAAGGAACAATAAACAGAGAGCATGGGTCAACGAACCAAATATAGCCAAGCTAGGGTAATGGCTGGCAGCGGGGCAGGCTCTCCCAAGCCACAATGGTAGAAAGAACATTTGGGAGAATGTAGTGATCCATCCTGGTGGTCTCCTCTTCCCTCCACATCCTCCTTTTTTCTGAAGATGTTCTGGATTACTATAAACACCAGACCTGCAATAATCTCCCTGGAGCTTGTTCAGGGAAATAGGAGAACTAGAACTTGCAAAAGGCTGCTTGGGAGCTTAAACATTCACTTGTGTGAGCTTTCGGCCTGCCCACCCCCACCCCAGTAGCTATGTGAGATACCATGATGGAGAAGACACAGAACCTTCCTCTGCACCAGCCTGACAGTCTTCAGAATCAGTCAGGCAGGCGCATAGCCAGAATACAGTGGAGTAAAGGGGGTGTAATTACACCTTATTGCTGTATAACAAAGGTTCAAAATAATAAAGTTGCAGTATTGTCACGGTAATGCTCCAGATTCCCCTGCAAGCTGACCCTGAACAGGTAGGCATCCGTAGTGCTTTCATTCTAACTTGTCTTGAAGTCATTATCATGATTCTCAGCCCCTAGCAGTGGAATATATTCTTTTTTAAAGTAGTGCTTTTAACAAATGCTTCCATGTTCTCTCCACACTGTCCTCCTCTCCTTGTTAGCTAAAATAATCACCTATCACTCCAAAGGAAAGAAATATCAGTATATCATGCTTTGATGCCAGCTGAGCCTATTATTCTTCTGCCCTATTATGAGATGACAATTACCCAAGCATAATGTATTCTTTTAAGATGTACCTTTTTACCAGGAATCTGTGGACATCTGAGACTGTCATTTTCCTGGCTTGCTAATTATCAGGATTTTTTTTTAAAGCAGAATATATTTGAAGTCTCCTTTAATATTGTTTGGTAGAGAAAGATTTTAAGTATTACTTGACTTGATTTCAAGTGATCTCTGTTGTACCATCATCCCTAAACAACTAAGTTTGCCCCACAAACATAGGTATTTCGCACAGTAGAGCTGGTCCATTTCATTCAGTCTGCTAGCATCACCTTTTGCTTTCTTCCTCACCTTCCCATACTGATTGGACCACCACCTAAGCCACAAAGCAGCAAAAACAAGGCCTGCTTAGCAACAGTTGCTAGGCAAGGCTTGCTACGCAGTCCCACTGTGGAGGGGTCGTTTCTCAAACTTCCCAGTGTTATCACTTCAAACTCTTTCTGTCAAAGGAAAAACACATGTTTATCAAATCATTTTATGGACCATGGGCCATGTTAACCAATATGATCAAGACACACAGGTCTAGGGATTTTAGAGAGACAAGGTGGATGAGGGAATATCTTTTTTTGGACCAACTTCTGCAGAGAGGGAGAAGCTTTTGGACCGCACAGAGCTCTTCTTCAGGCCTGGGAAAGGTATAAGCAGAGCATCACAGCTAAATGCAAGGTGAAACAGATTGTTTAGCATAAGTAGTTAGCACACATTTTAAGGGCCCATTCAAGATTGAGTGGCCTGTTAACACCTCTGAAGTCATAGGACAAAAAGAGGGGGTTAGCGGGTTATAGATAGTTGTAATAAACCATCCACACAGTGTCTCTGTTCAGTCCATGATAATTAGTGTCTAGCAGTTACAAATGTATCAGCTATGCAGGTGATCCTTTGGAAAAGCAGCTGAGCAGTGATGGGAGCCAGCCAGGCAGGGGAACCCAGCGGAACAGCAGGCTAGATGGCATACGTTTAATAGCTGCAGCTGTATCGGACAGCCTGGGGGAATTGTTGCAAATGTGTACCAGCTATGCAAGGCTGAGGAATGGTGTACCAGGCAGGGAAAAAGGGATTAAAGCTTTGAATTGAGTGGAAGGGGCTGCACATCTGATCATAAAACAGTGGGGTTCTGTGAAAAAGGGTTTACATTGTCTCCAAACTCTTTGATTTGACCACTCTTTACATAATTTGTAGTAATGTATTGGGATTATGGGGTTAAGTATATAGAGCAGAGTCATAACATCTGAAAACTTATTGGTGTTTATGAAGTTGATCCAACTCTGCACCAAAACGGGAGAAAAATAATTATAATATCCACATCTTACAAACACTTCTTTACAGGAAGGTACAAGTAGGAAAGTTATGGAAGAGGGTGGATGATACCAAACTGGGTGATAAAACAAACTCAGAAAAAAACATCTAACTGAGGCAGATCTAAGTGCTTTAGGAATGCAGGCAGCCAACTTGCTTGTGAGTTTGCATTTCATTGAGTTGAATGAAGGAAAGAGACTGGTTGAAGACACATAGAGACTGTCATAATTGGAACATTACTGAAAGGTAGAGAGCTCTGTTAGGAATTGGAAGAGAGTTTGAGAATAGAGCCTCTTCCTGTTGGGTTCAGGACTAGTCTGAGTAGTCTGAGTCATTTGGACAGGAATACCTGGAGAAAGAAGGATGGTGTCCAACAAAACTGACCAGTCCTTAAAAACCTTTAAGGTTTAGGCCAATTTCTGTTTGTTTAAATCAGTTTGCCCATCTCTGAACATTAGTGATATATCATTGCAAAGTACGCAATGAAAAAGAAAGATCTAAGAAACCCAAAAGAAATTGGAAATCACATGGTTAAGTATAGCACAAATGGGAAACATCAGAGTTGTATGAAGCTTAATGAAGCAAAGCAGTTGAATATTGATCTTTCACCATGTTTATAAAAGTAAGGGAGTAAAAAGTCACTGTAAAGAGCGAAACCAGTGGAGCTCACCCAAACCCAAAGATGTAGCTCCTTATCATTATACTTGTTAGTTTATGAACAGATCTATTTCACTTGTTCTAAATGAGATAGTATTGTTTTGATCCAAAGAGAGTAGATACCATTTTGTGAATGGCTCAGGAAAAGTATTGGTTAATAACTCTTATAAGCAAGTATCTTTTCCAACATGCAGGTTGACTCACACACTGATTAACATTTAGCTGAATATTGTCTGCCCATATATCACTTGCTTCACAGACAAAAGCATTATCAGAAGAATGCCAGTACAATAAATGTTTACTCTTGCTTTTAAGATTAAATGGAGAGATTTAGTGCCAGTTTTGTGCCACTTGTCTTATAGCTAATGGTAATTAATGTTTTGGCAGTACTGAACATTTGGGGGGGGATGTTCAAGTGGTAAATAATTAAAAAACATGGCTCATTCACTAATCATTTAACAAAGGGAACTTTCGTCCTTTCTGCCTTCTCAGTATAACTATTAAATTAGAAGATCTACATTTTTTTTCACGTCTCTCTGAATGGCAAGACTAGCATAGGTTGTTATTCACAAATCCTGCCCGCCATAATTTCTAGTCGATATCATTGCAAATAGTGAAAATGAAGTTTGAGTAAGAGATGCCAATTTGGAAAAGGTAAAGAAACTGGATAAAATTGTATTTCATTAATGGAGCACCATGCTTACACTCTAGTCCTATTAAATCAAGTTGAAATCAATGCAACTATATCAGCAGAAAGTTGGAGTACTTTAGGCTTTGTCTACATTACAAATGCCAGTATATCTATACTGGCAGAATCCCTTAGTGTAGACATAGCATATAAAGATAGAAAGTATTTTTCTGCTTCCATAGTAACACCTTCTCCCTGAACAATATTAGCTATGGCACCAGTAGCACTCTTCCGCCAGCATAATTGCGTCTACACTGGGTGTTTTGCCAGCATAGAAATATTGGCTAGGAGCTGTGGTTTTTCCACACTCTGGCCAACACATCTCTGCTGACAAAACTTTGTAGTGTAGAGCTTCTTAGTGGTAAATCAAGCACACATTAAATTAAATGTAAATTAAATTAAGTGTAAATTAAACTCAGATCAATTATTCAGACTTGACAGCAAATCAAACTAGATTGATTCCATTTCTAATTACTTTGTACAGAATATTATGGATACACCATGAAAAGAGTTAAAGTACATCCAGATTGCCCAAATGCCCAGTTCCTTAACACCACTATATACCCTTAAGTATCATCAGTGAGTTCCCAGAGGATGGAAAGGACCCATCATGGAATCACCACTGGTCATGGTTTAACTCACAAGAGCAGCTCATCGATGTAACCTTTGATGAGCCACTAGTTTTTCCTAAGAAGAAGCTAGAGTATAAAAATCTGCAGTATTATACAGTATCACCCCGTTAGACCCTTTCTTTACCTGCACTGGTGAACACCCAAGAGCATTAAGAGTTACACAACTTTTTTTCTCAAATCTTGTGTAACTATTAGAAGTTACTTTGCCCATTCATTAATTTGCCAAAATATTCAAAATTTCCATATTTATAGAAAACTTAAATTCATAAATATTGTTTTATCAACACATGCTTGTTTTCATTAAATGTAGCAAAGCAGTGACGGTTTTTGATCAATAATCAGCAGATCTTTTATTTTTCTTCTTTTGAGAGTTGCAGGAAGGAAAAAAATCACTTAATTAAAACTTTAACAATACACCTACCTACCTACCTCTTCCACAAATTGAGCCAGAGCCATAAAATATGTATAAATGGTATTTTATTATTTATGGGATAATTGAAGTGTCCTGGGCTGCTGGTATATAGAAAGGCAGAGGTAGCTTTCTAGAAAATGGAGTGCCTTAACTTTAATTGATACCTGGTATGCACTGAATGTACCTTCATAAAAGTGGCCTGATTTTAAGGTGCTGAGCATCCGCAGCTCCCACTGACTTTAAGATTTGTAGAAGTTCAGTACTTCTGATACATTAAGCAATTTTTAATTTAGGTGCCTAAATATGGATTTAGGAATCTAACTTTATGGAGTTTGGAAATGACTCAAGAAAGCCACAGAATTGCATATGCTACAATAATTTCTCTCCCACCTGAGTTTATCACTATCAAGCAGTCTGTTCCTTGTTGCTGGAATCTTTTACAATATGATTAAAACCATTGCAATTGCTTTAGAACTTCAAATAACCCTCATTGCTCTGAATTCATTGATTTCCTTCCATGCCCTTGAACATTCTGAATTATTCGGGAATGGAACATTTGCCTCTCCTCTATCACACTGCTGAGGTTTACTTAATAAGGTAATAGCACATTTGAGTAAGGTAATATTGTAGTGATGACATACTCTGGGCTCTTTCCAATTATTTCAGTGGGAGCAGCTGGATGCTCAGCGCTTTTGAAAATCAGGCCATCTATTTGGGTGCTTAACTAAGGACCTAAGAACCATCTCATTTTTGAAAACCTTTGCCAATTATTTATTCCTTTTCTTGTTCCCCTCCTATCGGCCCAATCCTGCAAACATCTGGGAATAACAGCAACTCTTTGTATACTCATCTCAACCATGATATTTTTCTTTAAAGAAACATACTTTGTTGAGCAAAAAGGTTTTTGGGATACCTAAATGTTTGATCATGTTCTCTGTAGCATGAATCAAGTTAGTATGGTGAGAATCCAGTAGAAATTAAACAACACTGTGGGAAGAATTTCTTATCAGAGTCATGCAAGCAAAGGAGTCAGCTGACAAGATAGTGTGTCCCTTCTGAAGCTAGTTATTTTCCACCACTGAAAAAACCCTCGCCCCATAAGCTAGTTTAACAGAGTCATTCTGCATCTGTAACAATAGCCCTTGACCAGATCTGAGGGGGGTTTTTTTAGTGAATAAGGTCAACAACTCTTACATTCATTCATGCAACTCACTTCTACTTCCCTGTGTCTCAATTTATCTATCTGTAAATTGGGAATGATACCTAACTGCCAGCAGTTTTAGGATATTTAGCTATTTTATGTCCATAAAACACTTTGCCATCTCAGATGAAAGGCATAACAGAAGTGCAAAGTATTATTTTTAGTTAGTGCATAAGCTGATTATCAGCGAAAGTCAAGAAGAAATTTCCTTCCTTGGTACAGTACTGTCTAATTAGCTATATTACAGAGTGCAGGTATAGAAGTAGCTGACATTAACCACTGCTGGAAACAAGTTGCCATGGATCTTTGATGTGTTGAAATTTGGCAGTTCCTATGTTCTCAATTATTCTATACTGAGAAGATACCAGTGTCAACTAGTCACAAAAAACATTAGGTTATAGTGAAATATCCTCCCTAAAAGTGCAGGATAGTGACAAGCCATGGTTAGTTTTTTATCTTTTACTTGTGGCAATATCTGTGGCCAACATAGGGAAGAAACGCCTATTTTTAGCTTGGCTGCCATGGTAACATGAGATGGTCCCATTATTCCAGTCACAGTGTTGTTAATCCGAGGGATTGAGATGGGATGATTTTGAGCCATGATGAGCAGGATTATTTTCTCTGAATTACTGTGTAAGGAATTTGGATGTAAATAATCTAACCATTATTTACTAATAATGGCTAGACCAGGCCACTGAAAAACTAATTAAACTAAACAAGCTAGGCAAACTCTTTGTTCATATTACATAGTGAACAGCATAGTACACTGAAAACGTGAGACAAAAAGTCTGCTTGTTTTGGGTAGGTGTGAGTGAACTGAGTTCTTAGTAATTTACTAACTCTACCTTATAATCCTTTCTTTACTTGATAAAACATAGCTAAGTCTACCTTCTGTCTGCCTGTATTTTTAGTGGGAGGGGATTTCCATGGAACCATCCCAGTTCATACAATTTAGCCACTCACTATCCTGACTGCTGACGACCTAAAATAGTAATGGTGCCCTGAAGCAAAAATGTTGTGAACCCTTTAAGAGATCTTTGTTCTTATTTCAGTGTTTTGAATCCTACATATAAAAGGATGTGGCATTAGAAGAAAATTGCTGTGTGATATCAGTTATCCAAGGTAAAGGAAAACTATAATCGTTACTGGAAGTTAGGCCTCATATGCAGTATTCTCTGCTCCTAAAGCCAGCAATATAAGAGACTTCTGGGGATGCAATTTGGCACATACTGCATTATAGAGTAACAGAAATGCACACATCACAATCACTAGGATCAGCAGAGGCACTTTTGTTAGCAGACCTTAGAAATGTGCTCTGGAGAACTTGAGGGCAGGGCTGTGGGTGAAGGTTCTATGACTACAAAAATCATTCCTGTCAGAGCCAATTTTGTCAGCCTCCTGAGAACTGGTGCAATATTTTAATTTCCACCCAACCCTCACTAATCTAAAGTAGGAATGATCTTTTCATTCTCACTTCTCCAATTTATTTTCTTGCCATGTGAATGGGTAATTAGAAGAGGATTGAGATTTTTCTTCTATCTGTTTAACTAGGTACCCCAAAAAGTGTTTCCCACTCTTCTCCTCTGTGGAATCCATTCAGGATTCACTTCACAAAGTCTCCCGTTGATGAAAGATGACTTGGTCTCCTTGCTGCCTGTGACATTTCACTATATGTGACTGTGAGCTAGTTCTAGGACCCACAACAGATTAACTTGTGGGTGCTCAGCACTACTGACAATCAGGCCCTAGGAGTCTCAAAGTATAGCATCAAAAACAAAGACAAATAAGAATGTGTGCACCAATGAAAGTTAGGCCAGAACTTTGTCCCTGAGTTTACTGATTTGTAAAATAAGTATTTGTGGGATTTAATTAATCCCTGTAAGCCACATTGAGATCAAATGGACATTGCTATTCCAGTGTAAAGCACCAGGATTATTCTGTTGACACAATTTAATGATCAGTGAATGAGTGACAGCATATGTATCAAGGTAGTTTCCTTGTTTTAGGTTAACAGTCTATGCTCAGAGGATAATTACTACTTTTACCAAGAATTATGAAAAAAGCTTGGAAAATTTCCCCTCCAACGAACAGGTGAGTAGAAAATGCCAATCCCAAACTCACAGAGAAGGGCCACATAGTCATTTTGTGAAGTTAATACTTTATGATGTCAATTGCAATAATCAAATGTGCTACTGTCCCACTCTAGAGAAAGTGTTCTAATGCAAATGGAATGGTGAAAAGGCATGTGCTGAAAACAAAGCACACATTAATTTAAAATAGCATACAAAGCATGGAGATGAAATTATAAAACTTGGGGATGAAAGACAGGTTAAAGTTTAATTTAGTAGATTTTCTCTGTTAAAATAGCAGAACTTGTTAGCTTTCTCTGAATGTATTATGCCCTATGATCTTCAATAAGGATAGTAATTAGATGTTTTAAATTCTAAAACCATACAAGTTCTTGTCAAATAATTACTAATGTAGTCAATCATCTAGCAAGTACCCTATGTTAACAGCAGGACTCCCTATAGTTTGATAGGAAACACTGTAGGCACAAGTATGATAATTAAAAAGTAGCATACAGTAAAGATTTAACAAAAGCTTAATTAACTTCAGCAATGTCATCCATATATGGTGTGTAGAAAGTAAATGTTACATTAGCAAACCAAAACTATGTTTTGTGGCAGTTTAGGTGGCAGCAGGGTGGACTACATCCACCCAAATCATTAAAAGAATTGAAATAAAATAGGGAAAGACTTGTGCTTTCCTTTCTACCTTCATATTGTCTACAACATGGTTGATAACACACTGCAATGCTCCATAAGGCTTTCAGATTCATTTCCAATAACTATCCCAAAGCAATACATAGCCCAACTTGCACTTTAGGACAAAACTTTAACCATGATTTCATGTGCTTTTATTGTAGGCGGAACTAGTAGCAACAATTGTAGTTAAGGTTGCCTGAGATTTCTCATTATAAGACTATGTTTTCAGTTGCTTATAATGTAGGCAAAGTTTAACCATTCGGGCTAAAATTATCCGTGTCAGGCACAGGCACCAACTTTTGTTGATGCCAGTGGATGCTTGTGCCCCCTGGCCCCACTCCCAGCCCCATCCCAACTCTGCCTCCTCCCTGCCCCTGTTGAATTCCTTCCCAAATCCCCACAGTGGTCCCGCTTCTTACCCAAGCGTGCTGCGTTCCTCCTCCTCCCTCCCAGGCTTGCTGCGCAAAACAGCAGTTTTGTGGCGCAAGCGCTGGGAGGGAGAGGGTAAAAGCAGGACACAGCAGCTGCTCAGGGGCGGAGGTGGAGTGGAGGCAGAGGTGAGCTAGGGCAGGGTGCAAGGTGGGGAGCTACCAGTGGGTGCTCCGCACCCACCAATTTTTCCCCATGGGTGCTCCAGCTCCAGAGCACCCACGGAGTCAGCGCCTATGATGCCAGGTGTCTGTCATTTTCAGAAAGGAGATTACAGAAACCTACATTTTTCCCAAATTTAAAAAATGAATCTATTTTGTTGAGGAGCTCTTGAGCGTCCAGGCTTTTAGACCAAAGACTTGAATTTGGCTGGCAAGGGAAGAGGGTCATTCTGGTATCAGGTATTTGCCGTTTTAACTGTTCATATTTGACTAAAGTACAAGCATCTGAAAAGTCTCAGTTCGCACATGCTCAGTAGAGACCTATTAAGAGTTTGGTAATCAAATTCTCAAAAGATTCCATCTGCACTAAGCATTCCTCGACCCCTCACTACTCCTATGGATTGACCAGACTGCACATGTTCCCTTCCAGGACTGCAGACGCTGAACTAGACTGCTGCAATGATAGGCACAGGAACTGAGAGCAGGGAGATTGTCTTATGCTCTCATTGTGCCCCCCTCAGCTCCTGAGGAGCATGGAGGGTGACATCTGACTCAGATGAGAGGGTATGAGTGGGACCTGGATGGGAGGACAGGGAAATGAACAGAACAAACCGTGACAAAGAGCCTTCTGAAGAGGAAGACTGGGACTGGGAATTGTATGTGGGGGTGTCTGGGACTGGCTGGGGAAGGAGACAGCTGTGGGGGAGGAGTCTGGGAAGACAGATTGGAAGATGAGCCTGAGGAGTGGAAAAACTCAAGGAAACTGGGACTATATCTACATTTAAACTATTACAATGGCCCAGCTCAGTGCATAAGTGTGGACACTTACTACAGCAATAGGAGGAGTTCTCCCATCGCTGTAGTAAATCCAACTTCTTGAGAGGTGGTAGCTGAGTTGACAGAAGAATTCTTCCATTGTCCTAGCTCTGTCTACACAGGGACTTCTTCTACGCTTAGCCAGACAGTTGGCTGTAGCGATCTTTCACCACTTAGGGGTGCAGATATTTTACATCCCAGAGCGATAACTCCTGGTGGAATTCAGTGCCAAAAAATTAAACATCCTGCAACAAAAATTAAAAATTCTGCACACAATATTTTCAAATTCTGCAATATTCTGCACATTTTATTTGTCAAAATAACACAATATAATCATACCAGTTTCAATTATTTTTGGTCATTCATTTCAAAATACCTATCAGCAAGTATGAGCACAACAATACAGACAACAAAAAAGATCCAGGAATTGTTTTTGACAAATAGATTCCTTACTAGGCATATTCATACAGCACTTTGAGTAATAGACTCATAGACTCATAGGTCAGAAGGGACCAATATGATCATCTAGTCTGACCTCCTGCACAAGGCAGGTCACAGAACCCTACCCGTCCACTTTTATAACAACCCCTAACCCAGGACCGAGTTATTGAAATCCTCAAAATTGGTTTGAAGACCTCAAGCTGCAGAGAATCCACCAGCAAGCGACCCATGCCCCACGCTACAGGGGAAGGCGAAAAACCTCCAGGGCCCCTGCCAATCCGCCCTGGAGGAAAATTCCTTCCCGACCCCAAATATGGCGATCAGCTAAACCCTGAGCATGTGGGCAAGACTCACCAGCCAGCATCCAAGAAGGAATTCTCTGCAGTAACTCAGTTCCCATCCCATCCAACATCTCCCTGCAGACCATTGAGCAGACTTATCTGGTGATAATCCAAGATCAATTGCCCAAATTAAACTATCCTATCATAACATCCCCTCGATATACTTATCAAGCTTAGTCTTAAAGCCAGTTAAGTCTTTTGCCCCCACTACTTCCCTCGGAAGGCTGTTCCAGAACTTCACTCCCCTAATGGTTAGAAACCTTCGTCTAATTTCAAGTCTAAACTTCCTAATATCCAGTTTGTACCCATTCGTCCTCGTGCCTACATTAGTACTAAACTTAAATAAATCCTCTCCCTCCCTAACGTTAACCCCCCTGATATATTTATATAGAGCAAGCATATCCCCCCGCAGCCTTCTTTTGGCCAGGCTAAACAAGCCAAGCTCTTTGAGTCTCCTTTCATAAGGCAGGTTTTCCATTCCTCGGATCATTCTAGTAGCCCGTTTCTGGACCTGTTCCAGTTTGAATTCATCCTTCTTGAACATGGGACACCAGAACTGCACACAATATTCCAGATGGGGTCTCACCAGCGCCTTATATAACGGTACTAACACCTCCTTATCCTTGCTGGAAATACCTCGTCTGATGCATCCTAAAATCGCATTTGCTTTTTTAACAGCCGTATCACATTGGCGGCTCATAGTCATCCTGATATCAACCAATACCCCAAGGTCCTTCTCCTCCTCTGTCGCTTCCAACTGATGCGTCCCCAACGTATATCTAAAATTCTTATTATTAATCCCTAAGTGCATGACCTTGCACTTTTCACTATTGTATTTCATCCTATTACTATTACTCCAGTTTACAAGGTGGTCCAGATCTTCCTGAATAGTATCCCTGTCCTTCTCCGTGTTAGCAATACCCCCCAGATTTGTGTCAAACTTTATTAGCACATTCCCGCTCTTTGTGCCAAGGTCAGTAATAAAAAGATTAAATAAGATCGGTCCCAAAACCGATCCTTGAGGGACTCCACTAGTAACCTCCTTCCAGCCTGACAGTTCACCCTTCAATACGACCCGCTGGAGTCTCCCCTTTAACCAGTTCCTTATCCACCTTACAACTTTCATATTCATCCCCATCTTTTCCAATTTAACTAACAGTTCCCCATGTGGAACTGTGTCAAACGCCTTACTAAAATCAAGGTAAATTAGATCTACCGCATTTCCTTTATCTAAGTAATCCGCCACCTTCTCAAAGAAGGAGATCAGATTGGTTTGGCACGATCTACCTTTAGTAAATCCATGTTGCAATTCGTCCCAATTACCATTGACCTCTATGTCCTTAACTACTTTCTCCCTTAAAATTTTTTCCAAGATCTTACATACTACAGACGTCAAGCTAACAGGCCTATAATTACCCGGATCACTTTTATTCCCTTTCTTAAAAATAGGAACTACGTTAGCAATTCTCCAGCCGTACGGCACAACCCCCGAGTTTACCGATTGCCTAAAAATTCTCGCTAACAGGCTCGCAATTTCACGCGCCAGTTCCTTTAATATCCTCGGATGGAGATTGTCCGGGCCCTCCGATTTTGTCCCATTAAGCTGTTCAAGTTTGGCCTCTACCTCAGTTGCGGTAATATCCACCTCCATATCCCATTCCCGTTTATCATCCATCCATCATCGCTAAACTCCTCACTAGTCTTATTAAAAACTGAGGCAAAGTACTTATTTAGATATTGGCCCATGCCTAGGTTATCCTTAATCTCCATTCCATCCTCAGTGTAGAGCGGCCCCACTTCTTCTTTCTTTGTTTTCTTCTTATTTATGTGGCTGTAGAACTTTTTACTATTGGTTTTGATTCCCTTTGCAAGGTCCAGTTCAATGCGGCTTTTAGTCTTCCTCACTTTATCCCTACATGTTCTGACCTCACCAAGGTAGCTTCCCTTGCTAATCCCACCTTTCTTCCACTCCCTGTAAGCTTTCTGCTTTTTCCTAATCCCCTCTCTGAGTTGCTTGCTCATCCAGCTTGGCCTACAACTCCTGCCCATGGTTTTTTTCCCTTTTCTTGGGATGCAGGCTTCCGACAATTTCTGCAGCTGCGACTTAAAGTAATTCCAGGCCTCCTCCGCATTTAAATCCACAAGTTCCTCCATCCAATCCACTTCCCTAACTAATTTCCTTAACTCTTTAAAGTTAGCCTCGAGAAGTTGAAAACCCTAATCCCAGATCTACATTCGTTTATCCTTCCATCTAGTTTGAACTGAATCAGCTCATGATCACTCGAACCAAGGTTGTCCCCTACCACCATTTCTTCTACGAGGTCCTCACTGCTCACCAAAACCAAATCTAAAATGGCATCCCCTCTCGTAGGTACTTCAACTACTTGATGAAGAAATCCATCCGCTATCACATCCAGAAAAATCTGACCCCTATTATTCTTGCAAGCACTCGTCCTCCAGTCTATATCCGGGAAGTTGAAGTCTCCCATAATCACACATTTCCCCTTTGTGTTTACTTCATTAAAGACATTAAAGAGGTCTCTATCCATATCCAAATCAGATCCCGGTGGTCTATAGCACACCCCAAGCACTATCTCAGGGGAAGCTCTAGTTGCTTTTTTACCCAG
The DNA here is from genome assembly GCF_007399415.2 of Gopherus evgoodei. NCBI lineage: Eukaryota > Metazoa > Chordata > Testudines > Testudinidae > Gopherus > Gopherus evgoodei. The sequence continues at coordinate 188,111,525 of NC_044322.1, forward strand.
TGTGATTTTTGCCCAGACAGACTCTGTCTTATCCATTCCATCGCTTCTTATTTCATTACAGTTAATCTCATCATTGATGTACAAGGCTACTCCACCACCTTTGCCTTTCTTCCTGTCTTTTCTAAACAGCACATAGCCTTCAATACCTGTACTCCAGTCATGAGTACTATTCCACCAGGTTTCTGTTATCCCTATAATATCTGGTTTCACTTCCTGCACCAGTAGCTCCAGTTCCTCCATCTTGTTACCTAGGCTCCTCGCATTAGTGTACAGACATTTTAATTTTTGGTGTTTGGCATCAGTGACATTCTTTCCCCCGTCGTGCACAGACCTTCTACCACCAGCATTACCCGTTAATCTGGTTTTCACTCCACTATTCCTCCTTGGATCAATTCTTTGGTCCGCAAGGGTATCCTCTCTCACTTTGTTTACTTCCCTCTCCAGGTTATATTCCAGCGTGGAGATCTCCTGAATATCTCCCAACCATCTCCCCCAACTTCCTAGTTTAAAGCTCTCTTGATGAGGTCAGCGAGCCTCCATCCTAGAATTCTATTTCCCTCCTTACTTAGATGAAGTCCATCCTGAGCGAACAGTTGTCTATCCGTAAACGCTTCCCAATGACCGTACATCCCAAAGCCCTCCTTATAACACCAATGCCTGAGCCATCTGTTGATCGCCATAATCTTGTCACTCCTTCGTCGCCCTGCTCTAGGAACCAGCAGAATACTGCTGAAGATCACCTGAGCCTCGATTTCTTTGAGCGTCTTCCCCAGTCTGGCATAGTCCTCCTTGATACAGTCCAGCGAGTAACTAGCCGTATCATTCGTTCCCACATGAAGGACAATCAAAGGATTCTTTCCCGCTCCCGCTAGGATCCTATTCAGCCTCAGGTCCACATCCTGTATCTTAGCCCCTGGCAGACAGCACACCCTTCTGTTCTCCCGATCAGGTCTAGTTACAGGCCTGTCTATTCTTCTCAGTAAAGAGTCTCCAATCATGTAGACTTGCCTTTTCCTGGCGACAGTGTGATTCTCTGGTCTATCCCCCACACCAGCTGGCCGCAAGTCCTCTCGATTTGTATTCACCCTTACAATCCTCGTAGGGCTCAGACTTGGTGTCGCCTCCATTGACTCCTCCCCTCCTTCTGCAGGACTAGCTGCTCGTCTCTTTTTCCTTTCCCTCTCTCCTTCAGCAGCCTGCTGTGCTCCATCTTCATTTTCCAACTCAGCAAACCTGTTCCTGAGTTCTATTTCTCCATCGCTGGCCCATCTTTTCCTCTGCCTGGCTCTCCTAGTCACATGCTTCCACCGTCCACTTTCCTCACCCAGCAGCCCCTCCTCAGAGTTCTTTGGTCCTGCTTCTATCCGCTCGTCTGAGCTTATCCCCTGTGCCTCCTCATGTCTGTGTTCCATCATCTGCTCAAACCCCCTTCTAAACTCAGCCAGAGTTTCCACCTGCATCTCCAGTCCTCTTATCTTTTCTTCCAGCAGCTCTATCAGGCGGCACTTCATGCAGACAAAACTCCTTTCAGGTGCTCCCTCCAGGACCATGTACATGCCACAGCTACCGCATCCGGTCATCCTCAGTGTGTCTCTACCTGCTGCCTCTGCCTCGATCATACCCTTCCAACTCTGTGCCTGGCAATCCATGCCTCACACCGCACCACAGGCCACCAACAAGCACTGGGCTGCTGGCAGACCCCTGCCCCTTCCCTTGTCTGACTTCCTGGTTTCTCTGCCTTGGTCTCCCCTGTAACCTTCCCCTGGAAACTCCCAATGAAACTCCCCTGTTAGCAGCTCTGTTGGCTGGCTCCTGTGCCGCTGCCCGAGTGCCTGGCTCCTTATATAGGACCCCTAATCAGGTAAGCCCTGCCCCCAACTCAGGGCTCAGCCTCGCTCCCAGCACACGGCCCCTAGCAGCCTGCACACACACTCACTCACACACAAACTCCACAATACAATCCACAAACTACAAAAACCTGCTTCTCCAACAGAACTCCCACTGAAACTCCCCTGTTAGCAGCTCTGTTGGCTGGCTCCTGTGCCGCTGCAGCATTTAAACTACCGTCCAGAACTATATTTCCTGCACCCCTCAGAAGGACTGCAAAGGCTTGGGGGAGTCGGGGTAATGGAGAAGCTGAGGGAGAGTGAAGTAATTCCTGCACAGGAGCTTGGGTGTGAACTGGAGGGATTATTGGGTATGGGTGGGAAAGTATAGAACAGGCTGTTTTTTTGGTGGGGAGACTGGGAGGGATTGTTAGGTAGCTTCCCCCATGAAGACCCTGACTGATCCCCAGCCTCTCCCATTCAGTCAGGCAATCTGCCCCTGTCCCCATGTGTCCTTGCACCACCCCCATCCCCATGTCTGTCCTCCCACACTAGCCCTTATGAGCCCCTGTTTTATCCCCCAGCAGCCCCATGCTGTCTGTCTCCTGACCTGGCCCAACAGGTGCTGTGAAGAAGTCAGGCTCTCTCTCTTTCCTAGCCGGCCAGGAGCTGCTGCCCTGTTCTATTGCCACAGTGCCATCTGATGGCCAAAAGGCAGAACTTCAGAAACTTTCCAGCAGAAGCTTTTTCCACAAAAAAATAAAATAAAAATATGTATGGCTCATTTATTATACACACACACAATGGTGCAAATTCCCCCAGGAGTAAATAATGTATTCACAGCAGGGTCTGAATACTGTGCAGTAAATAAGTCAGGGGAACACATATTCCAGTAACATTAATGTAGTCTCTAAATAACACTGTCTACTAGAAACACTGTCTAACATTGGCAAAAATTAACTACAATATACTCATTCAAAGATCCCAACAGAAAGCTGGAATGCATATAAAAACACTTCGTTGGGCTATCAGCTCACTGCATCATATTCAAAATTAATTTTTGTATTTGAAGTCTTAACTGAACTGAACTGAACAAAAAAGGGCTAATAGATGATGTCACTTCTAAGTCAGTCCCTCAGTCTTATTTCAGTGTAATTTTTTTTTGAGAGGGGAATCAATTCAGCTTTCTTTTGAAGCTCATAAAGTAATTATTACACAATCTAGTCAAGCTCCATTCTTTCAGTGTCTTTTTGGTCTCTCATGGAAACATCCAGCATAATTACATAATTTTGTTCACACCCCATTATTTATCTATAAAATCAGTCTGGTTCCATTCTATGTCGCAGTTAAATATGAGACTATGACAGAAGTCTGATAAGAAGTGCTGAGCTTCTGTGATTCCTACTACTGAAGTATAAATCTTGAATTTCAACTGACTGAATGAGACTTCTGCTATTTTGTGGTCAAAATCCCATGAGAGCATGTCTTGAGATTTCATCAGCATTGAACACAAACCTAACCCTGACTAGTCCTCAAAACCAGGGCTGGCGCTTCCATTTAGGTGGCCTAGGCAATCGCCTAGGGCGTCAGGATTATTGTGGGATGCCATTTTGCCGGGGGGGCAGCAGGCAGCTCCGGTGGACCTGCCTCAGTGGTGCCTGCGGAGGGTCTCCTGGTCCCACTGCTCCCGTGGACGTCTCGCAGGCACGACTGCGGCAGCTCCACGGGAGCCACGGACCAGTGGACCCTCTCCGCAGGCACGACTGCGGCAGGTCCACCAGAGCCGTGGGACCAGAGCGCGGGGTGGCGAAATGGCCGTGCGCCTAGGGTGCTAGAAACACTAGCGCCAGTCCTGCTCAAAACCAAACCCCAAGCCCTAAACCAAGTAGAATCCTGATTTGGAGCCAAATGCTGTTTCCTTTCCCCACATCTGTTCATGTCCTACGACTAAAATCCAAATTCCAAGGGGTGAAAACCCAATATACTTAGCAACCATGCCACTTAGTTTCTTCAAAATGCAGTGGTTAAAATGTATATATTTTTCTAAACACTCTTCCTGCACAAGATCTCTCCAGACTTTTGCCTCCCTTCCTGCAGGGTCAGCAAAGTCACATGACAAGGCTTTACCATTCACCTTCAAGAAAACCCCATTTTTCTTACTATTTAATCCCAATCCCTATCAAATCCCCATACCTTACTTTAAACCCTTAGTCTACAATCTGCCCTTTAAACCCCATCTTTAATTGGTTTCTTACCTTCAGATAGTTGGGTAATGTCTTTATATAGCTGAATACAACACTCGCAAAGAGCAGAAGTTCAGACAGACTATTCAATACTCTGAAATTACTGATTAACAAACCAGAGCAAATCACTTATCCTGCACCGTTTCTTTAATTTGTTAGAATAATTAGGTCATAAACTAGTACTGCCATTCAATGTAACATTTCAACTTGCTAATATAATGCTTATATTGCTGTATTGGAGGAGTACTAAATCACAGAACTGCAAAGGTCAGAGGATAAGTTTTGAGTTCCATGACATGTACAATACATTTAAAGAAGCCAAATCGTACTGTTTATTTGCTACAGACTTTTTTCCCTGCTTTCCCATGGACAAGAGAAACTCCCCATCAAAAGTTACAAAGTCTTTTGTGATACCTACAAATCACTTCTATCTGGCATTGACTAGGCAAGTGGTAAGCTGAGACTTCTGCTTTTCTGTTACACTATGCATTTTATTATTACCCCATTCTCCCCCACACCCACTCTTTCATATGTTTTATCCACTTGTTGCATCCTCTCTGACATGTAGATGTCTGAGGCATGGAATTCACCGATACATTTCTATACAGTTCTAAGTACAAAACGGACTTGAGCCTGGACAGGATTCAAAGACAATAACAGATGCACAACCATTTACTTCAGTGGCACTGCTTGTGAGAGAAAGGTGAGTAGGATTTGGCCTAACGATATTAAATAACCTCCTTTTTAGTAATGCTGAAAGCTAAACTGATTTTCTATCAAAATAATTCAATGTTATTGGCTACACAATGGGATTTTTCTAGTTTTACTTGTCTCAGTCTTTACTATGTTTCTGACAAGCCTATTAGTACAATTTGCAATACCTTAACTGCATTGCTTATTCATTCTGGGCCTGCATGTAGCAATGTTATGCACTGCAATTTATTATGCCTTATATAAACTACATATTGGGTGCACCATGTAATTTGCAATAATGTATCTCGTGTGTATTTATAAGAATCTTCCTTCACTGAGATTTAAAAAACTGACAAGTACTTGTAGGAATTGCAGGTATACATTGGCAAATAATACTATAAACTTTAGTTTAAGTCTTCATTTCAATTAAGTGAAAAAATAATAGTAATGGAGATATACCCATCTCCTAGAACTGGAAGGGACCCTGAAGGGTCATTGAGTCCAGCCCCCTGCCTTCACTAGGACCAAGTACTGAGTTTGCCCCAGATCCCTAAGTGGCTCCCTCAAGGATTGAACTCACAACCCTGCCAAGCTTCAGATCCACAAGTCTCCAAGAGCCACATTCTGCATACTTTACTTCCAAACAAGTACTCCCTAAGGAATTATCATAGCACTGTTTGTCTGAGCAAAATCAACATGATTTGGCCCTGAGAAAGCATAAATAAGGAACCCCAATTTGAGTTTTCACAGTCATATTAATGACCACAATAGCACTTTACGTGAATTGCAAGCTGCTGGAGCATGCATCACATTTCATCTTTTTTTATTTCAAGTATTTAATCAAGTTCATATTATTGAATTCAGCAGCTTCCAGCAATAAATTCTGAAAGGAAAGGGACTCATCCAAGTGTTATACAACAAATGTCATCCATGTCTTACTGTGAATATAACTTTGCATGGTAAAATAATGTGCTGTCTCTATTGTGTGGGATTCTGTGAAACTGAACTCATTTTAACATTAACTTTCATGAGTAGCGGTGTGCATGGCCCCCACTGTTTGTTTTTATGTTTTACAGACTTTTTAAAAAAATGTTTTAGGGAGCCCCGTGTGGTTTCAGAATAATGCAAGGTCTGGCCTTTTTCTGTATTTCTGTTCCGAGACAGTGGAAATAAATGACAAAACCAGACCTTTCATTATTTCAGTCCCAAATATGGCTTCCTGCAGAAAAAAAAAAGACACATGACATCCATATATAAATACTGAAATCCCTAGGTTTATTTCAATTAATCCAGAATCTGAATATACAATCTTACTGATGCCCATTATACTTTGCTAGAGGGCGTATGCAACATGAGAGGCAGAAAGAAACTTTCAGTTCATAAAAACAAACTATTCCTTTCGTATTCAAACCCTACTCACATGAATAGGCCTACTGACTTCTGGGGAACAACTCACGTGAAGGAGATGAGCAGGATTTGGCTCATATGCATTGGAGTTACTGTCAAACTCCGATTTATTCTCTTTATAGTCTCCCTTCCTGCATTGGTCATTATCCCACCTCTAATGTTTCTTGACAATCCAACAGACAACTTCAAGAAGTTGATTAGTCAGAAGTCACAATTAAACATCACCTGTCCATCTTGACTTTTCATATTGCACTCATCACCATACAAGAACATTACTAGTTCAAAAATAATCACAAGGTAGGACCTCTAGCTTCACATTCCCAAAGGCACTGAGAGTGTTCTATTTGTTTCATGTGTGAAGACTGGGTCCAAGGTAATGGATTTTACATTCCATTGTAAAAGCAGTGAGATTATTGGTAGTTCATATATTTTGTTGTCTTGAGTACCACAGATATGGATCAGTTACTAAGAAAGCTCCATCTCCTATTCTTAAAGATTGTGGTCAAGGTTGGTTGGCCTAAAATTAATTTAACTTCACTTGATTACTTTTCAGAAGGATTTATCTTTCAGACTCTTTCTCCTATTTCTCCATTGCTGCTTCCCCTTGAAAATATTGGAAAATACACAATCCCAACCTATTTAAAAAATGCCCACAAGCTTTGTCTAAAAGTTTAAGCTACAACACAGAAATAGAATTCCAGAATTAAACTGAAGAAAATAACATTAAACGTTATTCATGAACATATTTCTTTCAAAAAACATAGCAAACAATTTTTGAAACCTGATTAAAGAATAACTGATATTTCCCCATTTAGGATCCATTCTTTCCTCTACCAAAGATAATAGGAGTTTTTTCATTAACTTAACTCTGAGAAAGTTCAGGGCATTAATATACAATATCCAAAACTCCGAAGTGAAAAGGAATGCAAGATCAGTCCCTTACTGTAAAAACACCCTCTGTAGCTTATTTTAGAGGATGTGCTTCTGTGGAGCATCATTCTGCCCCCTCCCTGCCACATACACACAAATCCATCCTTTTCTGGCATCATTTCAGCAAAGCAGTTAAGCAGATGCTTAATTTTAAACATGTGCATGAGTCCCACTGAAGACAACACAGCTTTCACCTGCAGTCTATTAAAGCTTGGGTTCTTCTACATTTCCCATAGTTCCATTTTTCCTTAAACATAAAGATGCACCTGCCTGGCACCTTTTCTTCACCAGGAAAAGCTTATTTTTCTATATATATATAATTATTTTGCCAACAAAAATGAAAATACTCAACACATAACAAAACCCCACAATATGGCATCTGTTTCCTTCAGCCTTTGAAGCAGCATTTGATTTTTCTACAGTGATTACTCCTTATTTTCTCTTGTCAAATTCATTTATTTAAGGAGTTGGTATTATAAAAATCTAGTGGTTTCTTTTCTGATTAATGGTTCATTGGCACATATTTTCAGGAAATTCTCTCCCCAGTAATGAGGGTTATTCATATGCTCTTGGATCTCTGTTCAGCAGTAAAAGCAATTATTTTATATTGCCAATTCTGGTCACTGAGGATTGTTATGAGGTAATAAAGCTTTGGTGGCTTTGTTCAAGAAAGATATCCCTAGGTGTCTATTCATGATTAACCTATTGGCTACTCAGTGAGGTGGTCACTTGAGTTTCTTGCTTAATTCTACATTTAAACAACTCATTGCCAAAGCTTTTCTCTTCCTCTTTCTTTTCCATACATGAGAGTTCACACTTCTTGAATCTGCTATGTTTATTTCTGCAGCAATCAAACATCTTGTCATGGTTATTTTTAGTTTTAAATATGTGAAAGCTGTTCAGATGCTATGGTGGTGGGGGCCATATAAGTATTTGGATAGATACAGAACACTTCAACATGCAATTTTATCCAAGGCTTATCTTCAAATCAGCTCTTGAATCTTGTAATCTCAAATGCTACTTGGCTTCTATAAAAGCCTGAATTATATTATATGTACACCTCTGAAATAGTTTTTTAATCCCAATGATTCTACTAAAGTTAACATGCTGCTGCAGTTGAGCCTTTTCATTTTGAACTGAAGATGAACTAAGGAGGAAGTATGTTGGACTTAGGGATTAATCAGGTATAGATGTCACATTTAGGTTTGGATAAAAGGCATCCATACTTTACAAGTTGCTTTTGCAAGATTTCTACTACGTTTAGATAAGTGACCACTTCTAATTTTGTATCTGAAAACCAGGGATTTGAATCTGAACTCCACAAAATTCAAAGAGGTTCCGCTCTGGAAGGTCTTATTTTGGTCCATCTTGATCTTTAACCCCTTTTAGCCTGGAAGAAGGTCTCATTCCATGAGCATTCCCTCTCCCCACTCCCCCAACCATTTGGAAAGTACGTGCTACTAGATATGAATTAGAGTTGCAATACACTGAACTCCTCCCTTTACATACAGAACAAGTATGCTCTGTTCTCAGAGTTAATTTCAGAATTGGATAGGCCAGCTACATCTGCAGTATCTTGCGGAGAAGCAGACTGGTTTCAGGACAACGTATTTATTATGAATATAACTATGTACAGAAATGAGGTAATAAAACCTCCTATTACTCTGTATAGTTGCAGCCTGCAACTGCCGTTTGTTCCCTCCTTCCACCCACCCCACCCCAGCAGTAAGTTTGCCCAGAAACCAAAGACTACACGTAGTGTGTACACAAAGTGTGTCATTACTACATTTCCTGTAGAACACACTCTACCGTACATCATCCTTTTTTAAAGATTCCTTTAAAGTTTCCTGCAGAACTAAAACACTTAAACTATCAACCTATTACAAATACAGTAAACGACTTAACTCTTTGGGTTGCTTAAACACAATCTTATCATGTTTCAATCACTTTTTTAGGGTGTTTCAGCAATTTTCACAATTAGCTGTATTGCAAACACTCTTTACTTAAACTCTTGTCTACAATAGACTGTTTAGTCTCATTTTCATTGAGAGACTCAGGTTCATGTGAATTGTTTTCAGTTTGTATGTCTATTCTCTTCCCTTTTCTCAGCCAAGTTTTCCAGCATCTAGAGCCAATGCTTATGATTCCTTTGTAAATTTTTGCCTTAATCTGTGATCATTGAGTATGAGCATGACAACTCTTCTTTGATCACTGTGGCACTGATTGACTGATCATCTTGGCATATTGTCACTGAATCTTTGTTTCTTAATTGTGGAAGAAATCTGACTTCTTTACTGTAATTATCTTTTTTGAGGGGGGGGGTATTATTTCACTTTCTCGGTCTTTTCCTCACTATCACTGACTCCTTACAAAAACCTGTAGGAGAACACTTCATCCTCCCTGGCCACACAATAGCAGATCTTAAGGTAGCCATCCTGCAGCAAAAAAACTTCAGGACCAGACTTCAAAGAGACACTGCTGAGCTTCAGTTCATCTGCAAATTTGACACCATCAGCTCAGGATTAAACAAAGACTGTGAATGGCTTGCCAACTACAAAACCAGTTTCTCCTCCCTTGGTTTTCACACCTCAACTGCTAGAACAGGGCCTCATCCTCCCTAATTGAACTAACCTCATTATCTCTAGCTTGCTTGCATATATATACCTGCCTCTGGAAATTTCCACTACATGCATCCGATGAAGTGGGTATTCACCCACGAAAGCTCATGCTCCAAAACGTCTGTTAGTCTATAAGGTGCCATGGGACTCTTTGCTGCTTTTGCAGATCCAGACTAACATGGCTACCCCTTTGATACTTGACTGACTCCTTAGCTATCCTTGTTTTTTTGTCCCACATCTGGCAACTGATTATTCATATGTCTGTTGCAGACAAGTTCAGCAGATGACTTTCCACATTGCAACAATGTAGCACTATATTGGAGTAGTGCTAAATATCTATCTTGTATCTGTTATCTGTCTTTTAGCAAAATTCTTCACTCTACATACTCCACAGTCAGCTAATCCATTGGTTTGAGGATATCTGGGACTAGATATGATGAAAGTCGTACTTTTTGGCAAAGTCCAGGAATCCTCTATTCTTGAACTGTGGTCCGTTGTAAGTTATTACCATTTTGGAATTCCATGACGTGCTTGACCACTGTTGCTGCCATGGATTTAATTTAATTTATCAGCAAATTTAATTAGCACATTCTTACTTTTTGTACCTTGAGGTTGGTTTTATTTTGTCTGTTTCTTTTGTTTGCCTTCCTCTTCCACTTGTGGGTGCCAGTCACTTTCTAGGATTATCTGGGTATACCTCATCTAATAATTTTCCTGCTATTGTGGGAGCCTCAGACAGGGGTGCATCTCAGTTCCACCTATTCTCTGTCTGTGTCACAGCAGTCTAGTCTCCTCTGGACCATAATCCTTTGGTCTAATTTGGTGGTTGGGTTTACTGTACAGATGTTGAGTGGTGGCCTGTGATATATAGTAGGTCAGACTAGGTGATCTAGTGGCCCCTTCTGGCCTTAAACTCTATGACTATTTCTGGGAAATTGAGAAAGTGAGTTGTTCATAAGGAATCACTGGTTCTTTTTGCTGGGATTCTCTGTTCTGACATGATCCATACCTGATCATCATTTCTTCAATGTCATCTGTGGCCAAAATACAACTTCTCTAGCTTCCCTTTTTGATTTGGTCATTCCTAGGTGTCCTTTGGGTATTTCTTCCAATATTTTCCATCTCATCATTGTGGAAACCATGATCTGTGTTCCTGTCAAGAGCTCTCCTGAGATCACTCAAAGCTCATTTATGTGGAGGGAATATGCAGGTGGGAAGTGCTGATTTTTTTCTCCTTTACTTGTCACTTGTATTGCTGCTTGCAGCATTTCATCGTTAGCTGTTTCTGTCTCTGATTCATCCAGTATGCCTGGAGGTACAGCGCCATGACACTTCTGTCATAGTCACATGCTTGTTTCCTGCTTGTTTTAGATTGTCAGGCTGCATATTATCGGATGGAGCTTATGCTTGAGTGTGTCTGCCATTACCAAGTGGCATCCAGACTGGAACTCCAGGGTCGCCTCCAAAGCTTCCTCTCTATTGTCTTTGTGCTGAGTGAGCTTACACTTGGTCAAGAACAAAATAGGGAATTGTGTGTATAGGGGTGGCTGTGTGAGGGGTGCATGGTGAGAGGTGTGCAGGAAGGGATGCCGTAGGATAGCTCCCTCCCCACTATCACATACTAGTATCTGTACCCGCCATTTGCAGCCTTGGAGGTCTAGCCAGGAGCCTATGCAGAGGTATGTGTCAAGATCACCCCACCTCCAAGGCTGAGGCCTGGGCCACAGCTCCCTCCCCATGATTCCTCTAGGCTGCAGCAGCAGCCACACCTCTGGAAACCAGCTGCCAGGCAGGCATGTGGGGGCAGGAGTTGTGCTTTGGTTTCAGGAAGCTACAGCTCCAGAACCTCTGCTGACCCAGCTGATACCACAGAATCTGGCCTGGCCCCTCATCTGAGCTCAAGGGACATCCTGGAGCACCCACCTCCATCAACACCACTGCTGCCACCTCTTCCCACACCAATTCAGCATGTCCCCAAGACCAGAAGTGTTTCCACTCTTCCCACAGGCAGGAGACTGAGCCACACACAGCCTGTCAGTAGGGGAGGGGGAGGGAGGAGTGAGCAGAGCAGGTTATTAAAAGGCCACATCATGGCCCTGCTGGGGCCACACAGGTTTCTGAACTGCACAAATATATACAGGGTTGCTGCAAGGCTGCACATGCATGCAGTTTACAGAGATGACTAGTCAGATCATGCTTTTGTAGTCACTATCATTGGTGATGCAATCAGTGGTTTGTGATCAGTTTCTGCTTTGAAGATATCATAGAGAAAGTCCTGAAATCTTGTACATCCATACTCCAGACCTAGTGCCTCATTTTTAATTTGTGCATACATCTTCTCTGCAGCTGGCATATCCCTAGGTGCGTATGAGCCTACCAACCAATCCACAATACTGTAATAATACTGCTCCAAGTCCTCCTTTTGACGTATGTATGGAAAGTTTGATGTTTTTCAATGGGTAAAAAAATTGCAGCCCTGGAGCTGATGTCAGAATGTGCTTTAAATCACTGAACTCTTTTGTGCTCTGGCATCCACGCTCATTCATTGACCTTATGGTGGAGACATTTTACGTGAGTTGTGAAAGCTACATAATTAGGTATGAATTTGCTGACATAATTCAACATGACTCACAGCCTTTGAATGTCCTTTTTATCTTCAGATTTTGGCATTTACGTTGCTGCTCGAATCTTTGATTCATCAGACAAGGATTCCCTCAGAGGTTAATCTCTCTCCCAAGTAGATTATTTCTGTTGTTTCAAAATGACATTTGGATTTATTCGTTTAAGTTATTAGATCTCACATTTCCCAGTACTCTCCTCAGTTGCTCCTGATCTTCAACGGCAGAGGTGCCCCAATGTCTATCATTATGTCACATGTGCCATTTGTGCACATTTTAAATAGCCAATCGTTTGAGTTTTTAGCTTCCTCAGTTATTGTGCTTAAGAATAGCTTTTCCTTTTCTGCACTCCCTTTCTGAAGAAGAATCCGTTGAAGAATCCCTTTCTGCACTCTATACATGAACTTTCCTGCTTTCTCTGGACATTGCAGCATAATGGTTGGGTTTATTACAGTTTCTATATATTTACCTGAATGCTGGGCATTTTCTATACTCATGTGAGTTGCTACATTGCTAGGATGGTTTCTTGCTTTCTGTGTTTTTGTCTTCAGCCAATTTGATTTCTGTGAAGTTTTCCCTGGCTAGTGTAGTGATAGAACTCACAGTCATGTGCTCTGTACCTTTCTCTAGGCTTTTTATTTTTGTTTCTGCTCCCTGCCCCCTCTTCCTACTTGGCACATAGAGTTTCTGGACCTGGTTGCCCAATGAGCTCCAATTAACTTGACCTGTCAGACTGTTAACTCTTTGCATGTTCCCTGAATCCTGCAGACAAGCACAAAAGGTGGAAAGGGCTGCTTGCAGTGAAATCTTCATGCTTAGAAATTAGGTACAATACTATTGTCCTGCAGAGAATATTGTATTCCTAAACTTAGTGGAAAGTCTGTACTTTACATCTGAAAAAGTTTCCCAGTGAGCTGGATTTCTCACCCCCTCCCACGGAAATTGGGGTTTTGGTCACAAAAAACATCACAGAAAAATTTTGTGATTTGATTTTTTTTTATTTTTTTTCCATTTTCTGATGAAATTGTACAAAAAATGTTTCAAAAATATTTTGAATTTTTTTTTTAAAATGATGAGAACACATACCTTTTTGTCACTTTTTAAAAAAAATGTGTTCTCCTTTCACCTCACCTCCTTCAGTTGAAAAAGGGAGCTGGGTGGGAAGGGAAGTAAAAAAAGGAAGAGAAATTCTGTTTCTCCCAGTAGGAAAAAAAACAGAATGGAGAGGAATAAAAATTCTAAACTTTTGTCATTTCGATGTATGATTTGAATTTTTCAATAAGTGAAAAAAAAGAACAATTTTGAATAAAATGAATACTTTTCCCCCCAAAATATTTTGTGAAAGACAGATTTTGACAAGTAAGATTGTAACACAGATTGCAAAATTAAGCTCCTTGGGGCAGGGACCACCCTTTTGTTCTGCGTTTGTACAGTGTCTAGGCAGAATGGGATCCTGGTCCATGAGTAAGGCTCCCAGGCACTGCAGTAACACAAATGAAGATCTAGAACAATGAACTCTAGTTTTCAATCCCTTATAACTCAACTACTTTTAAATATTTTTTAGATTAGCCTCAGTATTTATCCACATGCTTAACTTTAAGCACGTGACTAGTCTGATGGGACAACAGTGGATTTTCAGTAAATCGAAATGGTTATTCACAATTTTCATAAAGTTTTCTATAGAAAAAAATTTTAATTGCTGATTCTTTTTAAAAGGAGGTTCAAATTTGATCACAAGTTTGAAACTTTTGCCAAAACTATTTCTCAACAAAGAATAAACTTAAAACATATATGGCAGAGATACAGTTAGGAGCCCATTCGAGTCTCACTTTCTTAAGTTAACAATAGCTAGGGCTGTCTACATTAAAAATTGTACCACAGTAATTACTTCAATGTAGTTGTTATACAAGTGCAAACATCTAATTTATACATGCTGCGTCACGGCACAGTGGGGCTTATATTAGATACAACTTAATTTGTTATGTTGTCATATTAAGCAGCACCATTGCGAAACCTACATTGGACCAGTACAGCTGTCTGCATCACTGCAGCTACATTAATGTTGTGGAACTAGTATGAATTTCCTTAATATCGATAGGGTCTAAATTTAGATCCCTAGCTAAGGCTGTTTTGTAAGTTGATGTACATTCTCCCCTCCCCGACCTTCCCTTGCTCACTAATTAACTTACTTTCAATATGGAAGCATCACAAGTCTGCATATGTTGAAGTTTTCACAAGGTGAAATTCAAAGGAATTCTAGCCCTACAATAAATATTTACACGTATGGTTTCTAGCTTTAGGTTAAAACTCAGCCTCAAAGCTAAAAATATGAAAATGTTGTACTATGTTTTAATAAATTATATACGAAAATACCCAGTAATTGAAACATGTGAACTGCTGAAAATTGTTTGATGAGCAAGCTGTCATCCACATATCAACTATTACTGAGGACTAAATTCCTAGGGGAAGCATGAGGCTTTAGAGTTAGCAATTAATTTATTTACATTATCCCAGGTAAACCTTTTTGTACACCTTGGTAAAAATGATTTAGTTTTACTATTGAGTGACAATTTACATAAGAACAAACAGTAGAATTCAGAAGAACAACTGGAAATCTGGGCACTGATTCTTAAGTCCATCTAAGCTCCCAGCAGGGCAGGATAGGTCTGTTTCATTCTGGACGGTAACAGCCCCCTAGTTAACATAATACCAACTGGTGACTGCTGGAACACAGGCTCTGTACCCAAACTACATTTCCTCAACTATCTATCCATCATGTCTCCTACACTAGGGGTGATGTCGAGCTACCTATGCCAATTCTATGCCAAAAAGGGATTCCCTCATGCTTTGGGGAATCTTCAGGTGCCCCTTTAGATCCACACTGTGGTACAGCAGCTGGCCCCCAATTACATTTTTGAAATGTTACTCAACATCGCTTTCACTCACATGCAACAACCATCCATAAATATAAGCAACTGTTGGGTTTTTTTTTATTTTAAAGTATTTTGTTTCCTTGAAAATTTCATTGAGTCCAATTAAAATCATTTGGAAATAAAGACATGTTTCTACTTTCCAATATTCACACCTCTGTATTTGGCGGCTAGACTATTTCAGAGGCAATAATTCTCTTGTTCAGAGGTGTTGATGTGTAAATTAAGGTTTCCGTGCCTCCCCTTCACTGTAGCCAACCACTAGGTGGCAATGTTTGCTCTTCATATGCTATTAAAGACCATATATGTTAAACATATTCGTATACGTCTGAGAGTGTAAGAAATTCTGTCCTCAGTATAAGTGAGGACATATAAAATGCTTCAGTTCTGCTCTTCAGGAATGTAGAATCTTCCAAATAAATTTACCAACCAGAAATTATCAGTTTTCTATTGTGCAAGTGTTTTTATGAAGAAGCTAGATAGAGGCATGTTACATTTCAACTAATGTTAAACTAATATGCAGAAGGTTACTTCTAATTCCACACCCCACCCCTCATGTTTATGGCTTTTCGGTGCCACTTCATAGTGGAACTATTCACACTTTTTCATTGATTTGTTAATAAAATGTTAAATAAAATGGAATGAAAAGACAGAAGGAAGAAGAAAGCAGCAACAGTAAATACATCATAATATTAAATTAAAATATTGCATAGCAAAACATAAAAGAGAAGTCTTATGCAGGCATTGTAAGTCTTCTGTTTGCTGAAGTAGTTATAGCCATCATAAATATGATAAAGAAAAAAGTGGCAGAGAGGTATATCATATGATGAGTTTAACTAATTCAGGAGCTATGCAGGATGAAGGTGAAGTAAGGAAATCTTTAAAGCACAAGACTAGGAATCAGAAGTACTATTCCCATCCCAGCCATTGATTTATGACGTCATCTTGACCAAACCACTTAACCTCATTGTGTCTCACTTATGTAAAATGAGGGTAAAACATTTAATCTATGTAAAGAGTTGGCTGTTTGCTGCAGATGGAGGACGCACGGAATCTTTGGCTGAAAGTTACTGTAAGGGCAAAGTATTGGCTGAATCAAAAAATAAACGTGGGTTAAAAATTTACATGTTTCCTGATGAAAATATAAAGATACTTCTGTCATAAACAGATAGCTAAGGGTTAATGTTCTTTTACCTGGAAAGGAGTAACCTGAAACACCTGACCAGAGGACCAATCAGGAAACAAGACTTTTTCAAATCTGGGTGGAGGGAAGTTTTGGGTGTGAGTTCTTTGTGCTTGTCTTGTGTCTGTCCCTCTCGGCTATGGGAAGGATTTTTCTGTCTCCTGCTTTCTAATCTTCTGTTTCCAAGTTGTGAGTACAGAGATCATAAAACAATAGGGGTTATTGTTTTTTTCTTTTGTATTTACATGTGTGTAGTTGCTGGAGTGTTTTGAATTGTGTTCTTTTGAATAAGGCTGTTTATTCATATTTCTTTTAAGCAATTGACCCTGTATTTGTCACCTTAATACAGAGAGACCATTTTTATGTATTTTTCTTTCTTTTTACATAAAGCTTTCTTTTTAAGACCTGTTGGAGTTTTTCTTTAGTGGGGAACTCCAGGGAATTGAGTCTGTAGCTCACCAGGGAATTGGTGGGAGGAAGAAGTCAGGGGGATATCTGTGTGTGTTAGACTTACTAGCCTGACTTTGCATTCCCTCAGGGTGAAGGAGGGGGGTTGGGGGGAGCTTGGTTCTCTCTCTCGGTACCTATTTCCAGGACTGGAAATAGGGAGGGTGGAATCCCTCTGTTTAGATTCACGGAGCTTGCTTCTGTGTATCTCTTCAGGAACCCAGGGAGGGAACACCTGGAAGGAGAAGGGGGAAGGGAAATGGTTTATTCCCCTTTGTTGTGAGACTCAAGGAATTTGGGTCTTGGGGTCCCCAGGGAAGGTTTTTGGGGGGACCAGAGTGCCCCCAAAACACTCTAATTTTTTGGGTGGTGGCAGCTTTATCAGGTCCAAGCTGGTAACTAAGCTTGGAGGTTTTCATGCTAACACCCATATTTTGGACACTAAGGTCCAAATCTGGGAATTATGTTATGACAATTTCATTCCCCAAAAAGCCAAACTCAGCTCTAAGTGACGCAAATTTAGAAGAACTTTTCCTTTGTTATTGATATTATAATTAAAAAAGCTAAGAAACATTAGCATGATGTACTTGTTGAATGGTTCCATTTTGAAAAATGGATGTACTCAACAGCTGAATTTACTAGGAATCCTAAATGATGGATTTTTAACAAGATACCAATTAGGACTCATCCACATAGTCCTATTGGCTTCTGTGATTCGCACTACCTCTGGCTCTCATCTCTCTTTGCTCTTTAGGCTTCGTCTCTTACCTCTGCCTGTCCAGTCCCTCCTCCCCAAACTACATCTATCACTGTCCACCTTGCAAAGGCTTAAACAACCTAGCTGAGATGCCATCTTTCACAGACTTTCTTGACTGGCTTTACAGAGAGTCAGACAAGCCTCTTGTGAACACTCCCTATAAGCATCCTCACACCTTTGTCAAGAACTATGAGTTATGGACAGCAGCCCAAACCTTCTGAGACAGTTCCATTGACACATCTTACGTGTGAGAGAGATGATACTTTATCCCAAACAACAGTCAGTCTGTTCTATACTCCTAAGGTCATGACATTGCTGAATAGTCAGTGTGATAGGACAAGTAGTTCTGGATCAAAGAAAAGACACCTTCGGCAAGGTGAAACATAAAATGTGCTTTAGGAGGAAGGGAGAGAACCTCAGAGACAAGGAGTAACATTTTCAAAATCACTTAAATGACTTAGGCCCCTAAATCCTATTTTCAAAAGTGACAGGCATTTAGGAGCTTAAGCCTCATTGCAAGTCACTAAGGCCAGATTTTTAAAGGTTTTTAGGCACCTGAAGATGCAGATAGGCACTTTGAGAATCCCACTAGGTACCAATGGGAATTAAGCACCTAAACACTTCTGAAAATCCCACTAGGTTGGTCAGGAAAATAGTAAACATTTAATGGGTATTTTTCTAAAGAAAATAGGGTTTTTGAAATTTCCACCAAATGTTTCAACTATCAAAAATGTAATCAGTTTTACTGCAAGTCAAAAACATCAAAATGCTAACAAAAATTTAATAAAAGGGGTTTTTTTGGGGAGGGCGGGCTGTCAAAACTCAAATTTTAACTGCTATAAATTTGAAATATTTGATTAGCCCTACTTTTGACTTATACTCTCTTTAAACAGCAGTTTCTAAAATGCACTCTAGTTAAAGGTTTATTTTATGAGGTATTTTTTATGAAGAGGAGACAAGAAATCTCTCCTTTCAAAGAGAAACCTCTGGAAAATATAATCCAAATTCAATTTTAATACAATGGTTTAAGTGAGAATAATTATTTAACCTTTCGGTTAAGTGAATATATTTGCCCAATACACTTACATTGCAAAGTACAACTAGAATTTCCAGGTTCCAGTTGAAACTCAATAAAAAAGCCAAAGCAACCTTCCAAGAATCTGTGCTTTCAAAAGGAAAAAAGAAAGAAAACAAAATAATCAAAATTCAGAATTTTTGCTGGGCTCATTTTGTGAAAAGTTCATTTCCTTAAATAAAAATCTAAGTGCCAAGAAAGCACCGCTAAGTATAATTTTTAAATGCCCATGATGAAATATTACATAAACATGAATGTTACTTTAATGTGTTTTATAAATGATATAATATATCACTGAAATCTAACAGAACAAATACTGACAGATGTATTTGCTTCATCCTATCAGTTTGAAAGACACTTGTCCTACAGATATTAACGCTTGCTTTTTCATCCACACAGGTCTGAATTTGCTTGTCCCTTTGTGCTTTAGCCACCATTCCAGAGGACATGCTTCGATGTTTGTCATAAACAGGTAGTTAAGGGTTAATGTCTCCTTTACCTGTAAAGGGTTAAGAAGCTCAGTAAACCTGGCTGACACCTGACCAGAGGACCAATAGGGGGACAAGATACTTTCAAATCTTGGTGGAGGGAAGTCTTTTGTTTGTGCTCTTTGTTTTGAGGGTTGTTCGCTCTTGGGACTAAGAGGGACCAGACGTCAATCCAGGCTCTCCAAATCTTTCTGGATCA
Source organism: Gopherus evgoodei (assembly GCF_007399415.2). NCBI lineage: Eukaryota > Metazoa > Chordata > Testudines > Testudinidae > Gopherus > Gopherus evgoodei. The sequence goes on from NC_044322.1 coordinate 188,130,939, forward strand.
GTCTCTCATGTTTCAAACTTGTAAGTAATAGCCAGGCAAGGCGTGTTAGTCTTATTTTTGTTTTCTCAACTTGTAAATGTTCCTTTTTTGCTGAGAGGATTTTACCTCTGTTTGCTATAACCTTGAACCTAAGGCTAGAGAGGGTTCCTCTGGGCTATATGAATCTGATTACCCTGTAAAGTATTTTCCATCCTGATTTTACAGAGATGATTTTTTTACCTTTCTTTCTTTAATTAAAAGCTTTCTTTTTAAGAATCTGATTGATTTTTCCTTGTTTTAAGATCCAAAGGGATTGGCTCTGGACTCACCAGGGATTGGTGGGGGGAAAGGAGGAGGGAAGATTAATTTCTCCTTGTTTTAAGATCTAAGGGATTTGGATCTGTATTCACCAGGGAATTGGTGAAGTCCCTCAAGGCAACCCAGGGAGGGGAAAGTTTTGGGGGGACAGAGTGCTCCAGACACTGGAATTCTGGATGGTGGCAGTGTACCAGATCTAAGCTAGTAATTAAGCTTAGAAGTGTCCATGCAGGTCCTCACATCTGTACCCTAAAGTTCAGAGCGGGGAAGCAACCTTGACAATGCTGATGATGCTTGTTAAAAAAAAATGTGTTAATTAAATTTGTAACTGAACTTGGGGGAGAATTGTATGTCTCCTGCTCTCTTTTACCCACATTCTGCCATAAATTTCATGTTATAGACGTCTTGGATGATGACCCAGCACAAGTGGTTCATTTTAAGAATATCATCGCTGCAGATTTGACAAAATGCAAGGAAGGTACCAATGTGAGATTTCTAAAGATAGCTACAGCACTCGAACCAAGGTTTAAGACCTGAAGTGCCTTCCAAAATCTGAGAGGGATGAGGGTGTGGAGCATACTTTCAGAAGTCTTAAAAGAGCAACACTCTGATGCAGAAACTACAGAACTCGAAACACCAAAAGAGAAAATCAGCCTTCTGCTGGTGGCATCTGACTCAGAAAATGAAAATGAACATGTGTTGGTCCACACTGCTTTGGATTGTTATTGAGCAGAACCCATCATCAGCACAGATGTGTGTGCCCTGGAATGGTGGTTGAAGCATGAAGGGACATATGAATCTTTAGCACATAGAGCATGTAAATATCTTTGCGACACCAGCTACAACAGTGCCATGAGAATGCCTGTTCTCACTTTCAGGTGACATTGTAAACAAGATGCAGGCAGCATTATCTTCTGCAAATGTAAACAAACTTCTTTGTCTGAGCGATTGGCTGAACAAGAAGTAGGACTGAGTAGACTTGCAGGCTCTAAAATTTTACATTGTTTTATTTTTGAATGCAATTTATTTTACACATATTTCTACAATTGTAAGTTCAATTTTCATGATCAAGAGATTGCACTACAGTACTTGTATTAGGTGAATTGGAAAATACTATTTCTTTTGGTTTTTTACATTGCAAATAATAAAAAATAAATATGATGTGAGCACTGTACACTTTGTATTCTGTGTTGTAACGGAAACCAATATATTTGAAAATGTAGAAAAAATCCAAAAATATTTAAATAAATGGTATTCTATTATTTTTTAACAGGTGATTATTGATCGCGATTAATTTTTTTAATCACTTGACAGCCCTAGTAATAGCTATGGGGCTACAAAATATTCATGGCCAATGGGCTGAACTTTAACTTAGTAGATCACACAGTTATCTCAAATCACATACCTAGTTCATTGTTATAAGTAGGTGAATTGCTATAGGTGCTCAGTTTATTTACACCCTTGTTATGGCTGATTATTAAAAACATGAAATGAGTGTGTACAGTACATGTTTTTCTTTGAAGAAAATCTTTTTTTTTAGTTTTTTAACTCATTCCAGATGACAAAAAAATGCTCTATCCTTACAGACAAATATCTCCTGCACATCAGAAGTCACTGCAGCAAGATATAGAAAAAAATGCAATATACACAAACTAGAGGACCTAAAGGAAAAAAAACACACATAAAAACAATAATACATTACCTTTTTATAGCACCTTCCACATAAAGATCACAAAGAGCTTTACAAATATTAATGAATCACATTATTTTATGAGGTATTTCTAGTCTCACTTAATAGATAGAGTAAATATAATAGATAGATATAGATAGTCCAGTAACTTTAAGTAACTTATCCAAGGTTACACAACAAATATGTTGCAGAACAAGGAATAGATCCCAGATCTCCAGTCTCCTACTTTTGTACTTTAACCACAGGACCATCCTTCCCAAAATGCAGAAATCTAGGCCTCTCGACCTAAGATCTCACTCTGGTGAGAATTATTAGTAACCTCACTGAAGTTAATAGCATTAAACTGGTATAAAACCAGGTTAAGCAAAACTGGACTCAGACACATTAGGAATGATTGTCTACTGCCTTGTAACTTAAGCTATTTACACTGAGTTCAACAGGAGTAGCAGGTGATGAGCACGTCTGAAAGAATCAGGCCTCTTATTTAGGATGTTAATTTGGATTTAGATAATTTATATTTCAAGAGTGAAATCCTGGCTCCATTGAAGGCAATGGCAAAATTCTCATTGCCCTCAGTGAGGTCCGGATTTCACCCCATGTATCAGATTTCCCAAATGTAATACTTCTCTGCTTCAGAGGGGCAGGATTAGAGGCCAAATGTATTAATTCTTTGCAAAATCCATTGATGGCCTTGAATGGAAAATACCATGTAAACGCAAAGTATTATTATTATATTTTGAGTTTTTATGGTCTCACTTTGGCAAGCTATAGTTCCAGTGGCATTTGAACTTTCTTTTTAGAGCAGCAAAAACAGATACGGAAGTGTTGATTTAATTCGCTATTTTTATGTGACACGTTGTTTCCTTTATAAATTCATCTTCCTTAAACACAATTTAAGCCAAAAAAGAATGTTGTTCCCAGCAAAGAACTAGCTTTTTCTTTCTAGCATATCCTTTAACTATGTTGGTTCACCTTATCCTGTTCCAGATGCTTATAAAATTCAAAATTCACTTAAAAAGCAAACTAGAGCATCTTGGCTTAATTTATTCTTCACACAACTTTCAGCTGAATTTCCATTGTTGAATGGCGAAGGGTGCCATAAAATTTACTAGGTCTTTGACATATTCTTCACATTTATTGATGACTGAGTATGTTCAATAGGATTAAGCAGGCAAGTTTCTTTATCTAACCAGTGAGAAGAAAAAAAGGAAATTGAATCATAAATCATGATCAGATTTCTAAACTTCTCATTTGCATCACCTCCTTCAAGTGCAAGAGTGCATACAAAGCAGCAGCTATTGCAGTTTCATGGAATTCAACCCTTGTTCAATTTGTATTAACTTATACTGCTAGTAATACAACCGCATGAATATCTTAATTTCTAAGCAAAGTAGCGGGCCTGGGGACAGTGAATAAAAATAACTTGTGGTTACAAATGTCCATTTTGATCCTGATTATACTAATAGCTGCTTATCATGCATTCATTTAAAAAGATTTAAGTTGCACTGTATCCACTAGTATGGTAATGATTTCTAACACTGGGGGCTTAAAAAAAAAAAGAGATTGTCTACAAGGCGAAGACAATTATCTCTCTGATATGACCTGGGGCTAAAATTCTCACAGGAGAGGTCAGGGTCAGGACTTGCTTATTGAATATGGAAGATTCTCTTCTTTTACGTAGCTAATCTAAAATGCCTTTAATTAGTTTAGAGATGTTAAGTAAATGGTTTCTTTTGTTTTGAATCCATTTTCATACCATTTATGATAAATCTTCCTTTAAGGTATTCTACTGTTGGGTGTTTCAGGCAGTTGATCCCTAGGAAGAAAAAAAAAAAACTCCTGCAACACTCAAGGAGAGGTGCAAAAGGGCAGAATTGTTATGGGACCTAACCCACCTGCTCAGTCTCAGTCATGGGGTCTGGGCAATGTTTTCTGTAGGGCCAGTAGCATGTTAAGGGAGACATCAGCAGGACTAAGGAGGATACGTGAGTGTAAGGCTGGCTAGGTGGTATCCACCAAATGAAATACAATTGTGGCATCTTCTTGGAAAATATGAGACAGAGGGGAGTTCTCTCTCCTTGTTGGAAATCGAAAGGTTTATAAAACTGAATACTAAACTATATAATCATCCAATATGAAATCAAGCAAAGAAAAAATGGAATGGAATGATAGATAAAGGATGCTTCAGACTTATGCAATAAAGTCCCAGATCTGTGAGCACATATTTGCTTAACTTTGCACGTGCATAAATGTTTGCTGTATTGGGGCTTATATATGCTGCATACATTAGGCACTGATATGTGGGAAACTCTTATGTACATACACAGCCTTATTTAAAAACAAAACATTTTAAAAATTTCGATGGGGAGTGTAACATTTGTTTATCCATGAAATAAAAACAACCCTGGCGAAACACAAGAGTCAAGAAGAGGGGAGGAGAACAGCTGCCAGAGCAGCAAACCATGTCCTTGGTTCCAAATGAGAGAGTTTTTATTATGTTTGTTTTGGCAGTTGCTGGTATGAAAAATATATTGCAGCATCAAGAAAAAAGAAAGGAAAATCATTCATTTTACCTAGATAACTCATCTGAAGAGGCAGACAGCTGCCAAAGCAAGAAGGTACTATAATGTACAACATTGAGTAGGCAGGACAGACTTTATACCATATTATATATTCATAAACAGACTGCTTGAGCAGTGAATAAAAGAAGAATGAAAGGTTGAATTCAAATTGAAAATTAGTTGAACTTCAGCTCTTAGATTTTCTCCTCATTAAACAAACTATAGACATAGTGGTCCAAATTTAGCCCAGGTGCAAGCAGCAGGAAGCAATGGAATTTCACCTACTTACACCAGGCCACAATTCTGCTCAACCTCAATTTTCTGTTACATTCTGCCTACAGCCCAACCCCGCCCCCACTTCCTCTATAGACAGTGTAGAAGCAACCAAAATATTATTCATATTATTTACAAAATAATGATGAACCTCTGTCTCATCAGGGATCAGTGATAAAGTAAATTGAATAAAAAACAAAATTAATTTTAGCTTTTGTGCTAGCACACACTCTCTGTCATTATATCCAATGATTGCTGGCCCTGAATGGGAGAAAGGTTCCATGATGTGCTTCCAATCTCCACTTTTCGTTGAACCATGTTTGAAAACGCAGCTTTGGACTGTTTTCCAGCAGAGTTCCAGCTAAAACATTTCCATGCAAAAGTTGGGCTGGACACTGAGGAAAGGAACCAACTTTCTTAAAAACTCTTTCAGAAAACAACAGAGTTTGGTCTTTGCTATATTGACCAGTGAAACAGCCTTGGGACTGGTTTAGGACCTTCCTCATGTTGAGTAGCAATTACTCATATAGGTGACCCCATTTAGTTCAAAGTAAGTGGGACTCACGTGAGCAAGTACAACACAACCTGAGGAAGAGTTCCAGAGTCAGGCCATTTGTTGGAACTCTCTTTAGTTGTCCATCTGAAACCAGAGAAAACGTCTTCTTCCTCCCCGCAACAACCTAAGCTTATCTGGAGGAGCTACACATTTGTAAAGTCTGGATTGATGGTAATTTATTGACCCTGAATCTGCTGTCTATTTATTCTGTCTCCTACAAGAAATAATCCCTTTCTTGAGTTCAAGTGTTCAAAGCCAGAACCTCATTTAGGAGGATAGTCTATAATATGTATGACTAAATTTAAAGTGGTTGTTCTTGTTCCATGGTGCCTTGATATTGGCTTCCAGACACTAAACAGGTTATTTAGCAATTTCCTAATTTGAGTTTATTCCCAAACATGAAAAATGACTCTATGTTTGAAGTTGTGGCAGTTCTTTGAATCCCTTCTCCCAGTTGTCCCAGAGCCAAATCTTTATAATTTTTCTGCCTTGCAAATAGAGCACTGGAGTTCTGCTGTGCAGCAATTCTCAGACAACACAAATGGAGTTTTAAAATAATCCAGAGCACTAATCTGAGACAGCCATCATCCCACACCATCTATAATCACTCTAACACAAGCAAAAAATAAGAAGTCATTAGGAGAGGCTCCCTGCCTACCCATTCATGTTATGTCACTACACCAAAAGCAGACATGTCTAGTTCAGCTTCTGCAAAGAAACGTCACCTATATCTGAAGCAAAATGTGTTAATTAGATGCATACAGTTTTACTACTTACATACCTCTGAGAACAGAAGGCAACAATGTATAACTGTGCTCAGAAGTACACTTACAGTGAGGAAATAATCCTAGCATTTCAAGAGTGGGTGATGGGGAGAGCAGCTGGCTCATTTTCAGTTCCTGTAACACTTCTGCATATGACATGCCCTCATTCAGCCATTCTGAACCAGGCCATTTCTCTCAGCACGCTCCTCAAACACATCTGGAACTTGCCAAGAAATCCTTCTGAAGAGAAATATGAGGTTTTTTGAAAAATAACATGGCAATCACTGTGCAGAAAATCATAATTATAATACCATACCACCTCTTTTATTGAACTGGATAGAACTGGATAAAACAATTAAAGGGGGGGGTTCTCAGATGTTTGTCAGTCTTAATTTCTGGAACATGTACTGTATATATGTAAGTTTACATATATTAAGAGAAATCTTACAGCTGATATATTAAGCAAATCTTGCCTTCACATAGACTTCAGTTGGATTTCCACTAATGTATGGGAATTGTTCCTACATACCTCACTGAAGTATCTCACCAATTCCATCCAGGAGTCTGGAGAATATTTTTCACAAATCACAGGGCACTTGAGTACATTCGCTGGTAGAAAATGCAGACACATGAAATGCGAGAACTTAATCAGACTGAGTAAATAAACAAGAAAGAAAGCTGATCTATTCAAAATGGTGACCATCACCTAGGACCCCTTCTCACCTGTGGAAATACAATTCTCTGTGTCAGTGTGAGTGGCCTGCCAACCTGAAGAACCACCCAGGGGATCTGCTCCCTCAGCCCATGAATCCATCAAGACCTACGTAGCTCTTCAAGATACAAGAAATATCTGTGCAGATACATGGATAAAAATCACACTAGAGAATGGCTCTCTTCAAAACATAACTTCCTCTTACTTTGTTAATAAGTATTCCTGGTGTAACAAGAGGTGCATATTTGGGGTATGTTAGTGAGGTATATAGGGTATGTTAGAGGTACACTAGTAGTATATCTTTAAAAGGAGGGTCAGTTTAAATACAAAGGGGATTTTAGACCACATTCTGTTCCCTTCATTCATGTGATTCAGCTCACAGAAGCCAACAGGGCAGCTCTCATGAGAAGTGTTAAGTAGAAGCTGGACCATAATAGATACCCATATTGTCTGACCAGAATGAAGTTTGGAGCTTGTGCCTATTCTCCGAAAAAGCATGTATCTTACAATTTAACATCTTTTCCATATGGCCATTCAAAGCTGTTTACGGAGCCTTTTGGGCTCCAATGTAATCTAATTTCCCTTTAAAAGTCAAGGTTAATTTTATTTTACTATCTCTAATTTTTAAAGCAAATAAGGCCTTACAAGACTCAATTACCACTAATCTGATTTATAAAGCACTCAGATTTACCAGACACCACTTCTCCCTCTCATCCCTCAACCATATTCGTTTGTTTGTTTGAGATTTTTTGTACAGCTGGCAGCAATCTGTGGAATAACCACCACAGTCACCAAGGTAAGAGTAATTTCCCCCCCTCAACATCTAATCTTAAAAACAATTGCTAGTTTAAGCATTCCTTGCTAATGGAGGTGGCATCTTTACACAATGTGCCCACTATTATTGGATCACGATCGCATAAAAATTGAGAGGAGCAGCAAATCTAATAAATTTACTCCTTTCCTGTAAAAAAACATGTAAAAATGCTACTTCCTCTTTTAAGGATCCAGTTGTTGGAAGAATATTTTAAGGTAACTTTAACAGCAGAACTGAATAGCCTTTGGTTCTTTTGTTTGATTTTTATTTCTGAATCTCCAGTATAGAAGGGCTGTGGTTAAATTTGAAGTCCAGCTTCATCTTGCTGTTTAATTGTCAAGCAAATAATAAGAGGATTTGAAACAAGAACATGTCAAGGATAAGGCTACACTTCTGAAACTGTATTTTGTATAAAAATCCTGCATACATAATAGTAAGACAATGGGAATTCTTCCTCTAAGGCTTCTTACAAATGGTAAGAACATTAAGAGAACGATATACTTGAATTTTACAGCAGTATTTCCATAATACACAAAACCTCCTTTATCAACATATGGATAATTTAATCAAACCAAAAGATTTCAACTGATTAATAAAAGAGTCAAAGTGAAAACAGAAGTGTTGTAAACATTGTGATCATCAGCTTTTGTGATGGAGAAATCAAGGATAAATTGAGAATTAAGAATTCCTGATAAATCAGAGAGGGGTTTTGTCAGACTTCATTGCTAAGAGTTCAAAGGGATCTCCACTTTTCCAGATGTCCAGGGTCATTTGGCTGCACCAGTTCATCCCAGCAGAATCCTTGTATTGTGTATGTACATACTCATTCATGTGTTAACCTGAAAATTAGCAACTGATTTGCAACATTAACACTTGTTTGGTTTGAGAGTACTACTGGCAGAACAGTATATCCCACTGCTCTCAGTTTCTAAAGAATGTGTTTTTACTGTAGCCAAATATCCTTTAAAGTCAGGCATTAAGTGACTGGATACAATTAACACAGGATGCTAAATTCTCAAGTCAATGGAAGCTTTTCCTGAAGGTCTGAAAAAAGGCTGCAGAATTTGCTCCAGTGTTTAAAATAAAACTAAGTATTACTCATAATATAACCAGCATAAAACTATCTGAAACTATAGACAGATTTTTATAGCTTTTCCTGTGACATCTGGCTACAGCAAATGTGTCTCTTTCACTCTTGACGAGAGAGCTCTAATGATGCTACTTATATTTTGGGATTTCTTGAATGTTTTCTAACTCTCTTTTTTTCATTCCTTCCCCTGGTGGTTAATGAAATTTAGTTACTGTGCTCAGGTCCCAACCGACTAGCAACTTCATTTGTTTATTTTCCTGGGATTTTTGACTTAGCACATGTGGCAGTTTAAGCCTTCTCTTTAAACCTCCACTTGATAGAAGCAATTGATAATTCTCTTTTTCCAGGAGAGAATATCTGGAGCTATCAACCTCTTTCTGTTGAACTCATCATTCTGACACTTGCCCACCTACCTCTAGCCCCTTACTGAATTTATTTTAGCACAAATTCCACATCCACTATGAAACCGACTGAGAAAGCTCCATTGCCTTAGTGGTAAATCAAACCCTGCTTGACACTGGAACCTTATTCCCAGATTTTGGACCTTAGCGTCCAAAATATGGGGGTTAGCATGAAAACCTCCAAGCTTAGTTACCAGCTTGGACCTGGTACTGCTGCCACCACCCAAAAAATTAGAGTGTTTTGGGGCACTCTGGTCCCACTGAAAAACCTTCCCTGGGGACCCCAAGACCCAAATCCCTTGAGTCTCACAACAAAGGGAAATAATCCTTTTTCCCTTCCCCCCTCCAGATGCTCCTGGAGAGATACACAAACACAAGCTCTGTGAAACTACGCAGAGTGATTCCCCCTCTCCGTTCCCAATCCTGGAACAAAAGTACTTTCCTATTCCCCCAGAGGGAATGCAAAATCAGGCTAGCAATCCAACACACAGAACTCCCCTGATTTCTTCCTCCCACCAATTCCCTGGTGAGTACAGACTCAATTTCCCTGAAGTAAAGAAAAACTCCAACAGGTCTTAAAAGAAAGCTTTATATAAAAAAGAAAGAAAAATACAAACAAATGCGCTCTCTGTATTAGATGATACAACACAGGGTCAATTGCTTAAAAGAATATTGAATAAACAGCCTTATTCAAAAAGAATACAAATCAAAGCACTCCAGCACTGATATTCATGCAAATACCAAAGAAAAGAAACCATAGAACTTACTATCTGATCTCTTTGTCCTTACACTTAGAAACAGAAGACTAGAAAATAGAACTACTTCTCCAAAGCTCAGAGGAAACAGGCAGACAGACAAAAGACTCAGACACACACTTCCCTCCACCCAAAGTTGAAAAAATCCGGTTTCCTGATTGGTTTTCTGGTCAGGTGTTTCAGGTGAAAGAGACATTAACCCTTAGCTATCTGTTTATGACACGCCCCCCAAATTGCAGACAGTGGGAAAGCTCACTGGCGGCAATTTCCTTCTAGAACTTGAAAATAAACAGATTAATACAACACATGCACCTTTACATATACTACTAAGTATATAACTAACAGACTTTTACATTTTAAGAACACTTTTTAACTACTGGATTCTGGGAAACTCTCACGGGAGAGTGCATCAGCAACTTTGTTAGAAGCTCCTGTGATGTGTTGAATTTCAAAATCAAAATCTTGGAGAGCTAAACTCCAACGAAGAAGTTTCTTGTTGTTCCCCTTGGCAGTATGAAGCCACTTTAGTGCAGCATGGTCAGTTTGTAGTTGGAACCGCCGTCCCCAAACATATGGGCGTAGCTTTTCCAGGGCGTACACAATGGCATAGCATTCCTTTTCACTGACTGACCAGTGACTTTCCCTCTCAGACAGTTTCTTGCTGAGAAACACGACAGGATGGAAGTTGTGATCTGTTGCTTCCTGCATGAGCACTGCTCCTATACCACGCTCAGATGCATCTGTGGTTACTAGGAATGGTTTGTCAAAATCCGGGGCCCTGAGTACAGGGTCAGACATGAGCGTTGCCTTAAGCTGGGTAAAGGCTTTTTGACACTCATTAGTCCACTTAACGGCATTTGGCTGGGTCTTTTTGGTCAGGTCGGTCAATGGGGCAGCGATTTGGCTGTAGTGTGGTACAAATCGCCTGTAGTATCCGGCCAAGCCTAAGAAGGATTGGACCTGTTTCTTTGACCTTGGGACAGGCCACTTTTGGATAGCATCCACCTTGGCCTGTAGGGGGTTTATGGTTCCTCGACCCACCTGGTGCCCCAGGTAAGTCACTGTGTTTTGGCCTATTTGACACTTTTTGGCCTTAACAGTTAGTCCTGCCTGCCTGATGCGCTCAAAGACCTTTTCCAGGTGGAGTAGGTGTTCGGGCCAGGAGTCTGAAAAAATGGCCACATCATCGAGGTAGGCAACTGCAAATTCTCCCAGTCCAGCTAGTAGACCGTCTACCAGCCTCTGGAAGGTGGCGGGTGCATTTCGAAGGCCGAAAGGAAGGACATTGAATTCATACACCCCCGTATGGGTGACGAATGCTGACCTCTCCTTGGCAGGTTCATCTAGCGGTACTTGCCAGTACCCCTTGGTTAAGTCTATGGTAGAGATGAACTGGGCACGTCCCAACTTTTCCAATAGCTCATCAGTACGTGGCATTGGATAGTTGTCCGGACGAGTTACAGCATTTAGCTTACGGTAGTCCACGCAAAAGCGTATTTCCCCATCTGGTTTGGGTACCAGAACCACTGGAGATGCCCAGGCACTGGTAGATGGGCGGATTATACCCATCTGTAGCATGTTCTGGATCTCCCGTTCTATAGCAGCTTGGGCATGAGGAGACACCCGGTAGGGTGGGGTTCTGATTGGGTGAGCATTACCTGTATCAATGGAGTGGTATGCCCGTTCAGTCCGTCCTGGGGTGGCTGAGAACAATGGGGCGAAGCTAGTGCACAGCTCCTTGATTTGTTGCCGCTGCAGACGTTCCAGGGTGGTTGAGAGGTTCACCTCTTCCACGCCACCATCTTTTTTTCCGTCGTAGTAGACACCGTCAGGCCACTCAGCCTCATCTCCCTGGACTGTAAACTGACAAACCTGTAAGTCTCTGGAATAGAAAGGCTTGAGAGAATTAACATGGTACACTTTAGGCTTTAGTGAGGAATTGGGAAATGCTATGAGGTAGTTCACAGCTCCCAGGCGCTCTTGGACCGTGAATGGCCCTTCCCATGATGCTTCCATCTTATGGGCCTGTTGCGCCTTCAAGACCATAACCTGGTCTCCTACCTTGAAGGAACGTTCTCTGGCATATCTGTCATACCAGGCCTTTTGCTCTTCTTGAGCATCCTTTAGGTTCTCTCTAGCAAGGGCTAAAGAGTGTCGGAGGGTGCTTTGTAGGTTGCTTACAAAGTCCAGAATGTTAGTTCCTGGAGAAGGCGTAAACCCCTCCCATTGCTGCTTCACCAACTGTAATGGCCCCTTAACCTCGTGACCATACACAAGTTCAAATGGTGAAAACCCTAAACTGGGATGTGGTACAGCCCTGTAGGCAAACAGCAACTGCTGCAACACTAGGTCCCAATTATTGGAGAATTCGTTGATGAATTTTCTTATCATGGCCCCCAAAGTTCCATTGAACCTTTCCACCAGGCCATTGGTTTGATGGTGGTACGGGGTGGCAACCAAGTGATTCACCCCATGAGTTTCCCACAGTTTTTCCATGGTCCCTGCCAGGAAATTAGACCCTGAATCTGTAAGGATGTCAGAGGGCCAACCTACCCTGGCAAAGATGTCTGTTAGGGCCAGGCACACAGTGTTAGCCCTGGTGTTGCCTAGAGCTACTGCTTCTGGCCATCGGGTAGCAAAGTCCACTAAAGTCAGTACGTACTGCTTTCCTCTGGGCGTCTTTTTTGGGAAAGGGCCCAGAATATCCACAGCTACTCGCTGAAATGGGACCTCAATTATGGGGAGTGGCTGGAGAGGGGCCTTGACCTGGTCTTGAGGCTTTCCCACTTTTTGGCATACCTCACAAGACCGGACATACTTGGCAACGTCCTTGCCCATCCCCTCCCAGTGGAAGGACTTCCCCAACCGGTCCTTGGTTCTGTTCACCCCAGCATGGCCACTGGGATGATCATGGGCTAAGCTTAAGAGCTTCTCCCGGTACTTAGTGGGAACCACCAACTGTTTTTGCGGCTGCCATTCTTCCCGGTGTCCACCAGAAAGAATTTCCTTGTATAAAAGTCCTTGGTCTATAACAAACCGGGATCGATTAGAAGAGCTGAGAGGCGGTGGGGTGCTCCGTGCCGCCGCCCACGCTTTCTGAAGGCTGTCATCTGCTTCCTGCTCAGCCTGGAACTGTTCCCTTGAGGCTGGGGTCACCAGTTCTTCCTCAGACTGGGGACTTGGGCTTGGTCCCTCTGGAAGCGATGTAGGTGATGGGGTTGTTTCCGTTGCTGGTGAACCGCTCTCCGCTGGTGCACCTGAGGGTATTTCAGGCTCTGGCTGAGCCTTTTGGGTATGGCTGTCTTTTGCTTCTGCCAGTTCTGGCTTGCTGGCGCCCTCTGGCGTTGAGTTTGAAGATGTGGTTGCACTTGCTGGTGCTGGTTGCGGTTCCAGTTCCGGGCCTGGGACTGGAGATGCTGTGGCTGTTTCAGTGGTAGGCATGGAATCCGGGTCCACTGCCTCTGTCTGGGTCTCTGGTAACACAGACGGGGCTTCTGTGGACGGCTCAGGAACAGGAATGGGTCTGGAAGCTTGCCTGGTTTGGCTACGGGTAACCATTCCCACTCTCTTGGCCCGCCTCACCTGGTTGGCCAAGTCTTCCCCCAGTAGCATGGGGATAGGATAATTGTCATAGACTGCAAAAGTCCACATTCCTGACCAGCCTTTGTACTGGACAGGCAGTTGAGCTGTAGGCAAGTCTACAGCTTGTGACATGAAGGGGTAAATTGTAACTTTGGCCTTTGGGTTGATGAATTTGGGGTCAACGAAGGATTGGTGGATAGCTGACACTTGTGCCCCCGTGTCTCTCCACGCAGTAACCTTCTTTCCGCCCACTCTCAAATTTTCCCTTCGCTCCAAGGGTATTTGAGAGGCATCTGGGCCTGGGGATCTTTGGGGTGATGGTGGTGTAATGAATTGCACTCGCATGGTGTTCTTGGGACAGTTGGCCTTGATATGTCCCAGTTCATTACACTTAAAGCATCTTCCATCTGATGGGTCACTGGGCCGAGGTGAGTTACTGGAGACTGGTGAGGTTGAAGAGTAGGGTATCTGTGGCTTTACTTGGGTGGTATGTAGGGTCTTTGGCTGTCCTCGGTTGTAGGGTTTATGGTCTGTGTGCCCCCTGGGGTAATCGTTCCCCTTGACAGTAGCTTTTTTGCTTTCTGCCAGTTCCATCCATTTGGCTCCAATCTCCCCCGCCTCAGCGATAGTTTTGGGATTTCTATCTTGTATGTACCGTGTGATGTCTTCAGGAACACCATCCAAGAACTGCTCCATTTGTATGAGGAGGTTCACTTCTTCCAAGGTTTGAATGTTGTTTCCTGTTAACCAGGCCTCATAGTTTTTTGCAATGTAGTAGGCGTGTTTGGGAAATGACACCTCTGGTTTCCACTTTTGGGTTCTGAAGCGCCGACGGGCATGATCTGGGGTTATCCCCATCCGGTATCTGGCCTTGGTTTGAAAAAGTTTATAGTCATTCATTTGCGGCTTGGGCATTTCAGCTGCCACCTCTGCTAAAGGTCCACTGAGGTGTGGCCTTAATTCTACCATGTACTGGTCTTCGGGGATGCTGTACCCAAGACAGGCTCTTTCAAAATTTTCCAAGAAGGCCTCAGTGTCATCACCTGCCTTGTAGGTGGGAAATTTTCTGTGCTGTGGAGCAATAATTGGCGCCGGGTTGTTAGGGGTGGCTGGCACATGCAGCCCAGCTTTTGCCAACTCCAGTTCATGTTTCCTCTGTTTTTCCTTCTCTTCATTTTCTTTTTCCATTTGTTTTTGTTGTTTTTCCATTTCTTTTTGGTGTTTTTCCATGTCTCGGCGGTGGGCCGCCTCATCTTCTGCTTGTTTCCTTCGGTAGGCCACCTCTTCTTCTTCTAGTTTTCTTTTGTGTGCTGCCTCTTGGGCTGCCTGTTCTCTTTGGAAGGCTGCCAGTTTCATGTTTTCTTCCTTTTCTTTTATCTCCATCTCTTTTTGTTTTATTTCTAGTTCCTGTTTGTGTTTTTCCATCTCTCGCCTGTGTTCAGCTTCTTTGAATTGGTCTTCGGCCTCCATTTTTGTCCTGGTAGACATGGTTCCTGTTTTCTTGTGTTGGGGTGCCCTCCGGTGTTTCTCTTTTGAACTGCAGGCTCTGTTGCCTCCTGAAGTCTGCCTAGCAACAGTGTTTTTTTCCCTTTCTCTCTCTAGCTAATGTTCAATTAAGGGAAACCAGAAAAACCACTTTATTTGCATGCATATAAGTGCTGGTACTTGCCACCTAATGGGAGGGCTATTGCATGACAAAAGACCCTCAACAGTCTTCTCGCTTAACATGCAAACCACAAACTGCTAGAGAGAGCAGAAAAAAAAAATTCTCTCTGGTTCCCTTTTAAAACCAAACTGTTTCTCTCTGCTAAAAAGCCCTTAGCAGAGAAAAGAAAAATATAATATTCCTACTGGCTTCTGGATTCTGTCTATATCCCGCCACTGCCACTCATGACATAACCTTATTCCCAGATTTTGGACCTTAGCGTCCAAAATATGGGGGTTAGCATGAAAACCTCCAAGCTTAGTTACCAGCTTGGACCTGGTACTGCTGCCACCGCCCAAAAAATCAGAGTGTTTTGGGGCACTCTGGTCCCACTGAAAAACCTTCCCTGGGGACCCCAAGACCCAAATCCCTTGAGTCTCACAACAAAGGGAAATAATCCTTTTTCCCTTCCCCCCTCCAGATGCTCCTGGAGAGATACACAGACACAAGCTCTGTGAAACTACGCAGAGTGATTCCCCCTCTCCGTTCCCAATCCTGGAACAAAAGTACTTTGCTATTCCCCCAGAGGGAATGCAAAATCAGGCTAGCAATCCAACACACAGAACTCCCCTGATTTCTTCCTCCCACCAATTCCCTGGTGAGTACAGACTCAATTTCCCTGAAGTAAAGAAAAACTCCAACAGGTCTTAAAAGAAAGCTTTATATAAAAAAGAAAGAAAAATACAAACAAATGCGCTCTCTGTATTAGATGATACAACACAGGGTCAATTGCTTAAAAGAATATTGAATAAACAGCCTTATTCAAAAAGAATACAAATCAAAGCACTCCAGCACTGATATTCATGCAAATACCAAAGAAAAGAAACCATAGAACTTACTATCTGATCTCTTTGTCCTTACACTTAGAAACAGAAGACTAGAAAATAGAACTACTTCTCCAAAGCTCAGAGGAAACAGGCAGACAGACAAAAGACTCAGACACACACTTCCCTCCACCCAAAGTTGAAAAAATCCGGTTTCCTGATTGGTTTTCTGGTCAGGTGTTTCAGGTGAAAGAGACATTAACCCTTAGCTATCTGTTTATGACAGTGGGGTCCGAAAAATGGCACACAAACCATGACTAAGGCTAAGATTTTGTCATCCATAATTTTATTAAAAGTCATGGACAAAAAAGAAAAATTCACAGAAGCCCGTGACCTAGCCATGACTCAGAGCTCCAAGGTCCCCCCGCTGCCCACTCGGAGCTCCAGGGTCCCACCACCATCCATGGGGACTTGGAACTTAGGGGCCCCTTTCCGTCTCTGGTGGCAGGGGTGCCCTGCAGTTCCCGGCTGCTAAAGGTGGCAGGGGGAACCCTGCAACTCCCAGGTGCTGCGGGCTGAAATCATGGAAGTCTCTGGAAGTTACAGATTCCATGACTTCTGCAACCTCCATGACAAAATTGTAGCCTTAACCATGACACACATTGTTGAGGACTGCAAAATGACAACTTCTTGGAGGTGTTCATACCTTGAACATTGTTTATAAGAATGCTGTGGCTTGGATTGAAGGGATTGCATCTGCCAAACAAACAAACAACTGAATTTACTCCTTGTCTAATTAAAAAATAATTAGAAACTTGACATAACATAGTGTTCAAGGCCTCAACAGCACTATTATGTAAACGCTCTCCTACTTTCTGAGTTAAAGCATAAGGGTCAACTCTGGAACCACAGCTCTAAAAATGCTTTCATGGCTCATCAAGTTCTTGAACCTACAGATCTCCTATACATTTTCACAAAATTTTCCACACATCCCTGCTACCCTTTAGTCTTTGCCAGGGCTTTGTTTGACAGCTGAAAAAGGTCTGCTTGTTATCTTTTAACCAATCTAAAAAAAGGCTTCCCTTCAGCCTAAGGGAAGATTGACCCCTTTGTAGAAAGGTCCTGGGTTATCTTTTCTCCATTTGGAGGAAAAAGGGGGTTTCATTCCTACTCTTCAGTGAAATCTTGCACATCTTAAAGGCAAAAAATAATCCTTCAAGAAGCATCAAAGATTTAGCAATAAATGTCAAATATGGAGAGGATAGTTCTGCAGTAAGTACAGGACAAGGTTGGACGTTCCTCACTCTTTACCACATCCTCTTCTTCTTCCTCCCTCCATACAAAAGCGTTGTGTATGTACAGGCACTAACATTATTTACTTCTATTTTACTTTAACATTTTGGCATTCACCTTTAAGCCAAATTTTTTAAAATTAACTTTTCTGTTGCTGGTTTTGCTTTCCTTTCCTTCCATTTTCCAGTCTTTCAACCTATTTTCTGTTCTTCTGTTGTACATTTAGTGTCTCTTCCCATGTTCCTCAATATCTGCCTCTGTCTTTTCTCTTTCCTTTGACCTTCATGTATCTTGTTTTCTCTGCTACTTCCTTTCCTTGCATTGTTTTTTCTCCCTCCTTCCCTTCTCTCCCTGGGCCTTTCAATCCCCATATTTCTGTCTCATTCATCAACAATCTTCTTCCTCTCTTCTGTTCTTCCCTCTTATTCTCTCACTCATCATCCTACCCAAATCCACATTCTTCTTCACCCAAGATATATTAAAATTGGGAAACATGCAGAAAAGGACAACCACAATTATTAGGGTATGAAGTAGCTTTGATACAAGGAGAGATTAAAAAGACTGGGCCTGTTCAGTTTAGAGAAGAAATGACTAAGGAGAAATAAGATAGAAGTCTGTAAAATCATGAATGGTATGGAGAAAGTGAGTAGAGAATTGTTATTATCCCTTCACATAACACAAAAGCTAGAGGTCTAGGCAGCAGGTTTAAAACAAAGTATTTCTTCACACAATACACACTGTGGAACTTGTTGCCATGGATGTTGTGAAGGCCAAAAGTATAAGTGAGTTTAAAAAACAAACAAACTAGATAAGTTCATAGAGGATAGGTCCATCAATGGCTATTAGCTAGGATGGTCAGGGACACGACCCCATGCTCCAGTTGTCTCTAAACCTCTAATTGCCATTAGCATCTGGCACTGGCCATGGTCAGAGACAGGATACTGGGCTAGATGGACATTTGGCTTGACCCAATATGGCCGTTCTTAAGTCAAATTGTCTCCTGTCCTCCTCCTCCTCCAGCCTATGCCCTTCCGTTCTGCTTTATTCCTTTGCTCCCCAGAGTCACTGCTGTTAGTCTCTCCTTCTTGCCCTCTCTCTTCCTTTTGCCTCCCTCTTTCCCACAAAACAAGCAGCAGCCCTTAGCTCCACTCAGGAGCAGCCCATAAATACGACTGTCACTTCCTTCTGTTGTGGGAAGCAAGGACAGCTCCCAGCTCCACACCCTTCTGCCCCTCTGGAAGGACACCTGTGTGGAGTGAAGAGGCTGGCCTAGCTCCCTACAGAGCACAGTTCTGGCAGTTACTTCTCAACCTTGCTAGAACTGCACTAGATGGAACTAGGGAGTACTGTCTATTCTATGTCAGGGCTGAGAGTTTAACTGGGTCTGGAAGAATAATAACGGGGCTGAGAGTGCAACCCTGAACCCAACCTGCATCTAAAAACATTGACTTCTTGCTCTGCCTGTATTGGTCTCTCAATTTTTGTCACAACATGACACTCCTAATAAGTCACAAAACCATTGAAATTAGAGACAGAGAAGATGTACTGTGCCATTTTACTGTTCCTCTTGCTACAAACTGTTCCCTACAGTCAAATTTTGATTGCTTTGTGGAACCTAGTGAACTTGCATGAAGAAACTTGAGAAGATTTTCATTTTTGATTTTGTCTGATGACGCTAAATGGTATCTATCACATACAACACTTAGCTTCTAAGGAAACTAGGATATGACCCTAAATTAAGATTTCAAAATTGATACTGTTGGGGGTACATGCAGAATAAATGCTGACAAATTACAGGATAAGAATATGAATAAAACACCACTTGTCTCTCAACTCTACTGTCATCGATGCTATCTTCAGAGTGAAACCTGAATGAAATGTTAAACTAAGCAAATGATCAAGATGATCTCACAATTAAGCATTTGTCCTTAAAACTGAATTAGACAGCTGTTTTGCTGTATTGCAGCTAAATGAAAACTATGTAAAATCTACTTTTTCAATAATGATGAGTGTCAGAAACCAGCAAATCAAAGACTTTGAGGTATGCTCATGTCATAAACAGATAGCTAAGGGTTAATGTCTCTTTCACCTGGAAAGGAGTAACCTGAAACACCTGACCAGAGGACCAATCAGGAAACAAGACTTTTTCAAATCTGAGTGGAGGGAAGTTTTGGGTGTGAGTCCTTTGTTCTTTGTCTTGTGTCAGACCCTGTCGGCTATGAGAGTGATTTTTCTATCTCCTGGCTTTCTAATCTTCTGTTTCCAAGTTGTAAGTACAAGATAGTAAGACAATAAGGTTTATATCGTTTTTTTCTTTGTATTTACATGTGTGTAGTTGCTGAAATGTTTAAATTGTATTCTTTTTTGGATAAGGCTGTTTATTCATTTTTTTCTTTTAAGCAAATGATCCTGTCTTTGTCACCTTAATACAGAGAGACCATTTTTATGTCCTTTTCTTTCTTTTTTATATAAAGCCTTCTTTTTAAGACTTGTTGGAGTTTTTCTTTAGTGGGGACTCCGGGGAATTGAGTCTGCAGCTCACCAGGGAATTGGTGGGAGGAAGAAGTCAGGGGGAAAATCTCTTTGTGTTAGATTTACTAACCTGACTTTGCATACCCTCTGGGTGAGGGGGGAAGTACTTGTGTTTCCAGGACTGGAAACAGGGAGGGTGGAGTCCCTCTGTTTAGATTCACGGAGCTTGCTTCTGTATATCTCTCCAGGAACCCAGGGAGGGAACACCTTGAGGGGAGGAAGGGAAATGGTTTATTCCCCTTTGTTGTGAGACTCAAGGAATCTGAGTCTGGGGGTCCCCCAGGGAAGGTTTTGGGGAGACCACAGTGCACCAGGCACTGTATAGATCCCTGGCTGGTGGCAGCTTTACCAGGTCCAAGCTGGTAACTAAGCATGAAAACCTCCAAGCTAACACCCTTATTTTGGACGCTAAGGTCCAGATCTGGGAAAAATATTATGACAGCTCAAGAGAGTGCTCAGCCATTCACTCAGGTTGTTATTGTGCTGGGCATGGGGCCTATTCCTAATATGGCAACTAGAACTGATAAAAAAATTATTTATTAAAGTTGGCACTCAGACAGGGCTGGCTCCAGGCAACAGCGCAGCAAGCAAGTGGTTGGGGTGGCCAAGGGGAAGGGGCAGCACATCCAGTTCTTCGGCGGTGTGTCCCAAAGAAGAAAGTGGCAGGGTGGAGCTGCTGCCAAAGTGGGGCAGATCATGATCACGGCTTTTTTTTTTCTTCCCTCACCACTTTGGGCAGCAAAAACCCTGGAGCTGGCCCTGCTTAGAGACCCTCACCCTGCAGAGAATGTAATCTACAAACCCCCCTTTACATTTGTTTTGTATATAGTGATTATATATTGTGTTCATGGGTGCCACAGAAATCCACTGGGTAGGTAGTCTAACCTTAACACTGTTTCATGATGTGGCAAGCAGCTGGTGAAGTTCGACAAATTCTGATTTTGGTAATGCCCACTAGCAATGCTTTAGTTAAGTGAATATCAACTTTTCCATTGTAAACCTTGATTTCTGTAAGTTTATAACAGCTCTATAGAATTTATTTTTGTCAGAAGCGTGGCACAAAACACAAGGACTTGATACCAGAAAGTTATTTTATTATTTATAAGATTCACAAAACAAAAATCAGTCATTTTCATGTTACAGTATAAAATGGATAGATATTAACTTGTCTGCTTTTGTTCAATAAAATCATTAAATATGTCTGATTTTAGTAGTGTAATTTAGTAACTGACTGGTACAGAAATACAATCATAGTATTTAAGAGAAAAAATATTAAAAATGGATGAGATATAAAATTAAGTTGCTACTACACATGAAAGTACACCAAATGCCCTCTTGGTCCTAAGAATGGTAAAGTTCACCTGTCCTTCCCTAAGTTGATTTGTAATGCACCTTCTGATCAATGCCCCTTGTGTTAGCCATCCTTCTTAGGATAATCACAAGCCTTAGCTCTTTGCCCCTGGTCTTGAATGATATAATATATCCCTAGTTGGTCCCTCCACCTAATGTCTGCTTGAAAAAATGAACCACCATACCTCTAATAGAACTGGTCAGGAATTTTTCATCAAAACTTTTTTTTGTTGGAAAATGCCAATTCAGCCAAACTTTTGTTGGGAAGGTTTCTCAGGTCCAGGATAGAATTTCCATTCAAATCTACGAGGCGGGGGAGGAAGGGGGGAGAGAAAAAAAGAAAGAGACAGAGCCCACAATAGCCCAGTGGTTAGGCGACTCAGCTGGTATGTGGGAAACCCTGGTTCAAGTCTCTGCTCCACCTGATCCTGAGGAGGAACTTGAACTTGTGTCTTCCAGCCAAGTCCCCAAACAAAAAGTCTATAGAATCAGTTTCTCTTGCTCTCTGACCCAATGAGCATTTAATGATTTACATAAAGTGGAACAGCTCCAACAAGAGTGATTGAGGGGAGACTAGAGAGAAAAACTAATGTCTTTTGCATGGATTAGCAGATGCCACGTACAGGCTACTCCCCCCAGTACACTTCAGGAGAACGTCTTTCCTTTGGCTGTGTAGTGGGTCTGTAATGTAAGTGTTTCAGAGGTACTGTTGGATCCTTATGCTGTGCTTTTTGGGACACAATACCAGGTAGGCACTTTTCCTCTCCATGTAGTCAACCTCCTGTCTAGTTTTTGCATTGTCCCATTCTACATTCCTCCGTATGGTAGAACAGAGCAGAGATTAATGCATATTAAGATAAATTATATTTCAAATCCATTTTTGAAGCAGCCACTTCCCTAATTAAAGTGTTTGTTCAATAATAAATCCACTGTTTTATTTTAAAATTTTAATTCACTTTTTTTTTAAAAAAGAAACCAACTGCTATTTATACCACACCAGGTTCTGTGTGTGTATGCCTATATCCCTTCTCTCCATTTTTTATTTTGTTTTGAGATATTTCATAAGGCATGCAAAACATACAAGGCAGTCTGTTGAAAAGACCAAACTACCTTGAGCTATGAACAATAGTAATTAAATGGTCATCTATTCAGCACTGACATGTTGTATGGAAGAGGCTACATTTTGCATAAATTAGGATTTCTGAAACTGGTTATCAATGTAATGACTCCGTTCATTAATTCTATATTATATTATATTCAGAGAAATAGATTGTAGCTAGAGCTTTAATTATGCAATACATTTAAATACAAAGCCAGATTTGGGGATGTGCTCACTTATTATATTGAAAAAGAATCTGTTTCTTTTTGTTCCATGTCTGCATGGATTTATATAGGAAAATAACGGTATAAAACCTATTAAGCTACCAATGAGCTTCAGTCAAATAATGTCAAAGATCCCACTTAAACCTATAAAGAACTAAAGCTACCACTACAGAAATAAGCCACAATTGAGCTGTGAATAGGCTATTAGTGTACGGCACAGGTCTATCTGCCTCTGCCTTATGCCTTCAGCCATCCAATAAATGCAACAGCAGCCTAAGCGAGAGGCTAATGGTTATTAGAATATGGCTAACAGTGGTTTGTGTTAGGATACAGATATTCAGGCCTGTCTGCAAAGGCCTATACTTCAAGAATTTAGGTGTATTCTTATCACTTAGCTAGTTATAGAGATATAAAAGACAGAATCAAAATCACTGTCTCTGTATGGTCACATCCTCACACTCCAAACTAGTCACATTGAAATAAGGTGCTATTGGGCTATTAGGAATACAATCCTGTCTTGATATTCCTATTACCTCCAGAGAAAGGGAAGAGCCTAGAAGATGTAAAAGAAAACTTAGTTTTAATAGCATCCTGTCTGGCAAGAATTCACTTATCAATAGACACAGCTGGAAAACCCTTATGTCTGTATAGATGTAGTTGTGAAATCCTCACTTCTGTATTGTTTTGTATGTTTATTTGTATGGTCTCTGTCTGGTTCTGTGATTGTTTCTGTCTGCTGTATAATTAATTTTGTTGGGTGTAAACCAATGAAGGTGGTGGAATATAATTGGTTAAATAACCACATTACAGTATGTTATGATTGGTTAGTTAAATTTCAATAAAATAATTGGTTAAGGTATAGCTAAGCAAAACTCAGGTTTTACTATATAGTCTGCAGTCAATCAGGAAGTGGTGGGGGGATGAGAACAGGGACTGGGGATGGGGGATTTGGGATCATGTTTTGCTAAAGGGGGAAATGGGAACAGAAACAGGGACACAGACAGGGCTCTGTGGTGTCAGAGCTGGGAAGGGGGACATTACGGAAGGAAACTGGAATCATGCTTGCTGGAAGTTCACCCCAATAAACATTGAATTGTTTGCGCCTTTGGACTTCGAGTATTGTTTGTCTCTGTTCATGTGAGAAGGACCAGGGAAGTAAGAGGGTGAAGGAATAAGCCCCCAACAGTTTTTTTAACTTTTTTTAAAAAAGTTTCATTAAAAGAAGATACATAAACAACCTGCCAATATGAAAAGTGGCTCCTAGTCAAATTAAGAGGAAATAAGAAAAGTTTATAGATACCATTTTCTACTATTTTGAATCTCTCTCTTCCTTCCTTTCCCGCCCCTTTTCCAAAGTTCCTTGGAACCAGTTCAATTTGGAATATTGAAAAGCTCCCAGTTCAGCTTTTACACTAGAAAATTCAAAAAATGACTCAATGGCCCACGCATTGGCAGAGGTGCAACTCGGCATTTAGGAAGAAAGGGTAGCTCAAAAACTGTCACTTATTCATTTCATTCTTCTTCTCCTCTCCCACCTCCGCCACCCGACTTATCTCTTTTGACCCTTGTTGCAACTGTGAGATTTATCTTGTATAAATTAATAGGGATAATTCAGGGAATTAAGAATATTTTCCAGTAGTGCCATCCGTGCCCTGAAGCCTCTTGCATATTTTTACCCATGAAAATATAAAGGTTGATTTGCTCTTTGAATTTCTCCCTCTTTGGAGTACAATGCATTTAAGAAGATGTTGGTTTCCAACTGCCCAACCCTACTGCTTTCATTTGTTACAATTTATCTTTCTGGTTTTGCCAGGCAAAGCAGCAGCAAACCCTTGACATCCAAACGGGAAGTGCTGCCTGTGACTACTCCATGTGGAGTGCAAACTCAAACAGCCTTTCAGTTTTGACTGAAAAGGGTTATTTTCTTTGAAAAAAATATAACACAAAATATGGAAATAGTTTAAAGAAAATCCTTTTTCAGTCACAGCTGAAAGGCTGTTTGAGCTTCACTTCTCCTCTGGCTTTTGCAGGGACATTTCCTGCTTATGCACCAGGAACTGGAGTACCTTTAAAGCCCTTAGCTTTTACTATACACCACCACCCCACACCCTCCACATGCTCACACACAATCATCATGTATCGTGAACTGAAGGGGTTTTTCATGGCACTTTAGTTCCTGAGGCAGCAGGAGAAGAGAAAAAGAAAAACACATTTCAGAAAAGGCAGAGAGAGAGAAGTGGAGAAGGAAGGTAAAAACTGTTTACAGGCATAAATATCTTTGGGTAGTTTATAAATCACCTTAAAAAAAGAGGTAGGGAGAGGTATTAAAAAGCATTTTCCTCCTTTCTTTGCTCCACCCATTAAACAATGAAGGGATATTTTTGAGTGATGGGGTGCACTAGTGAGAGTTGGTACATGGCCAATTAGAACTCAGCTTTAGACAATCTGTATATCCAATTACATACTACCATATTCTTATGCACATGTAGTTTGGCTTTTGATTCACATCAGCTGCATAGGCTTCAATGAAGTTATGTCATGGATGAATAAGACACATGGAGGTATACCTTTTGCTAGATTAATTGAAAATGTGCCTGTGCACATATTTCAAGGTATATGATATTTTCCCCTCTTTTATAATCCTAAACCTACAGATAGTCTATTGTAATATAAAATACTATGTTCCTTAACATCAAATAAACTATAAAGAAACACTAGTATACTTTGAATCAAAATAAATACCTACAGAGATTGACTGTAAGCCTGCATTCTACCATTTCATCTTAATATTCTAATGACTTAAAAGACAGGCAAGTTTTGGAATATAGAAAATGCTACTGTAAAGGAAAGGGTGTAGCATGCTATAGCCTGAAAATTAGATACAAGATCAGAAGTCCTTTTAATCTTTGAGATTATCACTAATAAATTATGAGTTTATCTGTCCAAGTGAATCTTGACTTAAGAAGCTGAATGATAGACCTACAAAGTGAATGGATACTGAAATTCTATTGTCTCTCTCTCTCTCTCTCTCTCACGTGGTAATGTAATTAAAGTCCTGGGGAATCAGAATTTGTGGACACCTCATATTTAAGCCTTGTAGCTCAACAATCTAGGACACTGCTGAAGAAATACATTATTGTACTCTCCACAGTGACTATTAGTCAAATAATAGACTCTCTTTCACTTTATTTCTATTCCCCAAGTAACATTCTAGTAGGCAGTTTTACAAAGACAACTGTTATTAGAAGCAAAATCAAATTAAATTAAAACAAATTAAAAATGGGGATTAAGTTAGGGCAGAAACCAACAAAGAACAGAACATAAGACCATGAAGGTCATCTATGAAAAGGAAGCCTGCCAAAGCTGCCCAGTCCAATGACAACGATAGTTCGCCTTCATGAGATTGTGCACATATACATTCCACTGCAGGAGTATATGCACCCAATGCACTCAAGTTGGAGGAGACCTTTGCCAGCAGTACCACTAGGCAGAGCATGTGCTCCTGCTCACCTTGTGCTCTCAGGTAAGGGCATAAAAGGAAAGGGTCTGCCACCTCCCTCTCCATTCCCTCACACCACTATATGTAACATCCAAAGTAGCAGGGAAGGTGGGAGGGTTGTGGAATTTATATGTACGTGTCCCATCTCAAAGAACATTTACTGTACAAGTAACTAACTATTTTTTCTCTTTTGAGCAATTGTGCGCACAAAGGTTCCAGGTGACTCATCAGCAGTTCCCTTACAGGTAGAGGGGCTTTGGATCTTCTGAAGCAAGACTGTAACACCAACTCACCAAAGTTGGCATCACCACGAGAGACTTAAGTGATGTTGTAATGACCAGAAAAGTACATATACATGACCATGTTGCTGCTTTGAAGATAACAACTATTAGGATATTGGTGCAGAAAGGATTGTGGAAGTGGATTGAATCCTGATGGAGTGAGCCTTTATTCTTGGTGGAAGAGAGATTTCTGGAATATTGAAGCAGAATTTAATGCAATCAGAAATCCAATTAGATATTTACTGAGCTGACAGTGATTAACCCTTCATGCTCTTAGTAATGCTACAAAAAGCCAGGAAGAGATTCTGAAGGATTTAATGCAATCCAGATTGAAGAAAGTCTTCATACTTTGGCATTCTGTTTTGGAAGAATGAGGTTTTAGGAAAGATACCAAAAGATTAATGGTTTGATTAAGATGGAAAGCTGACACTACTGTAGGCCTTAGGGTGTGGTCTATGGACAATTGTCTTTTTGGAAGACTGTGAAAGGAAGAGAGCTTCAAGTTCTGAAATTCTCTTTGAAGAGAAGTGACTGCCACCAGAAATGCTGTGTTATTAAACAAGAGAGGTAGTGAAGTTGTAGCTATAAGTTCTAGAGGGTGGGTCATATCAGTTTGGAGAAGACTAGGTTGAGATCTCATACAGATACACCATCAGATACAGGAGGGTGAACGCTGAGTAGACCATTCAAGAATCAGGAAATGAGAGAGTGAGAGAAAATGGAAAACCCCTCTACCGGTTGATGTAATGCAGAGATGGAAACCAGGTGGACTCTCATAAAACTAACTGAAAGTCCTGATGATTTCAGATGCAACAGATACTTCAAAAACCATGTAATATTTTTGTGATTGGGTAATATGGATTGAGATTGTGCCCAAATCAAAATCCTATACACTCTGCTGTATAGCTGGCTTTAGTGGATACTTTTCTGCTGCTCACCAGGATGTCCTGATCCGCTCAGGAGCACATTTTCTCATGAGAATTCAACCAGAGATCATCCATGTCATGAAGTGGAGAGATTGGAGGGTGGGATGTAGAGACTTGCCCTGGTCTGATACAGGAGACAAGTAGAGATAAAGTTATTGATGAGTGGATGGAGAGTTGATGTATGTCTGTGAACCAATACTCAATACTGCCTTGGCCACACCAACTGGTCTTAAGAATTAATGTTGTTTTGTCTCTTTTCAGTTTCCTGAGTAGCCTCAGAATGAGAGGAACAGGAGGGAATGCATATAGAAGATGACCAGACCAAGGGAGAAGGAAGGCATCTGTGATGTAGCCAAGGCTGCCGTCCACCCTGAAGCACACCTCATGCATTTGTTGCTCAGGTTCATTGTGAACAAGTCTAGTACCGGGTAATCTCAGCGGTGGAAAAATCTAGATGAGAAGATCCTCTCATTGACCAGTCACGTTGGTCTATGGGGGTTGGACTTGAGGTTTTCAGAAAGAAAGACTATAGAGTCAACCCTTTCCTCTGAAAGGTAAGCCATGGCGGTCAGGGTGAAGGTCTGCTTCAAAGGAAGGTCATGCACTTTGTTGATTGCGGTTATGACATGTCCACATTTAGTTTCAGGCCCAAATGAGATGACAGCTGCCTGATGACAAGGATGCTGCTTTGGACCTTAATGACCTTAAGCTGCTTTGGTGCTTAATGTTCCACAAACTAGCCAATCTTCCTGGTAAGGAAATATTTGAACTCCAGAAAGGTGGAGATGGGCTGTACTATCACCATGCACTTGGTGAAGACCCGTGGGAATGATGACAGCCTGCAGGGAAGTATTATGCACTGGCAATGGCTGTTGCTTGCTATGCAACAAAGATATTTCACGTAGCCAAGAGATATAATCACATAGAAGAATGCATCCTGAAAATTGAGGGCAGCATATCAATCTCCAGGGAAGGAATAATAGAAGCGAGGGTGACCATCTAGAATGGGACAGACCACCAGATTTCTTTGGGACCAGGAATAGATGTCTTTCCCTCTTTGCTGGTAAGGAACTTCTTCTGTCACTCCCAATTCCAAAAGAGACTGTAATTCTTGAAGTAATACAATTTTATGAGAGGGGACCCTGAAAAGGGATGGGGAAAGTGGGTTAAGAAAAGGGAGGGAGGTGAAGTGGATAACATATCCCTCCTTTACTCTGCTGAACACCCACTTGTCTGTCGTGATGTTTTCCCAAGCACAGTGAAAGAGGGACAGGTATGATCTAAAGGGAAGAGAGATGGTTAGTGTACTGTTCTTAATTAAGAAATCAAAATGACTACTTGGAGGGTGCAATTGTCTGATGAAAAGGGCTTCCGGTAGACGAAGATGGCTGGTGATGTCAAGGAGGTCTTGATCTTTTGTTAGAAGCATACTGTAACCTCTGTTGGAAAGAGGGTTTAGAGTAAGAATGTGGCTTGAACTACAGCTTCCTTGTAAAGTCCTAGTGAACGAAGCATTGCACGGGAGTCCTTCACAGTTCACATTGCATCATCTGTTTTCTGGAAAAACAAGTTTAGATCCATCTAAGGGCAAACCTTCTGTGTTTTACAGCTCCTTTGGCATGCCAGAAGCTCGTAGGCAGGAAAAACGCCTCATGGAAATCACAGTGATTATGGAAGATGAGCTGTATCAGCAGCATCAATAGCTGCTTGAAAGGATGTTTGGGCCTTGGCAACTTGTCAGCAAATTTAGAAAATTGCAGAGAAATTAATAAAAGTTTATTTAAACAAGCCAGGCTGATAATTAGCCACTCATTTGAAGAGCAGTGGTGGCATAATTCTGGTCACATAAACCCAGTCTCTTAAATTCTTTATCCTTGGGAGTAGCTTTATGATAGGATTGACAAGACCATTTATTAGTAGCTGTGACCACCAAGAAATCGGGAACTGGATGAATAACAAAAAATAATCAAAATCTTAATGAGGGACTTGAGTCAGAAATCTCTCTTTGAGTCATAGTGGGGAATGAGGTACAAATAAGGATTTGTCCCTGATGTGGCCTTCACTAAGACATATCAAGCAGCTCTTATGCCTACTCGTGACAGGCATTACAGCGCTGCACATGGCACATTGCTTAAAACCTAGGGATTTTTTCATAATAAATCCTCTAGGTAACTATACTACACTAAATAAACTAACTAAGATCTATACACTACAGAGTTTGAAATGCTGGCTAACCAAAATGAATGCTAGCTCCAAATCTTGCCACAAGTGGTGAGAAGGAACTGAGAGAGATGTGATGGACACACCTCTTTTATGACCTCTCCTGAGAGCATGACAAGAAAAAGATTTCTTTCTTAGTCCTTAACTTGGCTCGAACTGTCTTACTAAGGGTTCTTGAAATGACCTTAAATGAGTAAAAGAAAATATAAGAAGAAGAAGTTGTGCTGTCTCCTTGACAGCTGACATCATGGAATGGAAAATTGTGAAGTTCAGGATTCCATCGTGATGGTTTGTGAAGCGTTCAGGGTTCTGGTGGCATTCTCTTTTGCATAATTTCTGCCATATTACAGAGATGCTTTATGTGCAAATCCCCACTACCTGAACAAATTTACTGCACAAATGTAACTAAATATTAGTGGAACTTTCTCTCTCTTCCAATTCTTCTAGGTAGCCAACGTGATTAGGAGTGTGCACCTTTTAGCTACTGCTAATCACCATACATTTTGGTAGCATCATATTCTCAGCTGGTTTGTTGTTTTCTAACAACTGTTTATCATCTTCACTGCATAAAACCTGCACAGCCAAAACAAACAATTTTTGTATTATCATTTTGTAAAATACAGTCTTGAAGCTGAAAGCGCCAGCTCTGTGCTTTAGTGATAAATTAGGCAGTGTGGTTTGCTTAGAAGGAAGGAAGGTTTTTCAAGCAGACATGAAAAGAATTCTAAAAGACAACAAAAATTACTTGAAACATTATGTTCCTGGAATAACCGTGCAAAATGTTTGCCTTGGCAGCAGATGCTGACCTTGTTGGGCGAAGCTAAGTGAGACTAGCTGAGTCTCCATGGCAAGTTCAGCTTGTTAACTCCATATTGGATATGGCCCGTCAGTCAGTGGAATCTAGGATCTATGCTCAGCAGTTCTAGGATAGAAACCTGAAGAACAGCCAAGCTTTGAGAGAAGGTTAGGGCTGGAATTTGAATTAAACTTCTTAATCCAGCCATATCCCAGGTAGATGTTCAGATACCAAGTGATGGGTAAGTAGATAGATGGTAATGTGGTGATTTTTGACCGTACTTAAATCAACTGTGTTTTAGTGCAGGGTGGAAATCCCACCAGTTCACTGACAAGTTACAATATTTGGCATAGAACTGTATACATAAGTGAGAACTTGTATATGTAGAATGATTCTATGCCGATAGTGTAACCTGTGACCTGGTGGCACTCCCTCTGTGAGAGTGAGAGATCTCTCTCTCTAATGGTCTCTCTTATACAGACACACATGACAACTGTACACTAGATATTACAATTTCACAATCTCAATCCGCAGGAGTACAGATAACTGCATCAGTCAGCACGCTAAATGTTATGCTATAGGCATCCACTGTGTACATTGTTTTTAGCTGCAGTAAAGCCAGTCTGGAAAGTCTATTCCTTCTCATCAAGCATTTCTAAAAATCATAATATTTTGGGAGTCCTTAAAAAACAAGATTTCCATATGAGGATTACTTCCTGCTGGTACGAGGTAGTTATTACAAGAGCATCAAATGATTCAAAATATGCGTTCATATTGGTAGCTATATTAAGAAACCGGAAGTGTAGGACAATCTATTGCTCTCAATCCTTCCTAGTGTGCTACTCTGACTAATGGCAATGGCTGTCTTTAAAGTTTAAATTTAAAGTGTAATAAAAATATGATTTAAATTACATTTCCATAAATGTCAAAGGTTTGCCTTAGCACTTGGATTTACCATAGTGGCAAAGCAATGAACCACAGCTATATACAGGGTAGTGTCTTATGTGAAAAACAAGAGGGCAAGATGTTTAAAGTAGGAATTCTGCTTCAAGGGGATGCCTTTCAAACAAAATCTAATAATTAAAATAGGAAAGTGAAAGAAAATGCCACTGCCATCAAGCTCAGCATTTCAATTCAATATTTTAGAAAAATGAGTTAAGTCCTGTGGTACAATTTATAACAAGGTGTGTGAATTGCAGAAACTTCTTGGCAGTCCTCATACACTATCTGCCACGTAGCACAGATTTCCAATATGAATGGCATGGATAATGAAATCAATGGAAATCCAGCACACACTAGTCAGTAAAAATAGTTTCTAGCCCTGTTGCTGAATACACATGCTGAATCCCAAAGCTCTGTGTTCCTATGTGAGGCTGTTTCTAATGGGTGCAATATGTACAGGAACAGGGAAAATCACAACTTAATCAGTTGTGTATAGATATGCACACTGTTTACATGTTGGCAGAAAACAGCAACATTTAGGTTTAATTTTGCTTGTGCATGCCTGTCAATGCTGCCATATGACCAAAAAGCCAGCTCCTGACTCTGCTGTGATGAAGGCAAGAGAGTAAAGGCTACTCCCTTCACCTGATGTTCTTAACCTTCATCTCTATCGTACTCATCCACATAACCAAAGATAGTTTACAGAAGGGGAAGGGGCAAAGAGAAGAGGACATTGAATGGGGATCAAAGGAAGGACCTCAGTAAACACACAGAAAAATCACTTTTAAATGCTGAATGAAATCTCTCTCTCATTTAACCTGTCTGGGCTTCATTTCCCTGTCTGTAAAATGGGAATAATAATTCTTCTCTAGTTTGCAAGAGTATAGTGAGGATAAATACATTAAAACACTGTGAAGCACTTTGAGGTATATTGATGAAAAGTATGATGTAAGATATTGGCATTTTCTAGTGAAAGTTATGATTTGTGGATTATTGAAGCAGTGCTGCGATGTTACATATCCTCTTAGAGGCTTTTACTGTATTATAATCTGCTCTTCTTATCATTACATTATTACTACTGGCCACCACCTACCTTCTCTCGAAAGTTAATAAAAATGGAACACATTTCATTTTCATATTAAAAATGCCTTGCAAGGGAAAGAACTTTTCAAGCTTTATAAAAACATGCTACAGTATTCCATGGTGATAGTTCAAACCCTGCCATTTTATAGCAATGATGCTGCCATGTTTGGGCTGTTACTCTAGAATACTAGCGAGCTTTTTCTAAGGACAGGATGGCTAAATGAGCTTTATTTTGACATTCCTATTACCTTGTTCTAACACGGCACACTTTTCTACCCATCACTTCAAAAGCAGAAAACCATCGCCATGGTGTACCTGTGAATGAGGCAAGCATACTAGGTTGTTAAGGCGAGCACATGGGTTTGGGGGAACTTGGGGCTGGTAGTGTGTTGGGGTCACTTTACTAGTTATAATCCAGGAAACCAGAGTGGAGCTTTTGGGCACAGACAGGCTGATGAACCAGAGTTATCTAGGACACAGACACTCCACAAAATTCAAAATGATCTTGACAAATTGGAGAACTGGTCTGAGTTCAACAAGATGAAATTCAATAAAGAAAAGTACAAAGTACTACACTTTGGAAGGAAAAAAAATCAAATATGTTAAGGGCTGCTACAAAGAGGATTGTGATCAGTTGGTCTCCAGATCCACTGAAGGTGGGACAAGAAGTAATGGGCTTAATCTGCAGTAAGGGAGATTTAGGTTAGATATTATGGAAAAACTTTCTAACCACAAAGGTAGTTAAACTCTGGATTAGTCTTCTAAGGGAATACTCATCTTGGGAGGATTTTTAAGAACAGGTTGGACAAACAGCTGCCAGGAATGGTCTAGGTTTACTTGATCCTGCCTCAGCATAGAGGGCTGGACTTGGTGATTTCTAGAGGTCTCTTCCAGCCCTAATTTTTATGATCCTGTGCTGATCCTACAGCAACCTTTCATGTTCCTGAGCTTTTTCCTCTTATGTTTAAAAGCTGTTGAATATTTGCTTAACCTCACAATGCATTACAATAATAGAAAACAACAAAGAAAAGAGATAACAGCATTTGTCCCTCATTGTTTTTGTAATATCCTTCATGCACCAGTGCCCATATCTGTTTGACTCAATATACAGGGATCAACAATTCATGAACATTCTCTGCAGTACCTATTTATAAAATGGTTGGCAAAATCAACAATTTCAGAGCAAAATATCCAAAAGGGAAGATAGCTGTGTATGACATGGGAAATGTTTCTATGTACGTGACTGCATCTTTTCATATTGCAACATCAGCATTTGTTTAGATGGCATTCAATCCTGTCAGCCTTACTTATGCAGTACTACCTTACCTTACTCTGCAAGTATTCCCATCTACTTCAATGTGTTACACAAAAAGTACAGTGCTATTCAATATATGAGTAAGACTTCAGAAATGCACCTCAGAATGATAACAGCAATTTAAAAATTATTCCATGGTTAAGCTTTCTATCTTGTCAAAGCAAGCATGAGACACTTTGAATGCTACTAGAAAAACAAGGGGCAGAGTTAATTTCGTAAGTGTGCATAAATTGGACAGCTTCTCGCCTGAGACGAAAAAAATATAGGCCAGCATCTGAACATAAGTGTCATGCTCCCAACCTAGTGTGTGGGGACTGCAGAAAGGAGGGTCTTAAGTCAGCTTTATTTATTTAGCTAGTTAGGCTTTACCCTGTCTCTCCTGACAATTCCTGATGCTTTTCTTGTATTTTCTAGAGCCCACAAGCTAGCTTTGTTCTTCCATACAGCAGTGAATTTAACAAGGTTGGATGGATGTAACTGAGGGAAGAATCAGACTCAATGCCTTTTCTGTGATTGTTCAAAGTATTGTTTTGGTTTAGAATCAGAATGGGACAAGACCTCGAGAGGTCATCTTGTCCAGTCCCCGGAACTTGTGGCAGGACTAAGTTTTATCTGGACCATTCCTGATAGCTATTTGTCTAACCTGCTCTTAAAAATTTTCAATGGTGGAAATTCCACAACCTCCCTAGGCAATTTATTTCAGTGCTTAACCATCCTAACAGTTAGGAAGATTTTCCTAATGTTCAGTCTAAATCTCCCTTGCTGCAAGTTAAGTACATTGCTTCTTGTCCTAGCCTTAGAGGTTAAGAAAAACAAATATTTCTAAGAAAATATTTTTCTTCCTCTTCCCTGTAACAACATTTTACATACTTGAAAACTGTTATCATGCCCCTTCTCAATCTTCTCATTTCCAGACTAAACAAACCTATTTTTTTCCCAATCTTCCCTCATAGGTCATGTTTTCTAGACCTTTAATAATTTTTGCTGCTTTTTTCTGGATCTCTCCAATTTGTTCACATCCTTCCTGAAATGTGGCTCCCAGAACTGGACACACACTCCAGTTGAGGCCTAATCAGTGCAGAGTAGAGCAGAAGAATTACTTCTCGTGTCTTGCTTACAACACTCCTGCTAATACATCACAGAAGGATGTTCGCTTTTTTTGCAACAGTGTTACACCGTTGACTCTCATTTAGCTTGTGGTCCACTATGACCCCCAGATCACTTTCCGCAGTACTCCTTCCTAGGCAGTCATTTCCTATTTCGTATATGTGCAACTGATGGTTCCTTCCTAAATGGAGTACTTTGCATTTGTCCTTATTGAATTTCATCCTATTTACTTCATACCATGTCTCCAGTTTGTCCAGATCATTTTGAATTTTAATCCTATCCTCCAAAGCACTTGCAAGCCCTCTCAGCTTGGTATCATCCACAAACTTTATCAGTGTACTCTGCATGCTGATATCTAAATAACTGATGAAGATATTGAATAGAACTGGACCCAGAACTGATCCCTACAAGACCTCACTTGTTATGTCCTTCCAGCGTGACTGTGAACCACTGATAACTACTCTCTGGGAACAGTTTTCCAAACAGTTTTGCATCCACCTTCTAGTAGCTCCATCTAGATTGTATTTCCCTAATTTGTTTATGAGAAGGTCATGCAAGACAGTATCAAAAGCTTTATTGAAGTCAAGATATACCACATCTACTGCTTCTCCCCTATCCACAAGGCTTGCTACCCTGTCAAAGAAAGCTATCAGGTTGGTTTGACATGATTTGTTCTTGACAAATCCATGCTGACTGTTACTTACCACCTTATTATCTTCTAGATGTTTGCAAATTAATACAGAAGTTAAGCTGACTGGTAATCCCCCGGGTTGTCCTTATTTCCCTTTTATATAGATTGGCACCATATTTGCCCTTTTCCAGTTCTCTGGAATCTCTCCCATCTTCCATGACTTTTCAAAGATAATTGCTAATGGCTCAGATATGTCCTCAGTCAGCTCCTTGAGTATTCTAGGGTGCATTTCATCAGGCCTTGGGGAATTGAAGATATCTAATTTGTCCAAGTAATTTTTACCTTGTTCTTTCCCTATTTTAACCTCTTCTGATCCTACCTAATTTTCATTGGCATTCACTATGTTAGACATCCAATCACCACCAACCTTCTTGGTGAAAACCGAAACAAAGTCATCATTAAGCATCTCTGCCTTTTCCACATTTTCTGATTATTTTTCCCCTCATTGAGTAATGGGCCTACCCTGTCCTTGGTCTTCCTCTTGCTTCTAATGTATTTGTAGAATATTTTGTTACCGTTTATGTCTCTAGCTAGTTTGATCTCATTTTGTGCCCTGGCTTTTCTAATTTTGTCCCTACATAATTGTGTTGTTTGTTTATATTCATCCTTTGTCATTTGACTTAGTTTCCAGTTTTTGTAGGACTCTTTTTTGATTTTTAGATCATTGAAGATCTGGTTAAGCCAGGAGAGTCTCTTGCCATACTGCCTATCTTTCCTATGCAGTGGGATAGTTTTCTCTTGTGCCCTTAATAATTTCTCTTTGAAAAACTGCCAACTATTTTCAGTTGTTTTTCCCCTTAGACTTGCTTCCCATGGGATCTTACCTACCAACTCCCTGATTTTGCTAAAGTTTGCTTTCAAGAAATCCACTGTCTTTATTTTGCTGTTCTCCCTCCGACCCTTCCACAGAATCATGAACTTTATCATTTCATGATCACTTTCACCCAAGCTGCTCTCCACTTTCAAATTCTCAACCTATTTGTCAAAATCAAATCTAGAACAGCCTCTTCCCTAGTAGGTCTTCACCTTCTGAAATAAAAAATGGTCTCCAACACCTTCCAAGAACTTGTTGTATAATCTGTGCCCTGCTGTGTTATTTTCCCAACAGATGTCTGAGTAGTTGAAATCCCCCATCATCATCAAAGTCCTGTGCTTTGAATGATTTTGTTAGTTATTTAAAAAAAAGCCCCAGCTACCTCTTCTTTTTGACTGGTGCTGATTGCCTGTTTCAAGGATTTTCTAACAAGGGTGAGATTCTGTTGGCAAAACAAAACTTGCAGTTTTCAGACAACAAAGTTACGAGGAGGAAACATGCAATTTCAAGCGACATGCAAACTCAGCTAAAAGATGACTTGGAAATACGTGACTGGTTTTCACTGCAATTCGATAAGTCGACAGATACAGCACAGTTGGTAGTTATGGTAAGAATGGTATTTACTGACTTCACCGTAAAAGAAGGGTTACTAAAAGTATTGCCTATGAAAGGGGGAATAAAGGGTGAGGACATCTCTAAATTATTCAAATCATACACAACATCAATTAGTATGCCACTACACAAGCTGTCTGCGATCACCACTGATGGGGCACTAGCAATTATGGGCAGTGCCAATGGATTCATTGCACTCTGTAAGAAGAATTAATCCTTTCCAAACTTTATGTCTTATCATTGCATTATCCACCAAGAAGCTTTGTGCATCAAAGTTCTTTCTTTTCAACATGTCATGAATGTCCTTATTAAAATAATTCACTCTGTTTGAGCGAAACCTTTGCAACACCAAATTTTTAAGGTCCTGTTGGAAGATGTTGATGATAAACAATCTGATCTTATCTTGCACACAGAAGTATGATGGCTGAACAAAAGGTAAAGTTCTTGCATGTTTTTTAAGCCTAACTGAAGAGATTGAAGAATTTCTGAAGTCCACAAAACAGAATTTCGAGCAACTAGAAGACACCAGCTGCTTAATGGACTTGACTTTTTTTGCTGACATCACTGACAAATTGAATATTTTAAATCTTGAGTTCAAGGGAAAAGATAAACATGTGGCTCAAATGGTAGGTTCTGTAAAATCATTCAAAGCAAAACTGATCTTGTGGATGTCACACATGAAGGTAAAGTCTCTCATACATTTCCCAAGTATGAAGAAAATGGTATGTAACAGTGATTTTAACCCATCACCATTTGTTATCCACATTCAAACACTTCTGGAACAATTTGAAAAGCGATTTCACCAGTTCACCATCATTGAGCCTGTAGTTGCCTTTCTTGTGAATTCTTTAACTTGCCAAATAGAGGCAACAGAAATGGCTACATCAATTGCGAGTCTCATTCAAGTAAGAACAGAAGACGTGGAACTGGAGATTTTGGACCTTCAGAATGATATTGTTCTAAAATCCTGCATAACAGATGAAAACTTTTGGAATCTGGTTGACCGAGAGAAGTTTCCTATCTTAAAAAATGTAGCATACAAAATAAAATCTTATTTCGGTTCCTCTTATCTACGCAAAGTTCTGTTTTCAAGAATGAACATCATAAAATCAAAATACAGATCTCAGCTTACAGATGCCCATCTTGACGATTGTTTATGAATGGGAATATCATCCTTCTTTCCCAACTACGAAAAATTGGCTGAAGAAATGCAGTGCAAAAAATTCACACTGACTTTATTAGAAAAAAAACATGTGAATTAATGATACCTATTTTCCATTAAGTGCTGATGTGCACGTTATGATTAACTTGTGTTTAACTTTTTTCATGTTTGTTTGTTTTCTGAAATCCAGATACAAGTAACAATACAAAGAATATTTTTAATTAACCATAACTGGCTATCTATGTTAAAGTAAGAATAATAAATATATTTGGACCAGCAGTTGAACAATGTTTTACTTTTTAAAAATAAATAAGATGAAAACTGTTTATGACATTTATTTTGTAAAAACTCCTTAATTTTTCTTACAGGTAGATAAAAAAGAGCAAATTCACATGGTAAGGTGAAAGACTAATTTCTGAATAATTTAATTAATACTTTTTACATGTAAAATTACCTTTTTTATCTTTTGAATTCATATTATGTAATATTAAATATGATTTTTTGTATTATTTAATGTACAAATACAAGATATTGAAAATTGTTGGCGCCCGCCACACTTTTCTGAAAACATGAATGTGCTACTGGCCACAAAAAGGTTGGGGACCACTGCTCTAGTAGCTTTAATTCCCTTTGCAAGGTCCAACTCTACATGGCTTTTGGCCTTTCTCATTTTATCTCTACATGTTCTGACCTCAATAAGGTAGCTTTCCTTGCTGATCACTCCCATCTTCCACTCCTTGTAGGCTTTCTGCATTTTCTTAACCACCTCTTAATCTTAATCATTGCAAAACAATACAATACAAGTGAGTCAATTCCCATATCTTGTTAGGAATGAGAAAGCCAGTGAGGATATCCAGAAGCAAATGTCCTCAATTGGTGACAGCTGTATTAGGCAGCTTCAACAAGATTTGGTTGTGGAAAACCTACAATTTAAAGACCAAATTATAATATCTTAACAGATGGACGTGAAAGTTGGAAATCCACAGAGGGTATACATATCTAAATGCCTTTGAAAGAAAATGCTATAGAAAAAATACTAGGTATTCAATGCATGAATTTACAAGAAATGCTGAATCTGACAAAGAATTTAACTCCTCCTTATCTCCATTGGGCCACTGGGCAGCTGGAGAAGTACACAAAAGGATCCCTCCATTATAAACTACTCAGAGAATGAACATTCATGGGACTCAACAAATAGAAGACATGCACAGAGCGACACAGCATAAACAGGTATAGTGGAGCCCTGTTCATTCCCTATGCAACATCTGATGGCATGGGAAAACTTCAGATTCAGAATAGCATCTAGCATCAGTCATTTCCCCTGTGGGGGAGCGTCAGAAACGAAGTGCCACATCAGAGCCTATCAGATGTTGTCACTACAAGACCTAACAATTTTATTCTGATTAAAGTATCATTTAGTTCCATCAGACTCCATTCCAAAAAAAGGAAAATCATGAAGGAAGTTATACTGCATACATTCTGCCCATAATTTCTACTACAGTTTTGAATATAATACTCCCAAAAAACGCTTTCAGCTTTTTCTACAAGCCTACATGATATGCTTCAGAGCACCTGCAATTGCTTGGCATTTCCAACATTTA
This sequence comes from Gopherus evgoodei, assembly GCF_007399415.2. NCBI lineage: Eukaryota > Metazoa > Chordata > Testudines > Testudinidae > Gopherus > Gopherus evgoodei. The sequence continues at coordinate 188,170,450 of NC_044322.1, forward strand.
TCGGATGCTGAGGATAAGTCTGATGTATGCTGTAATTCATAATTAGTTTGATTTCACTATTTCATAGGATTTTCTCCTGTTCTTCCTAGTCAAGTTTGCCACTAATCTGCATATCAAAAGTATTTCAGTATATTTATAGCAATATACTTTAAACACTCAAAAAGTATTAGCACGTTGGCATTAATATAATCAATTTTTTCTGGCATTTCCCCTTTTCTTTCCTCCCAACCCATTCATTTTACACACAGACAAAAATACATATGTAGGTTTGACTGCTAATTATTTTCCATCTCTGAATACATATTACGCATCCATATATAAAATGTCTATCTTGCTTTTGTCTTCCTTACCTCACCCTAATCCAATGAGTGAATTTTTCCTTGACATCACCACCATCATACAGTTGCATGAAAATTTGATCACAAAAACTTGCACATGTTCTTATCTGTAGTGTTACAAACAATTTCAACAAAAATCTGTGCTGATTTTTCAATTGGTCATAGAGAAAGAAAAATATAAAAAAAGTTTTAGATTACCTAGTATAAGTGGTCTTTAGACATTTTAAAATAAGTGTTTCATTCAAATTGCACCCATTTTGGAAATACACATTTCAAAAAAGTTTATCTTGCAGATAGTGATTCCTCCATCTTTCTCAGGCTGCCTGTATTGTATTTATCAGGCGAGACACTATTCTCTGCATACACAATACTATTTTCCCAAACTTTTGAAGTATGTATCATGATGCGATATGCTCAGTGCTCAGTTCCCATTTCAGTACCTAAATAAAGTTGCCAGATTTTTCAAAAGGTGCCTGAAATCCTCCATGAAAACTCTGCTCATAACCTTTCTAAAGTCTATTGGAAATGAGAAGTACAACTTAAACTGGATCATATTGCTGAGAATAAGTGCATTTTGCAGCAAGCCTACATCATCTGTGAAACTAAATACACTCAACCATATACATGCCAAGAAGATAAATTACAAATAATCCTATGACGGAGTGAACAGTTTGACATATTACCTCTTGTTCCATTCATAAGCTTATTCAGTGTAATTGCTTTTCTATAAAGGAGATGTGAGGTAGCTCATATACTGAAAAAGTAACTGTTTAGAAATAAACACTACCTTTTTAACAATCAGTTTTTGCCTTTTGTAAATCATCATGAACACATGCAGAATTCTTTTCAGGGGGCACAGAAACTCACTACATATGTTACATTGACTTTTAAAGTTTTGTAACACCATACACCCACTTTGCATCTGTCTTCCACTGATGCATCTCTTCTGTCAGCCAGGGAATCTCTAGACTCAAGCAACTAAAGCAGGCATTAACTTTGTCTCAAGTTTAAAATATTTTTCATCCAATGCATGAGGAAATTCAATGTTACAGTTGCAAAAGTAAATGCAAATTGAACCCATTGCACATATATTGACATATTTAAGTGTCCAAGACTAATCTTCAAAATACTGTCCTACACCAAAGTCTAGCTCTTCTGAATTTTTTAAATAATTTCAAACACTGAATTAACTGCTGGGTTTTGTTTTTCCTTTTTCTTTTTTTTGCCATGGTATTATAAGCATTCCAAGAGGTCAGGTTAGTTTTAGGTTCAAAAAGATTTTTTTTCCCTTCTTTTTAAAGATGGGGGGGGGCAGAGGTAGAGAAACATGGCTAGCCACAGATAGAGAAGCCATAAATTGTCCATATCTAGCTTCTACTTACAAAATGTAGTAAATCTTTTTAAGACAGGTACAAATAGCAAGAACAGTGCCATCCAAGTCTATTTATATGACCAACAGCTAAGATCTCCTCCTCTGAACAAATTCTACGCTTTATAATCCCCACTCAGAAACTATCTTCTGCTGCTCAGTCTGGTTCAGTCATGTCTGAAAACAAATTTGCATTCAAGTGCAAAACTGGGTGTGCTCTCTGTTGGTCATGCTGCCTTTCTGATTCAGGGATTATGCAAATAGGTTGTCCTGCACTCTGGACTAACCCGAACACTGTCTTGCCAAACAAAAAGGGACTCTCAGTCAATTGCCTGCATTTCCCCATCAAAAAATCAAAGGCATCCTCCCTTATCCTATCTTAAGGTGTCCTTAAGCAGGTACCATTTAAATATAACTTGTTAGTGAAAAAAGTTTCCTTGTTCTGTCAATGAACTTGGGCTCTGGATCATCTCCAGGAACTAAGAGGTATATTTCCATCATATGAAACCTGCTAGAAAAAGCATTTAAAAGTTTTATATTATTTGCCACCATACTAAACTATAAAAAATTTCCCAGGATCTAATTAATCTTTTATAGTGTTAATGACTTTCACATCTATTGATTGGAAAACAATTAATGATATTGACAGACCATCCGGCATAATTGCCCTTTCCCCTTCCCAAAATATTTCTTCACCTACATTACCTCACTAATTTAAAAGCTGGTCATTTTCTATTAGGGACAAAATGGTCATGGCTGAATGAGAGACTGAACTAGAAAAGGAATGAAGGCAGCACCCTGAATAATCAAGTGTCAGCATTTTTGTTTTCTGCCTGGATATCTTTAAACGACTCGTGAACCTTGTAACTGGGGTTCAGTAGTGTATAAAAGTTAGGTCAAATTCTTCCCTCAGTCACATCCATGCAGTTGGGAGAATGTTGCCCTAGTTTAGACAACAAATAATTGCCTCTTAGTTCATCCCAGTCAAGCAGGTCATCAAGTGTTCAGAAGCTGCAATATGCACAACATGGATTTCATTATTGCAGAATGTCAAGTATCAGAGAGGTAGCCGTGTTAGTCTGGATCTGTAAAAGCAGCAAAGAATCCTGTGGCACCTTATAGACTAACAGATGTTTTGGAGCATGAGCTTTCGTGGGTGAATACCCACTTCGTCAGATGCATGTAGTGGAAATTTCCAGGGGCAGGTATATATATGCAGGCAAGCTAGAGATAATGAGGTAGTTCAGTCAGGGAGGATGAGGCCCTGTTCTAGCAGTTGAGGTGTGAAAACCAAGGGAGGAGAAACTGGTTTAGTAATTGGCAAGCCATTCACAGTCTTTGTTTAATCCTGAGCTGATGGTGTCAAATTTGTAGATGAACTGAAGCTCAGCAGTTTCTCTTTGAAGTCTGGTCCTGAAGTTGTTTTACTGCAGGATGGCCACCTTAAGGTCTGCTATAGTATGGCCAGGGAGGTTGAAGTGTTCTCCTACAGGTGTTTGTATATTGCCATTCCTAATATCTGATTTGTGTCCGTTTTTCCTTTTCCATAGGGACTGTGCAGTTTTGCCGATGTACATAGCAGAAGGGCATTGCTGGCATATGATGGCGTATATTACATTGGTGGACGTGCAGGTGAATGAACCGGTGATGGTGTGGCTGATCTGGTTAGGTCCTGTGATGGTGTCGCTGGTGTAGATATGTGGGCAGAGTTGGCATCGAGGTTTGTTGCATGGATTGGTTCCTGAGCTAGAGTTCCTATGGTGCGGTGTGCAGTTACTGGTGAGAATATGTTTCAGGTTGGCAGGTTGCATCTGAGGAAGTGGGTATTCATCCACGAAAGCTCATGCTCCAAAACGTCTGTTAGTCTATAAGGTGCCACAGAATTCTTTGCTATTATTGCAGAAAGCACATTTGGTGTTCCAGGCCTTTGATCAGAGCTGTTTGAGCATTAGAATATGGAATCTGGGCACCTATTGTGATTTAAGCAGCCAAATATGAAAACATGACCCCAAAAAGGCATCTGCTTATACGGAAGAGATTTTTAACAGAACCAGTTTATAAGTAATGCACAGTTACTACTCTGGAAGTGCAACTTGCTCATTGCAATATAGTGAAACAATCTGGACTTTCACTATATCCTAGTTCACTGTAAGCAGAACTCACTGTATTTGTTACCAGAAACTATCATTTAACAACCCTAATTAATCATAAGCTTTTAATAGATATCTACAATTATTCACCCTTTAATGTTTCACCAGATGCTGCAGAACAGAAAAAGCACCATACTAATGAGATAGTAGCACTTCCTTGAAAAGCTCTGGCAAAGTCACAGTATCAGCAATGAGTACCTGATATTTAAATATGATCTATGGAAAACAAATGTTGTCAAAGACTGAAACAAGCAGACATCACATAATAGGGCATAATTTCAACATTTGTCTATATTGATGAAGATGTTCCATAGACAGTAAAGAAACTGTTTATATGCTAGACATACTGCAGGACAATCTGTACTTGAATTCATCTATACATACATATCACGTGCATGCACATGCACACGCGACATCTTGCACTAATTACATTAATCAGGAATCTCAATCAAATTTAGAGCCCAACTGTAACCAACTATGTCAACAATTACAATAAAAAAGTAGATCTACACTGCACACTCACAGTGACACGGAGTACGCACACTGCACACGCACAGTGACATGGAGTACGCACACTGCACACTCAACCCTGCAGAGTATTATTAGCTGTGTAGCTGCTGAGGCACTGCTTAGACAAGTCAAGGCATGTCTGAACCCTGTGGGTATGTACCCTACATGGCTCTCTGCACACCCAAGCACAGCTTCCCACATCTACACTATTTTTAGCAATGTAAGGTCCTGCTGCCAGGGAAAGGCTCCAGCAGCAGGGAAAAGCTAAGCACTCCCCCACTGCCTCTGCCTGCAAGAGTTTTTAATTGCTATTTATGTATCACTATACACTGCAGTGAGGACGCAGAGCTTTGCACTGCAGCATGTAGCTTCACATATCCTACATGCCACCACCAACGTAAACAAGGCCCTAGAACTTTGTCTTTTGTTTCCAATGGACAGCACAGTAAATGGAGTCTGGGAAAAGGAGACAAGCGGAGACAAAACAATTAGAAAATTCTGAGGCGTGTCAGTGTCAGGACAGTGCTGGGAAGGATACTCTGACAACATGTAGAACCATAAAGGAAATTTTCCGCATCGTTATGTAAAGAAATGATTTTGTAATAAAAATAAATAGAATATTTGAAGGTTGGTTATGGAATCATTACTGGAGACTTCTAAGACAGGCTAGAACAATATCACTCCTGAGTATTTGAGTGCCTGTTCTCAAGTGAAAACTACCATATGGCATCATTAGTTTTAACAAAATTCACAGCCAAAACCACAAAACCCTTCTCAGTACCCAGCAACTTGGCCCCATTTTAATCAGGAAAAAAAAACACCACTTGGTTTCAGATTTTATCATGGAGGTTTCACACAGATGTAGTCATGGATACAACAAATGTTGTCTCTGGAAAAGCCATATGTATATGATAACTATTCTCTATTCCACGTTTTTACAATGCAGTTCTTCAAAGTATACAGCAACAGGGTGATCAAACTACTGAATCAGACTCCCAAATAATGCTAATATCATTTTGAAGTTCTGGGAAAGCAGCAACATAATAGCAATGCTAAGCCCTCACAACAGAGAAACAAAGATTGTAACCTGGAGCAATTAATCAACAAGAAAGAAACAAATGAAATGGTCTGCTAAACCTAACATTTACATCTTTCATCAATAGGACACCAATGAAATTAACCACAGACTGAATAGTGACCAAAAAGTCATCATTATCTGACTGTTCTGTGGCTGAGAGCTGTGACTTGGTACTACTGATCCCACAAGTTTGGTATCTGCACATCACAAATGTGCACTATCAGCAGCCTCATTAACTAGTATTCTTATTGGCAGACTCAGAAAAGAGCTCTGGAATGAATGGACATGGATCTTCAACTACCCTCTCACATCTGGAAGTAACCCCACTACCACAGTAGTTAGGCATACTGTACAAGGTTGTGAGGCAGAACCTGCCACTGCCACTTGCCATGGTGTACAGGTTCTATGGGTAAGCTGAGACTTTAGTTTCCAGCACTATCCGATCCAGTACTTTTCGTAAGTACAATCATCTATCTAAGAAATAAATAAAAGTAAATTTACTTATATGATTTAAACATGTATAATAGAATGTCACAGGCAAAACTAACCCTTTAAAATAATAGCTGACGTGAAATAACCATACCAAAAAGATTGAGATAATAAAATTTACTGGGTGAAGTTCAACACTGACAAAGTTTCAGTGAAATTACTCCAGGGATGAACACTGCCTCCTTTGTGTAGCTAAAAATCTTCTTGAATATCTCAAGACAAGGGAGAACAACATTTTTGTTCCTGAGTTAAGTGTGTATAAACAAACTATCATCAATTTGCTCAGTAGTTATGTGCTAATGTTTCCAAACTTTATCCAGATGCAGAAAGCTTTTGGCAAATCATGCAAACAAACTTTCCATTGGAACCAGCATGGAAAAAACTGACTGAAAAGAAACCAGACCTACACACCCTATCAAAATTCATGTCCAGTAACAAAGATGGCCAATTCCTCACAATTTACACAAATTGCTCCCTAAGAGGGTCTGCAGCTAGTCTACCATATGAAAATGGTATCGAAACAAGACATACTGTGAAAGTCATGAAAATGAGTCCAGCACAAATAGTTTTATTACAAGAATAAATTTACAACCAAGACAATGTTTCAATAACATAGCTGGAGCGAAGGACAAAGCCTGAAACAAAGAAACTGATGTATGCTTCATCCACAATCTGTCCTGAAAACAAAATGCACCTATATATATTAAATCTCAAACATGAATGCCTGCATGAAATGAAATCAAAACAGCCAACATACATTTTTTCTACCCAATTGCTTTAAAAGTAGCTGATCAGAATCCCATTGTTTGATTCTCAGTGCAACCTACTCTGTACAGTCACTGCCTCTCAGTTTAGTTCACTTCAAACCACTTTGCATAATGAATTACCTAAATATGAGATAAATATCTTTACTGATGATATTTTCAAATAAAACACCTAATGTTTCAATGCATTTTCTCTTTAATCTTGTGGTTTAACAAGAATAAATATTCATATTGCTGGAACATGCCTACCATAAACAGCTTTTGAGGTTATCAAATGCTGCTGCTGCACCTGAGCATTCCATTTCCCTGAAAACATTTTTTACTTTTGCATTCTCAAACACAATGAGTATTATTATTTGTGATTTTATAATACCAAGGACTGTTAGGTGCTTCAAGTAACACAGAGAAACCACCCACACGGTTCTCTCTGCGGGACTGGAGCCTAAATTATAGATGCAAAATGATAAGTAAGGATGACAGACAATGAGGATAGAGATGGGGATTTAATCTTAGCACATTCAGTAGCTCTCACTGAGAATCAGATACTAATATCTTCATTCAATGTGCAGAACTGCCAGAGTCAATGGATTTTGCATAAAGATGAAGAGCAGATTACAACTTTGTGGGTTTGATTTAACTTTATGATGGAATCTACAGCTGGCAAAATACTACTAATTACACTTGATCTGAGTCCAGAAAGAACTAGCATTCCATGCAATTTAATTACTTTAGAAGTCATCAACTTAAACACTTTAGTTACAGTGTGATTAAATACACTTATTACAAACCACAAAAAATTATCCTTGAAATGACTTCAGAATCCTTTTTTCCATATAGAATTTTAATATTTATGTAAATGGCCCAATTCTCCATTGCCTTGATCTTGTATAGTTATTTACACCCGGACAAAGTGGGCATAAAACAATGTCACTCTAATCCAGTAGCATTTTATACCCACATTTAACAGGTGTAAAATAACGAGGCAATAGAGAAACAAGCTTGATGGCTAACCATGGGAACATGAAGACAAATTTGGTTTCATTTCAGGTCATTTGGTATGTATTTCCCAATTATTTTTTCTAGTCAAATATTGTAACACTCACCACTTAATCTATATATCATTCATGCTTTCAAAGTAAGAAGATTGTGTTGTCCCAAATCAAATCATTTTTGTGGTACCATATTTTCAGAGTTGTAAAACACCTGAGTCCTCTCTGCTGGCTTCTTTCTCTGATCTGCTCTGCTCCTCTGTCTAAACTCGATAAGCCCAGTCTGCCTCTCTCTCTCCTATACTCTCTGTTCCTTGCTTCCCTCCACTTCTTTGCCCAGAGAGAGCAGGAAGTGAAGAATACAGGGGCCCACCACTTCCCTTCTTGTGCCCTGTCCCCTCCCCCACCAAGAGGATTGTGAAGAGGTTTTTAACTGGCTAGAGTGAGTCATTGACTTATTGGGCTTGTGCTGTACTGTTGTTGCATGAAAAGTTATGACAAGCTTTAACCCTGAAACACTTGCAACTTATGTGATGACAGTGAGACAGGTGGGGGAAAAAACATTTTATCAGAGAGCAACAGACCTTGAACAAGCATTTTATAGTTTTTAAAAAGGTATATTGATGGATGATATTAAAAAAATGGAGAACTGTCAGGAAGCTAGAAATCATCTTGGGATACCAGGACACTGAATAAAAAAGTGGAATTATCCAAGGTAAAAATCAGCATGTGTTGTTTCTATGTTTAACTAGTTTGGAAAGATCAATCATCTCCTTACTGATAAGAAGTTTATGTGCTTATAACATAGACTGTGGTTGGTCACAATATGTTCATATGCCAATTTCTTCCTCTTCAATACTTCTACGCTTGGAAGAATTCCATTTTTATGTTAATAATTTATATTTTAATAATTATGACAAAAATAATTTAAAATATTGATGTTATCAATTTACATTTATCATTGTTGCAAAAATTTAGGGGCAGAGGGTCAGACAATTTTTTAACACCAACATTACAAAACATTTAGGTATGACTACAATAAGTTCCCAAACACCATTTTTCTTACTTTGCTTATTTCTGCATTTCAACTAAAATCAATGGAAATATTTTTTCAGTTTGTGTGTACAATGAAATTGACATTTACTGACAAAAATCTAATCCTTCCAAGCCTACACATACACTATTTTCATCAGTCATGCTAAAAGCAAAGCTAGCAATGTGTTTTTGAACTTTACAAGGATAAGGCTTTATATAATACTCTCTCAATACATATTGCTCTTTACTACAGATTAATGAACTATTATGGTCATAAAATAATACAACTCACAATCTGAGAGTCAGCTGAACAAGTCTTACTATCAATACATGAATAGCTAATCAGAGAGAAAAAGAAATTGAATGGTTTGTAGACTGCTACTGAGAACGTCATCTGTCAGCTGCAATTTAAATGTAACATCAGCGGTACTAGTTAAATGCAAAATATTTAAAATATGATCTGATCTCACCCCAAAGCCCTTAGGACTCTGATTAGCTTGCTCAGGACAGTATGACCAAGGAAGTCAATGAACCTGACTTTTCTCTTACTTAAATCGGAATAAATCAGGAGTAACTCCACTCTGAAGTGTCAGTGGAGTTCCACTAGCATATGGAGATCGTGTGAGAGGGGATAACTAGGCCCACAATGCCTAATCTTTACTGAACATGTCATTTCAAAAGGATTCTGTCTGAAGTTCAAAATGCTGCTTCTAGTCTCTGACTCCACATAGACTGGCTAAAAATCGAAATCACATCTTTGATAAAAATGAAAAGCACATCTTGCACTTTAAATGTCGTTACCATAGGTCTTCACTTACAGTACTGTTTAAAGTTGAGAGCAGCAGGTTAAGTAATCGCCAATTTTGTGGAGAGTTTGTTTGTTTCTTTTGTTCTGCTAAAAGTTGTATTTAAATTTAAAAACTGATCCCACAGTAAATCTGATCACCAGCCTGTGGTACTTACTCAGCTATTCTGTCCTTACTCAGATAACCCCACTAACATCAGCGAGAGTCAGCCTGAAGGAGGACTGGGAAGAAACCCAGAGTAAAAACAACAAGCCAAACCCAAAGGGACTTTGCTCCTTTCAGGCTCACTGGAATGTGTGTGGATGGCTGCACTGCTCCATCAAAATTCCTTCAGGGGTCTTCTGGGTAGCACAGCCCAGGGCGCCAGCCTCCCTTGGATACTCCTTCTCTCCCGCACATTTCAGTGGCTGACCACAATCAGAGCCTGTGCAAAGCTCTCAGCATTTGGCCCATTTATGAGAAAAGGATAAAGGATATAGCCCCAAACATCTGGTCTTGGTTGCTTCAGTACATTGCACGTACAGATAAACATTATCAACTGCCCAATAACTGTACTAATGATCTCCAAGGAAGCGATGGTAGCCATTGTCTCTGAGTCCACTATACTGGACAAAACACTTGAACATACCAAGGGGAACTTCCTGCTTAGGCAGAGGAGAAGGAACACTCACTTAATAGTTATTTTCCATCACTTATATCTTTGATTATATTAAATACAAACATTTCATTAATCACTGGAAGCTGTGTATTGAAGAATGGACAGAGCATTTACTTAAAATTTCCTATCACAATCTTCAGCTTTTATTACATGAAGAAAAGGTCCAGGAGTTCAAGAAATTCAGAGAGCAAGAGAACCATCTTCCAGGGAGTTCTCTAGTAGCTTTCTCTACATAGCAAAGTTCATTGTCAGTATACTATTCCACATAGCTTTTTCTCTGCATGTTTGCATGGAACATTCTGCCAGCTGGTAGGATTGGAAGACAGAGGAGGGATCACTTAATGACTGCCCTGTTCTGTTCATTCCCCCTGGAGCATCTGGCATTGGCCACTGTTGGAAGACAGGACACTGGCTTATGAACCATTGGTCTGACCCGGTATGAGCATTTTTAATATTCTTATGTTGCAACAATGTATTAGTATTTGTTTGTTCCACAGGCATTTCTAGGCAATAAGAATACAGCAGTGTCTCAATTAACCCACGTGCAACTGATTCAGAAATATTTAATTCCTTTGTTGCTGGATTAAATACTGTGAAGAGTACATAATGTATGTAACACCACAGATTCATTCTCAGGTTAAAAAAAGAAAAAAGAAAAAGAAAACCACCAAAAACTTAGCTCCTGAATTTTCCCCCAAGGATTTGCTCCTCTCTACTTATCAGATCAGGAGGAAAAGCAGCTTATTAACAGTGCCAATATTTATACAGTACTTTTCACACTTGGAGATTTGATGATCTTAAATTAAAAATCTCTCTTTAAGAGCCTGAATCTAATCCCAATGATGGAAGCGACAAAACTTCCATTGATATCAATGGGAGCTGCTGGGCGCACAGCGCTTTTGAAAAAAGAAATATCAGACCACTTATTGCCAGTTATTTAGATATCTAAAATATCTACTTGGCCTGACTTCAAGCACCCTTTTTTGGAAAATGTTTGTCAGTATGGTTGGCAGATTTTTAATCATCAACCATAGCTCTAAAAACCTTCCACCCACCCTATATCTCAAATCATCTTGTTTCAAAGATTTTTTTCCCCTAACCTGTTTAATGATGTGTAATTTCATTTATGAATCTTTCTAATTTCTTCCTTCAGCACTGTTTAGAAATAGATTGGGACTGTTCTTGTGATTCATAAAAGGATTTTTCCCTATGTATCAGATCTGACTAACACTTTAATAATCAAACCCTCTGAAGTAACCAGGGAAATGCAGCACTTTTGGCCTTTTGACAGCAGCCAAAAATAGCAGAAATTGTAAATTCCTTGAATCAGAATCCTTTAAGTCAAGCTGAGATAACTTCCCAAGTGTTTTAGGGGTAGATATTATATTCATGAAGATCACTTCAGTGTCCACACAAGAAGCTCTCCATTACGTCAAGACGTATGCATGAAGAAAGGAAATCTTCAGCCTAAAATATTTCAGGCAAGTCATTTGGACTATAGTGAGGATTTCAGGGGCCTGTTTGGTGAAAAAAAGCAAGGTTTCCTCACACATACTGAACATTCCAAGAGCACAGCTACCCCCTAAACAGTGAGTAAGTATCACAGTCACAATTCTACAGAACATTAGGAATGACCATTTCAAGTTTTTATAATTGGATTTGCTGGTCATGGTAGAATGGAAAGTATTGCCTTGTTTCACCAACATTAATTTCTTTAACAGGCTAATTTCCTATACAGTGTTGTTTTCTTCTGAAAAACACGACTGTAATGATTTCCTCACTTATTTTAAAGAGCTTTATTGAATCACATCAGAATCTGATCCAACATTCTTCAGGACGTTTCCCTAACCCCATCTTTATGTCAGATTTTTTTTTTAATTTAAGCTAAAACTCCTACTTTGTATAAAAACAGACCAACTACTCTACTAATGTTTCAAAATCATACTAACATATATTGTTACATTAAGAAATTCATTTTCACCTAATAAATTATGATTTTATTTAAATTAGAAAGTAACAGAGCTGACAAAAAAATTAAAAACTGGAAACCAGCTTGTCAAGTGTTAGCTGAAAAAGAGAGAGATTTCCAACTATCTAAAAATCACACAGGAATATGCATGACGACAAAGTGGGTATTCACCCATGAAAGCTCATGCTCCAATACGTCTGTTAGTCTATACGGTGCCACAGGACTCTTTTTGCTTTTACAGATCCAGACTAACACGGCTGCCCTTCTGATACAGGAATATGGCTTACCTATAAACATTTCCACAGACTCTACCCTTTTGAGCAGAATCCCATTCAGGATCAGACCCGAAATGGGGGCCTGATTTTGCAAGATGCTGAGTAGTGTTGGTTGAAAAATGGAGAAAGTTAGTCAAAAATTTGAATTTTCAAACAAGTTTGATCACTGGTTGAAAAAAACAACCTCACAAAACCAAAACTCACATTTGTTTGGGGGAGGCGGAAGGGACAGTAGGGGAGATGAAAATTTTCTAAAAAAGGCAAAGAACGTCAGAATTTTGAAAGTTTTCTGTCAATGATGGTGTGAAGCACCCCTGTAAGGTGCTAATGATCCCTCACCCTCTCCACTGCTAATTACCCTCCCACTCGTAGCAAGCACTTGCTTGTGTAGTTTAATTCTCTCTTCAGAAAACTGTTCCAGCACCTCCTGAGTAATCTGAATACAGTAGAGTACATTTCCTCAAAGGAAAACAGCCACCTTTGACAGTGTAAGCGTGGAGAAATAGGCCCAATTTTGTACTTTAGGTTCTTTGTAGATTTTAGAGCATTTAGAAAAGCTGAGTTTTTAAACAGAAGGCTGGTCTTAATCTTAACTATAGTAGAGTGACCATATCAGGAGGACTACCGGTGAACATACTTCCATCAGCACCTATGTAGATGATATACCTGCTCCTGACATCAGTATGAACAGTATCCTCAAATGCCACTCCTCATATGAGATACCTCTTGACCCTTGTCTCCCCATCTCAGGCAGCTTTTTCCTCTGGAAGTTTTAATTTGACCCTGAGACTAGTACTGCAGAAGGCTGATTTTCTTTTTTGGTGGTTTGGGTTCTGGAGTTTCTGCATCAGAGTGTTGCTCTTTTAAGACTTCTGAAAGCATGCTCCACACCTTGTCCCTCTGGGATTTTGGAAGGCAGTTCAGATTCTTAAACCTTGGTTTGACTGCTGTAGCTATCTTTATATATCTTACATTGGTACCTTCTTTGCATTTTGTCAAATCTGCGGCGAAAATGTTCTTAAAATGAACGTATGCTGAGTCATCATCCGAGACTACTATAACATGAAATATATAGCAGAATGCAGGTAAAACAGAGCCAGAGACACACAATTCTCCCCCAAGGAGTTCAGTCACAAATTTAATTAATGCATTATTTTTTTTAATAAGCGTTATCAGCATGGAAGCATGTCCTCTAGAATGGTGGCCGAAGCATGAAGGGGCATACAAATGTTTCGCATATCTGGCACATAAATACCTTGCAACGGCTACAAAAGTCCCATGCAAACACCTGTTCTCACTTTCAGGTGACATTGTAAATAAGAAGTGGGCAGCATTATCTCCCGTAAATGTAAACAAACTTGTTTTTCTTAGCAATTGGCTGAACAAGTAGGACTGAGTGGACTTGTAGGCTCTAAAGTTTTGTGTTGTTTTGTTTTTGAGTGCAGTTATGTAACAAAAAAAATCTACCTCTGCAAGTTGCATTTTCACAATAAACAGATCGCACTACAGGACTTGCATGAGGTGAACTGAAAAATACTATTTCTTTTATCATTTTCAATGCATATATTATTTTTATTACAAATATTAAGTGAGCAGTGTATACTTTGTATTCTGTGTTGTAACTGAAATCAATATATTTGAAAATATAGAAAAAAACCCAAAAATATTTAATAAATTTCAATGGATTAAAACTGCAATCGTGATTTTTTTAAAATTGTGATAATTTTTTAAGTTAATCACGTGAGTTAACTGTGACTGATTGACAGCCCTAGTGTAGACGCTTATTTCAGAGACAGAAGGGGGTTCTCTGCTGCTATAGGAAGTCCACCCCCTCGAAAGGCAGTACTTAGAATACCTCCATCGACCTAGCAGAGTGTACAATGAGGGTTAGGTCGATCTAACCACATGGCACTGGGTGTGACATTTTCACAGCTCTGGGCATTATAGCTAGGTTGCCTTAAGTTTCAGGTGTAGCCCACACTTCAGATTCTTGATCACTAAGTGTATGGCTACATTTGGAATTTCAAAGCGCTGCCACGGCAGCGCTTTGAAGTGTGAGTGTAGTCAGAGTGGCAGCGCTGGGAGAGAGCTCTCCCAGCGCTGCATGTAAACCACATCCCTTACGGGTGTAGCGTGCAGCGCTGGGAGCCGCGCTCCCAGCGCTGCTGCCCTGATTACACTGACGCTTTACAGCGCTGTATCTTGCAGCGCTCAGGGGGGTGTTTTTTCACACCCCAGTTGCAGCGCTGTAAAGTGTGAGTGTAGCCAAGGCCTTAGTCTTTGTCTTAAATGCCTTTGGCATTGGAGCTGGGGTTTCCCCTGAAATGATATTTCAACTTAATTGGCCCCATTTCCCTCCACTTCTATTTTAGCTGACACTTGTGTGACAGACAAAACAGTGTGATATATTTGATGGATCAATTTAAAAAAATCCTCCCAGATCACTGTAGTCTTTGCTATTCCATTCACACTTTTTTTTCCCCTCTCTCTTTCAGATGTTGTGCTTAAGGGCAACTGAATGTCACAGCTGCTTATACCAGGGTTGAAACTGGTCCACAGACTTTATTCTTACTAGAAAGGGAGAACTGCCAAAGATTCTGTTAGAAAAAGCACTCCAAACTGTAGATGTTTTTATTTCTGCTTATCCAAATCTCTTGCATCTGTGGAACTGGGCTAGAAGTCTCATAAGAAACTCTTTTCAGCTTTCTGGTACCCTTTCTGCTTCCAGGGAAGTCACTAATGATAAAATGTTGGCACTTCTATTTCCTCTCCCACCTGGAGTCAAGGTGCATAAAGAGCTCAAAAAATAAAAATAAGGAGGAGCACTGGAAATTTCACCAGACCTCAAAAAGGATGAATCCATACTTTATTTTTACTTTATTCTAATTATACGCTTTTCCACCTTTATATGTATCATCTTTCACATGAGGCCTCTGGTCCAATTGAACTGTGGTTGGTGCAAGAGCCAAGATGGGCTTTAGTTCACTTTTGAGGACCTAAAATCAGTTCTCAACCAGGGGTACGCATACCCCTGGAGGTACTCTGGCATCTTCCAGTGGGTACATCAGCTCATCTAGATATTTGCCTAGTTTTACAACAGGCTACATAAAAAGCACTAGTGAAGTCAACACAAAATAAAATTTCATACAGACAATGACCTGTTTATACTGCTTTATATACTAGACACTGAAATGTAAGTTCTATATTATATATATATATATATATATATATTTATATTTTTCATTCCAACTGATTTATTTTATAAATCTATGGTAAAAAGGAAAAAGTGAGCAATTTCTCAGTAACAATTGCTGTGACACTGTTTGGTATTTTTAGGTCTCATTTTGTAAGTAAGTAGTTTTTAAGTGAGGTGAAACTTGGGGTAGGCAAGACAAATCAGCCTCCTGAAAGGGGCACAGTAATCTGGAAAGGTCGAGAGCCACTGCCTCAGATCATCTGTCTCAACACAGACCTAGTCTTCCAGCATAAATCAATGTAGCCTAAAAGCTGCCAATAAACCATTCCAGCAGACTGGGATTGCTGGGGCAGAAAAATGCTTTAGCTAAACCAGGAGGGAGCTGGCATGTGAGAGGAATCCTCCATTGTCCAGATCCACCCCATCAAGGGCAAGCTTTAGGCCATTTTATAGACCAGAGAATTTGCCTAATATATTTGACATCATTTTAAACTAAACAGTGGTATATGCAATATAGAGACACCATGCAAAAAGATAAATGAACTTTTCCCCTCCCCCTCATATTTTAGGACAAAATAAAAATATTTCAGGAAACTGGAAGACCAAGTGTTTGTTTTGACTCATCTTTAATGCTTTCTATATATCATTTTTAAGAAGCATAATTGTAGTGTGTAGTAGTCACTTCAAACAAATAATCTTTTCACATTTTTTTTTTAACCAGGTCAGATTAATACTTAGTCTGATTTGGCAATCTAGTACCTGTCTTCCTCACTTTAAACACAGTATGAGTCAGATTCTGATCTCTCTGGACCAGATGGTTTTCACAGGTCTCAAACTGTCAGAAATGAGTCCTTGACAACAACTACAAAAATGGCACCCTAATTGTAATGCACACATGACAGCAAATCCATGAAGAACTACTTCACTTATCTGAATTTAACTGAATGTTTATAAATATTTTGGGAAACCAGCCTTTCAAGATAAAGGAGAGACCCACCAATATTGTGACTATCCTGCAAATTAGGAAATAGGAAATCTCTTATTTTATGTTGTTTAGATAACATAAGGAGTCAGGCTGGTTGGAGAAAAAGCGCAACACAACTTCCAGAATAGACCCTTAAGACTGAGTTTATTCTCCTTAGATACATATCAGCTGGCCTGAATGGTTCTTGGTTATGAACTAAAAAGGCAAATGTCACAGTTATAGTAACTCCCCACTTAATGTTGTTTCGATCTTACATCCCTGCTCAATTACAGAACATGCTCCATTTAAAGTTGTGCAATACTTCACTATAACGTTGTTTGGCTGACTGCTTTGTCCATAGCTAGCAGCCTCCCATCAGCTCCCTTATGCCCCCCAGCACCTCCTGCCTGCTGGCAGACCCCGTGGATCAGAGCCTTCCCCCTCCTCCCACCCATGGCAATGAGATGTCTTGCAGTGTTCAGGAGGGAGGTGGCAGGACTGAGGATTCAGCGCACAGGCTCCCCGTCCCTCCCCTGCCTCCAAAACGCCACAAAAGAGCCGATTGACACAGGCAGGAGGCGGGGGGGGGGGAGCGAGGATGTGGTGTGTGGAGTAAAAGGTGGGGAAGAAGAGGCAGGTTAAGGGTGGGGGCTTGGGGTAAGGCGTGGTGTAGGCGGGCCGAGGGTTGAGCCCCCCGCCCCGATGCTTGCAGAGTAGGGGAAGCTGCTGCTGCTGCGCAATGTGCTTCTCCTAGTCTACAGCACCTTCAGCCTCCTTCCCTGCCTCATTGTCTGCATTGCCAGTGGGCTGTGCCTGTGTGGGGTAAGGCAGGGACACCTCCCAACCATAATACTGTACTCTATGGCAAAAAAAAATTATCCTGGAACCTAAGCCTCCCATTTACATTAATTCTTATGGGGAAATTGGGTTTGCTTAACATCATTTCACCTCAAGTTGTAGTTAAGTTCCTGAAAAATGCAACTTTAAGTGAGGTGTTACTATACAATAACAATGGGGGCCATCTAAGTACCTGAGATACTCCTTTCTCAAATATATCTACAATCCTTTCCTCTTCTGCAAAAGTATTATACATCTGCAGAGTTGTAGGGCTTGCCATGGGGAGAAAAACCATAGCCAACAGGTTAAGCGCTCACACTCTAGCCTTGTGATGAAAAAACATTCAAAAAGTTTGCTTAACCAGAAGCTATTTTCCTACAAGGCTTCTTTTCAAATCCAAGTGCCTTGGAAAAAATAATTGCTCCCTTTTTGGTTTAATACAAGTTCTGATACAACGTAAGGGGAAGCCAGCCCTCAGGAATAAATTGGAGAGATGGAACAGTACTTTCACTACCGCATGAACAGACAGTTCAGACTGCTTCTGCTCAGACCTCTGGAAACAACTAGTTCACACTGACCATGTTTGAAGGCTTTAACTATTTCATGCATTTCCCTTCAGATGCTTCTATTCCATCATGCTTATATGCAGGGGGGAAATCTCTATTTAGGAACAGGATGGCTTCCAAAGAAACCTATAAAGCAATCAAGAGCAGTCTGACCCTCATCCTGCCCCTAACTTGTTTAAAAAAAAAAGTTTAAAAGTATGCCAGCTGTGTACTTTAAGACATAAGATAATTTTGTCCTTCATACTTCGCACTTTAACCATTCATTTCTGATGTACATTGATGGAAGACAATATCATTATGGTGGAATTCTGCCAATCCAGCTATTAAAGTACAGTGGCTGTAATCAATCACTTTAATGCTACTTGCTTCTACAGGAGTAATGGCTGCAGCTGAGTCAGCAGCTGGCACCCCATTGACTACATGGCACCCTGTGAATCCCAAGCATTTGGGCACCTAGTCTGGTTATAATAATAATATTAGGAGATATACCAATCTCCTAGAACTGGAAGGGACTTTGAAAGGGCATTGAGTCCAGCCCCCTGCCTTCACTAGCAGAACTAATTTTTGCCTCAGATCCCTAAGTGGCCCCCTCAAGGATTGAACTCACAGCCCTGGGTTTAGCAGGTCAATGCTCAAACCACTGAGCTATCCCTCCCCCCAACTGAAAGCTTCCAGATAGAAAATAATTTTTCGACAGTACAAACAACTGTTTTATGAAGCTGCGCTTTATGGATCCTGAGAGCTTACTTTGCAGTTCATTTCATGCAATATGTAGGAGTAACTTCAGAGTCTGGGTGGGGCAGCTCCATAGAGCATAGGCCCTGTGGCCTGAAGCAAAGTGCTCTCTGTTGTCACCTGTTGGTGAAGTTGGAGAAGAGCAGCCCAGAGCAGCTTAAGAACTGCAGAGATGCAGGAAAAGGAGCTCTCTGCTAGCATCCATTGGAAAACAAGGGGAAGTGACTGAATGGGACACTTGGAGGCATTTTGGTTACAGCACAGTAAATTTTGAGTTTGGAGGCAATGAAATGCTATTGACCTTTGTGGGAAATACATACAGACATCCAATGTGCCTTGGTTCAAACTAAGGAGCCCACACACAGGTTTCTGGCATACCAGACAATTTGGTATATCAAAAAATGGTGTGGGTCTGCCCTCACCTACGTGACGCCACCAGGTGACCTCATGCACTGTGCATGCAAGGTCATGCCTACGGGGGTTGGAGCAGGGTGCTTTTCAAAATGGCATCTGGTTCAGTCTCAGTACCAGGCAGGGGATGAACCTTCGAAAAGCAGGATTGTCTGGTTTAAAACCAGCTGAATGGCCTGCCTAGTTTTTGCTGACTGAGATTGCTGTTAGGCACAGTTGGGTGAGGGAGCTTAGTGAAAGCTGAGAAGAGGGAGGGAGAAAGAGGCTTCTGCTGGAAGCCCCTCTCTGGTGGTGAGGACTCTATTAAGGGTCCAGCCTACCACTGAACCTTCACAGAAGAGCTGAGCTGAGCTGAGACTGCTACAGAACAGTGGAGGGGCAGAGCTAAAGGTGGCTTGGAGGCAAGAGACAGTGCAGAGTGACAATAGCAGCTTTGGGGTGATTGATGGCACAGAGCAGCCGTGGATGAGAGTTGCTAGAGGCAACTTTGGCTGAAACCACAGAGTATGTCTAGGATCCTGCGAGGCTGGAGATTCCTTGAGCCCAGAAGTCTGCACTGCAATTTAACAGCCCGCAGCCCAAGCCCAAGCCAGCTGACATGGCCCAGTCGTGGGTGTCTAACTGCAGTACAGACCTACCCAGAGAGACCACCAGTCCAACTAAAGGACTCTGGTGCAGGCCTCCCTGCCAGAAGTTAAAGCTGAAATCACCCCAGCTGAGCCAGATGGTAGAGCCCCCAAAGCAGTCCAGGACAGCTAACTGTGAGCGGGGAGCTGGGGAAGAGGAAGGTGGCTGGACCACACCAGACACTCAATTGCCAGGGGAACTGAGGTTGGGTCTATGGTTAAGGTACCTGGGGGGTGGGAAGCAGTCTCACCTCATAGAATTGGTCATTCTTACTTCTACTAATTGTTGTTTTTCCCCCCCAAGTTCATTCTGTTCTCCCCTCCTTTCCCTCCCCCACCCCCTAGGGTTCTTTGCTTTAATCCCTGGACTAAGTGGGGAAGTAGCACCTATCCAGGGCACTCAGGATGGCACAGTTTCCCAGGTTTCTGGGTGGAAGCTCTAGCCAGTGTTAAATACCATATATACACATTCATTAGCCTGTTCATTTACAAGCTGACCTCCCCAAGATTGTTAGGTAAAAACAACAAAAACTGTATGACCCTTTCATAAGCCGACTCTATATTTCAGGGGTGGGCAAACTTTGGCTTCTGGCCCATTAGGGTAAGCCTCTAGCGGGCCTGGACATTTTGTTTACCTGGAGCGTTCACAGGCACGGAGCCCCTCAGCTCCCAGCAATCATGGTTTGCTGTTTCCAGCCAATAGGAGCTGCGAGAAGAGGCGCATCACTTCCCGCAGCTCCCATTGGCAGGGAACGGCAAACAGGGAGCTGAGGGGCTCCATGCCTGCAGACGTTCCAGATAAACAAAATGACAATGTATTAGATATTCAATTCAATGATTCCATAGAGTTTAAAATCATCAAGTTTTGGTGTAGACCCGTTTATAAGCCAACCCCCGCTCTTTGATGCATCACTTTTTTACCAAAAATATTCAGCTTATGAACGAGTATATATGGTAAGTCTTTAAGGAAACAACTGGAAAATTGAACCCAGCCATCTTTGCTGCTCTCAACACCTAGCAGAAGGGTTACATGGGTAACCATTACCACCCTATTCCCTTTATTACATAAAGTACATTGTTTATGAATGGTTTAGAATCCACAAAACACTTCCCTTAGGAGTGCTCTAGCCAGAAGCGAGCTGGCAGCAGGTAATAGGCAGGAGAGCTTTCCTGCCAGCTCTCTAACCAGTCAGCGCTGTGAGGATGGAGAGGCCAGGGTTTCAGTGTCTGTTCATCCTTTAGCCAATCCAGGCTCCCTGGGTAGTGCCAACCTTCACAGCACTGCTGTTGATCTGTGGAGTGGGGGTTCCACAAACGAAAGAGTACAAGCCCTTGAAATAACTGCACAGAACACACCACAGATATTATATTCATAAAAATGATTATTTCCTAACAGGCAAGGAGGGACCACATTCAAAGCATTGGCTAGTTTTGTTCTAAGGTGTTTACTACATATTAAAGCCCAAAATGCCTTTTCTAAGGAACAAGGGCACTACACATTGCTAGGGGGTTAATTTTGGTACAATGGGGCCCATTTTAAAATGAGTGTAAATAATGCTCTAGAGGAATTAGGGAGCAAAGAAACCTGAGCTGTCAGATCAGGAGAATTTTACAGTAGTGAACAGTCTGCCATGCTGGCAGATGGAAGCAAGAGATCTATGCATCAGCATGTTAATTGCGCAGATCTGGTAATGACTTCATCTGCATTAATCTGCTTGGTTGCCTCACCCCTCAAAGCCATTGTGGCAAGACCCCTCCATCTGTCTTTGTATCCTGTATTTTCATAAAGAGATTCCCGTTCTTTTTTAGTGCATAGTTCGTATGGATAAGCTTCTGTATAAGCTATTCTGAGTTTGATTTGAACGTGATTCATGAATGTGTATGTAAATTCTGTTCACATATTTGGCATGCCAGGAAGTTCAGAAAGATTTACGTTCACATAAACCCAATTTTCCCATCGGAAAATTTTGTTGTGACCCTACCACACCAAATTCTCTAGAATTAGAATTGAAAGTTGGACCAAACCTCAGCTCTGCTTCAACAATGAAACTCTGATCTCTGGGAAGTTAACCTACTGCTAAAAAGGGAAATTATCTGCAAGACAAACTAAACAATGAGAGTTTCCAAAACACTTGGGAAATACAAAATGTTGGAATATTTAGGGCATTGCCAGCAATATAAAGAGTAGGATAAAAAATTATAACTTCTATAACTTAATCAGAAAACTCAGCTAAAATACATCTTCATCCTCTGAGAAACTGCATGGAAATAGCTTCAGCTGAGCTGGTCAATCTTCCTAGCAAAGGAAATAGGCTGAGCCTATCAGGGACATAAAAGAAATACCATGCAGTTTGATTTTCCACATGTTCTCTCCCAGAAAGCCAGGCTTGGAGTGGAAAAAAACCACCCTAAAAGAGCGACCTGATAAAGTCTGAAGATATCCAGATAAAATAAAAAAAAGTTGAGATGATTATTGACAGTTTAGACACGAACATTTGTTGCAAATACTATTCAAACTAACCAAGCTAGACTGAGTACTTACTTAGTTCCACTCAAATGGTTCCCACCACTCTTAACTTTATATTTCCTTTTATTTACAAGTGTGATACAGTTTTGACTTCCACAAAACAGCCAACAATGTTCAGCATTAAGTTCCTCAGTCTGAAGTAGGTTGTAAATTCTAGTAGGAAGTCAAAGCAGGAACACACTTAATAAAGAGAGCTGAATCTCATCATAACATTTAAGAAGCTCTTAGCAATAGGTATATTTTTGTGGTCAAAGTGAGAGAGGTAACAAGGATAAAGTATAAGTACATCTGAGTCTTCCATCTCTATGGCCCTGATCTTCCCATGGAGCATGAAAAAGGCCCTTTGCTGCTCATTTGTGATATTCCCCTCCACTCCCCCACTCCCATGGGCTTACTGTAAGATGTACATTTGTGTCTCTTTCAGTTGCCTTGTATGTACCACAGACAGTGAAGAGGCTGTATATAAATCTGGTACATAATCAAATCCTACTGCTGAAGAAGAGTGACGAGTGTTGTCAAGAATAAGATTTAGTGTCCAGAACAGTCCACACACAGTATACAGAAAAGATGGTCTTTTCTCCTAAATGTTATTCCCATCATGTTAGCCCCATCATATACCTGGGCAAAAAAAAGTTACAGAAAGCTCTAAAACACCAAATCTTTACAAAGTTTAAGTGACTGTAATACAACTGTTTGCATGCAGCTTATCTGCTTGGACAGATTAGAAAACCACTTCAACTGCATAATTATGAAAACAGAATCTGATATCAGTCCTTATTTATTTTTGGCAAAAAGATAAATTGACCATCATCTGCTAAATCAGAACATAGCTTGACATATTGGCTTCATACACAATTTCTCCTGTTCTACATGCTGCTGCAGGCTAATCAGAGCATTTTATGATTCAGCAGATCATATTAGGTAACTTTGGGTAGAAACATATTTACTGATTTAGGGGACACTGTGCAATTTCTTACTGAAATCCAAATATTTTCTAAAGCATCTTTTAGAATTATTTCCTTCATTTTCATAATATCGAAAAGAAAACCTTTTCGCATTGTTGCTCATCTGCAACTGAAGATCATGAGTTTCGGGTAGAGGTGATGCTCTGCTGGATGAGAGGTGGCCAGGAATTCCTCAGTTTGCCAAAGACAAACACAAAAGCACTTCATCTTAAATTCCCAATCCCAATGTGAGGAAGAAGATGGACATTGTGCAGAGGTTAACTTTTGTGTTCAGTAGTCTTGATCTAGCCAATCTGGAAGCACTGCACTGCACAAATGGGAGGTGGGGAAAGCTATGTCAGTTGCTTCTGTGGCACTCCCTCCTTAACCAAGCAATTGGCAAATAAGGAGCACCAAAGTCCAAAGGTCCTGGTTAATGTGAAGAGAGTGAGTGAGGCAGGAGCCTTGGTATGCAGCATGCTGTTATCCAGTCTTGGGTAGAGGGGGCAGCTGCTCCAGTTTCTGATGTAGCCCTCCCCACTAGAGAGTGCCATCTTGAAGAACCACCACAGATGTGAGAAAAATCAGGCAGGATGGAATTCTTGGATGTGGGAGGAGGGTGCAGGGGTATTTTATTTTTCTTTGAGGTGTCTGCATCACAGTATGATATATGGGTGCTATTAACCTTGTGTCCATCCCTGTATAAGAATCATTTTTAGGTTCATGACGTGGAAATGTTACTCAGGCTTGTGAAAGGGTTATTGTGATCTTTGAGCATTTACTATTCACATTTCTTCCCTTACTCTCCTGGATCTGAGACAGACGCTGAGAGACTACAAGCCACTTCTCTCAATTTTTCCCTCCTTGCCAGAGAAATTTTGGCAAAACTGAATCCACTGTTGCCAGCTCTGAACACTGGCTTAAAATAAGAGGAGAAATGTGTTTGATCAGGACACAGGAAACAAATTTCATGAACTAAAAACATCACTGTTGCCTCTCTCATCAGAGCAAAACTTCCCAGACTGCAATACAAATTGTAAAATGACTGTTGCAATTACTAAAACCATTCAACAGGTGTCCCTTAAATGAAAAATTAACATTATAGTTAATGCTTGTTTTGATGGCTGCATCAGCATCCAAAAGAAATAGCTTCTAAATTGCTTTACACAAATCATATGCTCTTCTGCCATCTGGATGCCTTCCCAAGTGACTTGCTATTAGCATTCTGGGTGGCTGGCAGGTCGAGATTACTCTGTGCAAGGTGTATGCTGGTTAAGTGGTATCATTTCCTTTTTTGATCAATTATTTCTCCCTGTCTCCACTTGACTCTGAGGCTCCTTTCCAAAAGTGTGTATTATTCAGAAGCATTACCTTCCAGCTCAAATCCATTTTTTATAAAATCCTTTTGTCTTTATTAATTCACCTCACTTCTCCATCTTAATTGAGAACTCACCTTGTCTAACTCCCCAGTTCTTAATCCCATGAGAAGGGCAGAATAGATACCATGCACTCATTGAGACATACACAATAGCATTGCTCCAATCTTCTCCCTGCATAAGCTTCTGCTACTTCCCCTGAAATAGAGAGTCTTCCAAATAGCTTTGCTTATGCCTCCATAGCAGATACTCAATACCAGAGAAAATGTCAAGCAGATATACAAAGATAACAGAGTATTTAATATTCATAACTTTCATGACTCTGCACTATTTTTACTAGATACAGTAGGCTGATCTGCCAAGAAAAATATATTGTAAGAACCACTAACTGAACTTTTAGAATTATTTTATTGGTGTAAAATAAATTTATCTGATCATATCTTACCAGGAAGCAGTATGTGTAGTTAAAAATCATAGCTATCCTGTTTCTGTAACTGGAAGACATAACATACTATAAGAACGACAACATAGGGAATGTAAAAAACGGAAAACTATTTTTGTTTGTCCTCATTACTTCTCCAGCCTAAACTCCATTATGAATAACTGAAGTAAAGTGTTCAAAATAATGGATCAATATTGTTATAATCCAAGGAGGTCAGTATTCAAGGAACAAGGCACCTAAATCCACATTTACCAGCCTTCATGAACACTGCAAGCCTTAAGTATGTTGTATGATAATATTGCTTTGCCTTTATTTATACAATGCTTTCATTGCACTATTCATCTCTGGCGCAAGGCATCAAGTGCCAATGAAAGCATCATTGGGCTTAGTGTTTTCTACAATAAAACTCTAGTATACCTTTGTAAAGGGGAAGAATTACACATCACTCCCTCCAAATGCCATCCACAGTACTCTGGATTGGTTCGATGGTATGTTAGACACTCACAGACAAAGCAAGACACTCCCTAACACTAAGACTAGATGAATTCCATGTGCAACACTTGCATCCTCTCATCTGGGCAGTAAGAAATCAAGCCTCTGTCTTGAATTATGAATTCCTGTGTAACCATCTGACTTAGCCTGGGAAGACAGGGCATCTTAGAAACATTAGTCCCAATTCAAAAGCAATGAGTGTGATAACTAGCTAGACTGACAGACTTAATTCCCTTTCACATGGGGACAGCAGGTGTAAGTAGAACTAAGGAAGTTTAATTTACAAACCAAAGAGTCAGGATAAGGTTCAAGTTAAAAAAAATAGCCTCTACCTTTTACTTCAACTCCTATATTAGCCTCAGGGGAGTTCTATCTCCAATGACAAAAAAATATGGACAAATATCAATTAAAATCAGATCAGATTTAACAGTCCATGTTCTCCGCCACATTTTGGACAACCACTATGAAAATTATTCAATTATTAGCAGGACAGGTTCTCAGAAGAGATCCCATACTGTTTGGGTTTGTTTTTTTAAAGCACAACCTGAATACTACAATGCCCAGAGGAAAAAAATTGTAGGTATCACTGATTTTCACTGTCTTCTTATTGAAGTGTTTGGGATGGTTTAGTTTTAAGGAGGGATTTTTGTTTTGAACATTCAGGATGTTAAGTAATAGGTTTCCATTCTTAAATATTATTGACCAATTGTAAGACTGGAAACTTTGGGTTATGATTATTGAATAATTAAAATAGTATCCCATGGATTTTCCCACATGAATCCTGTATGCACATTTATCTTGCTCACGCTTCCTTTTATGATTTATATGTAGACACCTGAAACAGATAGTGAATTTCAGTCTGAGACAGGAAGAAAATTGCTGAATTCTGACAGGTGTTGGACTTCATTCCCAAAACTATTTACATGGCCTTCAGCAGCTGAGAGCCACCTGAGTGCTAAGTACAGCACACATCTTTGCTCACACTGCAGCACAGTAACTGAATTTGTGTAAGATTCCCCAAGGAAAGGGAAGCCATGCTGCCACTATTTTTACATTTAGGGCTCCTGCAGAAGTAGTTCTGATGAGTGATTAATATCAGCCTTGGGAACTATGTTACTCATTCATTGCAGTGCATTGGACTCTATTGCTTTCTTGCATTTCCAAAGTTCATTGGAAATAAGCCCCATGAATTTCAAACTTACTCTCACCTGCTAATCCTTATCTGTGACCCAATGTCCCACTGGGCAGACTGATAGGATAGATCCTGCTCCACACAATAAGTCCACAAGCAACTCTGTGCTGCCCTTCCCACCCTAGTAAGTGCTTCCTCCCTAGGGTAACCAGATGTCCCTATTTTAGAGGAACAGTCCCAATTTTGAGGGGCTTTTTTAAAAAAAAAAATGTCCTTATATAGGCATCTATTGCCCTCCCATCCCCTGTCCCAATGTTTTATACTTGCTATCTTGTCACCCTATTCCTCCCCATCCAGCTTGTTCCAGCAGACCAGAGTATATCCACAGCTATAGAGGAGCCACAAATGTGAATTTCAAGTGTTAAGCTACTGAAAACTTGCCTTGCAGCTGAACAGTCAGCCTTAGGCACATGTGGCATATTGGGTCACCCTAAAAATCATGTTTTTCTTTACAAAAATATTTTCTGGTACCTCTGCTCCACCAGTGTGTACTAATAGGGTAAGTGTGGCCATGCCTTTGTCACTAGCATACAGAAGGGAGAAAATAAGTTAGAATCACTAAACAGTTCTAACGAGCACCACCTGTGAAGTCACTTATGTTCATGCAATGTAGCATTTCTGACTTTAATACTTCATAATACTACTTCATAGATGCTGAGCACCCAAAATTCCTACTAAACTCAATGAAGTTGCACATGTCCAGCATCCCTGCAAATCAGCCCCCAAAATGTATCCAATTTGGCACTGAAAAAATCAGTGTCCACTTTTGAAAATGTTGGCCCAAAAGATGAGTGAAAACTGAGACAAATGTGGAAGATAAATAAAGACACCCCCTTAAGAGACACAAAGAAGAGCATGCATTTGCTTCCAGGATAGCCAGCAAATTGAATGGGACTAGATGAACATGGAAGTTGGACCATTCAGGCTGAAAAAATGGTGGGCACTTGATTTCTGTTAATGCCTCCTGCTTACCAGACTAGAATAGGAGAACTCTTTAAAGAGTTGAGTTATTTAAATATTCCACCTTCCTTCTGATCGGGATGAAAAGTGCTGCATGCCATCTGAGGCTTTAGACATGATTAAAAACATGCAGAGGTTCTGTCTGAACTGGAGATGACTGATTTTGCTATTCTGACTGAAATAAGTTCTAAAATGAATATGAAACCCCAAACTGTTTGATGGATGAGGGATGCCTGCTGTATCCCATAGACTTTCCAGAATAAAATAAAAAACCTATAGAGATGTTGAGATGCTTTATTGCTATTATAATATTCTAGATGAAATGAACTACTATCTATATAGAGCAGGAAACTGGATCAATTTCAACACAGCAGAGTGAATGTGACAGTAGAACTATCAACTGTATACTTATTGAAGGGTTTTTAAAAATCTGTCATCATTTTAAGCAAAACAGTCTGTTATAGATATTACTAGAATCAATTTACCTACAATATTACTTTATTATGCAGTCTGATGAACAGTCATGTTTTAAAACTTAACCAAGAGCAAGTCAAAGGAAGAAAGAAATGAAGGCGCCAAAGTAAAATAGTAAGGTATTTTGGGGAAGGGAAGGGGTCAAATTCTATTATAATCTGTAAATCTGGAATAATTACAATAGTGTTACTCCAGATTTTCACTGTCTTAACTGGAGTAAAATTTGGACCATGATGTTGGATGAATACTGCATGTAACAAAAGTAATATTCAGAAACAGAGACCCCCCTGTATGGCCAAAATTATACACTCAATTACAGCAACTCAATGAACAGAATAAGAGCAGTTTCCTTACTACCTGGTTCCTCCATGAAAACATTCAAAAGATTTTAGGTTTGTTCTGCACTGGAACAAAAATTTGAAAAATTGAAAGTTGTAGCAAACTGGTATTGTCCTCTGGTCAGCTCTATTATATTCCTATGTAACCTTACCATATGTTTGGAAAAGATGCATAGCTGAAGTTTCAAAAGGAGTCTAATAGAATCCAGACACCAACTCCTTCTGAAATCCCATGAAATTGGGCCACCTAACTCGTACCAGCAAACAATCTAAACATTTGCAACAAAACCTCAAGCCACCACTACTGCTGTCCATCCTCTGTCTGCAATGTGACTAGAGGGGGCTTCGATCTCCTGTCACAAACACTACAATGAAGCAAAAATGTGAGAGAAGGGGGAAAACAGCATCTGATATTTTTATGAAATAGAGTTTAAGAAACATGATGATTTTGGATCTGCTGAAGGAACTGTCATTTCCCTGATGTCACTGGAGTTGCACTTGTGTGACAAAGCAGAATATGCCCTTTTTTATTCACCATCCTTTACACAGAACAGTCTTGGTTTAGAAACTATTAATAGAGAATGATGGGAATCTATAGTATGCTTGAGAGAGCTTTTAGGAGAACACAGGGAATTAACATGCACAAGAATGGAGCAGTTTATGCAAAGCAGTTCAAGGAAGGGAAGGTGCTGACTTGGAAAATGAATCACAAGAATTATCTGAGCAATTCTGATTAAGCAGATTTAGTCAAAACTTTTACTTTCAAAACACAAAACACCTGCACAAAATACACATAATCCTGCAAAGAATGACAGTATTTTAAAATTTCAGAGATGCAACTCAAAAATACATGCAATTAATTTCAAAGGTAAAAATACTTAAGATACACTAGTCTCATGAGAATAAAGCACTCTACTAAAGAAGCAAAGATGTGAATCTTCTGCTGTCTCTAAAATAGTGCTGAAATTTACTTCTCCACAGGGTTTGTCTTTTGTTGGTCAATGCCCAGAATTAACCTGTTTACAACCAAAAGCAGCCCTCTGCTATAGACAGACAGGTACAGTGAGTTGCGAAGGAAACACATAAGATCATTCAGGTTACAATATAAGCCTTCTTGCCAATGTAATGAACTAATTTATTGCCTTTACAAGGCAAAGTGAGGCATTTAAGGAACAGAATTGAAGAAAAGAGATTATTGCCATTAACTCTGTAGGTCTGGTGTTTTATATAAAGGAATTAAGAGCACATCACCTATAGTGCTAACAGGAGGCATCATGTGACTAAGTCCCCATGTCCTATGCTGAAAATCTATATGGAAAAGACAATCTGGTTATAAACTCCAAATAGAAAGAGGGAGGGAAGGAAATGTCAGAATGAACCCTGTATTAGAGGAGAAAATTCGTCATAGCCATCTTTCAGAATATTCAAGTTTATTCATATTCAGTATTGAATTCCCCTTCTCTCCCCGCCCCTCTCCCCCCCCCCCCCCCACACACTATCACGTCTCGTGCAGAGCCACTCTTGACTTTATGCAGGGAACTAAGCATAGCTTAAGTGGGACAAAAATCTTCCCCTACCCCAACCTGAGGATACAGACTGCAGCTCAATCCTTGCATAGCCTTCTGCAGCCTGTGAACTAAAATAGTGGCTACTGACACCTGACCACTTCCAGTGGCCTCTCTCTGGAAGCGTACACCTAATGTGCTGGCATGCTAACATAACTCATTGGTGAGCGTGTTACAGGTTCCCCTCCATGCCAGTACACAGAGAATGCAAGTACTGTATGTTACAGCCCCCAGCTAGTGAGCTTTGGCTCTTTAGCTGAAGCAGCTCATGCTTTTAGCCCTGGAGGTCCCAGGCTCAATTCCTGGTGCGTCAGCCACAATGGCAGCTGTAACACTATCATGGTAAGAGACATAATGGAACACCCACCCTTCCTAGCCAGGAGCGTAGACACTCCTCTGCACAGCTGCTCTGCCTGTGCCCTCTCCCCACACCACACATGGACGGTAAGTGCCTCCAGAGACATGCAGGACAAGGACCTTCCCATGTCATGTGTCATAAACAGATAGCTAAGGGTTAATGTCTCTTTCACCTGAAGCACCTGACCAGAGGACCAATCAGGAAACTGGATTTTTTCAACTTTGGGTGGAGGGAATTTTGTGTCTGAGGTCTTTGTTTTCTGGCTGCCTGCTTTCTCTGAGCTTTGGAGAAGTAGTTCTGTTTTCTAATCTTCTGTTTCTAAGTGTAAGGACAAAGAGATCAGATAGTAAGTTATAGGGTTTCTTTTCTTTGGTATTTGCATGAATATAAGTGCTGGAGTGCTTTGATTTATATTCTTTTTGAATAAGGCTGTTTATTCAATATTCTTTTAAGCAATCGACCCTGTGTTGTGTCACCTTAATACAGAGAGACCATTTGTATGTATTTTTTCTTTCTTTTTATATAAAGCTTTCTTTTAAGACCTGTTGGAGTTTTTCTTTACTTCAGGGAAATTGAGTCTGTACTCACCAGGGAATTGGTGGGAGGAAGAAATCAGGGGAAATCTGTGTGCGTTGGATTTGCTAGCCTGATTTTGCATTCCCTCTGGGTAAATAGGAAAGTACTTTTTGTTTCCAGGACTGGGAACAGAGAGGGCGAGTCACTCTGTGTAGTTTCACAGAGCTTGTGTCTGTGTATCTCTCCAGGAGCACCTGGAGGGGGGAAGGGAAAAAGGATTATTTCCCTTTGTTGTGAGACTCAAGGAATTTGGGTCTTGGGGTCCCCAGGGAAGGTTTTTCAGGGGGACCAGAGTGCCCCAAAACACTCTAATTTTTTGGGTGGTGGCAGCAAGTACCAGGTCCAAGCTGGTAACTAAGCTTGGAGGTTTTCATGCTAATCCCCATATTTTGGACGCTAAGATCCAAATCTGGGACTAAGGTTATGATATGGTGTAGCAGCGGTTGGGAGATAGACAGAATCCAGAAGCCAGTAGGAATATTATATTTTTCTTTTCTCTGCTAAGGGCTTTTTAGCACAGAGAAACAGTTTGGTTTTAAAAGGGAACCAGAGAGAAATTTTTTTTTCTGCTCTCTCTGGCAGTTTGTGGCTTGCATGTTAAGCAAGAAGTCGTTAAGGTGCTATCACAAGTCTTTTGTCACACAATAGCACTCCCATTGAGAGTCATTACCAGCACTATATAAATGCAAATAAAGTGGTTTTTCAGGTTTACTTAACATTGAAGATTAGCTAAACGCACTGTTGCTAGGCAGACTTCAGGAGGTAACAGAGAACCTGCAGTTCGGAAGATAAACACCGGAGGGCACCCCAACACAAGAAAACAGGAACCATGACTTCTAAGGCAAAAATTAAGGCCGAAGAACAAATCAAAGAAGCTGAACACAGGCGACAACTGGAAATAAAACAAAAAGAGATGGAGATGAAAGAAAGAGAAGAACAAATCAAAGAGGCAGCACACAAAAGAAAACTAGAAGAAGAAGAGGTGGCCCACCGAAGGAAGCAAGCAGAAGAAGAGGCAGCCCACAGAAGACAGATAGAACTCCGGAGGGAAGCCCACCAACAGGCCATGGAATTAGAAAAGGCTAAGCAACAGACTCCAGCCAATCCTAACAACCCATCGCCCATTATTGCTCCACAGCACAGGAAATTTCCCACCTACAAGGCAGGTGATGACACCGAGGCCATCTTGGAAAATTTTGAAAGAGCCTGTCTTGGGTACAACATCCCCGAAGACCAGTACATGGTAGAATTAAGGCCACAGCTCAGTGGACCTTTAGCAGAGGTGGCAGCTGAAATGCCTAAGCAGCAAATGAATGACTATAAACTTTTTCAAACCAAGGCCAGATACAGAATGGGGATAACCCCAGATCATGCCCGTTGGCGCTTCAGAACCCAAAAGTGGAAACCAGAGGTGTCATTTCCCAAACACGCCTACTACATTGCAAAAAACTATGAGGCCTGGATAACAGGAAACAACATTCAAACCTTGGAAGAACTGAACCTCCTCATACAAATGGAGCAGTTCTTGGATGGTGTTCCTGAAGACATCACACGGTACATACAAGATGGAAAACCCAAAGATCTCGCTGAGGCGGGGGAGATTGGAGCCAAATGGATGGAACTGGCAGAAAGCAAGAAAGCTACTGTCAAGGGGAACGATTACCCCAGGGGGCACACAGACCATAAACCCTACAACCGAGGACAGCCAAAGACCCCACATACCACCCAAGTAAAGCCACAGACACCCTACCCTTCCACTTCACCAGTCTCCAGTAACTCACCTCGGCCCAGTGACCCATCAGATGGAAGATGCTTTAAGTGTAATGAACTGGGACATATCAAGGCCAACTGTCCCAAGAACACCATGCGAGTGCATTTCATTACACCACCATCACACCAAAGATCCCCAGGCCTGGATGCCTCTCAAATACCCTTGGAGCGAAGGGAAAATTTGAGAGTGGGCGGAAAGAAGGTTACTGAGTGGAGAGACACGGGTGCACAAGTGTCAGCTATCCACCAATCCTTCGTAGACCCCAAATACATCAACCCAAAGGCCAAAGTTACAATTTACCCCTTCATGTCACAAGCTGTAGACTTGCCTACAGCTGAACTGCCTGTCCAGTACAAAGGCTGGTCAGGAATGTGGACTTTTGCAGTCTATGACAATTATCCTATCCCCATGCTACTGGGGGAAGACTTGGCCAACCAGGTGAGGCGGGCCAAGAGAGTGGGAATGGTTACCCGTAGCCAAACCAGGCAAGCTTCCAGACCCATTCCTGTTCCTGAGCCGTCCACAGAGGCCCCGTCTGTGTTACCAGAGACCCAGACAGAGGTAGTGGATCCAGATTCCATGCCAACCACTGAAACAGCCACAGCACCTGTAGTCCCAGGCCCGGAACTGGAACAGCAACCAGCACCAGCAATTGCAACCCCATCTTCAAACTCAACGCCAGTGGGCGCCAGCGAGCCAGAACTGGCAGAAACAACAGACAGCCATACCCAAAAGGCTCAGCCAGAGCCTGAAATACCCTCAGGTGCACCAGCGGAGAGCGGTTCACCAGCAACGGAAACAACCCCATCACCTACATCGCTTCCAGAAGGACCAAGCCCAAGTCCACAGTCTGAGGAAGAACTGGTGACCCCAGCCTCAAGGGAACAGTTCCAGACTGAGCAGGAAGCAGATGACAGCCTTCAGAAAGCGTGGGCGGCGGTACGGAGCACCCCACCGCCTCTCAGCTCTTCTAATCGATCCCGGTTTGTTATAGACCAAGGACTTTTATACAAGGAAATTCTTTCTGGTGGACACCGGGAAGAATGGCAGCCGCAAAAACAGTTGGTGGTTCCAACTAAGTACCGTGGGAAGCTCTTAAGCTTAGCCCATGATCATCCCAGTGGCCATGCTGGCGTAAACAGAACCAAGGACCGGTTGGGGAAGTCCTTCCACTGGGAGGGGATGGGCAAGGATGTTGCCAAGTATGTCCGGTCTTGTGAGGTATGCCAAAGAGTGGGTAAGCCTCAAGACCAGGTCAAGGCCCCTCTCCAGCCACTCCCCATAATTGAGGTCCCATTTCAGCGAGTAGCTGTGGATATTCTGGGCCCTTTCCCAAAAAAGACGCCCAGAGGAAAGCAGTACGTACTGACTTTAGTGGACTTTGCTACCCGATGGCCAGAAGCAGTAGCTCTAGGCAACACCAGGGCTAACACTGTGTGCCTGGCCCTAACAGACATCTTTGCCAGGGTAGGTTGGCCCTCCGACATCCTTACAGATTCAGGGTCTAATTTCCTGGCAGGGACCATGGAAAAACTGTGGGAAACTCATGGGGTGAATCACTTGGTTGCCACCCCGTACCACCATCAAACCAATGGCCTGGTGGAAAGGTTCAATGGAACTTTGGGGGCCATGATACGAAAATTCATCAACGAATTCTCCAATAATTGGGACCTAGTGTTGCAGCAGTTGCTGTTTGCCTACAGGGCTGTACCACATCCCAGTTTAGGGTTTTCACCATTTGAACTTGTGTATGGTCACGAGGTTAAGGGGCCATTACAGTTGGTGAAGCAGCAATGGGAGGGGTTTACGCCTTCTCCAGGAACTAACATTCTGGACTTTGTAAGCAACCTACAAAGCACCCTCCGACACTCTTTAGCCCTTGCTAGAGAGAACCTAAAGAATGCTCAGGAAGAGCAAAAGGCCTGGTATGACAGACATGCCAAAGAACGTTCCTTCAAGGTAGGAGACCAGGTTATGGTCTTGAAGGCGCAACAGGCCCATAAGATGGAAGCATCATGGGAAGGGCCATTCATGGTCCAAGAGCGCCTAGGAACTGTAAATTACCTCATAGCATTTCCCAATTCCTCACTAAAGCCTAAAGTGTACCATGTTAATTCTCTCAAGCGTTTTTATTCCAGAGACTTACACGTTTGTCAGTTTACAGTCCAGGGAGATGAGGCTGAGTGGCCTGACGGTGTCTACTACGACGGGAAAAAAGACGGTGGCGTGGAAGAGGCGAACCTCTCAACCACCCTGGAACGTCTGCAGCGGCAACAAATTAAGGAGCTGTGCACTAGCTTCGCCCCATTGTTTTCAGCCACCCCAGGACGGACTGAGCGGGCATACCACTCCATTGATACAGGTAATGCTCACCCAATCAGAACCCCACCCTACCGGGTGTCTCCTCATGCCCAAGCTGCTATAGAACGGGAGATCCAGAACATGCTACAGATGAGTATAATCCGCTCATCTACCAGTGCATGGGCATCTCCAGTGGTTCTGGTACCCAAACCAGATGGGGAAATACGCTTTTGCGTGGACTACCGTAAGCTAAATGCGGTAACTCGTCCGGACAACTATCCAATGCCACGCACCGATGAGCTATTGGAGAAGTTGGGACGTGCCCAGTTCATCTCTACAATAGACTTAACCAAGGGGTACTGGCAAGTACTGCTAGATGAACCTGCCAAGGAGAGGTCAGCATTCGTCACCCATGCGGGGGTGTATGAATTCCATGTCCTTCCTTTCGGCCTTCGAAATGCACCCGCCACCTTCCAGAGGCTGGTAGACGGTCTACTAGCTGGACTGGGAGAATTTGCAGTTGCCTACCTCGATGATGTGGCCATTTTTTCAGACTCCTGGCCCGAACACCTACTACACCTGGAAAAGGTCTTTGAGCGCATCAGGCAGGCAGGACTAACTGTTAAGGCCAAAAAGTGTCAAATAGGCCAAAACAGAGTGACTTACCTGGGGCACCAGGTGGGTCGAGGAACCATAAACCCCCTACAGGCCAAAGTGGATGCTATCCAAAAGTGGCTTGTCCCAAGGTCAAAGAAACAGGTCCAATCCTTCTTAGGCTTGGCCGGATACTACAGGCGATTTGTACCACACTACAGCCAAATGGCTGCCCCATTGACCGACCTGACCAAAAAGACCCAGCCAAATGCCGTTAAGTGGACTGATGAGTGTCAAAAGGCCTTTACCCAGCTTAAGGCGATGCTCATGTCTGACCCTGTGCTCAGGGCCCCGGACTTTGACAAGCCATTCCTAGTAACCACAGATGCATCTGAGCGTGGTATAGCAGCAGTGCTCATGCAGGAAGCAACAGATCACAACTTCCATCCTGTCGTGTTTCTCAGCAAGAAACTGTCTGAGAGGGAAAGTCACTGGTCAGTCAGTGAAAAGGAATGCTATGCCATTGTGTACGCCCTGGAAAAGCTACGCCCATATGTTTGGGGACGGCGGTTCAAACTACAAACTGACCATGCTGCACTAAAGTGGCTTCATACTGCCAAGGGGAAAAACAAGAAACTTCTTCGTTGGAGTTTAGCTCTCCAAGATTTTGATTTTGAAATTCAACACATCACAGGAGCTTCTAACAAAGTTGCTGATGCACTCTCCCGTGAGAGTTTCCCAGAATCCAGTAGTTAAAAAGTGTTCTTAAAATGTAAAAGTCTGTTAGTTATATACTTAGTAGTATATGTAAAGGTGCATGTGTTGTATTAATCTGTTTATCTTCAAGTTCTAGAAGGAAATCGCCGCCAGTGAGCTTCCCCACTGTCTGCAATTTGGGGGGCGTGTCATAAACAGATAGCTAAGGGTTAATGTCTCTTTCACCTGAAGCACCTGACCAGAGGACCAATCAGGAAACCGGATTTTTTCAACTTTGGGTGGAGGGAATTTTGTGTCTGAGGTCTTTGTTTTCTGGCTGCCTGCTTTCTCTGAGCTTTGGAGAAGTAGTTCTGTTTTCTAATCTTCTGTTTCTAAGTGTAAGGACAAAGAGATCAGATAGTAAGTTATATGGTTTCTTTTCTTTGGTATTTGCATGAATATAAGTGCTGGAGTGCTTTGATTTATATTCTTTTTGAATAAGGCTGTTTATTCAATATTCTTTTAAGCAATCGACCCTGTGTTGTGTCACCTTAATACAGAGAGACCATTTGTATGTATTTTTTCTTTCTTTTTATATAAAGCTTTCTTTTAAGACCTGTTGGAGTTTTTCTTTACTTCAGGGAAATTGAGTCTGTACTCACCAGGAATTGGTGGGAGGAAGAAATCAGGGGAAATCTGTGTGCGTTGGATTTGCTAGTCTGATTTTGCATTCCCTCTGGGTGAATAGGAAAGTACTTTTTGTTTCCAGGACTGGGAACAGAAAGGGGGAGTCACTCTGTGTAGTTTCACAGAGCTTGTGTCTGTGTATCTCTCCAGGAGCACCTGGAGGGGGGAAGGGAAAAAAGGATTATTTCCCTTTGTTGTGAGACTCAAGGGATTTGGGTCTTGGGGTCCCCAGGGAAGGTTTTTCAGGGGGACCAGAGTGCCCCAAAACACTCTAATTTTTTGGGTGGTGGCAGCAAGTACCAGGTCCAAGCTGGTAACTAAGCTTGGAGGTTTTCATGCTAACCTCCATATTTTGGACGCTAAGGTCCAAATCTGGGACTAAGGTTATGATATCATGTCCCAACCTGTCTGCAGGAGTGCTGGCCTCTAACACCCAGACAATGCTGGAGAAAGGAGATGGGTGAGACCTGTGGCCAAAGCAGCTAACAGAGCTCTCAACTCCTTGATTTCTTGCATGGAGGCAGGGATAAGCCCACCCCACCCCTTTCACCCCTACTACTTCATTAGAAGCAACGCAGGAAGGGGAGGCAGAGCCAAACCACTGGCTGCACGCCCAGTCTCCTCTCCCCACTTCAGGGAGTAACGAAAAGAAAACTCTCCTCTGAATGGGAGTGAGGTTAGCCAGATATACACAGCCCATGGTTCTGCTTTCTTTTCAGTGGTGCTTCGAAGGGGGGACTGTCCACCCCTAGAAGTCAAGAAGCTAAGGCAGTCCTCCCTGCCTCCAAGGTATAGAAACCAAAGCCCTGGCAGCTCCAGCTCTCCCTGCTCACCTCCCCACTGGTGGCCATACTGGGATTTTGGGGCCAGGCAGAAGGAGAGCACACTCCCAAACATGCAGATATGTGACTGTTGAAGGATGAGTGGTTCTGATCCCTTTTTCTGCTTTTCTCTCTGGAGGCACCTGTTCCCTCCTTCTCTGCATGCCAAACCCTGGCAAAAATGCTAAGTTTGTAAGTTTCTAAATTGTGTCCATCAAATGTAATGCTGAATTAACATTGTTTCTAGATTGCATATGTTGTCATCAGTGACTGCAGGAAATACATGGGTTAAATGAGCTTCCTTTTCAATCAGTTCCATAATAAGTAAGATTGACATTAAACACCTGCTAGAGAAATCTTAGCAGAGAGATTTGTCAATCATGCCTACTTTCAGAGATGAGGATAGCAAGCGCTAAAACCACAGGGCTAGATAAAAGTTCATCACCAGGCTTAAAAGTACTGTACAAAGACTTAATGCTCACACTGAGGGGTCCAAGGCAAAAACCGAACCATCAATGTTTTTCTTTCATCTCTTTCTCCACAGGTGGCCAAACATATTCATTTGACCTAGTGTGATATCACAGAAAATAAAATGCCTGGCTGGAGATCTTCTCTGTAGGAATATTGGAGAATAGGAATTGCTATGCTGCATCAGGCCAGTGGCCCATCTACTCTGGTACCCTTCTCTGATTTTAGTCAGCACCTGATGCTTCAGCAGGAGGTGCAAGAAACCCCAAAATGGGGACAGTTATGGAATAATCTGCTCATAGGAGAAAAAGTTCTTTCTAGCCCTAGTAAGCATGTGGCTTATTCTCTGCAACATGAGAGTTTCTAGCTCTTCCAAAATTAAAAAAATCTGTCACTGTAGCTTGTTATTTGTATAAGTGTCCAATGCTTTTGTAAACCTTGCTAAACTCTTGGATTTAATCCTCACACACACACACACACTTTAGTAAATCAGCCATATATAGCCAAAAGGAAAGCTGATATTCCTCCATGTATCATTATGACCGACATTCTTCAGGTGCTTTGCCAGTACCCTTGCAAACTGTGCTTTACATACATCTCTCAGGCAGGGCTCTCTTACAGAAAACTCAGCAACTTCAAGTAAAACCCATGCATTTTTCTAAGAGATTTAAAAGGATACACATAATCCCTTCATGTCAGAGACTTGGCACATCCAGACATTCCCAACATTTGAAACAGTTCAGATTTGTGCTTTTGGTTCAGCCCCTTAGAGACACCAGACCTGCTACCTCGTTTGCATTCAGAGCTGGATGCAAACCTCAAAGATCACTGGTACGGGAACAAGGATTTTGATCTGGGCCTGTATTGATTGAAAACTGAATATATTTAAGGCAGGAACTTGAAACTTCCATCCTGCAAATCATCTCTTTCTGAAACCTGGACATGTTCTGCACTGTGCATTCACTTTCCATTTTGTAACATTGATCTTTATGCAAGAAGTTTAAGCCAAAATCCAAAGCAATTATACAGCATGTGCAATATTAAATCATGGAAAATCACTTCCTTTTA
This sequence comes from Gopherus evgoodei, assembly GCF_007399415.2. Classification (NCBI taxonomy): domain Eukaryota; kingdom Metazoa; phylum Chordata; order Testudines; family Testudinidae; genus Gopherus; species Gopherus evgoodei. The sequence goes on from NC_044322.1 coordinate 188,209,865, forward strand.
TTGATGGTACTTTAACCTTTTAAAAAAAAAAAGGCTTTACCTTGACAACAAACAGACATACAGAGGCACGATGGAGAAAAAGCTGGAGGCAAGTTTACCAGGAACACCATGACTGATGCCCAATTCTTTAATTTACTCCTCCAGCATGGTCTTAAACCCCAACTCCTTTAATAAAGTCTTGGGTAGCTTAGAGAATTAAATGGCTATTTGCAGATTCTAAAATATTAGGCAAAATAATTTCGTGTTTTAGGACCATAAAATATCTCTTTCTTAAAGAGACAATGCCTCCGCCAAGAGTGTCAGTATTACCAGAGCAGGAGAATTTCTACCATATTACACCCTTCAATTACATTGATATGTGTCAGTGGTTCTTTCTGTAGGAAAGGCTAACAGATAGAATTCTAACTAACTATTGGGCATAACTGCTTACACCTTGCATGCATCTGAAGAAGTGGGTATTCACCCACGAAAGCTCATGCTCCAAAACGTCTGTTAGTCTATAAGGTGCCACAGGATTCTTTGCTGCTTACACCTTGAAATTGTACCTGCACTAAAGAGAAAGGATAATCAGAGCAAGGTTTCCATTGTCTATCACTTGGCATGAGAGATCGAATCGCTGGGCTCTACCTTTAATGTTGCTGTTTTGGCTGTGAATACTAAACCATTCCTGAGATCAATAGGAAAACCCTGCAAGAAGAAAAGGATTTTGGATTATTTCATTTAGTTATAATTCTCTGTTTGTAGTAAAGAAAAATCGGGACAGAGACATCTGCAGGTGTCAGGCTCAGGCACTGTGGCATGAAAGGAGTTCTGAATAAAATATTGGCAGGTTATTCATTGGCATCTAAAGCGCAGACTGCCAGCACCACATGTTTCATGCATTTAATCTGTAACTGGTCTGCAACCAATACTGAGCTGTTGGCTAATCATGTAATAATCCCACTGGTAATTACTTGCAGGATCTCAACTGATAGCAAGTTTCAATCTAAAATTATAATCATTCTGAAAAATCATAGAGTAGAGTTCAACTCAAAGCTACACTATTGGCTGCATCCTCAGGGACACTGCCATTAATGTTCAAGCACCTGTATCTGTACTAGGCTGGACGCATAAAGCCTGAAGAGTCTTCTGTCTGCACTTGCATAATGAACCCAGACAGTGACGTAACTTGGTGATTCAGGATTGCATTAGATGCCAATATGCCTTGTGCTGAGTCATGTAGGAATGCCATATTTTCATTACCTGAAATGACTGAATACTTAGTTTGATCAGTAAGACCATAAGGACAGTAGCAAATACCAGCATCAAGTATGTATTCTAGACATGGCCTTCCCTGACTGGTATTTATATTATTGTACCTTTGCTCAATATTTCACGGGTATACTACGCACATCTTGCACCAGCACTGCCACTCTACAGTGGTCTGTATAATAGTCACACTCATTCAAAACAAAGAGTAATTTGCCGAGCAATGTGGCTAGAGACCCCCCCATCTTCAATAAGCAACTACATAAGGTATCCCCAAACAATTTATAACTAAACTAAGCCATCTCCTTTCCACAATTACAAGAGCTCCATCTGGCACAAAGTCTGGCTGACCAGCACTCTCTCCTAGGAGACCAGCTTAACCACTTATGTACAACGCTGACCCTGAGGAACACTATATACACACAGCTTATGTACAGGAAACTTTGCATAGTTCATTCTGTTGCTTTATGGCTTTAGACAAACATCTGATAGAAAAGTAACATGTATTATAACTGCTATTTTAAGAGTAAACCCCAGAGAGATTAATATTACAGCTACTAGAGACTTTTTATTCATTAAAACTTATATTTATTATGTGCCAAGTATTTTGTAAACAGTAAAGTAGTTATACTATTTAGTCTTCTATGGAAGTCTCTACAGATTTTCAAGTAAAATTTTCAGTGATCTTTTTATTACAAGATCACTTCTTGTCAGGCCCTTGGACAGCCACTTAATACAGGCTTCACTGTATTTCTGACTTCAAAAACAGGCAATTGACTTTCATTGCAAATTTCCCTGTGTTAGGGTGTTTATGGCAAGGTATGAAGTGAAAAGACCATGTTTAGTTTTCCGTGACACTGTTCTTTCTAAGTCATTCTAGAAGAATGACTTGTGTGAAAAGCTATTCTGACAACTTTTGGGACTGATTCAGTTCTAGCCTCTGAGCCTAACTCTGTTCTCAGTTACACCAATGTAAACCCATAATAATGTTAGTGGAATTACACTGTTTTATACTAGTATAAATTAAATCAGAATTTGGCCCCATGAGTTTAGATGACATTAAATTATAACTCCTAGCTAAATCCTTAATATAGATTGTTGTGTAACAATGCTTAGAAGATACAGAAAGCTGCACAGAGTCAACAGTTGGTACAGAAGTAATATGAGGACAGATAGTCTCTCATTTCTCTTAAAGATAATTGAACAGAGAACATAAGAACGGAAATACTGGATCAGACCAATGGTCCATCTGGCCCAGTATCCTGTCTTCTGACAGTGGCCAGTGCCAGGTGCTTCAGAGGGAATGACCAGAACAGATAATCAAGTGATCCATCCCTTATGCCCATTCCTAGCTTCTGGCAAACAGAAATCCTTTTGTGTCATCCCACAGGAGGGGGGCCATGTACTATGCAAGTGCTGAAACAGGCTGTTTTCTTTGGCCAACATCTCAAGCTCTTCAGATTTAGGACTGATTTGCCAAATGCTCCTCCAAAATTAAATTTAAAACACATATTGATAGTTTATCCAAAAGACTCACCTCAGGGTAAAACTTTTTACCTGCCTCACTATCGCTTTCCTCAGGCAAAATCCAAATAAATAACTTTGACTGTGCCCTACACGTTAACTTTAGGTTCTGCTGAGCCTATGGAATTGGAGAAACTACATCTAGAGTTAAGGGCCTTTAAATCTAATGACTGTATAGAAGAGCATCCCAGCTGACCTGAGCTGTAGAGATGGCACACGGGGAGAGAGCCAATTTCTCAGGTAGCTACTGTAGCATCCCAAGCCACAGAAGACTTCACAGATCAACATCAATACTTTGAATTGCACCCCCAAATAAAATAAGAAGCCAATAGAGATCTCAGAGAACCTGTACAATTTGCTCTCTAGGGCTAATACTGCTGAAATAAGCAGACAGACACATTCTGCACCAGCTCTAGGTTCTGATCAATCTTCCAGAGTAGTCTGTAGGGCCTGAAACCACAGGATCAGACCCATTAACCACATTTGTTGAAACAAATCAATTTCAAAACAAACCTGCCCCCAGCACTGCAAGACCTATCAGAAGGGGAGAAAAGTCAGACAACTCCAGGATGCCCACTAAGAACTTCACTATTGCTAACCATTTTACTGAGGGGCTGAGATATTCTAGTGATAGGTGGCAGTGTAAAACCAATAGACAGACAACGTTGAGATTATAAAGGAAGAGATATTTATTGTAAGGCTCACACATCAGCAAGGAATTGCTTACAATCAACTGATAAGATGCACTGATTTTCTATGTGTAGAATGATCCAGAAGTAACTCCAGACAGAGAAACTCAACAAAAGATGAGTAAACCCCCTTTATAATGGGGCCATGCCCACCACATCTTCCAGGTAGTTTTATTCTTGTTGTTATTATACAAGAAACAAAACTAGGCTCAAAGACACAAAACACACGTACCATAAAACTCTCAGTGCCATCTGTGTTTGCAGAGCTGAGAGTATACAAGAGTTTTTACAGCTGGTGGGAAAGTGTTGAAGGGGCTTTTAAACTGCATCAGTCACATGACTGGTGATTTAAGCAGAGATTTTCCAATTTGCCTAAGGGATGCAGGATCATAGTTACCACTGAAAGTAAATGGGATTTGTATTCCTAATTCCCTTAGATGCTTTTCAAAATCTCCCTCTAAATGATGCATGGTTGGGCAAGAGGAAGGAAAAGTGCTGCTGTTTTGGACTATTTGTGCTTTAACTTCTATACGATTGTGTTTATAAATCTCAAGGACACCCATAGGTTTGGATGGATACGCTTTGATGTGGAGTTTCTTACAGACCAAAAGCTCAATAAAATAAATGGCACTGGTTTCCGGCTTAACAGATCATAGCAGTCAGTCATTTAAGCTTGCTGTATAGTCCAGCATCCTAACTCACTTTATAGTCACAGTATGTTACTGTATATTCCACACTATATGCCACATTGCTGCTTTTCAATACTATTGAAGTTAACAGGTAGAGCAGCTGTACAACTAAAGCATCCTGACAGCTATTCCTGCTGAAAAAAAGCAGGAAAAGTTGGAAGTCCAAGGTTTGTTTTCTGTGGAAATCAGACATCATAATCATTGCATGCTTTGTTCAAGTGGATGTGATTGTCTTCTTTCCTTCCCTGCTACTGTCAGTCTGGGCCTTAGTAATGGATTCAATACAAAAGCAGAAAACAGGAGCTAATTTTGTTGGAATCCTTCTCAGCATGACACTGTTACAGATAAAAGCCCCCTGCTTTAACAAGGGGAAAAAAATAAGTTTCCTTCTGTAAGCAAAACCCCTTGCCAATTTTCTTTATATGCGATAAATAGATCATTCATGAGCTAAAAAAATAAAGCCTTCTAGCTTGGAAAGAAATCACATCTATATATATATATATATATATAACTCTCTGCCTGGCTTCCTATTTGGTAGGTATATCACTTAACAAGTTGAAAGGAGAGATTTGGTAGCATGCTTTAATTTTAAAGGCATGCTGTCTGGAAACAGCATGATTTATTCCAAGTTAAGGAGTTCTCCAGCTCATATCAGGGTTCTTCACTAATGAGGTCAGTAAATCTGCTGTCACCAGTTCTATTAATGCACACCTTTCTAGATTACTTTTAATAACTGGATTCCCACAGAGCTATCCAGACTATACTTTACTTGCTCATAATTGCAGGAGCCAAGTCTGCTCTCATTGCAGCCAATAAAGTTAGGTATTGAATATAATGAAAGCAGCAGGATTGGGCCCCGCAGGACTTACTCTAAATATGTGCCTTTAGATTGAATTAGATTTCTACAAACTTTCAGACACAAGTTCAGTCACTTTGTCTTTAAAGGCATAACCCAGTTCTCTTCAACAAGTAACTTGCATAACAATTCTGAGATGCATAAAACCTGTGGTATTGGGAATTGTATCTTTAGGTCACTTAGGCCACACCTACACTAACAAACTTACAGCAGCACATCTGTACAGATGCATAGCGCTGTGCACACTACCACATCTGCTGGCAAAATTTATATTGGTCAGGGGAATTTTTTCCCCCCTCCACCCCGAGCAATGTAAGTTTCACCGATGTAAGTGGTAGTGCAGACATGGCCTTAATATCAGAGACAGGAAGTTTGGGGAGGGCTGTTGCAAAATACTATGTTTTATTATGCAGGGTCAGTTGGGAAACTACAACACTGAATAAGGAGGATCTCCTTCATGCAGCTTGGATGCAGAGTGATTCCTGAGCACCACAGAATGTAAAACACCATATGCAAAATTAAGAGAGAATTCACAGCTGCATGAAAGTACACTTCTTGAGATCCGAAACTTTTCATTAAAAAGTATGGTGGCAAGATTCAGAAATGAAAGTGTCTACTTTGGATGTTAATTTTTGGTTACTCAGTTTGAGGACACCTTTAAATGGGCCTGATTTCCAGAAAGTGCAGAACACCCACCCTTTGAAAATCTGATTCTCTTAAGGTATCTCAAAGTGAGTACTCAAAATCATTCACTTTTGAAGAGTTAGGCCCATACTTTATTATTTACACACACTTGAAGGACAGATTAACACTAAGAACACACGTAAATCAGAGAAGGAATATTACCATTGCTATGCATACAAGACTGTACTTGCCTGCACAGTTATTTTGTCTCTCAAACCAGACGGCATTTGCACATACACATGTGCGCACCCAATCCCAGGCTTTAGATGCATCGCATGTTTTCTTTTTTTAAAGAGATTATACTTGGTTAGGCAGAAAGGAAAAAAATCCTTCCTGGAAAAAAAAAACAAAACAAAAAAAAACATACCAACAACCAAATAATTTATATATTTTTAACACAGGACCAAGTTGTCAGACGAGGGCATATAAAATGACCCTGAAATAAATGCACAGACAGAATGGGCAATTGTACAGCCAAAAACCCTTTTCCATACACAATCACTAATTTTCCCATGTGCAAATGCAGGGTTATTAGGCACAAGTAGAGTTGAGTGAACTTTTTCAGACAAATCATTTATTCACTGATAAAAGTATAAACTCGTAGACTTAAGGTCAGAAGGGACATTATGATCATCTAGTCTGACCTCCTGCACAACACATGCCACAGAATCTCACCCACCCACTCCTGTAACAAACCCCTAACCTATGTCCGAGTTATTGAAATCCTCAAATCGTGGTTTAAAGTAGTTTCAATCAACCCCAAAACTTCATAAATTTGGCATGAATTTGCCAAAAAAATTGGCCCAATTTACAAAAAAACAAAAAAAACCTTAAACAACAGGAGGTGGTGCCAGCCTCCCTATAACCTTTATCCCAGGAATTAGAGCACTTACCTGAGATGTGGGAGACCTGTATTTAATTCCCCCATCTGCCTGATGTGGAGAAATGATTTGAATTTGGGTCTCCCACATTGTCCTGTCCTAGCCCTAGGCACTAGTCCTAGCCACTGCTTTACAGGGTATTCTGGGGCACATTTCTCAATCTCTCCTATTGAAGCTGTTTCACTTCCTGCAAATAATTAGTCACTGGAGAAGGGACTGAGACTTGAACTTGTATCCCCAACATGCAAGGTGAGTGCTCTAACCACTAGATCACAGAGTAACTGTCACTCTCATTTCTTGGCCCGATGAGTATGAATTGCACTCTCATGCATGTAAAGACCCAATATTACCACACTCACCTCTCCAATACCCTGGCATTAGTGTGGCTTATAACAACACTTCATAGAAACTCTGGAACTTCTGGGCCATAATCATGGACCTTACAGTTCTAAACTACAAGCGGATATAATATTGAACAAAACAGGGGGCAGGGAACAGAGTAGATGATGGTAGATGCTTGAATGCTTCATGGATTATGGGGGTCTTCAATCTTGCAGGAAGGGAGAGATCAGTGGCTTTTATATTCTGCTTTATCAGCTCCCTTTCCTCATTTATTCTCAAGTCAAACCAACTGACAGTTTGACACTAAATATTTTCCTATGAGGAGAAGCAACTTGAGAAAAAGTCATACTCAGATCTGCCTTTCACTGCTTTTCAGCTGTCCTCACCAATGTTATACTTGGCTGTAGTTGCTGTCATTAGGTTCTTGTAATTTACGGGTACAGCATCGCTCCATGAATTACTGGGGATTAGGTGACACCCAGTTTGTGAACTGGGTAATTTCTCATACTGGCTTGCAGTATGATTAAATCAAATCTTTGTACTATAGTACAAGATTCACACATCTGGTACACATCTATATTGCAACTGAGAGGGGTGACTGCAGCACATGTAAACAGACAGGCAAAAGCAGGCTGCTCCAGTATGCACCCAGGGTCCCAGGTGGGCGGACCTAGCCTCTGCAGCCATAGCTTCATTGTTATTGTTAGTAAAAATAGCTAGCTTTGATCTAGCTAGATCAGGTACATCTACATTGCAGCAAACTCAGCAGTGAAATAATAGTGTAAAATAAGCATTAGATGCAAGCTGGTTAGAATGTGTGTGCCTGACTGGCAAAGCAATATCATTTACACTAGCTTGCTACACAGGGGATGTGTAAAAGAGATACAATTTGGTATGTTCTGGGATAATATGATTGCAAACTAACAGGAATGTAGCATGCAAAAGGGGAAGCGGATGTTTTGTCTTCTATCCTCCAGCCAATTGCTTTTTCCACAATCCTCCCCTATTGCTCCAATACCAGGCAGATTGGTTCTAACTATAGTAAAAAACAGAATGACCAGACATGTAGATCATCACAATATGTAGGAGAAGAGTCGACAGGGCCTTTATAAAGGGGAAATCATTCTTCAAGGGGATCAAATAAACATGTGGACAAGTGTACTTGGACTTTCAGGAAGCCTTTGACAAGGTCCCACACCAAAGGCCCTAAAGCAGTGTTTCCCAAAGTGTGGCATGCATACCCCTGGTGGTACGTGAAAGGGTTTCAAGGGGTATGCAGCCTGTTCACCCCAGCTGGCAAGGGGCCAGCAGTGGCCTTAGTGGGGCCTCCCCCACCAAATTATCTTCATCGGAGAAGGGGTACGCCGGTAAGACAAAATGTCTCAAAAGGGGTACACAAGTGTTGTAAGTTTGGGAAACACTGCCCTAAAGCAAAGTAAGTGGTCATGGGTTAAGAGGGAAGGTCTTCTCATGGATCACTAAGTGGTTAAAAACTAGAAAACAAAGGTTAAGAATAAATGGTCAGTTTTCATAGTGGAAAGAGGTGAGCAGTGAGGTCCCCCAATGATCTGTGCTGTGGAACATATTCATAAATGATTTGGAAAAAAAGAGAAAAAAAACAGTGAGGTGGCAAAGTTCCCAGATGATACAAAATTATTCAAGGTACTTGTGGGTCACAGAAACCCCTTTGGGACTGTCACATGATGTGCCTAGACTACCTCTGAGCCTGTTTTCCCTGACAGCTTGGGACTACAGTCCCTTGCCTGGTTTGAGCCAGATATGCCTGCCTGCTGCAAACACAGATCCATGTCTGAACCACGTCCCCCACAAGCTGCAGGCTTAACTGAAAACAGCATAAGAAGTGATCCTGTCTCCAGCACTCAGATGCCCAGCTCCCAATAAGGTCCAAACCCCAAATAAATCATTTTACCCTGTATAAAGCTTATATAGGGTAAACTCATAAATTGTTCACCCTCTATAATACTGATAGAGAGCTATGCACAGCTGTTTCCCCCCTGCCCCAAGGTATTAATACATACTCTGAGTTAATTAATAAAGTGATTTTATTAAATACAAAGGGTAGGATTTAAGTGGCTTCAAGTGATAACAGACAGAACAAAGTAAATTACCAAGCAAAATAAAACAAAACACCCAAGTCTAAGCCTAATACAGTAAAAACTAAATGCAGATAAATCTCACCCTCAGAGATGTTCCAATAGGCTTTTTTTTTTTTAGACTCATAGGTCAGAAGGGACCAATCTGATCATCTAGTCTGACCTCCTGCACAAGGCAGGCCACAGAACCCCACCCATCCAATTTTATAACAACCCCTAACCCAGGACAGAGTTACTGAAATCCTCAAAATTGGTTTGAAGACCTCAAGCTGCAGAGAATCCACCAGCAAGCGACCCGTGCCCCACGCTGCAGGGGAAGGCGAAAAACCTCCAGGGCCCCTGCCAATCCGCCCTGGGGAAAATTCCTTCCTGACCCCAAATATGGCAATCAGCTAAACCCTGAGCATGTGGGCAAGAGTCACCAGCCAGCACCCAAGAAGGAATTCTCTGCAGTAACTCAGTTCCCATTCCATCCAACATCTCCCCGCAGATCATTGAGCAGACCTATCTGGTGGTAATCCAAGATCAATTACCCAAATTAACAATCCTATCATAACATCCCCTCCATATACTTATCAAGCTTTGTCTTAAAGCCAGGAAAGTCTTTTGTCCCCACTACTTCCCTCGGAAGGCTGTTCCAGAACTTCACTCCCCTAATGGTTAGAAACCTTCGTCTAATTTCAAGTCTAAACTTCCTAATATCCAGTTTATACCCATTCATCCTCGTGCCTACATTAGTACTAAACTTAAATAATTCCTCTCCCTCCCTAACGTTAACCCCCCTGATATATTTATATAGAGCAAGCATATCCCCCCGCAGCCTTCTTTTGGCCAGGCTAAACAAGCCAAGCTCTTCGAGTCTCCTTTCATAAGGCAGTTTTTCCATTCCTCGGATCATCCTTGTAGCCCGTCTCTGAACCTGTTCCAGTTGGAATTCATCCTTCTTGAAGATGGGACACCAGAACTGCGCACAGTATTCCAAATGGGGTCTCACCAACGCCTTGTATAACGGTACTAACACTTCCTTATCCTTGCAGGAAATACCCCACCTGATGCATCCCAAAATCACATTTGCTTTTTTAACAGCCATATCACATTGGCGACTCATAGTCATCCTGCTATCAACCAGTACCCCAAGGTCCTTCTCCTCCTCCGTCGCTTCCAACTGATGCGCCCCCAACATATATCCAAAATTCTTATTATTAATTCCTAAATGCATAACCTTGCACTTTTCACTATTGTATTTCATCCTATTTCTATTACTCCAGTTTACAAGGTGGTTCAGATCTTCCTGAATAGTATCCCTGTCCTTCTCCGTGTTAGCAATACCCCCCAGCTTCGTGTCATCCGCAAACTTTATTACAACATTCCCGCTCTTTGTGCCAAGGTCAGTAATAAAAAGGTTAAATAAGATCGGTCCCAAAAGCGATCCTTGGGGGACTCCACTAGTGACCTCCTTCCAGCCTGACAATTCACCTTTCAATACGACCCTCTGGAGTCTCCCCTTTAACCAGTTCCTTATCCACCTTACAACTTTCATATTCATTCCCATCTTTTCCAATTTGACTAACAGTTCCCCGTGCGGAACCGTGTCGAACGCCTTACTGAAATCTAGGTAAATTATATCTACCGCACTTCCTTTATCTAAGTAATCCGTCACCTTCTCAAAGAAGGAGATCAGATTGGTTTGACACGATCTACCTTTACTAAATCCGTGTTGCAATTCGTTCCAATTACCATTGACCTCTATGTCCTTAACTACTTTCTCCCTTAAAATTTTTTCCAAGACCTTGCATACTACAGACATCAAGCTAACAGGCCTATAATTACCCAGATCACTTTTATTCCCTTTCTTAAAAATAGGAACTACATTAGCAATCCTCCAGTCATACGGCACAACCCCCGAGTTTATCGATTGCTTAAAAATTCTCGCTAACGGGCTCGCAATTTCACGCGCCAGTTCCTTTAATATCCTCGGATGGAGATTGTCCGGGCCCTCCGACTTCGTCCCATCGAGCTGTTCAAGTACGGCCTCTACCTCAGTTGCGGTAATATCCACTTCCATATCCACATTCCCATTTATCATCCCTCCATCATCGCAAGGTTCCTCACTAGTCTTATTAAAAACTGAAGCAAAGTACTTGTTTAGATGTTGGGCCATGCCTAGGTTATCCTTAACCTCCATTCCATCCTCAGTGTATAGCGGCCCCACTTCTTCTTTCTTTGTTTTCTTCTTATTTATGTGGCTGTAGAACCTTTTACTATTGGTTTTGATTCCCTTTGCAAGGTCCAGTTCAATGCGGCTTTTAGCCTTCCTCACTTTATCCCTACATGTTCTGACCTCACCAAGGTAGCTTTCCTTACTGATCCTGCCTTTCTTCCACTCCCTGTAAGCTTTCTGCTTTTGTCTAATCCCCTCTCTGAGTTGCTTGCTCATCCAGTTTGGCCTACAACTCCTGCCCATGGTTTTTTTCCCCTTTCTCGGGATGCAGGCTTCCGACAGTCTCCGCAGCTGCGACAAAGTAATTCCAGGCCTTCTCCGCATTTAAATCCACTAATTCCTCCGTCCAATCCACTTCCCTAACTAATTTCCTTAACTCTTTAAAATTAGCCCTCGAGAAGTCAAAAACCCTAATCCCAGATCTACATTTGTTTATCCTTCCGTCTAGTTTGAACTGAATCAGCTCATGATCACTCGAACCAAGGTTGTCCCCTACCACCAATTCTTCTACGAGGTCCTCACTGCTCACCAACACCAAATCTAAAATGGCATCTCCTCTCGTAGGTACTTCAACTACTTGATGAAGAAATCCATCCGCTATCACATCCAGAAAAATCTGACCCCTATTATTCTTGCAAGCACTCGTTCTCCAGTCTATATCCGGGAAGTTGAAGTCCCCCATAATCACACATTTCCCCTTTGTGTTTACTTCATTAAATACATTAAAGAGGTCTCTATCCATATCCCAATCAGATCCCGGCGGTCTGTAACACACGCCAAGCACTATCTCAGGGGAAGCTCTAGTTGCTTTTTTACCCAGTGTGATTTTCGCCCAGACAGACTCTGTCTTATCCATTCCATCGCTTCTTATTTCGCTACAGTTAATTTCATCATTGATGTACAAGGCTACTCCACCACCTTTGCCTTTCTTCCTATCTTTTCTAAACAGCACATAGCCTTCAATACCCGTGCTCCAGTCATGAGTACTATTCCACCAGGTTTCAGTTATCCCTATAATATCCGGTTTCACTTCCTGCACCAGTAACTCCAGTTCCTCCATCTTGTTACCTAGACTCCTCGCATTAGTGTACAGACCTTTTAATTTTCGGCGTTTGGCGTCAGTGATATTCTTTCCCCCATTGTGCAGAGACCTTTTACCACCAGCATCACCCGTTACTCTGGTTTCTCCACTATTCCTCCTTGGATCAATTCTTGGGACCGCAAGGGTATCCCCTCTCACTTTGTTTACTTTCCTCTCCAGGTTATATTCCGGTGCGGAGATCTCCCGAACATCTCCCAACCATCTCCCCCAACTTCCTAGTTTAAAGCTCTCTTGATGAGGTCGGCGAGCCTCCATCCTAGAATTCTATTTCCCTCCTTGCTTAGATGAAGTCCATCCTGAGCGAACAGTCATCTATCCATAAATGCTTCCCAGTGACCGTACATCCCAAAGCCCTCCTTATAACACCACTCCCTAAGCCATCTGTTGATTGCCATAATCTTGTCACTCCTTCGTCGCCCCGCTCTAGGAACCGGCAGAATCCCACTGAAGATCACCTGAGCCTCGATGTCTTTGAGCCTCTTCCCCAGTCTGGCATAGTCCTCCTTGATACAGTCCAGCGAGTAACTAGCCGTATCATTCGTTCCCACGTGAAGCACAATCAACGGATTCTTTCCCGCTCCCGCTAAGATCGTATTCAGCCTCAGGTCCACATCCTGTATCTTAGCCCCTGGCAGACAGCACACTCTTCTGTTCTCCCGATCAGGTCTAGTTATAGGCCTATCTACTCTTCTCAGTAAAGAGTCTCCAATCACGTAGACTTGCCTTTTCCTGGCGACAGTGCGATTCTGCGGTCTATCCCCCACAGCAGGTGGTCGCAATTCCTTTCGATTTGTATTCACCCTTACAGTCCTCCTAGGGCTCATACTTGGTGTCGCCTCCATCGACTCCTCCCCTCCTTCTGCAGGACTAGCTGCTCGCCTCTTCTTCCTCGCCCTTTGTCCTTCAGCAGCCTGCTGTGCTCCATCTTCATTTCCCAACTCAGCAAACCTGTTCCTGAGTTCTATTTCTCCATCGCTGGCCCGTCTTTTCCTCTGCCTGGTTCTCCTAGTCACATGCTTCCATCGTCCACTTTCCTCACCCAGCAGCCCCTCCTCAGAGTTCTTTGGTCCTGCTTCTATCCGCTCGTCTGAGCTTATCCCCTGCGCCTCATCATGTCTGTGTTCCATCATCTGCTCAAATCCCCTTCTAAACTCAGCCAGAGTTTCCACTTGCATCTCCAGTCCTCTTACCTTTTCCTCCAGCAGCTCTATCAGGCGGCACTTCATGCAGATGAAACTCCTTTCAGGTGCTCCCTCTAGGACCATGTACATGCCGCAGCTACCGCATCCGCTCATCCTCAGTGTGTCTGCACCTGCTACCTCTGCCTCCATCGTAGCACTCCAACTCTGTGCCTGGCAATCCATGCCTCACACCACACCACAGGCCACCAACAAGCGCTGGGCTGCTGGCAGACCCCTGCCTCTTCCCTGGTCTGCCTTCCTGGTTCCTCTGCCTTGGTCTCCCCTGTAACCTCCCCCTGGAAACTCCCACTGAAACTCCCCTGTTAGCCGCTCTGTTCGCCACCTCCTGTGCCGCTGCAGCTGACTATGCCGCTGCCTGAGTGCCTGGCTCCTTATATAGGACCCCTAATCAGGTATACAGACTAGACTTCCTCCTAGTCTGAGCCCAACCCTTTCCCCAGTACAGTCCTTGTTCCAGCTCAGAGATTTCTCATGACTGTAGTCCCCTTTGTTCTGTTCACCCCCTTATATATATCTTTTGCACAAGGCAAGAATTCTTTGTCCCTCTCTGGGTTCCCACCCCTCCTACTAAACGGAAAAGCACCAGATTAAAGATGGATTCTAGTTCAGGTGACATGATCACATGTCACTGTAAGACTTCATTGCCCACTTGCCAGCACACAGGTATGTGGGAAGACTTGCAAGTAAAACAGAGCCATCCACAGTCAATTGTCCTGGTTAATGGGAGCCATCAAAATTCCAAACCACCATTAATGGCCAACACTTTGCATAATTACAATAGGACTCACTTATATTTCATTTTTCTAGTTTCAGATATGAGAATGATACATTTATACAGATAGGATGAGCACACAGATTACAAGCTTTGTAATGATACATTACCAGGAGACCTTTTGCATAAAGTATATTCCAGTTATATTATATTCACACTCATTAGCACATTTTCATATCATATGGAGTGCACTGTCACAGTAGTCAAGTCCAAAGCTGACTGCAAAGGAGATACAAAGGGATCTCACAAAACAGTGACTGGGCAACAAAATGGCAGATGAAATTGCATGTTGATAAATGCAAAGTAATATATAATGGAAAACACAATCCCAACTATACATAGAAAATAATGGGATCTAAATTAGTCGTTACCACTCAAGAAAGATCTTGGAGTCACTGTGACTAGGTCTCTGAAAACATCTGCTCAATGTGTGGTAGCAGTCAAAAAAGCAAACCGAACATCATCAGGAACCGTTAGAAAGGGGATAGATCAGAAGACAGAGAAGACCATAATGCCACTATATAAATCCATGGTACGCCCATATCTTGAATACCGAGTGCGGTTCTGGTCACCCCATCTCAAAATAATATATATATTACAACTGGAAAAAGTACAGACAAGAGCAACAAAAATGATTAGGGATATGGGACAGCTTCCATATTAAGAGAGATTAAAAAGATTGGAATTGTTCAATTAAAAAAAAAGACAAAGAAGGGGGTTTATGAGAGAGGCCTATAACATCATGAATGGTGTAGGAAAAAAAAAGTGTTATTTATCCTTTCACATAACACAAGAAGCAGGCGGAAACCCAATTAAATTAATATACAACAGGTTTAAAACAAATCAAAAGGAAACATTTTTGTACACAACACACAGTAAATCTGTGGAAGTCATTGCCAGGGGACGTTCTGAAGGCCAAAAGTATAACTGGGTTCAAAAAAAGAAATAGATAAGTTCATGAAGAATAGGTCCATCTATGGCTATTAGCAAAGATGGTCAGGGATTCAACTCCATGTCCTAACCCTCTGATTGCTAGAAGCTGGATCACTTGGTAATAGCTCTGTTTTGTTCATTCCCTCTGAAATATCTAGCTCAGTTTTCTGTCTCCCAACAGTGGCTGTTGTCAGACAGACCATTAGTCTGACTCACTCTTATGGTAACTGAAGTTCACTCCAGTGTACAGGGGCTTCTCAAGACCTCTGCCCATTTTATGGTCAGAAGTAGTGCATAGGCCTTGTGCAGATTCTTTGAACAGAAATATTGCTCTTATTGAATTCCAAATCGATGCAAGTTCCATGACTGCCACTTCCATTCATTTTATTGTGTGCTTTCACTTGGTCATCTTTAAATTTGGCCCATTCACTTCAATGAGATTTGCACCCACTTCCTTCAGGCATAGTGCATTTGGGCCATACAAGGGAAGTAATTAAAATAGGTGAACCAGAAAGATGATATTACAGTCATTGGACTTTACAATAATTGTCCCATATTTGTCCTCATTGAAATGTGTGTCATAAATCTAAGAGGAGGGGAAATGAAGATGAACATGAGCTTCCAGTGCAATGCTGTAGCTACGAAGACTAACTTATAAGCAAAGGAATACAGAGTAGAAGGAAGATGTTATTACCACTGCATACAGCTTAAGTTAAAGCATGACTGGAGTACTGTGTCCAGTTCTGGGGTCTACATTTCAGAAAGGGTGTTGGAAAGGGTTCAGAGAAGAGCTAAAAGAATGATTCAAGGTCTAGAAAGTCTGCCATACGGACGAGGCTAAAGCTCAGTCTCAGTCTCGGTTTGTCCAAGGGAAGGTTGAGGGATGGATAACTATTGTCTATAAGTATCTACATGGGGCAAAAGTTTCTGATAGAAGGGTTTTTAGTTTAGCAGAAAAACAAGATCCACTGGCTAAAAATTGAAGCTAGACAAATTCAGGCTAGAAATAAGCTGCACATTTTTTAATAGTCAGGGTAATTAGCCACAAGAACATCTTACTTATGGATATGATGGATTCTCCATCATTTGAAGTTTTTGCATCAAGACTGGATGTCTTTCTAAAAGCTACACTGTAGCTTAATAAGAGGTTATAGCCTGGATGCAGGAATCTCGCGGTGAAATTCTATGGCCTGTGCGATGCAGAAGGCCAAACTAGATTATCACTATGTTCTCTCTGGCTTTAAGAGTCTAAGAAAATTCCACAATTTAATAAAACATGAAAAGCTTCACAACCAGGCCCGTAGCCCTGGGTTCAGAGATCAGCCTTCCCCTAGGCAGTCTTAGTCTATTCCTGGAGCTGCTGCTTCTGGTGCCTCCCTGGAGCACCTGTGTAAGCAGCAGCATTAACCCCTCATTATCCAGAGACAGGGAACTGCCTCTGCAGCCTGTCACAGTAACCTAAAGTCCTCTTTCGACAATAATATCCCCATGAGTACTGCTGCCTCAAAGAATGCAAGATATGAGAGGTGGAAATTTCCACTTTATTCAGTTAATACACCAAAAATGTTCAAGGCTGGAATTGTCAAGGGAGCCTAAAACAGTCAGACACCTAACTCCCTCAGGCTCCTTTAAAAAAAAAAGAATCTCAGCCCAAGCAATCAGAAAGCTCCATAAAAGTCTCTGTTCCTTTTTGCCACTGGACTGCCATAGACAGATTGTCAAAAGTCCTCAGTTCTCCACAGGAGCTGCTAGTTCATGAACATTTTTGAGACTCTACCCGCTATTTCTCAATGCTATCTTCGAAAATATCAGAGATACTGCACCTCTGGCCACATGCGTTATCACTGGCTCACAATGAACTCTCATGGATAGTTTCTATTTTCCCACATTGACTGTAAGGAAACCCCCAAACAGTACAGCATTCTTATGAGCAGACTTTGAGGCTAAAGATGTAGACCCCTGCGGAACAAAGTGTGTTGAAAAGAGTTGGAGCCAAATAACGGGTTTAGCAGTGTGGTTTCAGTGAAAAAACTACACATGGGTCTGCATTGATCCTAAAGACCTCGTTAGACTCCACAGAGCATTAAAACACTCCCAACCACAATTCAGAAACAGCCAGGATGTAGGGGAGGAAAGGTGTAAAAGATGACAGCAAAATAAATAATGTTTGCAAAGTGTCATAAAAACACAAAGCATTATTAAGCCCTGTCAGCAGCACAGGTGAGAATAGAACTGAGGAGTTCCTGGCTCCCAGCCCAGCTCACTAGACCATGCTGTTGACAGACACTCAGCAGACACAAGTGCATATTTTTGAGCAAAATAAACTTTTTGCTTTAATGCAGGAAATGTCCAGCCCCCTAGACGTGATGGGTGCTAATGCACAAACACCAAAACAGCAAACATTTCCAATTACATTTTTATTTTACCTTTATTAGCCAGTTTTAGTGAACTAGTTATTACCTGAAGAGCCCGTTGAAATACCAATGATGGGAATTAACCTTTAACCTCCTTATAGGTGGGCAGACAACATGGAGCATGACAACATGGAAATAGGATAGCAAAATAGCATCTCTGTTGCATGTGCCCCACTTCCCCTAAACCAGCAGAAGCCCCTCTGCTTCAACTCACCATGGTCAGATACTCTGACTGAAGAGGGAGGAACAGGATCTGCTCTCCATGTGATGAACCCTTGAAGCACACACAGAATCCCAATTAGAAATCTGAACAGTACTTAGACTCCCCCACCTTTGCATTAACTGACTGCACTACAACCTACTCTGAGCTTTGGGAGTCACGCTACCAGAGAAGCAAGGATTACAGCCACTCCGTAGGTATGCCTGGCGTTCCAGGGGGTTAGATCCATATTTCCCACAGCCTGAAAAGTTGGCCTCCTCCCTCCTTCCATGAAAACATCACCCCTGCTTTATAGATGGAATAATATGGCAACTACACTGTGTGCCAAGATACTTCTCTCAGTTTTTAACATCTCTTTTCCCTTCCTGTGGATTTTTCTTTTGAGTGGGAAAGTCATGCACCTAGATCTGATAGGTGAGGTTGTCTCTTCCTGCCCAAAAAGTCTTTTTAAATGAGTAACGTGTCACTCTCCTGTGTCAATTGTGTTGCTCTATTGTTTGAATTGTGTATTTAAAGGAAGGAAGTACATTTCTGCTGAAAAGAATGGGAAATTAGGTTTGCATTTTTCACCCACATTGTCCTAGCCAGCCCAGATCCTCCTGTAACACCAGTTTTACACTTAAAATTAGACCAGACTAGCTACCGTGCACAGGAATGTGAAAAATTCTAGACACAGCTATATCAACAGTAGAATTTTTCGACCAAACTAGCTACTGCAGCGTGGGGAGCTGGATAACCTACCTCAACAAGAAAAAAACCTTTTTCCATGTGTCTGCACTAAAGCACCACAGGGGCATAGTCGCAGGCCTAAGTTGGTTTTGTTTTGTAACTGAAGAGGAAAGCTCATCTTAGGCTACGTCTTCACTACCCACCATATCGGCGGGTAGTAATCGATTTCCCAGGGATCGATATATCGCGTCTCATCTAGACGCGATATATCGATCCCCGAACGAGCTCCTATCTATCCCGGAACTCCACCAACCCGAACGGCGGTAGCAGAGTCGACATGGGGAGCCACGGACATCAATCCCACACCGTGAGGACGGTAGATAATTCGATCTAAGATACTTCAACTTCAACTATGTTATTCACGTAGCTGAAGATGCATATCTTAGATCAATCTCCCCGCGTAGTGTAGACCAGCCCTAACTTAGCTTCATGCCTCCAGCTTCCATCCCTGGCACATCACATGATCCATTGTCAACAGCCAAGCACTGAGGTACAACCGCATCTGCTCCAACCCCTCAGACAGAGACCAACACCTACAAAATCTCCACCAGGCATTCTCAAAACTACAATACCCGCACGAGGAAATAAGGAAACAGATCAACAGAGCCAGACGTGTACCCAGAAACCTCCTACTGCAAGACAAACCCAAGAAAGAAACCAACAGGACTCCACTGGCCATCACATACAGTCTCCAGCTAAAAGCTCTCCAACGCATCATCAGGGACCTACAACCCATCCTGGACAATGATCCCACACTTTCACAGGCCTTGGGTGGCAGGCCAGTCCTCGCCCACAGGCAACAGTAACTGCACACTGCACCATAGTAACTCTAGCTCAGGAACCAATCCATGCAACAAACCTCGATGCCAACTCTGCCCACATAGCTACACGAGCGACACCATCACAGGACCTAACCAGATCAGCCACACCATCACCGGTTCATTCACCTGCACGTCCACCAATGTAATATACGCCATCATATGCCAGCAATGCCCCTCTGCTATGTACATCAGCAAAACTGCACAGTCCCTATGGAAAAGCATAAACGGACACAAATCAGATATTAGGAATGGCAATATACAAAAACCTGTAGGAGAACACTTCAACCTCCCTGGCCACACTATAGCAGACCTTAAGGTGGCCATCCTGCAGTAAAACAACTTCAGGACCAGACTTCAAAGAGAAACTGCTGAGCTTCAGTTCATCTGCAAATTTGACACCATCAGCTCAGGATTAAACAAAGACTGTGAATGGCTGGCCAATTACAAAACCAGTTTCTCCTCCCTTGGTTTTCACACCTCAACTGCTAGAACAGGGCCTCATCCTCCCTGACTGAACTACCTCATTATCTCTAGCTTGCCTGCATATATATACCTGCCCCTGGAAATTTCCACTACATGCATCTGACGAAGTGGGTATTCACCCATGAAAGCTTATGCTCCAAAACATCTGTTAGTCTATAAGGTGCCACAGGATTCTTTGCTGCTTTTACAGATCCAGACTAACACGGCTACCCCTCTGATACTTAGCTTGCAATGTATCAATATTAGATTAGACTCCATATGCCTGCAGGCTGTTTGTTTTAAAATCTTCTCTCTTTAATGCTTTGTTCTAACTGCTAAATAAAAACACTTCTTGTTTTAAGAAAGTTGTTGGGTCACTGAGTCACTATCATAGGCTCCCAAAGGGAGGGTCATGCAGGTGCCCAAACTAGGGAGACCAGATTTCCCATGTTTAAAGGGACAGTCTCTTTTTTTATATAAGCACCTATTACCCTCATCCCATCCCATTTTTTCCACAGTTGCTATCTAGTAACCCTAGCCCAAACAGACAGGCCTGCAAGGTGAAAAGAGGTTGGTATACATGGCACATTGTGCCAAGGTCCTGGTCTAAGAGTGATAGAATTGAGAAGTCCCACCTTGAGACAGGTAAGGGCAAGAGCAAGGAAGAGGACAGACATGCAGCTAGCCCTGTAACTGTGATGTATTGGTGACCATGCTAGTAACAGATCCAAATACTATATTAATAATCTATTAAAGAGCACCTCATAATAGCCACAACATTCCACTTAAAGAGTGGAGGAGAAGGGGAAGTTTCAGAGAGGGAATGAAAATACTGATGAAAGCAATGGGTGAAAATATAGGAGAGAGTAAGGCAGGGTGAAAAACAAAAGTCACGGTGGAGAAAGGAAAGGAGAGAATTTTAACAAAAAAAGTTACAAAAAAATTAGATCAGGTTGGGATTCTAGTTAAAAATAAAAAATGGAAAATTGTTCCTGAAGGGGGATATTTGCATTAATTTATTTCTATTTTTAGCTCTTAAAAGCATGTATCCACAGCTTTCAGCAGGGCTGGATTTAGGGGCAGGTGATCCAGGCTATTGCCTGGGGTGCCAGGCCTTGGGGGCACTATTTTTGGTCTTAGCGACAAGAGAGAAAATAGAATTCTTGGCTTTCTGGGGCTCATCTAAGTTGTTCATCGAACATAACGGTAATTTTCTCAGTTTGGCAGCGCTCCTTGGGAAATACGACAATGTGATGCGTGAGCCCCCTCGTTGAGTAGTTCATAAAGCAGCTA
The DNA here is from genome assembly GCF_007399415.2 of Gopherus evgoodei. NCBI lineage: Eukaryota > Metazoa > Chordata > Testudines > Testudinidae > Gopherus > Gopherus evgoodei. The sequence goes on from NC_044322.1 coordinate 188,231,061, forward strand.
CGTACCATTATGGCAGCAAAATAATTGAAAACAAATTGATTACCTTTAGGTGCTTGACAACATATTGATAAGTCTGGATGACTCTACTGGAAAAGGCCAAACAGAACTGTTTATGAACGTTTTGAATGAGAATAAAATAAAGCCATGGACTGCCATGGCCAAGGCTACGACAATGGCATGAACATGAAGGGAAGAAGCAGTGGCATCCTGGCAAGGATCCTTGTGCCGAATCTAAGAGCTTTCTTCATTCCTTGTGGCTGCCCTTCCTTCAACCTGGTCAGATACAGCGTAATCTTCTTTAGATTCAGTATCAGGAGCTAGCCGTGTTAGTCTGTATCCAGAACTAGATTCAGTATTTCTCTTTGGAGTACTGCAAAGGAAATACATCCTGTTTTCAGCATCAACTATCACATGGAAGATCCTCATGGACAATGTTACAAATCTGACTGTTAAGCCACAAAGTGACACTCACTGGAAGATGTCAATGATAAAAACCTCTATGTCAAATTGGACAACACCGTCACATTTTGTCACATGGGAAGCACTCTCCACTCCAAAGTTCTCCAATTCATTAATATGAAGCTGTCATAAACAGATAGCTAAGGGTTAATGTCTCTTTCACCTGAAACACCTGACCAGAGAACCAATCAGGAAACTGGATTTTTTCAACTTTGGGTGGAGGGAAGTGTGTCTTGGAGTCTTTTGTCTGTCTGCCTGTTTCCTCTGAGCTTTGGAGAAGTACTTTCTACTTTCTAGTCTTCTGTTTCTAAGTGTAAGGACAAAGAGATCAGATAGTAAGTTCTATGGTTTCTTTTCTTTGGTATTTGCATGAATATGAGTGCTGAAGTACTTTGATTTGTATTCTTTTTGAATAAGGCTGTTTATTCAATATTCTTTTAAGCAATTGACCCTGTGTTGTATCATCTTAATACAGAGAGAACATTTGTATTTTTTCTTTCTTTTTTATATAAAGCTTTCTTTTAAGACCTGTTGGAGTTTTTCTTTACTTCAGGGAAATTGAGTCTGTACTCACCAGGGAATTGGTGGGAGGAAGAAATCAGGGGAGAGCTGTGTGTTGGATTGCTAGCCTGATTTGGCATTTCCTCTGGGTGAAGAGGAAAATACTTTTTGTTTCCAGGATTGGGAACAGAGAGGGGGGAGTCTCTGTGCAGTTTCACAGAGCTTGTGTCTGTGTATCTCTCCAGGAGCACCTGGAGGGGGGAAGGGAAATAGGATTATTTCCCTTTGTTGTGAGACTCAAGGGATTTGAGTCTTGGGGTCCCCAGGGAAGGTTTTTCAGGGGGACCAGAGTGCCCCAAAACACTCTAATTTTTTGGGTGGTGGCAGCAAGTACCAGGTCCAAGCTGGTAACTAAGCTTGGAGGCTTCCATGCTAACCCCCATATTTTGGACGCTAAGGTCCAAATCTGGGAATAAGGTTATGTCATGAGTGGCAGCGGCGGGATATAGACAGAATCCAGAAGCCAGTAGGAATATTATATTTTTCTTTTCTCTGCTAAGGGCTTTTTAGCAGAGAGAAACAGTTTGGTTTTAAAAGGGAACCAGGGAGAATTTTTTTTTTCTGCTCTCTCTAGCAGTTTGTGGTTTGCATGTTAAGCGAGAAGACTGTTGAGGGTCTTTTGTCATGCAATAGCCCTCCCATTAGGTGGCAAGTATCAGCACTTATATGCATGCAAATAAAGTGGTTTTTCTGGTTTCCCTTAATTGAACATTAGCTAGAGAGAGAAAAGGGAAAAGGCACTGTTGCTAGGCAGACTTCAGGAGGCAACAGAGAACCTGCAGTTCAGAAGATAAACACCGGAGGGCACCCCAACACAAGAAAACAGGAACCATGACTTCTAAGGCAAAAAGAAACGCCGAAGAACACATCAAAGAAGCTGAACACAGGCGACAACTGGAAATGAAACAAAAAGAGATGGAGATAAAAGAAAAGGAAGAAAGCCTCAAACTGGCAGCCTTCCAAAGAGAACAGGCAGCCCAAGAGGCAGCACACAAAAGAAAACTAGCAGAAGAAGAGTTGGCCCACAGAAGAAGGCACGAAGAAGAAGAGGCAGCCCACAGAAGACAGATAGAACTCCAGAGGGAAGCCCACCAACAGGCCATGGAATTAGAAAAGGCTAAGCAACAGACTCCAGCCAATCCTAACAACCCATCGCCCATTATTGCTCCACAGCACAGGAAATTTCCCACCTACAAGGCAGGTGATGACACCGAGGCCTTCTTGGAAAATTTTGAAAGAGCCTGTCTTGGGTACAGCATCCCCGAAGACCAGTACATGGTAGAATTAAGGCCACACCTCAGTGGACCTTTAGCAGAGGTGGCAGCTGAAATGCCCAAGCCGCAAATGAATGACTATAAACTTTTTCAAACCAAGGCCAGATACAGGATGGGGATAACCCCAGATCATGCCCGTCGGCGCTTCAGAACCCAAAAATGGAAACCAGAGGTGTCATTTCCCAAACACGCCTACTACATTGCAAAAAACTATGAGGCCTGGTTAACAGGAAACAACATTCAAACCTTGGAAGAAGTGAACCTCCTCATACAAATGGAGCAGTTCTTGGATGGTGTTCCTGAAGACATCACCCGGTACATACAAGACAGAAATCCCAAAACTATCGCTGAGGCGGGGGAGATTGGAGCCAAATGGATGGAACTGGCAGAAACCAAAAAAGCTACTGTCAAGGGGAACGATTACCCCAGGGGGCACACAGACCATAAACCCTACAACCGAGGACAGCCAAAGACCCTCCATACCACCCAAGTAAAGCCACAGATACCCTACTCTTCAACCTCACCAGTCTCCAGTAACTCACCTCGGCCCAGTGACCCATCAGATGGAAGATGCTTTAAGTGTAATGAAGCGGGACATATCAAGGCCAACTGTCCCAAGAACACCATGCGAGTGCAATTCATTACACCTCCATCACACCAACGATCCCCAGGCCCGGATGCCTCTCAAATACCCTTGGAGCGAAGGGAAAATTTGAGAGTGGGCGGAAAGAAGGTTACTGCGTGGAGAGACACGGGGGCACAAGTGTCAGCTATCCACCAATCCTTCGTTGACCCCAAATTCATCAACCCAAAGGCCAAAGTTACAATTTACCCCTTCATGTCACAAGCTGTAGACTTGCCTACAGCTCAACTGCCTGTCCAGTACAAAGGCTGGTCAGGAATGTGGACTTTTGCAGTCTATGACAATTATCCTATCCCCATGCTACTGGGGGAAGACTTGGCCAACCAGGTGAGGCGGGCCAAGAGAGTGGGAATGGTTACCCGTAGCCAAACCAGGCAAGCTTCCAGACCCATTCCTGTTCCTGAGCCGTCCACAGAGGCCCCGTCTGTGTTACCAGAGACCCAGACAGAGGCAGTGGACCCGGATTCCATGCCTACCACTGAAACAGCCACAGCATCTCCAGTCCCAGGCCCGGAACTGGAACAGCAACCAGCACCAGCGATTGTGACCACATCTTCAAACTCAACGCCAGAGGGCGCCAGCAAGCCAGAACTGGCAGAAACAACAGACAGCCATACCCAAAAGGCTCAGCCAGAGCCTGAAATACCCTCAGGTGCACCAGCGGAGAGCGGTTCACCAGCAACGGAAACAACCCCATCACCTACATCGCTTCCAGAGGGACCAAGCCCAAGTCCACAGTCTGAGGAAGAACTGGTGACCCCAGCCTCAAGGGAACAGTTCCAGGCTGAGCAGGAAGCAGATGACAGCCTTCAGAAAGCTTGGGCGGCGGCACGGAGCACCCCACCGCCTCTTAGCTCTTCTAATCGATCCCGGTTTGTTATAGACCAAGGACTTTTATACAAGGAAATTCTTTCTGGTGGACACCGGGAAGAATGGCAGCCGCAAAAACAGTTGGTGGTTCCAACTAAGTACCGGGGGAAGCTCTTAAGCTTAGCCCATGATCATCCCAGTGGCCATGCTGGGGTGAACAGAACCAAGGACCGGGTGGGGAAGTCCTTCCACTGGGAGGGGATGGGCAAGGATGTTGCCAAGTATGTCCGGTCTTGTGAGGTATGCCAAAGAGTAGGTAAGCCTCAAGACCAGGTCAAGGCCCCTCTCCAGCCACTCCCCATAATTGAGGTCCCATTTCAGCGAGTAGCTGTGGATATTCTGGGCCCTTTCCCAAAAAAGACGCCCAGAGGAAAGCAGTACGTACTGACTTTAGTGGACTTTGCTACCCGATGGCCAGAAGCAGTAGCTCTAGGCAACACCAGGGCTAACACTGTGTGCCTGGCCCTAACAGACATCTTTGCCAGGGTAGGTTGGCCCTCTGACATCCTTACAGATTCAGGGTCTAATTTCCTGGCAGGGACCATGGAAAAACTGTGGGAAACTCATGGGGTGAATCACTTGGTTGCCACCCCGTACCACCATCAAACCAATGGCCTGGTGGAAAGGTTCAATGGAACTTTGGGGGCCATGATAAAAAAATTCATCAACGAATTCTCCAATAATTGGGACCTAGTGTTGCAGCAGTTGCTGTTCGCCTACAGGGCTGTACCACATCCCAGTTTAGGGTTTTCACCATTTGAACTTGTGTATGGTCACGAGGTTAAGGGGCCATTACAGTTGGTGAAACAGCAATGGGAGGGGTTTACGCCTTCTCCAGGAACTAACATTCTGGACCTTGTAAGCAACCTACAAAGCACCCTCCGACACTCTTTAGCCCTTGCTAGAGAGAACCTAAAGGATGCTCAAGAAGAGCAAAAGGCCTGGTATGACAGACATGCCAGAGAACGTTCCTTCAAGGTAGGAGACCAGGTTATGGTCTTGAAGGCGCAACAGGCCCATAAGATGGAAGCATCATGGGAAGGGCCATTCACGGTCCAAGAGCGCCTGGGAGCTGTAAACTACCTCATAGCATTTCCCAATTCCTCACTAAAGCCTAAAGTGTACCATGTTAATTCTCTCAAGCCTTTCTATTCTAGAGACTTACAGGTTTGTCAGTTTACAGTCCAGGGAGATGATGCTGAGTGGCCTGACGGTGTCTACTACGACGGAAAAAAAGACGGTGGCGTGGAAGAGGTGAACCTCTCAACCACCCTGGAACGTCTGCAGCGGCAACAAATCAAGGAGCTGTGCACTAGCTTCGCCCCATTGTTCTCAGCCACCCCAGGACGGACTGAACGGGCATACCACTCCATTGATACAGGTAATGCTCACCCAATCAGAACCCCACCCTACCGGGTGTCTCCTCATGCCCAAGCTGCTATAGAACGGGAGATCCAGAACATGCTACAAATGGGTATAATCCGCCCATCTACCAGTGCATGGGCATCTCCAGTGGTTCTGGTACCCAAACCAGATGGGGAAATACGCTTCTGCGTGGACTACCGTAAGCTAAATGCTGTAACTCGTCCGGACAACTATCCAATGCCACGTACTGATGAGCTATTGGAAAAGTTGGGACGTGCCCAGTTCATCTCTACCATAGACTTAACCAAGGGGTACTGGCAAGTACCGCTAGATGAACCTGCCAAGGAGAGGTCAGCATTCGTCACCCATACGGGGGTGTATGAATTCAATGTCCTTCCTTTCGGCCTTCGAAATGCACCCGCCACCTTCCAGAGGCTGGTAGACGGTCTACTAGCTGGACTGGGAGAATTTGCAGTTGCCTACCTCGATGATGTGGCCATTTTTTCAGACTCCTGGCCCGAACACCTACTCCACCTGGAAAAGGTCTTTGAGCGCATCAGGCAGGCAGGACTAACTGTTAAGGCCAAAAAGTGTCAAATAGGCCAAAACAGAGTGACTTACCTGGGGCACCAGGTGGGTCGAGGAACCATAAACCCCCTACAGGCCAAGGTGGATGCTATCCAAAAGTGGCCTGTCCCAAGGTCAAAGAAACAGGTCCAATCCTTCTTAGGCTTGGCCGGATACTACAGGCGATTTGTACCACACTACAGCCAAATCGCTGCCCCATTGACCGACCTAACCAAAAAGACCCAGCCAAATGCCGTTAAGTGGACTAATGAGTGTCAAAAAGCCTTTACCCAGCTTAAGGCAACGCTCATGTCGGACCCTGTGCTCAGGGCCCCGGACTTTGACAAGCCATTCCTAGTAACCACGGATGCATCTGAGCGTGGTATAGGAGCAGTACTCATGCAGGAAGCAACAGATCACAACTTCCATCCTGTCGTGTTTCTCAGCAAAAAACTGTCTGAGAGGGAAAGTCACTGGTCAGTCAGTGAAAAGGAATGCTATGCCATTGTGTACGCCCTGGAAAAGCTACGCCCATATGTTTGGGGACGGCGGTTCAAACTACAAACTGACCATGCTGCACTAAAGTGGCTTCATACTGCCAAGGGGAACAACAAGAAACTTCTTCGTTGGAGTTTAGCTCTCCAAGATTTTGATTTTGAAATTCAACACATCACAGGAGCTTCTAACAAAGTTGCTGATGCACTCTCCCGTGAGAGTTTCCCAGAATCCAGTAGTTAAAAAGTGTTCTTAAAATGTAAAAGTCTGTTAGTTATATACTTAGTAGTATATGTAAAGGTGCATGTGTTGTATTAATCTGTTTATTTTCAAGTTCTAGAAGGAAATTGCCGCCAGTGAGCTTCCCCACTGTCTGCAATTTGGGGGGCGTGTCATAAACAGATAGCTAAGGGTTAATGTCTCTTTCACCTGAAACACCTGACCAGAGAACCAATCAGGAAACTGGATTTTTTCAACTTTGGGTGGAGGGAAGTGTGTCTTGGAGTCTTTTGTCTGTCTGCCTGTTTCCTCTGAGCTTTGGAGAAGTACTTTCTACTTTCTAGTCTTCTGTTTCTAAGTGTAAGGACAAAGAGATCAGATAGTAAGTTCTATGGTTTCTTTTCTTTGGTATTTGCATGAATATGAGTGCTGAAGTACTTTGATTTGTATTCTTTTTGAATAAGGCTGTTTATTCAATATTCTTTTAAGCAATTGACCCTGTGTTGTATCATCTTAATACAGAGAGAACATTTGTATTTTTTCTTTCTTTTTTATATAAAGCTTTCTTTTAAGACCTGTTGGAGTTTTTCTTTACTTCAGGGAAATTGAGTCTGTACTCACCAGGGAATTGGTGGGAGGAAGAAATCAGGGGAGAGCTGTGTGTTGGATTGCTAGCCTGATTTGGCATTTCCTCTGGGTGAAGAGGAAAATACTTTTTGTTTCCAGGATTGGGAACAGAGAGGGGGGAGTCTCTGTGCAGTTTCACAGAGCTTGTGTCTGTGTATCTCTCCAGGAGCACCTGGAGGGGGGAAGGGAAATAGGATTATTTCCCTTTGTTGTGAGACTCAAGGGATTTGAGTCTTGGGGTCCCCAGGGAAGGTTTTTCAGGGGGACCAGAGTGCCCCAAAACACTCTAATTTTTTGGGTGGTGGCAGCAAGTACCAGGTCCAAGCTGGTAACTAAGCTTGGAGGCTTCCATGCTAACCCCCATATTTTGGACGCTAAGGTCCAAATCTGGGAATAAGGTTATGTCAGAAGCAGAGCTGAAGGATGTAGTAGGAAGAAAGCCTGAGGTATAAGCCCTTGTATCAGAGGCCTGAGCTAAAGTAATGGTCAAACATTGCTGATATAAATCAAAGTTAAGTTGTGAGCAAGAGGCAGGCCCTACTCACAGAATCTGGCAAGAACAGGGCTGATATTGCAGAAACACACATTTCTAAGAAGTGCTAGGCATAAAAAGATATATTCCGGAGAGGTGGCACCAGAACAGCGCGATACCAGCATATTCCCCAAAACACAAACAGGAATACACTGACCCCATCCTAAAGATAAGGTCAGGATGACAGCATAATGGATAGAGATGTTTTGATCAAACCAACATGTACAATGCTATCGTCTTCCCCACAATTTTTCCTTTTCTCAGGGGAAGAGAAAGATAGTTTTGTCTGGAAAGTTAACAAATCCTGTCTTTGGTCCAAAGCTGCAGGGAGAGCAGAGTGAATTAGGGAGGCCAGGTGCAGAAGGAGAACATTATTTCTGCTTTAAACACTGAATATCTATTTAGTGTTCATATACACAGTGAGGTTCAGTGGTAGGATACTGTAGTAAGGGGAAGCAGAATATCCCTCCATTATTTGTTAAACTGGAAACGTGCGCCAAACTTATGTGCTACTGCAGGAATGTTCTCTCTATTCAAGACTATTAGAGATTATGTTTGTTTCTGTGTTGTCAAAACATGATTTTGCTACAGTAATAGGTTGGCAATATTTTGAAAATGTAATTAAGATTTTGATTTCAGATCCCTACATTATGTAAATGTGTTATAAAACTAGATATACTCAAGGCCAGTCCTGCTCCTATTGAAGTATGTGGGAGTTGGATTATTGGCTTTAATGTGAGCAGAACTGGCCCTTGATCAATTGGCCTTTGAATTTACCCTTTTCCTTCAAGCCACAATTTCCCTCTTCATGCTGACAGGTCTGTTTCTTCCTGCTGGCCTACAAAAGGGTGCCTTTAATGTGGAAAAGGTTACCAGATATCTTTGAATGTCAGCTAACTTTTTTTAAAACATCATTATTTCAAAAGAAAGTTATTTTGTTTTAGACTAGTACCTCTTCATTTGCTGTATTGTTTTGAGTAAATTAAATTTATATCTCCCATCACTCAAACACACTCTACCACACTAAGATTTTCTATTTACAACTCAATAATCTAACAAGATTAAGATCATTACTATCTCAAGGCAAAGTCAAACTCATTGAACCTTTGACTTCTGTCTTTTGTGATGGTTTTCAACTTCAGGCACTGAAAAAAATCTTGAGATCTTCAATTTTATAAAGCTACCTTTTGAGATAGTCAGAACATTTAATGAGGTACACAGGGGAAATTCATGTTTTAACCTGTTAGAAAAAATAATGTGCATTTTATCAGTGAGACAGCAGCAAAGTGTAAATCTGTTTACAGACACTGTGTAGTTCAGTATGCAGAGTTTTACAAAAGAGTGGGTGAGATGATATGCTTTCATGCTTAACAGTCCCATGAGGAACCCCTTCAGTGTGTCATGCCCTTAAGGGGCTCCACTCTTCCTTAAGAGTAGGGCACAGCCCACAGGGTAATGCCTTTGAGACTGAGCCTCTGGGCTCCAGCACTCCTGTTTCACATCATGAGTTCTATCTCACTGAGAGAGACCCGTTTCACCCTTTTTCAGCAATCAGTGCACCTCCATGAGTATTTGTGGTGACACAGGCAGCCTTTTCAAAACAGAGTAGGGTTTATTAGTCAACTGGAGCATAGTGTCACCAGTACAGAGAAGCTAAGGTTAAGACATGGAACCCTGGCTTGGCCAATGTAGACCATCAAACCATGTTGCTGAAGGGGAGGAAACAAAAAATCTTGATTTCTTCTGACCCAGAGTATGAGACTAACTATAGAGATGATGTCAAGTATCAGAGGATGCTGGCAGAGCCATATAAGCATAACTATGCTAGAATACCCTTGTAGCGTAGATGCAGCTTACACCAACAAAAGGGTTTTTTTCCTGTTGGAGTAGTGACAGGAGGTAGGTTGATGGAAGCATTCTTCTGTAAATAGCTGCATCTATGCTAGGGTTAGGTCAGCACAGCAATGTCAGAGGTGTTTTTTCACACCCCTGACTGCCCTAGCTTTATCAATCTAATTTTTAATGTAAACCAGGCCTCATGCCATGTGTATGCTACAAACTTTGGTCAATTCACATTATGTTGGCCTAAAGCTGCCACAGTTAGTATCATATGTATGCATACTCACCAAGAGCGCTTGTGTTGACACAAAGTGAAGGGCATCATGGGTAAGTATGCCAGTATGCTATGCACCACTAGAGGCTCAATGCCTTCTGAAGAATTTTCACCATGAATGGTGGGGCACACAAGTCATGCAGGGAGGGCTGGACACAAGAGGTCAATCATGCAAATTTCTAAATCCCATATTACAATCTTTGTGCCTTTTTTTGAAAAAAAATCCCACAAACCTGTGCAACGCTATTTGCTATCTACCATCTCTGACACATGCATTGAGACTGCACAGCTCTGCACTAGTCATGAACATCGCAAAACACAGGAAAATCCTCCAGTAATTCCAGAAAGTACTGCAACACTGGGGGACATGACTTATTTGAGGACAGATTGCTCTGGGACATAAGGAAAAAGAATCAAGGCTGTTAGTAGCATTCACAGAACCACTACAGGTAGGGGAGTGCTGCTTCTGGGCCCAAGAAATGAGCATTGACTGGTGAAATCTCATCATCCCAAACTTTCATTATGATGCCCAGGGGCTGCAGAACTTTTGGACGTACAAGACCACATTCCTGGGTCTGTGTGCTGAGCTTGCCCCAGCCCTCCAGAGTGGACACTAGAATAAGAGCTGCACTGATGGTGGAAAAGTGAGTAGCAATTGCACTATGGAACACTGCAGTGCCCGATGGCTATTAGTCAGCGAGGAATAATTCTAGAGTTGGAAAAATCAAGTGGGATCTGTTGTCATGCAAGTGTGTGGGGCCATTAATCATATCCTGTTATGCAAGACTGCAGCAAGCAGGTGCTTGGGGGGGCCAGCGCAAAGGGACAGCATGTCTGGGTCTTTGGCGGTGGGTCCCTCGGTCCCTCTCAAGGGGAAGGACCTGCCACCTAATTGCTGCCGAAGAATGAAGCGGTCGCAGTAGAGCTGCCGCCAAAGTGCTGCCGATCACAGCTTTTTTTTTTTTCTCCCCTGCCTCTTGGGGCAGCAAAAATGCTGGAGCTAGCCCCGTTGGCAGTTATGGGGTTCCTGTACTGTGGTGGGTGATAGATGGCATGCACTTCCCTCTTGTGGCCCCATCCAATCATGCCACAGTGTACATCAATAGAAAAAGTAACTTTTTCTATGGTTGTGCAAGCATTGGTGGATCACCAGAACACTAAATCAACATCAGTGTGGACGGGTCAGGAAAGGTACATAATGTTTGCATCTTTAAGAACCCAGAACTGTTCAGGAAGTTGTAAACAGGGACATTTTTTCCCATCCAGTGGATTATCATTGACTATGTTGAAATGCCGTGAGTGATCCTGGAGTACCAAACCTACCCCTTGGCTCCTTTGGCTCATGAAGCTGTACATTGATCACCTTGACAGCTCTAAGGAAAGATTTAGCTTCGGGCTCAGCAGGCGCAGAATGACTGATGAATGTGCTTTTGGTTTATTGAGGGGACACTGCCTGTTTACACTCAGCAGATTAGATCTTAGTGAGAGAAATATCTCAATGGTTATAGTTAAGGCTATGTTTTAGTCAGGAGTATTTTTAGTAAAAGTCATGGAGAGTAAACAAAAATTCATGGCCCATGACCTGTCCATGACTTTTACTGCTGACTTGAACAGCCAGATACAATGGCCATTACAAGAGCTCAATGCAGAACTATGCAGTTAAGGGAGACTGTGAAAGGAGCACTTTAAATCGTCAGCCACAGTAATATGCTGTACTGGATATCACTCTACTTGTCCCTGAAGATTTGAGGGTTGTATAGAATTGCATAGTGCTTGGCCTACATTTAAGAACATCACACAGCCTTTTAATGAACCCATGAATTATCCTGTGTTTACCATATGTTTATAATTATTACACTGGGTTTTTCACTAAACCTGTGAGTTCTGGGCTGCTGTTTTATTACAAATAAACATATAATTTGAGTGCCACTAGACATTCTGCACAATGTGCTATGAAGATGAATTTCCAAAAGGTGAAAACTAAAATAATGTGCAATTAAAAATTAACACAGTATAAACACAGATCAATTAATGGAGCGGAACTTTAAACTTAAAATAGTAGAAAACATCTGTGTCCATTTCACTCCATTTCTGCCAAACATACATGAACACTGGCTCTCACATAGGCCAGTGTAGGTGAAGCTGTGGTTCTCCTTACTACCCTTGGCATGGAGTGGCAGAGGTAGGATATGGCCCATGGTGAGACCTAGAATGTGGAAGGAGGGGTAGGGAGCTGCTGAAATGGAATGTTCCATTGATTGCAAAGGGAGACGAGCCCATGGTTGTAGGTTAACAAGCATTTGCAGCGTGTATGTTTGCTGATGGAGAAGTCCCATTACATCCTGGTGCATCTCCTTTGCCATTTCCTGCTGGAACTCCTAAGCCTTTCTCCAGTCCCTCTGTCTATGGCCTGATACAGCACTGGCTTGCAGGATCTCAGTGAACACAGGGAACTTCTATGAAAGTCTCATTGAGATCTCTCAGGAGGAACATCCCTATGTACATAAACACACTGCTCTGAATGCCCCCACTCCACCCCGGCTAATCCTACAGGGGAATGAAAAAGCAGATAATCAACTCTAACTCTCTTTGTTGTACTGCTACATCTTCTCATAGGAGAGAAAATGAAAAATTAGATACTTGTGTCCTGCCAACTTGGGGTTGGGCAGGGTTCCAGCTTCACATTTAAACACTGTAAGGGAGAATGGATGCACACTCTTACTGGAGGTTCTTTCTCCTCAGTTGGGCTCATCTGTGCTCAGTTGGTGGGACTAGCTAGACTGTGGTAGAGTCAGGATCTGTTCGAGACTTACAGCATAGCTAGACAGCCTGCCTTTGTCACATGTCCCTCTTCCACCTCACTTTTCATGGCACAGCTGTTGGTCTCAGGCTCCACTGAGGTATCCATGGTGGTCTGGGGGTGCAGGCGAGGTCTCTGCCAAGGATGGTATGCAGCTCATTGTAAAGATCTGTGGCTCAGCATCAGATTGACTTGTCTTCCCTGGCCTTGTGGTATGCCTGCCACAGTTCCTTTGCTTTCATGCTGCCAATCCCTGTTATACCCCTGCATCGTCTGCATCCCCTAGGCAGTCCTTTCTTAGAGGTCCAAGTTTCTAAGACTACTCCATACACAAACCCTTCTCTCCACAGGCCCAGGAGATCCAATATCTCCTGTCTGCTCCAGGCAGGACCTCATCTAGAGCATGTAACTGGCATGGGCAGTTGGCACACAAGGGAGAGCTGCTAGGTGAGCTTGCCACGCTGAGCAACCAGGAAAAGATATTTCAAAATATGTGGGGATTTTAAGGGGGAAGTGGGAGCCTTCTGGTCTCCATGACCCCTGGGCAATAGAGTTCACAATTGTGACCAGAGTGGTCATTGTTGGAGGACTGTTAGGGTTGACATATGTCATGCAGGATCTAGACTTGTACTGTGTCAACCATGGCTCAATGCTGTTTGGAGAGGTGGTGTTACTGCATCATCGCAACGAGTCTCTAATATCAGCAAGAGACAGATTTGAGTGCAAACAAATAGGTCGACACAAGGCGAGTTACCTCAGCTTAACTTTGTAGTGTAGACCAGGCCTCAGTCAAGTTCCTTGAGCCCTCTGTTCAAAGTGGCTTGTAGGCTACCTAAGGGAGCAGAACAGGGCTAGGGTCATTAAGGCTATTGGCTCTGGTATTGTTTCTTGCAACCTGCAAGCAGAAACTGTTAGGCAACTATTAAGAAGGGCTGCCTCCTTCTTGCCCTTGGCTCTGCTACCCAGACAGACCTGAGTGGGCAAAACCCACCCCTATATATGGTAGAGAAACACCATGCTAATGATGAATCCAGATATAGTATTAAATCTTAAAGAGCACCCCCAGATTTGTCACAAATACAAAATTTAATTTTCTAGTTTAAGATGAGCTTTCACCACTCACCCATATCTAATGGGATTTAAAATTTATTTCTTCAGTCATTTTTAATATTGCCCCAAGGTCTTGATATTCTCCAGAGAAAAGCACATTCAGATGCAGAGTAGCAGAAGATTTCGTCTAAGGTCACTCCTTTTTAGCTTCTTCATAATGAACTATGGGCCTGATCCTGCAGTCCCTTCCATTGAGGGAAGTTTCCTGCAGCCCTCATCCTTGCATCAGTCTTTACATGAAAGCTAAGATTTTCTAGCTGTTTCAAGCCCCCAAATAGATTTCCACCTAATCCAGTAACATTTTCAAACTACCAAATATTTAGTAAATGCTTCTGAGCATATGGAAAGCATGGAAGCAGTAGTTCAGCAACTCAATTAGTGAGCATCAGAAAAAGATGGAACCACCACTTTGGCATAGACAGGTATAACTCCAAGTTTCATGTTAAGGGAACAAAGGAACCAAAGTTAGTTGATATGGAATTAAACTGAATTTAAAGTAAAATATTGTATAGGTACATGGGTCTTTTCTACTATTATGTACTTGGAAAAAAATATACTCCTTGTCTAAGTACCTAACTATGAACCAAAATAGCCTAATTAAGCATTATTAGGGTTTTTGACTTCGAGGGCTAATTTTAAAGAGTTAAGGAAATTAGTTAGGGAAGTGAATTGGATGGAGGAATTAGTGGATTTAAATGCGGAGGAGGTCTGGAATTACTTTAAGTCGCAGCTGCGGAGACTGTCAGAAGCCTGCATCCCAAGAAAGGGGGAAAAAACCATGGGCAGGAGTTGTAGGCCAAACTGGATGAGCAAGCAACTCAGAGAGGGGATTAGACAAAAGCAAAAAGCTTACAGGGAGTGGAAGAAAGGCAGGATCAGTAAGGAAAGCTAACTTGGTGAGGTCAGAACATGTAGGGATAAAGTGAGGAAGGCTAAAAGCCGCATTGAACTGGACCTTGCAAAGGGAATCAAAACCAATAGTAAAAGGTTCTACAGCCACATAAATAAGAAGAAAACAAAGAAAGAAGAAGTGGGGCTGCTATACACTGAGGATAGAATGGAGGTTAAGGATAACCTAGGCATGGCCCAACATCTAAACAAGTACTTTGCCTCAGTTTTTAATAAGACTAGTGAGGAATCTAGCGATGATGGAGGGATGATAAATGGGAATGTGGATATGGAAGTGGATATTACCGCAACTGAGGTAGAGGCCGTACTTGAACAGCTCAATGGGACGAAGTCGGAGGGCCCGGACAATCTCCATCCGAGGATATTAAAGGAACTGGCGCGTGAAATTGCGAGCCCGTTAGCGAGAATTTTTAAGCAATCGATAAGCTCAGGGGTTGTGCCGTATGACTGGAGGATTGCTAATGTAGTTCCTATTTTTAAGAAAGGGAATAAAAGTGATCCGGGTAATTATAGGCCTGTTAGCTTGATGTCTGTAGTATGTAAGGTCTTGGAAAAAATTTTAAGGGAGAAAGTAAAGGACATAGAGGTCAATGGTAATTGGGACGAATTGCAACACGGATTTAGTAAAGGTAGATCGTGTCAAACCAATCTGATCTCCTTCTTTGAGAAGGTGACGGATTACTTAGATAAAGGAAATGCGGTAGATATAATTTACCTAGATTTCAGTAAGGCGTTCGACATGGTTCCACATTAGTTAAATTGGAAAAGATGGGGATGAATATGAAAGTTGTAAGGTGGATAAGGAACTGGTTAAAGGGGAGACTCCAGCGGGTCGTATTGAAAGGTGAACTGTCAGGCTGGAAGGAGGTCACTAGTGGAGTCCCTCAAGGATCGGTTTTGGGACCGATCTTATTTAACCTTTTTATTACTGACCTTGGCACAAAGAGCGGGAATGTGCTAATAAAGTTTGCGGATGACACAAAGCTGGGGGGTATTGCTAACACGGAGAAGGACAAGGATACTATTCAGGAAGATCTGAACCACCTTGTAAACTGGAGTAATAGAAATAGGATGAAATACAATAGTGAAAAGTGCAAGGTCATGCACTTAGGAATTAATAATAAGAATTTTGGATATACGTTGGGGGCGCATCAGTTGGAAGCGACGGAGGAGGAGAAGGACCTTGGGGTACTGGTTGATAGCAGGATGACTATGAGTCGCCAATGTGATACGGCTGTTAAAAAAGCAAATGCGATTTTGGGATGCATCAGGCGGGGTATTTCCTGCAAGGATAAGGAGGTGTTAGTACCGTTACATAAGGCGTTGGTGAGACCCCATCTGGAATACTGTGTGCAGTTCTGGTGTCCCATGTTCAAGAAGGATGAATTCCAACTGGAACAGGTTCAGAGACGGGCTACAAGGATGATCCGAGGAATGGAAAACCTGCCTTATGAAAGGAGACTCAAAGAGCTTGGCTTGTTTAGCCTGGCCAAAAGAAGGCTGCGGGGGGGGATATGCTTGCTCTATATAAATATATCAGGGGGGTTAACGTTAGGGAGGGAGAGGAATTATTTAAGTTTAGTACTAATGTAGGCACGAGGACAAATGGGTATAAATTGGATATTAGGAAGTTTAGACTTGAAATTAGACAAAGGTTTCTAACCATTAGGGGAGTGAAGTTCTGGAACAGCCTTCCGAAGGAAGTAGTAGGGGCAAAAGACTTTTCTGGCTTTAAGACAAAGCTTGATAAGTATATGGAGGGAATGTTATGATAGGATCGTTAATTTGGGCAATTGAACTTGGATTACCACCAGATAGGTCTGCTCAATGGTCTGCGGGGAAGACGTTGGATGGGATGGGAACTGAGTTACTGCAGAGAATTCCTTCTTGGGTGCTGGCTGGTGAGTCTTGCCCACAGACTCAGGGTTTAGCTGATCGCCATATTTGGGGTCGGGAAGGAATTTTCCTCCAGGGCGGATTGGCAGGGGCCCTGGAGGTTTTTCGCCTTCCCCTGCAGCGTGGGGCACGGGTCACTTGCTGGTGGATTCTCTGCAGCTTGAGGTCTTCAAACCAATTTTGAGGATTTCAATAACTCGGTCCTGGGTTAGGGGTTGTTATAAAATTGGATGGGTGGGGTTCTGTGGCCTGCCTTGTGCAGGAGGTCAGACTAGATGATCATATTGGTCCCTTCTGACCTATGAGTCTATGAGCACGATTGATTACAGCCTCCTGGTTTACCTAAAAATGCAAATTTTTCTATTAAAAATAAAGTAGAAGATAGGGAGTTACCATTATGATTAAAGAACAGGAATTTTGAAACTGGAAGTACTTAATTGGCTGAGGCTTCCTTTTCAGGAATGTCACATATCAGATGATCCAATTGTGATATTTTGTTGGCAGAATGATTCTTCCCCTTCAGTGAGTTTCACTGCTTTAAAAAAGTTAACTGCAAAACAAATGAAAAAACTTAGGACTTTTTTTTTTGGGGGGGGGGGGGAGCGAGAGCAGGAGCAGAGAAGTGACATTGCCCACCTGTACACAGCTTTCCCGCTGACTCCCACACTGCAATGAAAAGGAAACTCATCAAGGGGACACTGGAGTTTCCTGCCCTTTCTCTGGGTACCCAGGGGAATGACCTAGGTTTGAGTTAGACTCAGTATTCTTCACCGAGTGTTCTGATCTGCAGCTTATGAGCAGCATTCAGCACAGAAGGAAGTTTAGTTCAAGCTTTTCATCCATTGCCATACTCACTCTGAAATCCTCCTCAGACTTCCTGGTTCACAACCTCAGAATGCACCTCATTCAAAAATACCATGGCGCTGAAAAGCGTGATCTTGTATTCTGGGATAAATTCAGTAAATGAGGAACTACCAAGAGGATTTCACAGGCATAAGGAATGCAGGTGGAAGGGAAGATTTTTTTCATTATCTGCTTTGCTGTTCACCTGTACAGCGATAGCATGTCTTATGCTTTTCTCAAAGGAACTCATATCAATAAAGGGAAAGCCTATTTGCTTTAAAAATGCTAGATACTGCCTGTCATAACTCTAGTCCCAGATTTGGACCTTAGCGTCCAAAATATGGGGGTTAGCATGAAAACCTCCAAGCTTAGTTACCAGCTTGGACCTGGTACTTGCTGCCACCACCCAAAAAATTAGAGTGTTTTGGGGCACTCTGGTCCCCCTGAAAAACCTTCCCTGGGGACCCCAAGACCCAAATCCCTTGAGTCTCACAACAAAGGGAAATAATCCTTTTTCCCTTCTCCCCTCCAGGTGCTCCTAGAGAGAGATACACAGACACAAGCTCTGTGAATCTAAACAGAGTGACTCCCCCTCTCCGTTCCCAGTCCTGGAAACAAAAGCACTTTCCTCTTCACCCAGAGGGAATGCAAAATCAGGCTAGCAAATCCAACACACACAGATCTCCCCCTGATTTCTTCCTCCCACCAATTCCCTGGTGAGTACAGACTCAATTTCCCTGAAATTTCCCAGTTAAAAAAAAAAAGTCAACAGGTTTTAAAAGAAAGCTTTATATAAAAAAGAAAGAAAAATACATACAAATGGTCTCTCTGTATTAAGGTGACAAATACAGGGTTAATTGCTTAAAAAATATATGAATAAACAGCCTTATTCAAAAAGAATACAAATCAAAGCACTCCAGCACTTATATTCATGCCAATACCAAAGAAAAGAAACCATATAACTTACTATCTGATCTCTTTGTCCTTACACTTAGAAACAGAAGATTAGAAAGCAGAAACTACTTCTCCAAAGCTCAGAGAAAGCAGGCAGACAGACAAAAACCTCAGACACAAACTTCCCTCCAACCAGAGTTGAAAAAATCCGGTTTCCTGATTGGTCCTCTGGTCAGGTGCTTCAGGTGAAAGAGACATTAACCCTTAGCTATCTGTTTATGACACTGCCCTTTGATTATTTTTATCTTGTTGAATTCCTTAAAACTTGCTCATATAGCTAAGGATTCCATCTTCAAACATTTTCATACCAAAATTCTTAGGGAATTTCCTTCTTCATAGATTTGCATATCTGAAGTCAACTGTTCAAACACTTTCCACATGCCTCTCTCAAAGAACCCCTCATACGCAGCAAGGTTCTTACCTCTCTAGCCATTGTCTGCAGAGCACAGCTGAGAGGAGGCTTGAAAAGGATTAAGTTGTGATCCCCTCATTGTGGGGGCAGTTTTACATTAAGTCCACCTCTGTACATTTTATGTATGATAGCAGGCAACAGCCTCAAGGGACCAGCTGCCTGGTGGAGAACAGTATTGCTCTGGCCACACCCTATGCACTCACTACATATGAAATAGTCAAGAGTAGGTGTCCTAGATACCAGAGGAATTCCCAGCCAGTGAGAGCCAATGGCTTTTAGGACCATAGGGTGGATTCTGGTTCAGAGTAGGGAAGGTGGGAAGAAAAGCACTCATAAAAGGGTTTTCACCTTGAGGAATGTACACGAATTATTCCTCATGATTAGAAAAGACACCTCACTCCATGCCATGGTATTTTACTTCATTTGGAAGGGTCCCAAGATATAAGCCAGATTTTATTTCTACTGAAGTAGAGAGCAATTGACTTCCCTGGGAGTGGGGCATGTAGAGGTACTGCCAACCCTAAATGTAGGATGAGCCATACTAGTATGTTAAACTGAAAAAAAATAAAATGAAGTTTTTCCTCTTTAAGCATCAGGAATTCCTTTGGAAAATGTCATACCATATCACACTGAGGCTTGTCTACATCAGAAAGTTGCAGCGCTGGTGAGGGAGTTACAGCGCTGCAACTTTGAAGGTGTACACATCTGCAGGGCACCACCAGCGCTGCAACTCCCTGTTTGCAGCGCTGGCCATACTCCCGTTTTGTCTCGGGTGTAGAGGATCCAGCGCTGGTGATCCAGCGCTGGTAATCCAATGTAGACAGTTACCAGCGCTTTTCTTGACCTCCGTGGAAGGAGGAAGCCTCTGGTAATCAAGCTGGTTTCCTTTCCCGGTTTGCTCTCTCGGTCCCGGAGCCACCCAGCAAACCGCAGGGAAGGAGACCTGCTTGCTCGGGGTTCCGGGACCGAGAGAGCAAACCGGGAACGCCGCGGTTTGCTCTCGCGTTCCCGGAGCCAGCCAGCAAACCGCAGGGAAGGAGACCTGCTTGCTCGGGGTTCCGGGACCGAGAGAGCAAACCGGGAACGCCGCGGTTTGCTCTCTCGGTCCCGGAGCCAGCCAGCAAACCGCAGGGAAGGAGACCTGCTTGCTCGGGGTTCCGGGACCGAGAGAGCAAACCGGGAACGCCGCGGTTTGCTCTCTCGGTCCCGGAACCCCGAGCAAGCAGGTCTCCTTCCCTGCGGTTTGCTGGCTGGCTCCGGGAACGCGAGAGCCAACCGCGGCGTTCCCGGTTTGCTCTCTCGGTCCCGGAACCCCGAGCAAGCAGGTCTCCTTACCTGCGGTTTGCTGGCTGGCTCCGGGACCGAGAGAGCAAACCGCGGCGAAGCTGGTCTCCTTTCCCGGTTTGCTCTCTCGGTCCCGGAACCCCGAGCAAGCAGGTCTCCTTCCCTGCGGTTTGCTGGCTGGCTCCGGGACCGAGAGAGCAAACCGCGGCGAAGCTGGTCTCCTTTCCCGGTTTGCTCTCTCGGTCCGGAACCCCGAGCAAGCAGGTCTCCTTCCCTGCGGTTTGCTGGGTGGCTCCGGGACCGAGAGAGCAAACCGCGGGGAAGCTGGTTTCCTTTCCCGGTTTGCTCTCTCGTCCCGGAACCCCCCTTGAAGCCGCCCAACAGCGCTGCAGTGTGGCCACATCTAACACCACTTGCAGCGCTGGTTGCTGTAAGTGTGGCCACTCTGCAGCGCTGGCCCTATACAGCTGTACTAATACAGCTGTAACAACCAGCGCTGCAAAATTTTAGATGTAGACATGGCCTGAAATATCACAAGACTGGCCTAACTTCTGCTATTTCCCTCTTCAATGCCAGCTCAATGCTCTTTCATGCACTGAGAGTGTGAAATGGCAGAGCTCAGTTACACATTTTGTAGCCAATGCCTTAAGGGAAAATAAATGTTTTACAAAATCAGCAACATTTCTACCCTGCCCCCTCAATGTCGCAGTCTAATTTGAGCCGACATTTTCTTAAATATCAAATGTATTTTTAAGTTAGAATTCAAGACATTTATGCTATCTAGACTTGGTCAGAGACTTTTACAGGAATTTTTACTTAAGTGAGGATAGGAAAACTACGTAGACCTGAAGTGCAATATTTAAAGGGCCTACTGATCGTGTGTACATCTAATCCACTGGTAAATGTGTTACAGGTCTCCAGCTCACATCCTCTGTGAAACAGGTAGAGTCTGTTACAGCCCTAGCTACAGACCCCTAACTCATTAGCTTAAGCTGAAGTAGCTTTAACTCCGGAGGTCACTGGTTTAATCCCTAGCAGAGGCCCTGACTTTATGATTTCTTGGAGGTGTTTCACCCCCCGCTGTGCCCCAGGCCCTGCCCCACCACCCCTTCCTGTCCCATCCTTGAGCATGCCCTGCTCCACCTCTTCCTGGCCCCTTCCCCGCAGCACCTCCAGCCTGCCGCTGAACAGCTGATCCTCAGCAGGCGAGAAGCACTGGGGGGAAGGGAACAGGGAGGCGCTGATTGGTGGGGCCTACCAGTGGGTGCTGAATGCCCACCTTTTTTCCCCCCTTCCTGTGGGTGCTCCAGCCCCAGAGCACCCATGGAGTCAGCACCTATGATCCCTAGTGTATTGGCCATCACACATACATCTGCAGTGAAATGTAGTGATAATAGAATTTTTCCCCATGCAGTAAACAGATTGAGAGCCCATTCTGTATACAGTGAATGTATGTTTTCGTAAATTCTCTTCCTCTTTGTAAACTAACAGGCTGTCAAACAAGGGAGGAAATAAATAATTTACAGGATAGAATGAAAAAAAAATCTGCCCTGTGTCAAAGAAAACTGTGTCAAAGCACTGGTGAAGGTTTTATATTTATTCATTTCCTCATAGCTAGGCCACAAGAGGAGTTTCAAAAGAGGACAAGAGAATAAAAGTTGAATGATAAACATCACCAACAGTCTTTCCTTTCCCCCCCCCCTTAAAAAGACAGACTAGCCCATCTGAGCAGCACATATTCTCTAAAATAAAGTTTAACTAGCTAAATCAGAAAAAAAATAAAATCTTAAAAGAAGCAAACAGGCCTGGGGCTTTGCAATCTAAACAGTGAGATTTTCAGGCCTAAGTTGCAAAGCAAATGAACATTTATTAGGAAATCACCAAATCCTAGTTTAAATTTGAGAGAAAGATCACCTGTGGGCTGGATTAAAGAAGGGCTCGTTCCTTATCTATTTTAGTGGCTAGCATAACAATGAGAACTGAACCCAAGAGTTTTCCTAATTTTGTACTGTGTAGATATCTTGGTTTGTGTTCATGCCTGGAATACTTTGCAAGAGAAAGATTGTTACCAGGAAGAGAAGTCACTGTTTCAAGGGTTAACTACACTTTTTGACCTCCTCTCTAGTCTCCCTTGAAGGCACCCACTTATAGTTTCCAGCTCCCAGGCATCACCTCTGACAGAGATCTGTATTTCCCTGCCTCAAGACTTTGGGTTTAGGCTAAAGGCCCTCTGCACCTCACTGTGGTTTTCCCAGCATGGTGAAAACTTTACAGAGAAAACAAAAACAACAAAAGCCCTACACACATGCTAAAAGCTCACTAGAGGTCACCCCAACTCCAACCTAGAGGTCTGGTAGGTTGAAGTCTCAGACCCCCACAGCTAGATTTGTCCTGTCGGTTACAAGTTCATGTCAGTTCTTTTAGATCAGGAACCAGATGCCTGATCTAGATAGAGGCCTGTATAAGGAAACAGCTGAACTGAGACCCAGTCTCGGGGAACAGATAATCATCAGGCAATGGCCTTCTCCTCAGGGCATAGATTCAAAAGGCTGGGGTTTGGGTTTGCTTTTTATCTTTTGTTTATTTGGGGGTGTTTTTATATAACCAAACTTGTGGCATTTACCTTACTGTGTCCTCAGGGATTCCCCTGCTTATCACCTATTGTATTGTCCCCAAAGCCTGTCTGATATATCTCAATATAGTCTTTTTTTTTTTTTTTAAACTCCTACTTCCCAGGACTCACATCTGTTACAACAGGCATGCTACTAACACAAAACTTATTTCCACGTGGGGGAATTTTACTTAAATTTTACTGTACAGTTTTTGAAAATGGATTCTAAGTAGCTAAAAACATTACAACTGTTAATACAGCTACAAACAATCCAGTTTATGAAATAGTAACCAATAGCACATAGGACCTGATTATGCAAGTCTTTTAACAGGAAAAATTTATTCATGTTAATAGGAGTTTTGTCAGCAGGATTGGTCCTATAAATGTTGAAAGGGGCAATATGTAGAGTGCCTACATTTTCATATTCTCTTTCAAATCTTCAACATACACTTTTCAGAAAAAAAATCATCATTACGTTTCTTTCTACAGGCTATGGAACAGTGACAGACATTATCTGCCATGATTAAACCCTCTGAACAAGCACAAAGCTCAAAAGGAGAAGAATTTGTTAAACTTGTGCTCTCCAATCTAGTGTCCTTGCTTGGAGGAAGCCTGAAGCAGGCATTAACTTCGTAAGCTAAACCTGCTGAAAATTCTGTCTATGCACAGGGAGAAGATGCAGATGCAGTAACTTCTACTACCCCAGCAAACCCACAAAGCAGGAGGGCAGGTCACCCTTCCAGTGTGTAACTTCTAAGAGAGGCCAGAGCTAACATGCCTGGGCTAATACGCTGGGCTGTGCTTCACACAACCTTAAAGGGGTGTAGCCTGAGGGTCAGAGGGTGCAGCCAGGCCACTTCTCCAGCT
Source organism: Gopherus evgoodei (assembly GCF_007399415.2). Taxonomy (NCBI): domain Eukaryota; kingdom Metazoa; phylum Chordata; order Testudines; family Testudinidae; genus Gopherus; species Gopherus evgoodei. The sequence goes on from NC_044322.1 coordinate 188,254,472, forward strand.
GTGCATATGCAGTCAATAACTCCCACTGAGGGACTGATTCACATTACTCCCTTATGGAGAAGCAGTACTTGCATCTAGAGTGCACTTCCCCCTTATTTTCCCTTGGCCACTCTGCCATACACTATCATCCATTTTGTGATACATTCCAGTAAAAGGTCAGATTTTTTTCCGTAAGGCAGCTATTTCATAAAATAAATTATACATTCATTTTTTTATATGATTATTAATGTTTAAGGCCCAGTAAGGTTTCTAGGATAACTGTTGACCAAATCCAACTAAGGGTAGTTTTGCCCAAACAAGAACAGTAGTTTTTTCCTGAAGTAACAAAGAAAAAAAAACCTGTGAAAAAAGACATAGTATTACCAGGTGTTTCTGCTTTGTGTCACAGATGTATTTTTCACAGTAAGTTATTTGGATTTCCTATAAAGAGATATTAAGATTAGAAGTTATTGCTGCTTAATAACAAGGTTGAAATATCTCATTAATGATGATGGAAAAGTGGGAGTTCAAATTCTCAGATTTTCTGTATAAATCTATCATGGGTGTAAACATATTGCCAGACTGCACATGTTTTTCATGAACCAGAACAAAAATTACATGATCAAATTAATTTACAAACTGTTTTGAGTAGCACTTCTCTTGTTTTGAAGTGATTTATAGTACTAGTCAATTAAGATGATAGCTTGATCATATATTGGGTGAAATGGTTCAGAAACTTACATTAGTTCCACAGTAAGATTATTCATGAAGACCTTTAAATCTTACTGTGGGTTCTAATCACCTGCTTGGAAGGTTATTAGGAATATTACAAGAACATTGACATTCATGTTATGTATAACTGTAACATACAAGTTTTCTATTTCCTTATATTTCACTGAGCTTTGTAGCTGCAACTAAAAGCAAATCATCCTCTCAGAAGGGTAAATATTTAGCACATTGCTCCTCAGTTTAAAGAGAGCCACATTTTAAACAGCACAAAATGTTAACTATAAAGGGTGATTTAAGACCCCAAGACCCTTTTTCACAAGGCAGAGTTCGAGTGTCCTTGTCAAACTGCAGTTTGAGTAATTACACTCTGGCTTCCCAAATTCCCTTATCACTGCAGCTGAATGAGGTAGAATGGAAGCCATTAAAAAGTCAACATTTTTCCATTACCATGCAGCTAATACTGTGATGGACCCCACTGCAGGGTGTGTCTGACTGCTGTGTTACACCCACTAAGTGTCTGGCAGCATGCTCCGCATACCTCAAGGTTGGAGGCACATGTTGCCATCATTTCAAGCACTAAACTATCCATGTGCTAGCAGTCAATGGGTCCCCATAAGCATTCACATTTTGCGTGAGTGTCTTCACTAGGACTACCAGAAACAATGGCGGCAAATGCCCTAGGCACAATTTCTGTAAATTGCAATACAAGATTACCCTAAATTCTTAACCTAGTCCCTACTAGCAGGCCAATACAGGAGTATTAAGGTAAGAGTCTCATTAGGATCCTCTCTACACCATACTCCCGCTGCACATGTGTGACTGCTCCCACATCTCTTAACAGCTGGCCACTGTGCTGCATCCCTCCTATTAGAGTTACTGCTGGCCTTCCATCAGAAACTGGCTGCTCTTCTCTGCCCAGCACTCAAGCTACCAGCCACCCAGCTTTCCCTTCATGTATGTCTACACTACAAAATTAGGTTGAATTTATAGAAGTTGATTTTTTTAGAAATTGATTGTATACAGTTGATTGTGTGTCTCCCCACTTAAGACCATTAAGTCAGCGGAATGTATCCACAGTATCGAGGCTAGCATCGACTTTTGGAGCATTGCACTATGGGTAGCTATCCCACAGTTCCCACAGTCTCCACCACCCATTGGAATTCTGGGTTGAGCTTCCAATGCCTGAAAACATTGTCACGGGTGGTTCTGGGTAAATGTCGTCAGCCCCCCCAACCCCGAAAGCAACAGCAATAAATCGTTCTCACCTTTTTTCCCTGAGTTACCTGTGCAGACAACATACTACAGCAAGCATGGAGCCCACTTAGCTCACCGTACGTCTCCTGGGTGCTGCCAGACATGGTACTGCATTGCTACACAGCAGCAGCTCATTGCCTTTTGGCAGCAGATGATGCATTACAACTGGTAGCCATCATCATCTCTTCCTGGGTGCTCTTTTAGCCAACCTCGGTGAGGTCAGTTGCGGGCACCTGGGCAGACACGTGTGCTGCAGGCCAACCCTGGTGAGGTCAGTTGGGGATGCCTGGACATAAATGGGAGATGACAATGGCCAGAAGTCAGACTGCACCATCTTCTGGCAAGCAGCCAGGAGATGACAATAGCTAGCAGTCTTACTGCACCATCTGCTGCAGGTCTAAGATGTGTAAGAGAAATGGAGTGGATCAAAACAATGAAGAGACCAGATTTGTTTTGTATTCATTTGCTCCCCTCCCCCACACATGAATGGGGGGCGGGATATAGCTCAGTGGTTTGAGTATTGGCCTCCTAAACCCAGGGTTTTGAGTTCAATCCCGGAGGGGGCCATTCTGTGTGACAACCCTGTAAGCCATGTCATCAGTCGCCCCTCCCTCTGTCAGAGCAACAGCAGGCAACCATTTCACACCTTTTTTCAGTGCAGATGCCATAGCATAGCAAGCATGGAGCCCACCCAGATCACCACCGCAATTATGAGCACTGTAAACACAAGACACATTATCCTGCAGTATATGCAGAAGCAGAACCTGCAAAAGCAAAAGCAGGTGAGGAGGGAACAGCAGCACAGTGACGAGAGTGATAAGGACATGGACACAGTTTTATCTCAAAGCACAGGCCCTAGCAATTTGGATATCATGGTGGTAATGGGGCAGGTTCATGCCATGGAACGCCAATTCTGGGCCCAGGAAACAAGCACAGACTGGTGGAACTGCATAGTGTTGCATGTCTGGGATGATTCCCAGTGGCTGCGAAACTTTTGCATGTGTAAGGGCACTTTCATGGAACTTTGTGACTTGCTTTCCCCTGCCCTGAAGCACAAAAATACCAAGATGAGAGCAGCCCTCACAGTTCACAAGTGAGTGGCAATAGCCCTGTGGAAGCTTGCAATGCCAGACAGCTACCGGTCAGTCAGGCATCAATCTAGGGTGGGCAAATCTCCTGTAGGGGCTGCTGTGATCCAAGCAGCCAACGAGCTCCTGATATCAAGGGTAGTGACTACGGGAAATGTGCAGGTCATAGTGGATGGCTTTGCTGCGATAGAACTCATATCCCTATCTTGGCACCAGAGCACCAAGCCAGCAAGTACATAGACCGCAAGGGATACTTTCAATGGTGCTGCAAGCACTAGTGGATCACAAGGGACGTTTCACCAATATCAATGCCGGGAAAGGTACATGACGCTCACATTTTCAGGAACTCTGGTCTGGGAAGAAAGCTGCAGCTTTTGAAACAGACCAGAAAAATAACCATTGGGGATGTTGAAATGCCTGTAGTTATCTTTGGGCATCCAGCCTACCCCTTAATGCCATGGCTCATGAAGCCATACACAGGCAGCCTGGACAGTACTCAGGAGCTGTTCAACTATAGGCTGAGCAAGTGCAGAATGGTGGTAGAATGTGCATTTGGATGTTTAAAACCTGGCTGGCACAGTTTACTGACTCAGATAGACCTCAGCAAAACCAACATTCCCATTGTTATTACTGCTTGCTGTGCGCTCCACAATATCTGAGAGTAAGGGGAAGACGGGGTGGGAGGTTGAAGCAAATTCCCTGGCTGCTGATTACGCACAGCCAGACACCAGGGTGGTTAGAAGAATACAGGAAGGCACGGTGCGCATCAGAGAAATTTTGAAAACCTGTTTCATGACTGGCCAGGCTACGGCGTGAAAGTTCTGTTTGTTTCTCCTTGATGAACCCCTACTCCTCCTTGGTTCACTCTACTTCCTTGTAAGCTAACCACCCTCCCCTCCCCCCTTCAATCACTGCTTGCAGAGGCAATAAAGTCATTGTTGCTTCACATTCATGCATCCTTAATTCATCACACAAATAGGGGGATAACAGCTAAGGTAGCCCGGGAGAGGTGTAGGGAGGAGGAGGGAAGGAAAAGGCCACACTGCACTTTAAAACTTATTGAATGTCAGCTTTCTGTTGCTTGGGCAGTCCTCTGGGGTGGAGTGGTTGGGTGCCCAGAGGGCCCCCCCCAATCACATTCTTGGGCATCTGGGTGAGGCGGCTATGGAATTTGGGGACGAGGGCGGTTGGTTACACAGGGGTTGTAGTGGCGGTCTGTGCTCAAGCTGCCTTTTCTGAACCTCAACCATATGCCAGAGCATATCTATTTGTTCCTCCAGTAGCCTCAGCATTACCTCTTGCCTTCTGTCACCAAGCTGACGCCACCTATCATCTTTAGCCCTCCACTTATCTTCAGCCCACCACCTGTCCTCTCGTTCATACTTTCCTGGACTCTGATATTGTCTGCCTCCACACATTCTGCTGGACTCATTCAGTGTGGGAGGACTGCATGAGCTCAGAGAACATTTCATCATGAGTGTGGTTTTTTTTGCCTTCTAATCTTTGGTAGCCTCTGGGAAGGAGAAGCTAGTATGAGTGTTGAAACATGCAGCTGGTAGAAGGGAAAAAAAAGGGAGAGTGGTAGTTAAAGAGACACATTTTAGAGAGCAATGGGTAGACTCTTTCATAGTAAACCTTGATGTTAACATTACATAGCACATGTGCTTTCGGTACAAGGTTGCATTTTGCCTCTTATTGAGAGTATGCCAGTTTGGTGTGAGAGATCTTTCACACAGGGCTGGGCAACAAAATTTGGCTTGCAGGCAGCCATGGTAAGACACAGTCTTTTGGCTTCTTTAACCTTCATAACATGCGGGAATGGTTTCAAACAGCAGCACCCTTATTTCCCATACCAAGTAGCCGTTGGGTTGGCCATATAAAAGGAGGAGGGGCTGCGGTTTTGGGTTTGTGCTACACGTTAACCAGAACTCACCTCCACAAACACACAATTCTCTGGGATGATCATATCACTCCTTCCCCCATCGCGTGGTTAACAGCAGGTGACATTTCTGTTCAGCCACAGGCAAACAGCCCAGCAGGAACGGGCACCTCTGAATGTCCCCTTAATAAAAATCACCCTATTTCAACCAGGAATGATATCACTCTCCTGATGATAGCACAGAGAGATAAAGAACAGATGATGTTTGAATGCCAGCAAACACCAGGACCATACGATGCCATGCTTTGTTATTCATGAATTCCAAACTGCGTGCTACTGGCCTGGCATGGGAAAGTGTTCTACCATGGAGGATGGAATAAAGCTGCTCTCCCCAGAAACCTTTTGCAAAGGCTTTTGGAGTACCTCCAGGAGAATCTTATGGAGATGTCCCTGGAGAATTTCCGCTCCATCCCCAGACACGTTAGCAGAATTTTCCAGTAGCTGTACTGGCCGTGAATGCCAGGGCAAATTAAACACACTTGCTTTTAAATCATGTATAATATTTACAAAATGTACACTCACCAGAGGTCTCTTCTCCGCCATCCAGTACCTCCCGTTTGATCCATGCTAGGGCTCTTTTGCGATTCTGGGACTCCATCATGGTCACTTCTGCTGACGAGATCTGCACTCACCTGCAGATCGCCACGCTGGCCAAACAGGAAATGAAATTCAAAAGTTTGTGGGCCTTTTCCTGTCTACCTGGCCAGTGCATCAGAGTTGAGAGCACTGTCACAATGGAGCACTCTGGGAGGCAAATACTGTCAAATTGCAACCACACTAGCCCAAATTTGACCCAGCAAGGTCAATTTCAGCGCTGATCCCCTTGTTGTGGGAGAAGTACAGAAATTGATTTCAACAGCCCTTTCAGTCAAAATAATAGCTTCGTTGTGTGGATGGGTGCAGGGTTATATCGATCTAATGCTGCTAAATTCGACCTAGACTTGTAGTGTAGACCAGGGCCCAGGCTGTGCCTGCTCTCATACAGTCTGACTCAATCCCCAGTCTGGACCCCTCTGATTGCAGGATGTTACCTTTCACCTTACCCTAAGCCAAGAGTCACTCACCTGGGATGTGGGAGAGTTGCATTCAAGCCCTAGGTCTGCTTGATTCAGGTCAGTTGACAGTGCTCACCACTGACTAGCTTCTTTCCCTCCTGCTCAGCCAGAGTAGAGGGAAGGTACCAAGTAATAAAACACCAATCTCATTACAATGCAGATATCATTGTATTCTATGCACAGGGGCAGTCTGAGAAACCATAAGCTGGACACAGAGGAGAGTGATGGATGGGGAGCGTTTCTCTACAAAGGGAAATTGAAAAGAAATTCTGCAGCATTTTGGGGCAAATTGCTTTTAGTTGTCTCTCTGGTCTTTAGATTGTAAGCTCTTGAGGCAGGAACAGTTTCTCGTGTTGGGTACGGTATCTACTGAAATGGGGCTTGTAATCCCTGGTTGGGACATTTAGAGGATTACTTATTTCTACTCCAGTAGCATTTATAGTCACATCAGATATCATTGCATAAAAACTGCTGGCAAATGCTTTTTTTTTTTTTTTTTTTAAAGGCAACTATTGTTTTTCTTCCTCTTCATGTCTTAAAACCGTGCTTTATTGCTGTCACCTGCTGTCATTGCAGTGATGTATTTTCAGGTTGTGTGACATGATCCCTACTATATACTGTGCACAGTATGAAAAGTTGTGTTATGGGTATTTCTTTGTTTTATACACACACACACACACCAGAAAAACATTAAAAATAAGATTTTGCTGAATACTGAATGTCAAACTATTAAATTTATCTCTTCTAGTGTGTTATGGAATTTTAACTTCAGTTAATGTGTTTGGAAGGATGTTAAGAGAAGTACTCTGGAGACCAAGACCGAATACTTTAAAACCAACAGGTGACGATATGAACTGTAGAGTGTTTGCTAGATAAAATATTCCAGTGAAAGCTTAATAGAAATATTTTAATGACATTAGGAGGATAAATGCTTAGTGTTTGCATCTTCTCACAGAAGAGATCCATTAAAAGAACAAACACTTGTGCAACAAATGCACAGCTTAGAAATATAAAAATCAAGGTGCTATAAAGTTATCATGAGGTAGGCTCCAGTGTGGAAGCTCAGCTGTGTGTGGCCAACTACCGAAAGGCCAGTGAATAGCTACTCTGTTCCAAAGCAGCATAACCAAGAATGCAAGAATACCCAGAGCAGATGTAGCTGCCCCTCCCAGGCTTTAATATTCTAGACCGTAAGAATTATGGCCATACTGGGTCAGACCAATGGTCCACGTAGCCAGTATCCTGTCTTCTGACAGTTGCCAATGCTGATTGCTTCAAAGGGGGGGATGAACAGAACAGGCAAACACTGAGTGGTCCATCCCATCATTGACTCCCAGCTTCTGGCAATCAGAAGGTAGGGACAACCAGAGAATGGGGTGCATCCCTGACCATCTTGGCTAATAGCCATTGATGGACCTCTCCTCCATGAAGTTATATAGTTCTTTCTTGAACGACAGAGAGGACACAGAGGCATTTAGTAGAGGGCTAACCAATGGATAAATCAGCAACATAAGAAGGCTATACTATAGGGAGCCTGTGGGGATGCAAATAGTTTAAGGTCCATGAGAACTGATCCACTTGGTTTGTGGACTTCTGTCTTCCATGAGAACCCATGGGCAAAGGTGACACATTGGGGGTCATGTGGGGTCACGTGCCCTTCTGCCCAGATTTGCTGCTTGGCTTGTACTGAGCATGCTCAGTAATACTGCTGAAGCCAGCTGCCTTTACTCTGTCTCCCTCCCCCTGACTATCAGCAGGCATGAGTCATCTCTGCCCATGGATCACACCTAGTAGCAATTCTGCTGTGCCCCCAACCATGCCTCCATTAGGGGAGGATGCAGCAGAGCAGAAGTGACTCAGTAACCCAGGCTCTCAAGGGCAAGTTCTCCTCTTTTCTCTCTTTCTGTGGACAAATGGAAGAATATATCCTTAAAGATAAAGGATAGGAACTGTGTGTTGTGGGACTTGAGCCAAAAAGTACCCAAAGAAGAGCTATAGTTCGAGGGAATGGGGGAGGCAAAAGGGGATAGGGAACAACATGATCAAAAATAGATACCCAGCCAAGTAAATTAATTATATATTGCCCTATAAACTCCATCAGAATTCATTTTCTATCCTGAATTGCTTCCACCTCATGTTTAGGAATGCCTGATAATCAAGCATCACTGCCAATAAATATACTGTATTGTGTAGGAGACACTGGGCTGAAATAATTAGATTCTGGTACAGGTGCAAAAAGACAAAATTATCTGAAATTTTGCACAATTAAACAAAGATGACAGAAATCAAATACAATAAGTAGCTGTTTTCACATGCCATAGTGCAAATAAATCAACACATAGCACTTTGATCCATTAAGATGAAAGCATGATAATTTTTTACATTATTCAAGTTGAATTTTATCCATTGAAATGAAAGGTGGATAAGGAATTGACTGACTGAAGTGTGGGGTTTTTTTTTGTTGTCCCAATACTAATACTCCTATTCCATGAATAGTCACAAGGTACTATTTCTTGGTTCTCAACCTAAACGGTATGAATGAGTCATGAAGCTCTGAAACTACTGTTAGCATATAAACCTAAGGTTTCAAGTATCCCTCATGGTTACGCTAAAATAATTGTTAATATATAAGCAAAACTATCATGACTTTGCAAAAGTTATGCTAAGAAAGAGAATAGAAATCACTAACAGATTAAAACAACTTAACTTTTGAGTAAAAATAAAGAATCATAGAACCATAGAGTTAGAATCTCCCATTGGTCTGACCTAGTATGACCATTCTTATGTTCTTAAGTGGTCTATAAAAGACCTATATAGATTGTATACCAGCTTAGACCAGTGTGGGCTGCAGGTGCTGAAATCCCAACTGGTAAATGCCACCTTTGTCTGTGCCGATAAATCCTGGATGTTAAATTTTGATTAAGAAATTAAGAATGGCCATATTGGGTCAGAACAATGGTCCCTCTAGCCCAGTGGCCAACATCAGGTTCTTCAGAGGGAATGAACACAACAGCGCAATTAGCAAGTGATCCATCCCCTGTTGTCTGGTCCCCGCTTCTGGCAGTCAGAGGTTTAGGGACACTCAGGGCATGGGGGTTGCATTTCTGAGCACTTGGTCAATAGCCATTGTTGAACAGATCCTCCATGAACTTATTTAATTTTTTTCACCTAGTTATACTTTTGGTGATCACAACATCTGCTGGCAAGGAGTTTCTCAGGTTGAATGTGCTTTGTATGGAAAAAGGACTTCCTTATGTTTGTTCAAATCTATGCCTATTAATTTGGTTGGGGGACCCCTGTTCTTGTGTTATGTGAAGGAGTAAATAACATGGTCTTTCACAATTTTATAGGTCTCATATCCTCCCTTAGTCATCTCTTTTTAAGCTCATGCATCTCAGCCTTTTCAGTCTCTCCTCCTGTGGAAGTTGTTCCATACCTCTAATTTTTTATTTATTTATTCTGCCCTTTTCTGTATTTTTTCCCCAATTCTAATTTTTTTGTGTGTGTGATTCATCTAGAACAGCATGCAGTATTCAAGGTGGTGTGTGCACGTGCACGCCTCCTAATTTATATACTGGCATTATGATGTTTCTGTCTTGTAATCTATCCCTTTCCTAATGGTTTCTAACATTATTAGCTGTTTTGACTGCTGCTGCACATTGAGCAGATATTTTCAGAGAACTACCCATGAGGACTTCAAGATCTGAGTGATAAAAGCTAATTTAGATCCCATCATTTTGTATGTATAGTTAGGATGTTTTCCAAGGTGCATTACTTTGCACTTAAACACAATTTCATATAACATTTCATTGTCCAAGCACCCAGTTTAGCAAGAGCCCTTTGTAGCTCTTTGCAGTTTTTTTTTTTAAACTTAACTATCTTGAGTAATTTTGTATCATCTGCAAACTTTGCCACTTCACAGTTTACCACCTTTGAGATCATTCAAGAATATGTTGAACAGTACTGGTCCCAGTAGGATCCCTACTATTTACTTCCCTCCATTCCCAAAACTGACCATTTTATTTGTACCCATTGTTTCCTATTCTTTGATCAGTTACTGATCCATAAGATGATCTTTCCTCTTATCCCATGGAAGCTTACTTTGCTTAAGAACTTGCAGTGAGGGACCTTGTCAAAGGTTTTCCTAAAGTCCAGATATACTCTACCCACCGGATCACCCTTGTCCATGTTTGTTGACCCCCCAAAAAAATTGAATAAATGGGGAGAGGGAGAAGAGTCAATACAGCTTGTCTGATCATTCTGTTCTTTAATTTTAACCAGTTTGCCTGGTACTGAAGTTAGGTTTACCAGCCTGTGATTCAGTGGTAGGATACAGCCCCTAATCCATTTAGCATATGAATATAGGAGCTATGGACTGTACCCTACCACTGAACAATAAGTTCCTGGTCCTATGTTAAATCACACATTTACTGGTTTAATTCAATCTTGTTTATGTTTGTTACCCAGTGAACACAGGTGGTGAGAATATCAGACCCCTTTGGCTCACCTGTTTTTTTCTGATGGAGGAGACTTATGCAAAATATTTTTTTTTTACAAGTATAGGTGCATGCCCAGTGCTGCTCAATGTGTTCATTATGATGTACCTCTCCACTGTCCCTTTCCTAGGTCTGCAGAGTCCATGCATCAGCTGTAGTTTTCCAGCCTGACCAATTATGTTTTACTATCCAGCTTGTTCAGATTAGATCTTAACAGAAGACTAGCCCTGATATTTGGATAAAATGCTTTTGTTAAAGTTTAGTGGTATTGAAACCCAGGAGCACATCAGATCCTTTACTGGTATATTCAATGCAAGAAAAAAAATAGACACATGGGTTGATATAGTTCTTAAGACATTTTCAAAACTATTTAAGCATATACTTATAAACAGTCCTTTCAAAAACAATGCAGCTACTCAATACAATCCTAATCATGTGTTATAGATGTGTTGTGCAGAATCTCACTTTTTAGGCAACTGTCCTAAAATCAAACTAGGTTTTCCTACAACCACCCATTTGCTCCTTGAGCCAGCAATTTGTCACTTCAAAGGAATGTGAAAAAGTTAGTATGGACTCGATTAAGCTTTGAATGTCTTTTTTAACTGGTCCATTACTCTATGGCCCCTGAATGTTTTAGGAGTGACTTGCAAAACCCTTATTTTTTGTTAGCAATAGAGACAATTTTGTTGCTGCTGGAAAGGAGATCTAGAGTCTGGCATGATGCCGACAGGCAGCATTGTGAATGTGCAATTCTGCCAATCAGGGCTGTGCTTAGGCATACGTAGCTGCGTAGGGCACCCGACAATTTGGGGCACCACTGGGACAGCAGATAAGAGCAGGTCAGCTCCTGCACACCCAGTGTGTACTGCAGTTTCCTTAGGCAGAGGCTCTATTCACAGAGACAAATGCGCAGGTGCAGCGCATTCTGTGTGAGGGAGAGGGTACGGGGGTCTCTGAGGGAAACTGTGATTTTCCACCACCATGAGGCGGGTTGGGCAGCTCAGTATCCTTTGGTGCCTCATCCCTCTCCCCCACTCTCAACCCCCCAAGGCTGTGAGCCTGGGCTGCCATGGTGTCTGTGGCGTATGAAGCCTGGTGTGTCAGTAATGGAGCATAGTCCATGGACCCCCCAGAAGACCCTCCCCCAAGTCAGGCATGGGGCACCAGTTTAATAATACTGCGTAGGCCCCCATAAATCCTCAAGATGGCCCTGCTGTCAATGCACCTCAAGGAATCTGAAGAGGAACAGAAGACATTTATGAAGTTAGGATTCTCTAGATTCATAAAACCCAGCCCCTGCAGTTAAACTATAAATAATAATTCTTCTCATAATACCAGAGTCAGAAAAATCTCAAGTGGTCCATTTGGTAAAGGATAAAGATTTCTAAACTAATTAACAGATCCTGCATCTCAAACAGGTTACTATGACCTACTGGGTAAACCTGGGATTTTAAGGATGCAAGTTTGCAATCAATTTCTGACATATAATAAGGAGCCTCAAAAACTGGGAAAAGTCATTCTGTTATGAATCTGTCTGATAAAATGGCATCATGCAAGAAACTAAAAATTTTTACATTGTTTTTAGATATACTGTACTTACAAAGAAACGCAACAGTAACTATTTATTCTTAAGTACTTGTGTGACAGTATTAATTCGTGTCACGTTAAGTACTTCCTAAAAGAGTGGGATTATTTCCCCTCCCCATCCACACTTCCTCCAACTCCATCCCCAGATTATTTTTTTTAATTCACTCACAGTTAATAGTCTGGATTAATAAATTTAAGGAAAATATTTAATTTTATTTCTGCTTCACATTTCCTGAAAGTATCAGTTACAGGGGCTCAAGGCTTGAACTAACATTTTAACAAATATACTGACAGAGTTCCTTTGTAAATCTGTTGACCAAAACTCCTCAAAACTGCACCCTCTACCAACTTCATTTCAGCCCACACCACACAGAGAAATTCAAGAAAAATAAGCAAGCATGGCAACTTCCTTAGATAGCTTGGACATTATATATAGCATTATTGCTTTTCACAGGATGGTATCAATGCAGAAGGTCTTACTAATTCTGTTCATCTTGCTAATCACCTGGCTCTTGAAAAAAATGCTAGGTATCACATTTAGTGCACTATTTTTAGAAGCTGAAAGTATTCACTAGTGGGAACTATTCTGCCAGTCTTGCTTAACAAATCATTTTTGTTATAGCTACTGGCTGCAAGTTATTGTTTCCTTGTGTGTGGGTATGTTATATCATTTCTGTTTTGTAGTGCCCAAGAACCTGAGCCAAAGGAGCAGCACTTTATTGTGCTAGGCACTTTGCAGACAAGACAATAGACCTTGTATCAGAGAGCTAGTGTACCAAAACATGACAATCTACTGCAAGAAAGAAATATCTGTGAGCTAATTTCATATAGCTATAATATCTTTAGTGTTTATCTATTCCATGAGGATTAATTATATAAACTAAATACTGTTGTGCTTCTCTGAGACAATACTGCTGACATAGAAGATTCAGCAGCATTATTAAAATGAAAGCATGCTCTCTAGCCACTTGGTTTCAAAGGGCTGAACCTATCTGGTTCATGTTTTGATTTTGGAATGCAAAAGTCAGACTTCCACATTTTGTTTATTAATTATAAATATATTTAACACACCCCTACCTTTCACTTTATTTGAAAATAACCACAGGATTCCACCCACCAACCAGAACTCCAGAGGGTACCAGGCAAAGCAGTATACCTAATACAAATTGGCATGCTACAGCCACAAATGATTTTAGTAAACTAGTAAAAGACCTTCCTCCCATCCCCAATCTAATATACTACAGATACCAGCAAGTTGCAGCACCTTCTAAAAGCAGCACTGAAGTGAGTCAATACAAAAAAAAAATGCTTTCCTATAATCCCATCCACAGTGAGACGACATCCCTCCAACCTCCATGATGAGGGAGAGCAACTGGAGCCACATTGACCTAAGGGGGCAGGAAAGATGTTGCCAGTTCCTGCATCTGTTCCTCAGCTCTAGAAACCTCCCAGCCCCCTCACTTACACCAGAGAGGGTGCAGGGCTCGAGACAGTCTAGACTAGCTTTAGATACTTGTACTGAGCCGGAACTGAGGTCATGGGTGGGCAGAGGAATGATGCACCATGTGCTTTCCATGGCAGAGCACATTGCACAGATGCCTTAGTCAAAAAGGAAGAATCAGATGGGAGGAACAGGGCAAAGAAAAATAATTGTACCTAATATCTCAGATATTTTACTTGTCAGTTGTTCAACTGTAATCTCTTTGGGGCATATTATTCAACATCAGTGAAACCCTCAGGCTTCACCTCATCCTGCACAGAACACTACATAAGACATACACAGAAGGAGTCAGAAACTCACCTGCTGGCTGTGTAAGGGAAGAACAAACATTTCTGCTCATGCAGCTGGCGTATAAGGATAGCCCAACCACTGGGCTACCCAAGTGGGAGATCCGATAGAGCCCTGTTGCTTCGGCCAATGGTACTTAACCTGGTTACAAAAGCCAGTGCCACGGGCCAGCCACAGTTTGAGAGAGGAGCAAATTGTTTTCACAGCCTCCACAAACACCCCAGTAAGAGCATCAGGGCAAGTTACAGCAGAGGCAAATTTTTCACAGTGCTATTGTTGCCAGCACACAGAGTGCCCAAGGGAAGCAACAGCGGGGTCCGTTGCCTGGTGTGCGCCGTGCCAATAAACACACCAGGGTGGAGAAGCAAACAAAGTTTATTTGAGATCTCAAAGCGGTGCAAGGAGACTGACATGCCTCAAATCAAGCACACTGACTCCAGCTGCTTTTCTCTATTTAAATTCTTTTTTCCTCCCCACTCCCAGCACTTACATCAAGTGCAGTTATATTATGCAATCTTGGCTGCAGAAGCTCGTTAGTAATTTTCCCTTTTGAACGTTATCTTGTCCTTCTACTGGAGGTACGCAGGCCTTATCACTGCTGCTTTAGACTGGTTTGGGCTGTGCTGCCACTGATAGCTTACTGTTACACATTTGATTTTGCAGCTACTAGCTTTCTAGGTCAAGTAGAGTTCAACATGGAGGAGCTTTGGTTCACTGAGGCCTAGGGCAGGAGGGCTTCATTGACACTCGTGGTCTTCCACCCACCTGAGTTACCTAGGGTTATGCCCAGTGACACCAACACTATCCTCTAAGTGAGAGCTGATAGGATATTGTAGGTGTTCATAAAAGATGTGTGATCATAATAAACAGCTTTCAGACAGTTTAATGTGTTAGATTTATGTTAAAAGTGTCTTCAGTGAATTGCATTAGCAACTTAGTTTCTTGCAGTGTAAGCTGACACCTTTATACACCAGCATTACTAACCCTCAACATTTTTAGTGTGTAGAAAGAGATAGGATGCATAAACAAAGGAGCATTGACAAACAGCAGTAACTACCGTAGTTTGCTTTTCTCTATCACTGAAATAAGCATTCCATCTCATTTTGCCAGCATCCTGGAGCATATCCTCTCCACATCTCACACATGCACATGGTGCATATACTGCACAGTATCAGACAGCTGCATTGCTAAGGATATTCATTCATAACCCATTAAGATTCACCAGCTAAAAAAGCTAAACTTTTAAAATATTTGATTTGACAGAAGCAAAGAACTACTCAATGTAAAATGTGGACCAATTTCAATTGATCTAGTGCACTTAATATCTGTTGATGCACAATTAATAAGAGCTTTGGTCCATCAATACTACAGTATAGTATTTGGAGATTAAAACAGAGGAGAATTTTATCCTGACATCAAATGCTGTCCTGATCTTACATTTGCCAATATTATGAGCAACAAAATGAGAAATTTCACTGATAATGCAAAAGTCTCTTTTCCTAAGATTAACTCATCCCAACACACACTTTAAAATATATAAACAAGAGCAAAACAAAACCTTTTTCATAGATTTTTTTTAAATGTTTAAAGATTTTCCTCTGCTCCCTGAAATGACATTGATTATACTTAGGAGCAACTTGCAAAAGTTTTGTTTTGTTCCATTTATATATTTAATGCTATATAGCTCCTGGTCTTTAAAAGCTGTAGCCTTTATGATATTCATAGATTGGTTTTACGAATGATATCTTAGACCACAGTAATCTGTATCAGTGGCTAAAGTATGAGAAATAGCAGGGTTAGAATCACTGTGAGGACTATCACTAGGTTTGAAGACTCCAGGAGCACACAAGGAACAACATCAATGACCGCAACAGCATTCACAAGTTATCAATCATCCTTTTATTACAAGCCTTATTATGCAGATTATATCTGTGGCACTGATTGATTTCTCTCCATCTTAACTGATGTATCAAAGTGTCCAGCATTTAGGTTTTCATACTCACATGAGTGAGTAAGGGTACTATAGAGATGGGTGGATCTTCCAACAGGTGGCCATCTGTGGAGGTTCTCCTGATGGGTTCTTCCTCCCTTATTCATGCTAGGGAAACCCCTTTTATCCTGTGTTACATTCACATCCATAACCCTTATGCATATGCCTGAGGGTTCCAACCCCTTTTTCTCTATCTGGACTACCATACCCCATAAATGTTCAGGTTCCTCTTCATAGGCTATCCTCTTAGTTCCCCCCCTTACTACTTTTATTAACATTCATATCAACCAGACCCCCATGGTAACTTGCAAGGGTGGCTCTAAGCACCAGCAAAGCAAGCACGTACTTGGGGCAGCAGGAATCCAGCCTGGGAGCCGAGAACAACAAGGGGCCCTGGGAACTGTAGTTTCTTGATTAGCTCCCTGCCTATAGAGCCTGCCCTGGAGCAGGGAAAGAACTACATTTCCCAGCATTCCCTTGGCCACTACCAACTGGAAAGGAAGGGGGTACCTCATGCTGCAGCCTGCTATGAGTGGAGAGTTGCACCGTAAATGGTAGGGATCCATATTTTAACATTCAAAAAACAGGACACTCCACAGGAAGGGAGGGTAGCCCCTGGCTGCCACCATCCACTGCCTCTGACTGCCCCCCACAGAAACCCCAACCCATACAACTCCCCCCCCCACTCCCTGATCACCCCCTCCCGGGACCCCTGCCCCTAATTGCACCCCAGGATCCCAACCCCTATCTATGCACCGCTGGTCCTTGTCCCCTGATTACCCCTTCCCGGGACCCCTGCCTCTATCTAAGCCTCCCTTCTCATTGTCCCCAACTGCCCCCCTAGGACTCCACCCCCCTACCTGTCCCCTGACAAACCCCAAGGACTCCCATGCCTATCCAACTGCTGCCTGTCCCCTGAATGCCCCAATCTAACCCCCCTGCTCCCTGTTCCTTGACTGTCCCCCACAGAACCCCCTATCCCTTCTTCAACCCCCCAGCCTCCTTACCGTGCCACTCAGACCAGCGTGTCTGGCTCCGAGCAGCTCCAGACATGCTGCCGCATACATGTTGCCATGCTCCCCCGCGGAGCCCACAGCCCCCTTGTCACCCCCCACACACACACCCAGCACCTGCCTTCCAGATTTGAACACCTCAAAATTCAGGAGTGCTCAAGCTCAGTTTGGGCAGCTGTTACTTCATTTCTCCCAAATCAAATATACTGATCCACTGTAACTTGCTGTAGAAAAAGTAGGATTAAATTGAGCAAGAAATGCTTCCCAGGACTGGAATTGCTATTTTCAACAGCCATTGCCTTTTTTTTGTTTGTTTGTTTAAAAGGAAGACAGTGATATTGCATTGGCAAATTCCCCATAGAAAAAAAGAATGGAACAAAAGAACAATAAAGGCACCTCAGCTTTTCCTCATTTATGTAGGACAGTCTTATAATATGCATCCAGATATCCTCCAATCACACAAGCTGAAAATTGTTCCACTTTACTGCAGTTCTGTAACCATTTGGGAACCAATCCTGTCTGTGTTCTGGGCATATCTAAAATTCCTGCTGAATGACCTGCCCTGGGAGCGAGTTACCAGTGACCCGAAGGAGGGTGCGGGGAGGGGGGGGGGAAGAGCCCAGGGCTGGGGCAGCAGAAGGGGGGGGGCAATGTTAGGGGGAAGGGGGGAGCCCAGAGTTGGGGCAGTAGGGGGTGGCAAGGGGGAGCACCCAGGGCTGGGGCAGCAAGGGGTTGCGACAAGGAGCCCAGGGCTGGGATGGGGGGCAGCTAAAATTTTTTTTTGCTTGGGGTGGCAAAAAACCTAGAACCAGTCCTGGTAACTTGAAGTCATTGTAACATCACAGGAAAGTCTGCAGTCAGGCATCTTGCAGCAGGGACAGACATATTATGGTACACTTTCCCAAACATAATCCATTAACACACATTTACTGATATAGCGTTAACCCTGGTTAAACTAGTCATGTCAACTTCTTTCAGACCTAAGGCTTGCTAAGGTTAAACTGAAATTTGACAGGCCTCAGGCTGGTGGACCTTGCTTTAGATCCTTATCTTACTTAATATATAAGTATCAACCCTTTACCCCTTGTGACAAAGTTCCTCCTCTACCTTGGTGGGTCCTGTGCTTATTGGCAGATTTGCTCACCTCAGCGATCTTTCCTTCTAGTGGAACCCACACAGTCTGGGTCAGCTCCTCCTGTGTCTGATCAGGAGTTGGGAGGTTTGTGGGGGAACCTGGGCTTGCCCTCTACTCTCGGTTCCAGCCCAGGGCCCTGTGGATTGCAGCTCTCTATAATACCTCCTGTAACAACTGCATGACAGCTACAACTCCCTAGGCTACCTCCCCATGGCCTCCTCCACACACCTCACCACAGGACCTTCCTCCTGGTGTCTGATAACCCTTGTACTCCTTAGTCCTCCAGCAGCAGCACTCGCTCTCAGCTCCTTGCACCTCTTGCTCCCAGCACCTCACACATGCACCACAAACTGAAGTGAGCTCCTTTTTAAACCTAGGTGCCCTGATTAGCCTGCCTTGATTGGCTGCAGGTGTTCTAATCAGCCTGTCTGCCTTAATGGTTCTAGCAGGTTCCAGATTACTCTAGTACAGCCCCTGCTCTGGTCCCTCAGAGAACAGAAGCCTGCTTCTCCTGTGGCCAGAAATCTCTCTTCTACCACTCTGCTGTAGAGGAAGGAGAGAGAGGGCTGCTGCTGCTGCTGTTCCTGCTGGGCATTGGGCCCTCGCTGCTGCTGTTTCTGCTGCTGTTCCTGCTCCTGCTGCTTCCCTGGCTGGGCTAGACACCACCACCTACCCCTCTCTCTGCTGTCTGTTTGCTGGCTGGCTGGTGGTTCCCCCCCCCACCTCAGTTACTGCTGTTATTCCACCTACAGCCCCTTGGGGGGGGGCTGCTGGCCTGCTTCCCAGAGAAGAGGGGAGTAAGGGACCCCAGCTCTTGTTGCTGAGACCACCACCCTCTGAGCGGGGTCCCTCCTGCCTGGACGCCAGACCACCACCACCTGGAGCTGCTGGGCCTACTGTGGCTGTTGCTGGGGAGCTGTTGGTGCCCGGAGGAGGAGAGGAAGGAGAAGAGGACCACCCGCTGCTGGAGACAGTATGAAGACCACTGTGGAGGGGGCTTTTCTGGACTGAGTCTTTTTCAAACTGTGCTCTTGTGGTGGGGGTTTGGACTGTGTCCGCTGGGGCACCGGGGGTGTGGCGTGGAGCCTGTCCCCAGTCCATCCGTGTCCCCCTTCGCCCCCACCACCATCGTTGCCCCCTCCACCACCCCCGCTGGCTGTTTTCCTTCTGCTTTGGACTCCTGCCTCTGGGACTGAGCTGCTCGCCTGGCTCACCACGCCCACTTCCACCATTTGGGCCTGCAGCAGCAGCAGCCAACCATTGACTTTTTGGCACAAGTGCCTGTGGGTGCACCACCTCCCCCCTCATACTGGACTGACCCCCTGCCCTTTGCCACATTTGTCCACCCCACCTATTTCCCTCTGTTGCCTGATAGTTCTTCCCCGGCCCTGTAGCTGTCCCCGTGGTCCCTCTACCCCAATCTCAGCTCGCCCTTTCCCCCCACCCTGTGCTCCCCCAGCCCTGATCGGTTCCCCCCCATGCGCCCACGCCCCCTCTCAGGCGCTTGTGCCCTTCCCCATTTGGTTCCCCCTTGTTCACTGCACACCCCCCTCTGCCGTTGCCCCCCCGCTCCCCTAGTGCAACTGGAGGAGCCGGAACCCCCCTCTGCGTTGGTGCCCTGCAACAATCCCACCCTTAGTCCTTGGTTGCTCCCTACGCCCCTTTAGCCTTCCCCTTCTGGCGCCCTCCTCCCCTGCCTGCAGCCTAGCGGGGAAGGGTGGCCGCCTCCTCTCCCTCCCCTCCCCTCGCTGTTTGTCCCCCTCCCTGCCCTCGTTATGGCGGGGGATGCGGCGGGGGAGACCCCTCGCGATGCTCCCACTACCCCTCCTCCACCTGCCCCCGTGTCCACTGCCCAAGCTTCTACCTCGACCGCCGCTGCCGATCCACCTACCACCGCCCCTGCTGGGGCACCGGCGGCGGCGAGTACTGGGGAGACCTCCGTTGCTGCCACTTCTCTTGCCCCTTCTGATTCGGGGGGAGCCCCCCCAGCCGGTGGGAAGGGTCGGGGTGGGAAGAAGGGTAAGGGCCCCGCTAGAAAGGCCAGGCCCTCCATGGCGGAGACTGCCCCCGCTGCCGCAGCCCCGCTACTGGCTGCGGCGTCCCTCCCCGCTGTTCCCTCCACCAGCTCTGCAGGTGTCCCTCCCCCGGCCCCCAGGGCTTACGCCCAGGTGGCGGCGGCCCCCCCGCCTGCCGCTGCTCCTCCGCCCGCTGCTTCTGCCACCATCTACAGCGGCCGGGGCCCCTTTCCCACTTTGACCAGGAAGCACGGCGTCCGTTGCCTCCTGGTGCCCGCCTCGCCCCACGTGGAGACCTACGTGCGGGCGTTGGCCAGGGTAGTGGGGCCCACGGCCATCGTGGCGGCCTCCAAAATGTACGGGAAGGTGGTCTTCTTCCTGGCATCGGAGGCTGCCGCCCAGGAGGCGGTAGAGACGGGCCTGGCGGTGGGGGGCGTGTTCGTCCCCCTGGAGCCGTTAGAAGACCTGGGGGTCCGCTTGATCTTGACCTCCGTCCCTCCCTTCCTGCCCAATGCCGCCCTGCTGCCCGCCCTTTCTGCCCTGGGACGCCCCGTCTCTGTCATCAGCCCTCTCCCCTTGGGCTGCAAGGACCCCGCCCTCCGTCATGTTCTCTCGTTCCGCCGGCAAGTGCAGCTTCAACTGCCGCCGGCGGCGCGTGGCGGAGAGGCGCTCGAGGGGTCCTTTCTGGTCCCTTACCAGGGAGCCCACTACCGGGTGCATTACTCGACGGGGGAGGCCCGGTGCTACCTCTGCCGGGCGATGGGGCACGTCCGGAGGGACTGTCCCTTGGCCCAGCACGGAGGAGCGTCCGGGACCCCCGAGCCCCGGCAAGGCGCCGGCCCTGTCATCGCCGGTGCCCCTGGCTGCCTAGCACCCGAAGCTGCCCCTCCTCCTTCTTCTCGGTCCACCTCTGTGGAGGAGGGTGTGGCGGGGCTATCGCCGGCCGTGGGAGAGGGCTCGTCCCAGGGGGAATCCTCCCCGGTTTCTGCTGTCCCACCACTGCCTCCTCGAGTCCCCGAGCCATTGCCCTTGCCCCCCGAGCCGACCCCTGTTAGCCAGCCCCCGGATGATGCCATGGAGGGCTGGTCCTTAGTGGAGGGGAAGCGGGGCAAGCGGAAGGCTCGAGTTTCTTTCCATGCTTCGGATTCGGAGGCCCCCCGGAAGAGCAGAAAGGGGGGCGCCGATGTCGAGTCTTCCGCCTTGTCCCCTGATGACTCCCAGTTTGTGGTGCCGGCTGGGGATGCCGTGGCAGCACCGGAAGGTGACACCGCCCCTCCTCCGGGGTCCCTTCCCGTGGAAGCCCCCGAGGGAGCCTCTCTCGCCCCCTTCTCACTTGGCGCCTCTGCGAGCACCGCGGTGGGTATCGCCTCGGGTGCTGGCAGGGAGGGCCCTGGGGTGGTGGACTGTGATCTCCCTCCCATCTACGCAGAAATCGAGGCCCTGGGTTTGACCCCGGTCACGCAGGGGGAGGACGACCCTCTGCCGGCGGGCCTCGATCTGGGTGACCTCACTACATCCCCCCTGTCCCTGGGTTCCCTTCCCCTACCCGCTGTTTCTGCTCCCACCTCTGAGGGTCCCCTGGACTCTTCCCTCGACTCGGCTGTGGGTGGCACTCTGTTGGCAGCTGCCGAGCCCCTCGGGGCGACGGCCAGTGCCCCGCTGCCGAGACCTGCTTCCCAGGGGGTGTCCCTCTTTGGTGTGGAGGACCCGCCCTCCTTCCCCAGCGGGGACCCCATTGACCACCATCTCTCTCTGGGTGCCGAGGCTGCCGCACGTGCCACAGTGGCTGAGCCCGGCATCGTTAGGGGTCCCCTGCCAGCTTCCCAGATCCTTGACCCTGGCCAGGAGGAGCCACCTTCTGGCGTCTCACCTGTGGAGGCTCCGGATCCTGCCTCTACCTCCTTCCCGGATTCTCTCCCTGATCCCCGCCCTACTCCTGTCGGCCCTGTCCTTGTCCCCCCCGCTTCCTGTGATGCCAGTGCCGCCCCTGGCAGTACCTCCCAGGGAGCGGGTTCACTAGCTCTTTCCTGTCCCGACCCCCCAGGGGCTGCTGTTCTCCTTCCACCACCCCTTCTTGACTCTGAGAGCGGGGCGGGTCGTGTGGCGTCGGTCCATCTGCTGCCACGTTGGGGATCTGCCCCCTGCCTGCCCGCCTTGGTGGGCCACGGGGCTGTGACGGGGGCCCCACTGGGGGCCAGTCCTCGATCAGTGACCCCACCCCCCCATGTGCTGAGGGAGGAGCTGCGGGAGTTCCTTGAGGACGTCCGTGGCTCCCGGAACAAAGTCCATCTTGCGCTCCAGCGGTGGGGGGATTTCCATCAGGTCCTCCGGGCCGCAAGGGCCCTCATGGGGGAGGGTAGGAGGACCGGGAAGCAGGCCGCCGTGGTCTACCGGCAGGTCCGTGCCTTCCGTGACTCCTTGCTTACCTTCGGGGTTGGTCACGGATTGCTGCGCGGCCTGCCGGAAGCCGTGGGCGTGTCTGCCAGCGAGGATCCCCCCCAGCCCTCCTCATGGCGCCGATTGTCCTTGCCACCTTGAACACCCGAGGCTGTAGGATGGGTCTCCGCAGGAGCCAGGTGCTCTCCTTCCTCCGGGAGGGGGGGTACTCTGTGGTTTTCCTGCAGGAGACCCATACGGATCCGGCCGCTGTAGCTAGCTGGCGGCTGGAGTGGGGGGATGGGGCCTACTTTAGCCATTTCTCTGTCTGCGCGGCTGGAGTGGCGACCCTGTTCTCCCCCGACCTACGGCACGAGGTGCTAGGGGTCGCCGAGGCTGTGCCGGGTCGCCTGCTGCACCTCCGGGTCCGCATGGAGGGGCTTGTGGTTCATCTCGTCAACGTTTACGCCCCGACATCGGGCCCGGAGAGACTACGTTTTTATCAGCAGGCATCCGCCTTCCTTGGCTCCCTGGACCCTCATGAGTGCCTGGTCCTGGGAGGGGATTTTAACACCACCCTCGAGGAACGGGACCGCTCGGGGACCGAGCAGTGCCCGGCAGCTGCGGACGTCCTCCGGGAGATTGTCGACCGCCACTCCCTGGTGGACGTCTGGCGCGACCACCACCCAGACGACGTCTCGACGTTCACCTTCGTCCGGGTGGAGGCCCATCGGTCGTGCCACTCCCGGCTGGACCGTATTTACCTGTCACGTTTCCACCTTTCACGGGCCCACTCCTCCAGCGTTCGGCCGGCCCCCTTTTCGGATCACCATCTTGCCACCGTGACGGCCTCTCTCTGCGCGGAGAGGCCGGGGCCGGCCTATTGGCACTTTAATAATAGTTTGCTGGAGGATGTGGGCTTTGTGGCGTCCTTCCGGGAGTTCTGGCTGGCCTGGCGAGGGCAGAGGCGCGCCTTTTCCTCGGCGCGGCGGTGGTGGGATCTGGGGAAGGTGCGCGCCCGGCTCTTCTGCCGTGACTACACTCGGGGTGCCAGCCGACGGAGGGATGCGGCGATAGGGCAGTTGGAGCGGGAGGTCTTGGAGCTGGAGAGGCGTCTGGCCGCCAGCCCCGAGGATCCATCCCTCTGCGGAGCGTGCCGGGAGAAGCGGGAGGAGCTCCGGGCTCTCGAAGACCATCGGGCCCGGGGTGCTTTTGTTCGATCCCGCATCCACCTCCTTCGGAAGATGGATCGCGGCTCCCGCTTCTTCTACGCCCTGGAGAAAAGGAGGGGGGCCGAGAAGCACGTCACCTGCCTCCTGGCGGAGGACGGCACCCCCCTCACGGATCCGGCGGAGATGTGCCAGAGGGCCAGGGCCTTCTACGCCACTCTTTTCTCCCCGGATCCGACCGATCCTAACGCTTGCAGAGTGCTCTGGGACAGGCTCCCGACGGTCAGCACGGGCGACCGGGACCGGCTAGAGCTGCCTCTCACTCTGGCCGAGTTCTCGGAGGCCCTCCGTCGCATGCCCACCAATAAATCTCCGGGCTTGGACGGGCTGACCGTGGAGTTCTACCGCGTGTTCTGGGACGTCCTCGGCCCAGATCTGGTCACTGTCTGGGCCGAGGCTTTGCAGAGCGGGGTCCTCCCTCTCTCGTGCAGGCGAGCCGTGCTGGCCTTATTGCCGAAGAGGGGAGACCTCCGCGACTTACGGAATTGGCGTCCCGTCTCGCTCCTCAGCACGGACTACAAAATTGTTGCGAAGGCCATCTCGATGCGGCTAGGGTCCGTGCTGGCGGACGTGGTCCATCCAGACCAGACCTACACCGTCCCGGGCCGCACCATCTTTGATAACTTGTATCTAATCCGGGACCTTCTGGAATTGGGGTGTAGGGATGGTCTGTCGTTCGCCCTCCTGTCCCTGGATCAGGAGAAGGCGTTCGACCGGATGGATCACGGGTATCTCCTGGGCACTCTGCGAGCGTTCGGCTTCGGACCCCTGTTTGTGGGTTTTCTGCAGGTGCTGTACGCTTCCGCGGAGTGTCTGGTCAGGCTCAACTGGACCCTGACCGAGCCGGTCAGCTTCGGGCGGGGAGTGCGGCAGGGGTGCCCCCTCTCGGGCCAGCTGTACGCTCTGGCGATCGAGCCCTTCCTCTGTCTCCTCCGCAAGAGGTTGACGGGGTTGGTGCTTCGGGAGCTGGGGCTGCGGCTGGTCCTGTCGGCATACGCCGACGATGTGCTCCTCGTGGTCCAGGACCCGGGCGACTTGGCGCGGGTGGAGGCTTGCCAGGCTGTGTACTCGGCGGCCTCCTCTGCCCGGGTCAACTGGGTCAAGAGCTCTGGCCTGGTGGTCGGGGACGGGTGGCAGGCGAGCTCCCTCCCACCTGCGCTTCAGGCCATCAGGTGGAGCGCGGGTCCGCTGCTCTATCTCGGCGTTTACCTTTCTGCCACGCATCCGTCTCCGCCGGAGAACTGGCAGGATTTGCAGGGCAGGGTGACGGAGCGGCTCCGGAAATGGACAGGACTACTCCGGTGCCTCTCCCTTCGGGGGAGGGCACTGGTGCTTAATCAACTGGTCCTGTCCATGCTCTGGTACCGACTCAACACCCTGGTCCCGGCCCCGGGTTTCCTGGCCAACCTCCGGACTGTGATTCTGGAGTTCTTTTGGCCAGGGACGCACTGGGTCTCTGCAGGGGTCCTCCACCTGCCCCTGGAGGAGGGGGGGCAGGGCCTGAAGTGCTTACGCGCTCAGGTCCATGTCTTCCGCCTCCAGGCCCTGCAGCGGCTCCTGTTTGGTGCGGGTAGTCCGGCGTGGAGCGTATTGGCGCACGCCTTCCTCCGCCGCTTTCGAGGGCTCCGATACGACCGGCAGCTCTTTTACCTCCATCCGAGAGGTCTTCCGCGAGACCTCTCCGGGCTGCCGGTCTTCTACCAAGACCTCCTCCGGACCTGGAAGCTCTTTTCAACGACCAGGTCCGTGGCGGCCACCGTGGGGGTCGACCTCCTCGCGGAGCCCCTGCTACACAATCCCCAGCTTCGTGTGCAGGTGGCGGAGTCCCCCACGGTGTGCCAGAGGTTGGTCTCGGCGGGAGTCACCAGGGTCGGAGACCTCCTGGACTACGACCGGGGAGACTGGCTGGATCCCCTGACGCTCGCTCAGCGCATGGGGCTCTCCAGACCTCGTACTCCCCAGCGCGTACTTCAGGAGGTGAAGGCCGCTTTACTGCCCGCTGCTCGGGCTTACCTCGACCGGGTCCTGCGAGAGGGCACGCCCCGCCCACCCTCCACCCCAGGCCCCGTGGACATTTTTATCGGGCCCCTGCCCCGTGGACCCAATCGGCCCCCTCACCCTTTCACTGCCAGCCGGCTGCATGATCTGCAACCGGTTTTGTTCCAGACCGCGCCACGGAAACATCTGTACTCGCTCGTGCTCCATACCCTTCACTACCTCACCCTCGCATCCCGCCCCGATACCAAATGGCGGGACCTCCTGCCGCCTCTCGAGGGTGAGGAGCCCCGGTGGGCCAACTTGTACTCTGCCCTGGTCCCGAGGCCCGCCGGGGATATCAGTTGGAGGCTCCTTCACGGAGCCGTGAGCACGGGCGTGTACCTTGCGCGGTTCACATCTGTCCCTAGCACCTGCCCTTTCTGTGGTGAGAAGGAGACCTTGGCGCACGTTTATTTGGAGTGCGCCAGGTTGCAGCCCCTGTTCCGGCTCCTCCTGAATATTTTCCTGCGTTTTTGGTTGCACTTTTCCCCTCACCTTTTTATCTACACGCTCCCCATCCGTGGCCCCACGAAGTCGCGGGATCTCCTTCTCAACCTCCTCTTGGCCCTGGCCAAACTGGCCATTTACAACACCAGGGAGAGGAGGTTGGCCGACGGGATTTCCTGCGACTGTGGGGCGTATTTCCGTTCCTCCGTCTGCTCACGCATCCGGGCAGAGTTCCTCTGGGCGGCGTCCACTGGCTCCCTTGACGCCTTCGAGGAGCAGTGGGCGTTGTCCGGGGTTCTCTGCTCGGTGTCCCCATCGGGTTCCCTTCGTTTAGCCCTATGACCTCACTCCCGATCCTGTTTTTTTCATTAGTTGTCCCCCGTAATTATTTGGTGTCCCAGACCTGTGGGTCCTCCCCTTAGGCTAGGGGGAGGCCCTTTAGAAGTGGGCGGGCTTTGCCCGCCCACCCCACTGGATGCCAATAGGCCAGTACTGACTCTTCCTTCTACTGCTCTGCTGTGGAGGAAGGGGGGAGAGGGCTGCTGCTGCTGCTGTTCCTGCTGGGCGCTGGGCCCTCGCTGCTGCTGCTGTTTCTGCTCCTGCTACTTCCCTGGCTGGGCTAGACACCACCACCTACCCCTCTCTCTGCTGTCTGTTTGCTGGCTGGCTGGTGGTTCCCCCCCCCACCTCAGTTACTGCTGTTACTCCACCTACAGCCCCTGGGGGGGGGGCTGCTGGCCTGCTTCCCAGAGAAGAGGGGAGTAAGGGACCCCAGCTCTTGTTGCTGAGACCACCACCCTCTGAGCGGGGTCCCTCCTGCCTGGATGCCAGACCACCACCACCTGGAGCTGCTGGGCCTACTGTGGCTGTTGCTGGGGAGCTGTTGGTGCCCGGAGGAGGAGAGGAAGGAGAAGAGGACCACCCGCTGCTGGAGACAGTATGAAGACCACTGTGGAGGGGGCTTTTCTGGACTGAGTCTTTTTCAAACTGTGCTCTTGTGGTGGGGGTTTGGACTGTGTCCGCTGGGGCACCGGGGGTGTGGCGTGGAGCCTGTCCCCAGTCCATCCGTGTCCCCCTTCGCCCCCACCACCATCGTTGCCCCCTCCACCACCCCCGCTGGCTGTTTTCCTTCTGCTTTGGACTCCTGCCTCTGGGACTGAGCTGCTCGCCTGGCTCACCACGCCCACTTCCACCATTTGGGCCTGCAGCAGCAGCAGCCAACCATTGACTTTTTGGCACAAGTGCCTGTGGGTGCACCACCTCCCCCCTCATACTGGACTGACCCCCTCCCCTTTGCCACATTTGTCCACCCCACCTATTTCCCTCTGCTGCCTGATAGTTCTGCCCCGACCCTGTAGCTGTCCCCGTGGTCCCTCTACCCCAATCTCAGCTCGCCCTTTCCCCCCACCCTGTGCTCCCCCAGCCCTGATCGGTTCCCCCCCATGCGCCCACGCCCCCTCTCAGGCGCTTGTGCCCTTCCCCATTTGGTTCCCCCTTGTTCACTGCACACCCCCCTCTGCCGTTGCCCCCCCGCTCCCCTAGTGCAACTGGAGGAGCCGGAACCCCCCTCTGCGTTGGTGCCCTGCAACAATCCCACCCTTAGTCCTTGGTTGCTCCCTACGCCCCTTTAGCCTTCCCCTTCTGGCGCCCTCCTCCCCTGCCTGCAGCCTAGCGGGGAAGGGTGGCCGCCTCCTCTCCCTCCCCTCCCCTCGCTGTTTGTCCCCCTCCCCGCTCTCGTTATGGCGGGGGACGCGGCGGGGGAGACCCCTCGCGATGCTCCCACTACCCCTCCTCCACCTGCCCCCGTGTCCACTGCCCAAGCCTCTACCTCGACCGCTGCTGCCGATCCACCTACCACCGCCCCTGCTGGGGCACCGGCGGCGGCGAGTACTGGGGAGACCTCCGTTGCTGCCACGTCTCTCGCCCCTTCTGATTCGGGGGGAGCCCCCCCAGCCGGTGGGAAGGGTCGGGGTGGGAAGAAGGGTAAGGGCCCCGCTAGAAAGGCCAGGCCCTCCATGGCGGAGACTGCCCCCGTTGCCGCAGCCCCACTACCGGCTGCGGCGTCCCTCCCCGCTGTTCCCTCCACCAGCTCTGCAGGTGTCCCTCCCTCGGCCCCCAGGGCTTACGCCCAGGTGGCGGCGGCCCCCCCGCCTGCCGCTGCTCCTCCGCCCGCTGCTTCTGCCACCATCTACAGCGGCCGGGGCCCCTTTCCCACTTTGACCAGGAAGCACGGCGTCCGTTGCCTCCTGGTGCCCGCCTCGCCCCACGTGGAGACCTACGTGCGGGCGTTGGCCAGGGTAGTGGGGCCCACGGCCATCGTGGCGGCCTCCAAAATGTACGGGAAGGTGGTCTTCTTCCTGGCATCGGAGGCTGCCGCCCAGGAGGCGGTAGAGACGGGCCTGGCGGTGGGGGGCGTGTTCGTCCCCCTGGAGCCGTTAGAAGACCTGGGGGTCCGCTTGATCTTGACCTCCGTCCCTCCCTTCCTGCCCAATGCCGCCCTGCTGCCCGCCCTTTCTGCCCTGGGACGCCCCATCTCTGTCATCAGCCCTCTCCCCTTGGGCTGCAAGGACCCCGCCCTCCGTCATGTTCTCTCGTTCCGCCGGCAAGTGCAGCTTCAACTGCCGCCGGCGGCGCGTGGCGGAGAGGCGCTCGAGGGGTCCTTTCTGGTCCCTTACCAGGGAGCCCACTACCGGGTGCATTACTCGACGGGGGAGGCCCGGTGCTACCTCTGCCGGGCGATGGGGCACGTCCGGAGGGACTGTCCCTTGGCCCAGCACGGAGGAGCGTCCGGGACCCCCGAGCCCCGGCAAGGCGCCGGCCCTGTCATCGCCGGTGCCCCTGGCTGCCTAGCACCCGAAGCTGCCCCTCCTCCTTCTTCTCGGTCCACCTCTGTGGAGGAGGGTGTGGCGGGGCTATCGCCGGCCGTGGGAGAGGGCTCGTCCCAGGGGGAATCCTCCCCGGTTTCTGCTGTCCCACCACTGCCTCCTCGAGTCCCCGAGCCATTGCCCTTGCCCCCCGAGCCGACCCCTGTTAGCCAGCCCCCGGATGATGCCATGGAGGGCTGGTCCTTAGTGGAGGGGAAGCGGGGCAAGCGGAAGGCTCGAGTTTCTTTCCATGCTTCGGATTCGGAGGCCCCCCGGAAGAGCAGGAAGGGGGGCGCCGATGTCGAGTCTTCCGCCTTGTCCCCTGATGACTCCCAGTTTGTGGTGCCGGCTGGGGATGCCGTGGCAGCACCGGAAGGTGACACCGCCCCTCCTCCGGGGTCCCTTCCCGTGGAAGCCCCCGAGGGAGCCTCTCTCGCCCCCTTCTCACTTGGCGCCTCTGCGAGCGCCGCGGTGGGTATCGCCTCGGGTGCTGGCAGGGAGGGCCCTGGGGTGGTGGACTGTGATCTCCCTCCCATCTACGCAGAAATCGAGGCCCTGGGTTTGACCCCGGTCACGCAGGGGGAGGACGACCCTCTGCCGGCGGGCCTCGATCTGGGTGACCTCACTACATCCCCCCTGTCCCTGGGTTCCCTTCCCCTACCCGCTGTTTCTGCTCCCACCTCTGAGGGTCCCCTGGACTCTTCCCTCGACTCGGCTGTGGGTGGCACTCTGTTGGCAGCTGCCGAGCCCCTCGGGGCGACGGCCAGTGCCCCGCTGCCGAGACCTGCTTCCCAGGGGGTGTCCCTCTTTGGTGTGGAGGACCCGCCCTCCTTCCCCAGCGGGGACCCCATTGACCACCATCTCTCTCTGGGTGCCGAGGCTGCCGCACGTGCCACAGTGGCTGAGCCCGGCATCGTTAGGGGTCCCCTGCCAGCTTCCCAGATCCTTGACCCTGGCCAGGAGGAGCCACCTTCTGGCGTCTCACCTGTGGAGGCTCCGGATCCTGCCTCTACCTCCTTCCCGGATTCTCTCCCTGATCCCCGCCCTACTCCTGTCGGCCCTGTCCTTGTCCCCCCCGCTTCCTGTGATGCCAGTGCCGCCCCTGGCAGTACCTCCCAGGGAGCGGGTTCACTAGCTCTTTCCTGTCCCGACCCCCCAGGGGCTGCTGTTCTCCTTCCACCACCCCTTCTTGACTCTGAGAGCGGGGCGGGTCGTGTGGCGTCGGTCCATCTGCTGCCACGTTGGGGATCTGCCCCCTGCCTGCCCGCCTTGGTGGGCCACGGGGCTGTGACGGGGGCCCCACTGGGGGCCAGTCCTCGATCAGTGACCCCACCCCCCCATGTGCTGAGGGAGGAGCTGCGGGAGTTCCTTGAGGACGTCCGTGGCTCCCGGAACAAAGTCCATCTTGCGCTCCAGCGGTGGGGGGATTTCCATCAGGTCCTCCGGGCCGCAAGGGCCCTCATGGGGGAGGGTAGGAGGACCGGGAAGCAGGCCGCCGTGGTCTACCGGCGGGTCCGTGCCTTCCGTGACTCCTTGCTTACCTTCGGGGTTGGTCACGGATTGCTGCGCGGCCTGCCGGAAGCCGTGGGCGTGTCTGCCAGCGAGGATCCCCCCCAGCCCTCCTCATGGCGCCGATCGTCCTTGCCACCTTGAACACCCGAGGCTGTAGGATGGGTCTCCGCAGGAGCCAGGTGCTCTCCTTCCTCCGGGAGGGGGGGTACTCTGTGGTTTTCCTGCAGGAGACCCATACGGATCCGGCCGCTGAAGCTAGCTGGCGGCTGGAGTGGGGGGATGGGGCCTACTTTAGCCATTTCTCTGTCTGCGCGGCTGGAGTGGCGACCCTGTTCTCCCCCGACCTACGGCACGAGGTGCTAGGGGTCGCCGAGGCTGTGCCGGGTCGCCTGCTGCACCTCCGGGTCCGCATGGAGGGGCTTGTGGTTCATCTCGTCAACGTTTACGCCCCGACATCGGGCCCGGAGAGACTACGTTTTTATCAGCAGGCATCCGCCTTCCTTGGCTCCCTGGACCCTCGTGAGTGCCTGGTCCTGGGAGGGGATTTTAACACCACCCTCGAGGAACGGGACCGCTCGGGGACCGAGCAGTGCCCGGCAGCTGCGGACGTCCTCCGGGAGATTGTCGACCGCCACTCCCTGGTGGACGTCTGGCGCGACCACCACCCAGACGACGTCTCGACGTTCACCTTCGTCCGGGTGGAGGCCCATCGGTCGTGCCACTCCCGGCTGGACCGTATTTACCTGTCACGTTTCCACCTTTCACGGGCCCACTCCTCCAGCGTTCGGCCGGCCCCCTTTTCGGATCACCATCTTGCCACCGTGACGGCCTCTCTCTGCGCGGAGAGGCCGGGGCCGGCCTATTGGCACTTTAATAATAGTTTGCTGGAGGATGTGGGCTTTGTGGCGTCCTTCCGGGAGTTCTGGCTGGCCTGGCGAGGGCAGAGGCGCGCCTTTTCCTCGGCGCGGCGGTGGTGGGATCTGGGGAAGGTGCGCGCCCGGCTCTTCTGCCGTGACTACACTCGGGGTGCCAGCCGACGGAGGGATGCGGCGATAGGGCAGTTGGAGCGGGAGGTCTTGGAGCTGGAGAGGCGTCTGGCCGCCAGCCCCGAGGATCCATCCCTCTGCGGAGCGTGCCGGGAGAAGCGGGAGGAGCTCCGGGCTCTCGAAGACCATCGGGCCCGGGGTGCTTTTGTTCGATCCCGCATCCACCTCCTTCGGAAGATGGATCGCGGCTCCCGCTTCTTCTACGCCCTGGAGAAAAGGAGGGGGGCCGAGAAGCACGTCACCTGCCTCCTGGCGGAGGACGGCACCCCCCTCACGGATCCGGCGGAGATGTGCCAGAGGGCCAGGGCCTTCTACGCCACTCTTTTCTCCCCGGATCCGACCGATCCTAACTG